>NW_027203826.1:6411478-7093144 GCF_024711535.1 Dipodomys merriami
ACATCAAAACATCAAGGCAAGATCTTAAGAAAGGGTATTATGTTTGTAAAGTCTTTGGTTAAGAGTCAATATGATGGGACCCAAAGGAGTAGGTAGCACGTATGAAGCCCCAAGTTCAAACCCCACTACCAACAACAACAGCAACAAAAATAAGTCAAATTATAAATGTTCCTTGAACTCGTTATAGTAAAACCATTTCTGATCAGCCTCTGATGCACAAATGAACTGGCTGAGATGCGTCACTAGTGACTGCTGTTCTGTGGACCTGACAGTCTCAAGGAAACTACTGAACTTTAAAGTACGCATGTGCTCAAATTAGTCATAGCAGGGAAAGAGAAACCCTTGGAAGAGGCCACTTAGCTTAACCAAAGAGGCCTCTTCTGACAACTTTAAACTGTACACGTGCTTCTTGGCTCACCCTGGGATTGCATCTCAACAAAGCCATCATGAGTTGAAAGTACATGTCATGTGTCAGCTTACCAAGCATCCCAGCTTAGTATCCACAGCAATAGCCTACATCTGGGCAAAAATCTTCTAACAAAACCTGACTTGCAGGGGCAGAGAAGGAGGAGTTGGGGAGGTGGGCAGGAAGGGATGTTAGGGGAAAAACAAAGAAGGAGGTAATAATACTTGATAGGAAATGTACTCATTACTTTTCTCATGTAAATATAACCCCTCTGTACAGTATCTTTACAATAAAAAATGTATACTAAAAAAAAAAAACCTGCTTTGTAGTGATGTGTGGAATATCTGACATACATACACAGGTGATGGTTTTGTAGGCACAGGGCTGAAAAATCCCAAAGCATAATAGTCATAAACCTCAGGTAACACAGAATAGTGTATAGTGAGTGGTTATCCTCAGGCCTGTGCTGGCTTGAAGCTGCCATTCACTGCTACTGTGTAGCATCAAGGGAAAACATCGGTAGCCTAAAAGTGTAGCACTTTTGTAGCATCAAAAACTGGAAGGCAATATAAGTGGAACCACTGCTAAGTTGGAACTTAGTGCACTTTTCTTCTTTAGTCAGTAACTTGTAGTTACATTTTAACACCTTAGTTTGGCAACTATCAAATTAGAATTTATGGTTGGGTTTGTCTCTCTTCCTTGTTTGAATTTAGATTTCCAAAGGCAGGAACTTTCAGATGCTTCCTTACTCTGTTTCCAGCACCTACACACAGGTTGCAACAGTCAGCCCCTTGTGGTATTTGATAGGCTGCCTTCCAACTGCCAAAAAATGTAGGATAGATAATCTGTAACTGAGGCTTCATAGTCCAGCAAAGCCATCATTCATATTAAAATGTCAGAAACCACCACTTACCAGGATAAGAAGTCTCTTTTACTGCAGATGGAATATTAATTAAATCTAGACCTCAAGGCCATGTGTGGATTTAATTAATGAAGCAATACCACTCCAAGTGTGACCCATAGACCAGCAGCATCTGCATCATGTGGCAGTTTCTTAGAAAAGCAGAATGTGGGGTCCACCGTAGTCCCATGAATTGGAGTGTCTGAGGGTGCAGTTCAAGCGCCTACCTGTGTTTTAATTAAGATCAGTCAAGCAGTTCTCAGTTTTGAGAATCACTGCTAGGATTTTGAGCAATATCCTCCAAAGGCTGGTGTGTTAGAAAGATGTTGAACCCACCCTGGAGATGGTGGGACCTTTAAGAGCTGGGCATATTGCAGGGGATTGGAGGTCTGCTCTGGAAGGGTGTTATGAGACTCTGGCCCTTTTTTGCTTTCTTTTTCTTCCCAGACATCACAGGAGCCACATCATGCAGATGTGTGGCCTTGCCACAGGCCCCAAAGCAAGAGCCCATGATCCATGGTCTGATTAACCTTATTCACTACAGTGACAATTGGTGATGGTCACCAATTGGGAAACCAATACTAATGGCAATGAAATACGCAACTTATCTTAGTTGATATTCAGAAGGTGAAGATAACTGAGAATTGTTTTTTCTTGACATATAGATTAAATCACCAGGAAAAGGAGAATGGATTATCTGGCAAGCAATAGGCAAGAACAAACACAGCGTGGTGGAATGCAGGCTGACCCCTGCCAGCATTCCACATCAGGATTCACTGACACTCTGAGTTCCTCTTGTGCAAAACTCCCTTCACTTGGTTTTCTCTCTCCTTCCCTGGGGTTGCACAATCACTGGCAGCTCTTTTTAAGAATCCAGGAAGCAGGTGATAAGCGAGGGCAACTCAGAGCACGTAGCCCCTGGGAATGAAGCGTACCGTGATTCAGGTGTCTGATGCAGTCACTCAGGAGCGCACTGAACTTCTTCTGGTCAGTGGCCTCTTGGAAGCAGAAGTAGCCGTGTCTGAGGAAGGGTTGCCACAGGTACACCGGGAATGCCTTGGGCAGGACCACAAAGGGCTGAGCATTTTCCTTCTCACTGGAGGCTGAAAAAGTATTGGAAATGCACATCATTTAAAAACATGTGGCTTTCATCTCCTATATTGATTTCAGGCCATGAAAGTACCTGGGAACCTACATGAGATGGGAAGTGGGTGAGAAAAACTGGTCATTGAAGCTCTACTCTAGCCCTCCACCAGCTCCACTACCTCACTCCCCGTCAGGGTCTCCATCGTCAGGGGGCTCCTCCTCCTCAGGAACAGCCACAGCCACTGAACGCAGACAGCCATGTCTCAATACAGAGTTCTGCAGACAGAGTTCACTTGCTCATGCATGCTCTCTTTACCCTGCAGGCTCCAGTTCCTCCAAGCTTTTCTTCATCTTGTCACAGCTGAGCAAGAATTGCTGTCTCTGCCACCTGCTACGCTGCCCCTCTAGCTCCTAACTTATACACAAGATCATTAATGTCACCCTGACTGCCAGCCATGCTTTCTTCTTCCTTCTTGTCTTTTCTTTGTACTCAGGGACTCATGCGCACTTGGTTTACCTGAAGTATGCCTCTAGCACCGCTTTTTGCTGATTAACTGGACATAGAATGTTACTGACTTTTCTGCTTGGTCTGGCTTCAAATCAGCATCCTCCAAGATTCAGTCTCCTCAGTAGCTGGGATTACAAGAATAAACTTCCACACTTGGCTTTCACCATCCTTTCAATCTGACCTGAAACATCTGTTGCTGCTAATGATCCCTTCTTTTAAAACTATTCTTTCCCACTGACTCTCAGGGTCACCTTGCTCCCAGTTTCCTTGATGTTGAATGAATAGATGAGCTATGTTAACCTAGTTAGAAGCCTTGAAAAAGACAGGATGACACCCTGGAGGCTAGAGGTGTGTAGCTCAATGGTAGAGTACGTGCTTAGCATGTAAAAGACCATGGGTTCAATCCCAGCATGGCCTATCATCCCTCAAAATCAATTCCAAGAAACTCATGTTAAACTATGGGACCAGAACTATTCAGAACCAAGACATCAGCCATGTTTCTTTCATGTGATCCTGCTATGTGACATTGCACGTGTTAAAAAGTCCCAACTTTTTTCCAGCATCAGAAAGAACTCACAGAAGGGAAAATTAGTTCTGTACTCCTGGCCTACAGAAAAGGTTCAACCATTTCTGAGAAAATAAAGAAAGAACAATTCTCTGAGAGGTTAGTGACATTCCGTATTTAGGAGTGAGTCAAGTGCTGAGTGCCACGGCTAGCCTAGACTACCAGAGTAAGACCTTGTGGTTAAAAAAAAATAAGCTACTGACTCACCTACTAAGAAATAGATTATAATCGTGATTTATACTTAGCCATGGAGCAATTAATAAACCAGGATTGGCTTAAGTGAAAACTAGATTTTAGGGGCATCTATAGGTGTACTGTTCCATCTGGAATCTTAAGGGTGTGGGTTTTTCCCTTTTGTTTGACCTTGGCTTTTTGTTTTCTGAGATAGTATCTTGCTTGACAGCTCAAAGGGACCTTAAATTCATGATCTTTCTGTCTCAGCCTCCCAAGTACTAGGATTACAGGCATCCTGGCTTATCATACCTGGCTTAATGTCAGAAGGTAACAAAAAGGACAAATGCTCTGGAAGCTGAGGTTGGAGCCTACGAGTGCCTAGCACAATGCCTTGGGCAGAATAGCATAAGAATGCTTAACATATGGATGAAAAAGGGATGAGTAGTTGAATGCTGTAGAGACCTCTAGTTATAACACACGGTTTATTCTCTCCTTTCTCAGCAATAAGACTCTGATTTTTAGTTAGACAAATAACCATACAGAATAAAAACATACCCACATTTTCAGCCTCCCTTGTAGTTTGATAGGCCACAACTCTTAAGTTGTGGCTTGTGAAACCTGAAGGTATTGTTGAGGGAGATGGAGAGAGGGGAAAAGAGAGAGGAAAAAAGGGAGGGAGAAAGCAGGAAAACAAGCAAGAAAGAAAGAAGGGAAGGAAGGAACAAAGAAACAAAGAAAAAGAAATACACTCCTCTCCCTTTGTCTTTCCTGGTAATTCCAGCTATGGTTAGAACTCTAGCAGCCATCCTAGACTCGGCTAAAAAAAGGACCCATAGCTAGAAATAAAAGAAGAGAAAGCTAGAAAAAGCTTAGGTTCCTAACAGATATATAAGTCTGCCACACCAACCCTGAACTAATACCCAAGTGTCTTTAGCAAGATAATAAACCCTGCTGTATGTAATTGGAGATTTTTTTTTTGTAGTGTGCAGTAAACCAGATTCTAACTAATGAAATGCCAGCTAAATGAATGGCTCTAGTGAAAATGTGGGGGAGGGGGATTTTTTGATCTATCACCCTCGCCATAAAGAACACATATTTATTCATAAGCTGTGAGTGCTTTTTCTCAAGCAAGGTTAATTTCTCTCCTTGTTTTTTTTTGTGTGTGTGTTTAATTTATCCTCTGCAGTAGAAACAGCGTCACACAGAGAGTCCTGATTAACATAGTTTTGTAAAGCAGTTCTTATCTTTTCCAATGTGTCACAATTTTGTGCAAACAACTCTTGACCCTTTGCATTTCAAAGTTTCACTCCCATTAACCCGAAGTCATCTCTTACTTAACCTTTTCTAACAATTTTCCAAATGCCATCATTAGTCTGCATATGTTCTG
Source organism: Dipodomys merriami (assembly GCF_024711535.1). Classification (NCBI taxonomy): domain Eukaryota; kingdom Metazoa; phylum Chordata; class Mammalia; order Rodentia; family Heteromyidae; genus Dipodomys; species Dipodomys merriami. The sequence continues at coordinate 6,416,506 of NW_027203826.1, forward strand.
TGTTGAGTTGCAGTGATATCACAAATGATCCACTGTGGAATATTCTATTTTTAAGATGTAGAAGCTCATGACATAAAACAAAAATAGTCATCAGATGTCCCAGTCGGAAGCCCTGGGGCCAATGCACATTAGTCACACAGGCCTTGTGCTTTGTCCTTCTCTTCATTCCTTCTGGTAGGATTTCACCAATAAGTCAATAAATACATTGTTCTGAGTGATTTCATCAGAAAGTTCTGGAAAGACTGTCAAATCAATATGTTGGTTTCCCATTTCTCCATGGAACTCCACAGCAAAGATAGCATGATGTTGATAGAAAATACAAAATATAAGAATAGGTAGAGTGCACAGAAAGTATGTTTTAGTCTAAAGTATATTTTTAAGTAATAATTTGTTAATCTAGGTTTTTGAACCAAGTGCTAGTCTTAGGAATATGGTTTTAAAAAGCATCATGCTAAGCATTCTGCACCAAAATAACAACAGATAAAATGATTACATTTTCCCCATGAATTTTAATGAAATAATTATGCCCATTAATAAAGCTAGTGCTATCTACAAGAAAGCAAGTAATTACGGGGTGGTGTGATTTACACAAAGCCACATGGAGTTTTTATTACATTATCCACAGCTCACAAATCTCTATGAACTGTTCTATGTGGTCTACTTATCACTCATCCCTTTCTCTACATGAAAATAAATGGAATGAATGCGAAACAGAAACCAGGAGACTCAGCAGCTTGCTACTGAAAACATTTGTAAAGTGAGGACTAGATCCAAATCATAATTCTCAGGCCAGTGCTCTCTCCATTCAGCCCTATTTATAAATATGTAAATTAATGTGATGTCTTTTTATATCCAGTAGTTGTGAGTTACTATAAGACTTGCTTAACGAGATTTGTGTGTGTGTGCAGGCGCGCACCAGAGAGAGACTGAATTTATATTTTATGTATTTGTTTATTACTGTAAAATTAGAAGGATAATAAATGTCCCACATGTGAAGATTGTACATTTCACAGACTGAGACATATCTGCTTATTTCTGCTGCCCTACGTGGTAATATCATAGCCCATCTTATATTCCAAAAGCTTCAATATTCCTGGCTCATAGCATATATGACATGTCTCAAAAAATTTATTCATGTCATTAATTGGGGTGTAAAACTATTAATGTGGTACAATATCTACCTGAATTAGAGAAATTATATCTCCTATTTGTCTATGGAACATGGGTTTCTAGTCCAAGGTTTCTCCGCCGTGGCATCACTGATATTTAATTTAGATAATTCTTCACTGTTGGGGGAGGATGTCTTGCAAACTGTGGGGTCTTGGCAGCACCACTGGCCTTCACTGGCCGAATACCAGATATATAATATAATAAATATAATATAACATAACATAAATACCATTTTCCAACTAACAGGTCTCCAGGCACTGCCAAATATCCCTGGCAGTAAAATCCCTCTCCCCCATTGAGAGCCACTGATGTAGCTAAACAAAGCAAATGAAGGGACTTTCCCCCTGGAAAACATTGCTCAGAGACTCACCAGTGGGGTCTGGGAAATGCCTATCAGATAATACGTTATATTCATCTTCTGAAGTCAACACCCTGCCACCAGCAGGAAGAATTCGGCTTTTAGGAGCAGCTCCTTTCTGATAAGCCTAAAAAGAAAAAGGCATTCATGAATGAGGTTTCCCCTGTTTGGAGTTTTGAAAAATATCAGAAAGATTACAAATGGGTAGACTCAGACATATATACCCAGAGATAGCAAACCCCACACTATGTCACTGATTTTTAAAAAAGACATTTTGTTAAACCTGCTACACTCAAGGCACTGTTTATTACTTTTGTGTGGTGGGCACAGTATGGTAAACCAGTGGTCTAATCTCAGGGAGATTCCAGGTAGATTGCTCTCAAACAGTGAAAATAGAATCTCAGAAACACCGACATAGATAGTGTGTGGCTTATTTACCATTTCAGCTCTGACTCTTGAATCATTCTGATAACCACAAGGGTGATGATCACACCAGCATTGCACAAAAGGCTTGGTGGCTGATGTGGGCCATGGGTGGTGACTAATGAGGTGGTGGGATGTATAAATGTAACCATGGTTACCACACAGTCTCATCAAAGACATTTCTATGTACCCATGATAAAATGTGCTGCCATTTTGCCCTGAGGTATAGCAGTTTTGCAGTAAAATGACTAGAAGTACAGCTTGTGACATCCGAATGAATTGTCGCAGGCAGACAGGAAGCCCTCCTGCCTGAGCCACGCCAGAGGCACAAACACTGCTAACGCAGCTGCTCAGACACACCCATAAGAACATACTGATCAGATAAAATTCAAGCATGTGCATCTGAGGGGAGACTGCATGTTTGCATAAAATTTTGAAAAGAACAGCCTAATAGCAAGTTGAAAATTGAAACAAGATAGTGTGGTATGCAAAATCTTGGGTATACTGTTGGGAAAAACTACAATAACATTGACCTGGGCAGCAAACTCAGAGTAATAACAACATATTTAGTATTCAGAACATAGTAACTGAAAGGACGCAAACCAAACAAACCCAGAGATTTCTAAGAAGTTTATTTTCATACTTGTAAGAAACACTAGTCAACTGCTCAAATCCATCAGAGACCCAGAGTGTAACAAAGAATGGAAATTTGTATGACTTTGAGAAAGTTTAGATGCCAATGGATTCCTACTAGACTCAGATGTGAATTGTGTTTTTAGTTATCATAAGCCTCAATGTTGGCTTTTGTAAACATTGTATCACTTAATCCTGAAGACAGCACAATAAATTAGGTATTATCTTCCTTTTCAAAGTAAAGTGATAAGATAGAGGCTGACAGAGGTCCAATAACTAGTCAACACTGAGTAGGTAACCAACCCAGGACTCCCACTTACCAGTAGCACGCAAGTATAGAAGTGGGGAGTAGTTATGAGATGATAGGTATCCAACTTCCTGCTTAACTACCACCAAGCTGGACTCTCCATACCAATCATAGGCAATTCATAGGTATTTAATACCTAGCTCTTAGGTGTCCTTTTAAAAACTACTCCAGTAAATTATAAAATAAGGTATTATTAAAATTTTAACTAATGATGACTAACTGCATGGAGTATTTCTTTAAATACCCAAAGGGGTCCTTAAAAATATTTGATTCTTATCTAATTCAGTCACCATAGCTTAACAACCTGAACACATTAGTTGAAAACTATGAGCAAAGAAAAGAAAGCAGCACAACTGTCGTACAATTGTAAGAAAACGGAGGAAGTTTTGTAAAAACGAAGAAATGAAACGCCAGATTTTGATTCACAATGAAACTTGTTAAACATAGTGCAAACTTCTTATAGTCTAGGAATAAGCTCTACAAGTGTATCCTCCCAGTTGACAGAGTGGTAATCCTACCAACATTTGTCATATATTAGGCTTACCCAGAAGCCTGGACATTCTGAGGGCTTCAATACTTTTATTCACTTAATCCTTGGCACAATGCAATGACAAAGGGATAATGCACACCATTTATACTTAAGAAGCCGAGGTTAAAGAAGATATCTCTTGTAACAAGCACTTATGTGATTCGAAGTCCATAAAGTTGACTAGCCATTCAGCCATCCTGTCTCATCTCCAGATTCCCTGAAAGGACTTGGTAAGGAACCATGCAAAATGTAAGGTGATGGGTTACAATTATTTGTAGAGTATTGATAACTTGTTACTGAATGTAAATAAAGTATTGAATGAAATCCTCATATAGACAAGCAGAGGAATAGTTGAAGAGAAAAAAAAACTTGTCTGAGAGAATAGTTGATCCTTGTCTAGTAGGCTACAAAATATATTTCATTATATTTTATTGAACATTTCCAGTAAAGTGGGTAAGAAACTCCTAATCTATCTGCCGAATAGCTTTGTATCAGGCAATTGCTTATTGTACTCCAGAGTTTAGTCTCCGGGTGACTGTTGAGCTTACCGTCAAGATAGCCTAGTTGGAATCTGCTGCAGTCTTTTTTTTTTTTATTTAATTTATTTTATTTGAGAACATACTGTACAGAGGGGTTACAATTACATTGGCAGGATAATGCATACATTTCTTACCAAGCATTGCAGCCTCCTCCTTTGTTTACCCTTCACCTCCCTTCCCAGCCTCCCCCCTCCCCCCCACCCAATTATACCCCCCTCCCCCCCACACCGACATTGTAAAGCTTGCTTTGACATGAGATTTTGTAATTCTCCTTGTTGCAACAGGTCCACCTGAATCCTTAAACGACTTGTTTGTCCCCATCTCCTCCACATGTTATACTGACATCAAATAAAGTGAAAGCGGGGGTTACACTGTGGGGGAGGGACATACAAAGCAACAAAGAAATAATCTTATAAATGCGTTAGAAACACATTCTGCTGCAGTCTTTAAGTGATTCAGCTATCCATTTCAAAGGGAGCTTGTGACTCTATATAGATTTTTTATTTTTATTTTTTTGCCAGTAGTAGGGCCTGAACTGTGGGCCTGGGTGCTGTCCCTCAGCTCTTCAGCTCAAGGCTAGCACTCTACCACTTGAGCCACAGTACCACTTCCAGCTTTTTCTGCTTATGTGGTGCTGAGGAATCGAACCCAGGGTCTCATGCATGCAAGGCAAGCACTCTACTACTGAGTCACCTTCCCAGCCCTATATAGTTTTAATGTTTACGTTATGAGATCTGGAAGGGACAGCTGGGACCATTTGACCGAGTTCTTTAGTTAAATTGAGGCCTAGGTAGTAAGTCATCTGCCATGTGACACAACTTCACCTAAACTCCATTCTCCAAGTGCCCCTTCCCCAATGTCCTTCTCCTCTGTGGCATGCCACCGCCCTGCCCGGGGAAAGATATATGCTACAGTAACACTGAAGTCCTCTCTGGTATAGAAGGCTTCCATACATTATGTATCTCAATTCCTCTACATTTTGCAGAAAACAAAAATAACCTGGGAAAAAAGTTGAAATAAAGTATGTAAAGTGTTCTAACCTCCTAGGAAGCCAGGTTAATTCAATCACAGTCTTCTTGCATAGCTAACTCTTAGACACCTGTCACAAATGAGGCTTAAGAGTGGGAAGACATGAAAATAAAGAAGGAAAGCTAGCACAACAGTGCCTGGGAAGGACCCCATGGCCACAGGAAAGGCCCATATTTCATACCTTTTTTCTCTTTTTTCTTTCTTTCTTTCTTTCTTTCTTCCTTTCTTTCTTTCTTTCTTTCTTTCTTTCTTTCTTTCTTTCTTTCTTTCTTTCTTTCTTTCTTTTCTTTCTTTCTTTCTTTCTTTCTTTCTTTTTTGTCAGCCATGGAGCTTGAACTCAGGGCTTAGACACTGTCCCTGAGTTGCTTTTGTCACAGCACCACTTCTGGCTTTTTCTGTTAATGTGATACTGAGGAACTAAACCCAGGGCTTCATACATAGGCACTAAGCCGCATTTCCAGCCCTATTTTCATACTTCCTATTCTAGCTTTCTATTTTCACACTCACAGCTAGAGCTTGTTCCAAGTCTACCTTGTCCATAGACAGAAAGCGTTCTTCTGATCAGCTGCTCTTTATCCAGAACCTCGTATAACACTTGGCCTAGAACGGTGGCCTATGGCTTATAATGAGTGGATATCTACTAATCACAATAGGTATCGGAATGAAAGATTGCTAACTGAATGAATCAGTCACCAAGGATGGGCATGCCAATCATCCCAGCCAGTGTTTTCAGAATTTTACAAGGACCAGGGGCTAACAAGAACATATCTTACCTCTTTGTTCTCATAGCTTTCCACGGCAAAATCATTTTTAACCACGATATATCTGTCCTTCCATTTCTTTATGTCTTCCACAAACTGCATGATCTCTGCTTCATACAAAATGGTCCCAGGTTCCAATGGTGGCTTAAAGAAGATGAATATAGTTCACTACTACAGCAAAAGGTACGTTGCCTTATAAAAACTATGCTATTTTCTTTATCTCTAGGGATATTCAGGAAATGAGGAAAATGTTTTCACCTCTCTGCCACAATTTTCCCTTCTTACTTTCCCTAAGAACATACAAATCCTTGCCATTTTGGTATCTTTATCATTTTCATATCTTTTTAAGGCATCATGTAAGATATGAAGTAATTAGTTACTACTATTTGTAGTATATTAAAATTTTGTTCCTGAGTACAAATGAAGCATTGAATGAAATCTTAATATAAGAAAGCGGAGAAAATATTAGGTTAATTAATGTTGAAAGGAAAAAACGACCTAATAAAGTTGTTAAGCATATAAAACAGGCACATGTGGTAGAAGGCCTTATAGCAATCAGCATGCACCTTGCACCTTGCTGATAGATGGGGGAGGGAGGAAGAACAGATGCTGGTATCTTCCTCAGTTTCCCAACATGTTTCAGGGTTAATTTCTGGAAGGCAAGAGAACCAATAGCCTGTTCCCTTCCTCATCACACCTTCAGGGTACACACCAAGAGCTGTTGCCCAGTGGCTTTTCCAGAAGTCATAAGCACCTAGACTATAAACACTTGGCTTATCCTCAGGATCATCCAGGAGGCCATGTTTGCTTAAAGAGGGGGAGGCATGAAGCCAGCAAATAGTAGCTCTACTTGAAAAAAAAAAGTGGAGTATCTCTTATTCACCTTCATGATATATGCACCACCGGAGAATTTCCACTAGATTCATCATTAGGTCTTCCATTGGGATTACTATGTAAGGACAATCTATTAATGGGCAAGTCATACCTGACTTCAAAATACTGGAATGGAATCCTCGTCTTTTACTTGTCATTGAATTTACATTTATTTTCCCTTTATTAAAAAAATAGTGCCTTTGAAGCTTCTTTCTCTACTTTTAAGCAAAAACTTATATTAACCATACAGAGAAAACAGATAAACTTATTTAAGAATCATCTCGGAGATTAAATCAATTCCCTTCCAAGCTCCCGTGCTTGAAGCCTTTTCTGACAGAAATGATGAAGCAGGCTCCTATCATGCCTCATTAAAAGATGTTTTTAAAAAGAGCTCCCTCCTGTCTTTGAATAAAACAAGCCAGGATATACTGAACTTCAGGGTGTGTATGTGTAGCCTTGCTGTACTACTTAATAAAAAATGTGGACTCATCCTAGACTTACAGCAGGTGTGGGTCCTAAGTTATATTTGTTTTGCTGGTTTGGGACAAGGATCCCTCTTTCCCAGTCTCACAGTGATGGGAACATTCATCCACCACCACCTCTCATCAGAATTTGCCTTTTTAACAAGCACTCTAAATTTCACGAATCACTGTTTTATGCAGTCACAATGATGCTACAAAATCATGAGGAAACCCTCTTGCTTAATCAACTTCTTGGGTTTTTTTATATTGATTACATCATCAACGAAATCATGTATATTCTCATTTCCAGCCTGATAAGGGTGGAGTTTTTAAAACTGCCATTCAAATAGTTTTCATTTCTGAAATATTCAGAGCTACAGAGCTTTCCCCAATGAAGAAAACATGGAAGCCAAAGGTGCTTGGCTTACCTTGGTCTTCAACAATTGTGATGTGAAATCTCTGTGCTGTTCTACCTCACTGCGCACATGATTACAGAAAGCCACTGAATACTGGCGGTTGTAGTATGGACTGAAGTTTTTGATAGTAGCCTCAGTTTTGCCTGGGAGAAAGAAAAAGGAACATTATAATGTTGAAGTGTAGTATATCTCACAGAATGGACATTGACTCACATAATAAAATTTCTGTTTTGCTTTTTTGTTTTGGTTTTGGCGTCTCAGGCCTTACTTCTGGGCCCGGGTGCTGTTCCTGAGCTCTTCAGTTCGAGGTTAGTGCTCTACCACTTGAGCCACAGCGCCACTTCCAGCTTTTTCTGCTTATGTGGTACTGAGGAATCAAACCCAGGGTTTCATGCATGCAAGGCAAGCACTCTACCACTGAGCCACCTTAACATTAAGTTAGCTATAATAAGGGGTTTCATCCTGACATTTCCACGCATGAATACATATACTTTGATCACATTCAGCTCCTCTATGACACTTATGTATCCTCTCCTATCTCCTCCTTTTCTCTTCCTCTTCCACATCCCTAATAGTTCCCGTTTACTTTCTATGTAATTCTTTCAAATCCTCCCCACGCCAACACCTCTCTAACACCATTGTTTAGCAGGGATTTGTTCTCTGTGTTCTCTGAGAATGTGGACACCTGCTGCAGGTGCCTTGATCTCTTCCTCTCCTTCTGGCATCACCCTTACCCAGAGACTTCAGGGACCCTAATCACCAACCAGCCAGTAACCACACAGGGTTTTCTTCAGTGTACCATATACAATTGCCATGATCATAAACCCAACCATCCTTCAATCCTTCTGACTGCTCTACTTCATCCCCTCTCCGCTTCAAGTTGTTTGTTTTACTCCCTACCCCACTGCCAAACTTTCACCCAATAATCCCAGGTCCACCTTTCAACCCTGCATACACACCCTTCGGTCTTTTCCTCAGATCCCTGAGCTTTATCTCTGGTCTTGCAACCACTCAGTCCTGGATAAAACCATTAGCCTCTTTTCTCTAGTTGTGTTCTTATGCTTTTGGTTTAAAAGAGTTTTGTGACTCAAAGTATTGTATAATTATGGTGAGGTAGAGAGAGAAACTGTGATTTGAGAGTCTAGAGACATGAGTTGTGGTCCCAGCTCTGACAGTGAGGTAGAAATTAGCTACCAACCTCAGCCAGCACACTCAGTGCTCAGGCACCAGTGCCCTTGTACTGTGAAGGGAGTGGCCAATTAGTCCACATTTTGCTTGAGTCTGTGTGAGACTGAAGATGTGCCATTGTCTCAGCTTAGTGACCAGCAACTAAAGTATGGTCTCTCATTACCAGGCACAAATTAATCTACCAACGATTGTAGGGCCCAGAATTAGAAGAAGGAGAGTTGAACACTGGTAACTTACTGGGTAACTTATTAGCCCTCTCCAACGATTTGGAAAGTATAAGAGGAGAAAAAAATGGGGTTTAATGATAACCAGTCACACAGGAATAGAAATCCTCAAAACATTTGAAGTGCTAACTACCAAGTGTAGAGAAGTCCAGAGAAGAGGATATTATCTTGACAGGGAAACAAACAAAAACAAAAACAAAAACAAAAAAAACAACTCACATCACATTCCAATATATTGTTAAATTCTTCATGTGAACTTGACATTCTTCTTTTGTTTTTGACATTTCATTATAGTCAATAGAGAAATATTAGAACATAACTTATTGGCAAGTGAGAGTTTAATGTTTACTGAGATATTCAAGAAGAGAAACTTGGATCCTTAGCTGCCTGGGTGTAACCTATGAAATCACAGCCCAGATCCCTAAAAAATAGATGAATATTTTCTAAAGATGGTGATTTCTGCTCTGCTTGGCGATTCAGTCCTTATAATGTGCATGAGGCAAAGGGAGTATCATTGTATTTGCTTCATAAAATGACATTTCTGTTTATATTTCTGAGCTCTAGTAATTATTACTTGTAAGGTCCTCTGAGACCCACTAATAGATTTGGTGGTCATGCAAATAAAAACTGCTATAACTTGAATCTGGCATGCTTTCCCTTGCCCTGTGACTTGTAGTATTATATTTAATTAGAATTTGTATAATACTTTAATATACTCTGGCTTTATAACTATCTAATTTGTTGTTATTTTATTAGCTTTAGTAAAGCACGTAAGTCGTGACATTCTATATCCTTGCCTATAATTTTCTTACATAGCAGTAGGATATCTTTGAGAATCCCCAAAGAGAAAGAGATTTTCTTTTCTGAAAAAAAAAAAACTAATAATAATGAGCAATTAACAAAATTTGTCCTTTTGCTCCAAATAACCACTGTTTGGATTGCCAGAAGAGTAGCTTGTTAATTGCTGACGCTAATTTCTGCACTCTGAAAAGCACTTGGACTGAAATGAAAGGAGGTGTCTGTCATTTGATGATGAGTGTATAAACCCACGAAAGCTGCTTTCCTGCCATATTACCAACCCTCCTCCAGGAGCAAGCACCCTGCTTCTGCTGAAGTGCTAGGATGCTACCACTCCCTTCCAATGTATGAGGAAAATGCTTCTGTGATTTGAATCTCTGCATATGTGCACACCATCCTGGCAACATTTATAAAGAAGGGATTTTACTTTCCTTAGGTAATTAACCTAGACGGGTTTGAAATGTGAATGAAACAGCTAATCACATCATCAGTTCTTGGGAGACAAGACACTAAAACTATTCTCCAAGTGTGTTTAGATTTTAGCTTAGATCTAGATGAATTCACATAAAGGACATTGAATCTAGAGATCTTCAGAATGGGAGCAAAGTCCAGTGTTGGGGCAAAAAATAGCATTGTGGTTGGGAAGATGGAGTCTGGAGTGAGCCAAACAGGGTTTAAGTCCCATCTCTGCTACTTACCTACTGTGATAGCTCATGTGAGTTACTTTCTGGCATGTGAAATGAAAACAAAAAAGTAGCCACCTCCGAGTGCAGTGAGGGCTCCACACTATGGTTGGACTTGTAGAAAGTGTGCAATCGTTTACATTAACCAAACTGATGGTGACAATGGCGATGAAGAATCTCCCCTGCCCACCTCCTCCCAGAAAAGCTGAACCAAGAAATCAAGAAGCTAAAAGGCAGGTTTTCTCTACTGCCATTCTTGAACATGGGACATCCTGATCTGCTGCATAGAAGACAGCCATCCCACCCACCATGGGCTCCACAAAAGTATTACATACTAATCACTTAATCACAATCAAAAAAAAAAAAAAAGAACCTTGGGGAAGGTAGGGAGGGAAGGGATGGTAGGGGGAAAACAATGGAGGGGGTAACAATGCTCAATAGGAAGTGTACTCATTACCTTACTCATGTAACTGTAACCCTCTGTATAGTATCTTTATAATAAAATATATATATATATAAAATAAAAAAATAAAATACTGCTCTCCTGATTTGAATTTTTTAAATATATTTCTATTCTTTAAAAAAAAGTATTACATACAACTTCCTTAATGTTGCCAAAGAAAAGACCCTCAGTGAGGCCCTGAGTTGAAATCAACTGAATAATGCCAGAAGTAGTGATGCACAGCAGTAATCCCAGCACTCAGGAGGCTAGGAGAATAAGATAGGGAGTTTGAAGACAGCTTGGGCTTCATAGAAAAAAAAAAGAAAGAAAAGGAAGAAAGGAAGAAAGAAAGAAAGGAAGGAGGGAAGGAAGGAAGGAGAGAGAAAGAAAGGAGAGGAAGAAAGACAGAGAGACACAAAGGAAGGAAGAAAGGAGGGAAGAAAGGAAGGAAAGAAGGAAGGAAGGAAGGAAGGAAGGAAGGAAAGAAGGAAGGAAGGAAGGAAAGGAGGAAGGGAGGAAGAGAGAAAGAGAGAGAAAAAGCAAATGAAAGAGAGAAAGAAAGAGAAAGAGAAAAAAGAGAAAGAGAAGGAAGGAAGGAAGGAAGGAAGGAAGGAAGGAAGGAAGGAAAGAAGGAAGGAAGGAAGGAAGGAAGGAAGGAAGGAAGGAAGGAAGGCAGGCAGGCAGGCAGGCAGAAAGGAAGGAAGGGCAAGCAGGAAGGAAGAAAAGAAGAAAGGAGGGAGGGAGAATGGAAAGGAGGGAGGGAGGGAAGGAGGGAGGGGACAAATCAATGACATAAAACATTGCCATGAATGAGCAGAAAGTAAAAGGTCTGTATTAGCTGTGTTGCTTTGAGCTTAGTCTTCCATAAAAAGGAGGTTACTGGAAACTACAATGACTGAAGCAGGGCACTGGTGGTTCACACATGTAATCCTAGCATCTCAGGAAGCTGAGATCTGAGGGTCATGGTTCAAAGCCAGCCTAGGCAGAAAAGTCCCCTTCACCACCAGAAAATTAGAAGTGGAGCTGTGGCTCAAAATGGTAGAACACTAACTTTGAAATAGCCTGGGACAGCACGCAGGCCCTGAGTTCAAGCCTCATAACTAACACCACCACCACCACCACCACCACACACACACACACACACACACACACACACACACACACACACACACACACACATACACACACACACACACACGCACACACACACGCACACACACACACACACACACACACACCTGTAACTACTGAAACCAATAAAAGGTTCCACATTTTGGTATAGAAGCACTTGGAGAAAGATATATATTTCTTTTAATCTTTTTTTTTTTTTTTTTTTTTTTTTTTTTTTTTTTTGCCAGTCGTGGGGCCTGGACTCTGGGCCTGGGCGCTGTCCCTGAGCTCTTCAGCTCAAGACTAGCACTCTACCACTTCAGCCACAGCACCACTTCCAGCTTTTTCTGCTTATGTGGTGCTGAGGAATTGAACCCAGGGCCTCATGCATCCAAGGCAAGCGCTCTACCACTGAGCCACCTTCCCAGCCCCTCTTTTAATCTTAATGATTCCAGTACAATTTATGTAACCACAATGTTCATAACTCCTTCAGGCAAATTCTCACCACAGCTAGACACTTCCACAGCTTCATACACAAAACTGAGCCTCACGTCTACTTTGCAAAAGTAAGAAAAGTTGTCTGCTGGCCCTACAACAACCATCTACATCAATATAGACTCAAAAAGTCAGTATTTGTTGATCCTTCTTCCCGACACCCATCAACCAAATCCTTCTGGTTCTATGTTAGTTCTTGAATCCATCCCCTTTCCCCATCTCAACCACTAGACCTATCCAGCTTTCATTATCTCTCAGCAGCACGATAAAAAACAATAACAAAAACCGGCTTCTGCAAATAGCATCACAGCAGGGTAAAAATACTTAACTAGCTCTCAACTTTAACACAGAAACGAAAATGTCAAAAGCAGAGTGGGAAGGAGAATACCAGCACGTGCCAGATCCTGAAGTGCCTTGAGGAAGAAACAGTTTGATTTGTCCCTGGGCAGAGGTAAGTTCTCAGAAGGGGCAGAGTTAGGGACTGATGGAGCAGAAGAGAAAAGGTCCAAACTAAACTGGCCACTTGGACCCATTCAAGGCCCAAAAGCTAAAGTGGGGAACCATTATGTAGAAGCAATTCATGTTATTGAGGCTACCTAAAGACTTTTTGGAAAGCCACAAGGAGCACACGTCAGCAGCTTGATCCTCGGGGCCTGGCTCCCAAGTTTCATTTGACACATTACTGCCAGCTCACACCAATACCTTGGTTAAAAACCCTGAAGAGTTCTCATTGCTGTAGTAGGAACTCTAGGCTTACACAGAAGTGATCTGGCCCCAAACAAACTGAAATTTTCTTGCCCTTTGTTTCCACACCTTCTCTCTTCCTTTCTCCTCCTGAGTGACCTGACTGCCACTTTCAGACATTTCAAGCCCAGAGGACTATCTCAATCCCAAAAAAAAGCCTTTTCAGAGCTCCTCAGTTGGAAATGATCTCATTTTCTTTTACTTTTTTTTTTCAAATTATGCTTTTTCTACAGCTGTTTAAATACAGTGTATCGTTCCTCCAAGGGTATTCTGTGTTTATATACTCAGCAAGTATTTGTTGAGTGAATCCAAGAATGGCTGAGTAAATATTCAAGACTAAAGCAAATTGCAATTCAAAATAATGATGAAATCCAGACCAATACTCCAGCAAAGAAAAAAAAGTATAGTTTTCAGCTTGACTCTTTATTACTAAAAATACACACCCTTGAAGCTCAGCTTTATTTGTTTACAAATTTCCGACTCTTGAAGGTTAGCTCTTTTTAAATTTTTTCATGAGTACTCTCAATGAGAACATTTGTGAGAAATTACTAAAAAATGAAACCTCTTCTTGATTTGCCTGGATTTTTTTTGACCAGTCTAGAAATATGAGAGGTACATAAGGATCTGGTAAAGATTTCTATTAAGTGTCGTTCTAGAAGGTTCTTTCTGAACCAGTTCCTGATCCTACTATATTAATGCATTAGTCTCCCCTGAAAGATATTGATAAGTAGGTTATTTCTAGTTCCCTATTGTCCCAAGTGTCATAATAATGATGTACTCTAAAATCTCTAGCAAGCATATATTTTTTTCCTATTTCAATTGCTTTAGAAAAAGTTTATCTGTCCCAGGCACCTGTGGCTCACATCTATAATCCCAGCTACTCAGGAGGCTGAGATCTGAGGATCAAAGCCAGCCAGGGAAGAAAAGTCCGTGAGTCTCCTATCTCCAATAAACTACTCAGAAAAAGCCAGAAGTGGCACTTTGGCTCAAGTGGTAGAGCACTAGCCTTGAGCAAAAGAAGCTCAGGGACAGCACCCAGGACCAGAGTTGAAGCTTCAGGACCAACTAGCAAAAAAGGGGGAAAAAAGCTCATAGGCATAAAAAGATGCAAAACAGTCCTGACAATTTTCTCTATGTTCTCTTCTAGTTTTTTTTTAATGTTTTCATGTAATTGAGATTGCAATACATGATTATATTATACATTTCATCTTTGGCTGTGATATTACATCAAAATTATGATTTTTTCAGGTGCTACATTCTATTATTAATTAGTAAGGAGAAAAATACAAAAATCAGGTTTGTTTTAATTTTAACAAGGTAGGAACTGAAGCCAACCCACATGTAAGGAAAAGGTTAATCAGGCTTTGGTATGATTTCTCAAGAACTGTTGAGGTTTTGAGTGAAGATGAATTCAGGAAACAAGACAAAGCCCTCTAAAAATAAGCTATTTTTAATAATTAAAAAATAAAGTACAATTGCTGGGTGCCAGTGGCTCATGCCTGTAATCCTAGCTACTCAAGAGGCTGAGATCTGAGGATTGTGGTTCAAAGCCAGCCTGGGCAGGAAAGGCCATGAGACTCTTATTTCCAATAACCCACTCAGAAAACCATAAGTGTTTCAAGTGGTAGACCGCTAGCCTTGAGCTGAAGAGCTAAGGGACAGCGCCCAAGCCCAGAGTTCAAGCCCCATAACCTAAATAAATAAATAAATAAATAAATAAATAAATAAATAAATAAATAAATAAATAAATAAATAAATGAAGTACAATATCCATCATTGCTTTTTTTCTCCAGTTTCTCAAGCTGTAGAAGTTTGAAAGTTCTGATGAATTATTAGCATTCTCAATGATCTCAGGTTGCTAAGCAGCATTGCTTAATACTTTTCGGGTGGAAATTTTGGAAATCCCAATTCACAATACAGAGGTTCAAAAATCTAATTACATACAATGATGCCTAAGGACTCACTTATTCTTCTTGCAAATGCCTTAGAGAATGAGGATAAATTGGGCTCTCCATAAATGAACTGAAAAGTACATGTGCATGTACACATGGGTGTACATATATCTATGTGTATTTAAGACGTATTTATTATTAGTTCTCAAGTGGCAAGTTGTAAGCAAGACTCCCCTAAAAGAAAGTGAGAAGATTCAGGGGGACCCTTGAGTCCTCAGATTGGGTGGCCCCTCCTACAAAAGCTCCAGTAGGAGACACAAACCAATTTAAGTTCCGATGGTTTACTTCAGGTATTAACCCACAGACAGAAATATTCAATACTTATGCCCACAGAGTTATATTAAATATATTCTTTTTTGGGGGGGGGTCTGGTCGT
Source organism: Dipodomys merriami (assembly GCF_024711535.1). NCBI lineage: Eukaryota > Metazoa > Chordata > Mammalia > Rodentia > Heteromyidae > Dipodomys > Dipodomys merriami. The sequence continues at coordinate 6,432,017 of NW_027203826.1, forward strand.
GGGGCCTGAACTCTGGGCCTGGGCGCTGTCCCTCAGCTCTTCAGCTCAAGGCCAGTGCTCTACCACTTGAGCCACAACACCACTTCTGGCTTTTTTCTTTTTGCTTATATGGTGCTGAGGAATCGAACCTAGGGCCGCATGCGTGCAAGGCAAGCGCTCTACCACTGAGCCACCTTCCCAGCCCTATATTAAATATATTCTCAGCAAGAATCTAGGTTAAAAAGTAGGCTTGCTAAGGAACAAGCAATAAAAGAGGCTCCCTGCATTTCCAAACCTGCTCCTTGTAATGCAAAATTCTGTGAGTTGAGCTTGCAATGACCTTGCCTTCAAACTGTTAGAGGTCCTCAGTTTTTCCCAAGCCTATGCTAGAAGGCGGGCCTAGTATCTATCATAGGACTACAAAGCTTAGTCCTTTAAGGGTGCTTAGATGCTACATGTGGGCACAAGCTCTAGCTCCATGGGGGGAAGTAAAAGCAAAAACAGCATTTTCTACAAGTGACCACTATCACTCAAGTGAATCAAGATTGCATCTGCACAACATCTTTATATAACAGATGCCTTTACAAGTTAATGTAAGAGAAATGGGAGACGACACTAACGAGGAAACATACGACTGTTTTATGAATTTCGATTCTTACTACCTTATTCTATTAGAAAGAAAGAAAGGAATGGGAAAGGATGGGAAGGGAAAACAAAGGAGGATGCAACAATGCTTGATAAGAAATGTACTCATTACCTTGCCCGTGTAATTGTAACCCGTCTGTACAGTATTTTCACAATAAAATACTTATTTTTAAAAAAAGGAAGGAAGGAAAGAAGGAAGGAAGGAAGGAAGGAAGGAAGGAAGGAAGCCTCACTGTGGCCAGCTTTTCCAGACTTAGAAAAATCTGTAACAGATTTCTAAAACTGAAAGGCCTTAAGTCTGGTCCCCTATTTTGCTTGCATTGTTAGAAAAATATATGTGCCTGTACACTTACATATTATTCTTTAGCCATAATTAGACAGAAGTAACTTTAATTTTTTTGCATTTCACTTGGAAAAAAAGCACTCATAAATTTTCAAGATTATTGTTATTACCTCACAGTATGCCTCCAATTTCTTCCTGACACGTTTGTTGAGAAGAAATTGTATTTTGCTACTTTTCTAAGCTATATAATATCTTCCAAGGAAGTTTCAGATTGCTTGTCTTTTTCTTGCCAAAATGTGAGAGGGAAGAATGTGCAAAGCAAAATTAAACTAGTCTGACAGCTGTTTTTTTCTCCCACATAGTATTACAAGAACTGTGGTAGTGCATGCCTATAATCTCAGTACTCAGGAGGTTGAGTGGAAGAGGATTACAAATTTGAAGCCAGTGTGGACTACATAGGAAGTTCAATGCCACTCTGAGCTAGAATCCCTGTCTCAAAAAGCCAAAGGTTGGGGATGTTGCTCAGTGGTAAAGTTCAAAGCCCTGGGTTTGATACAGAGAGAGAGACAGACAGACAGAGAGACAGAGACAGAGACAGACAGAGACAAAATGGGGATTTGAGAGCAATGTAATACTAAGATTTGGGCACCAAAATAATGAGAAAATTGCCTTTTCCGTTATTAAAACTTATGCACACATTTTGTCTTAGTCTTTCAAATTATTCTAAAGTCCTGAAAATACTCCTTGCATATTGATTGCAACCATGTAGATGAACCTAATATACACATTTTTAAAAGCCAGGTCAAATGTGACACACTATAAGCTCAGACACTTGGGAGTCATAGGGGAGACATAGGTAGGAGGATCACAGTCCAGGCAAAAAGCATGAGATTCTATCTGATAATTATCTAAAATTAAAACATTGGAGGGCATGGCTCACATCCATAAAGATACTTTCCTTTCTCTTTTACCCACACATATCCTCCCCTTTTTCTTTTCATTTCACTTTTTTCTCTCCATAAGAAGTCTATTTGTTTGAAATATTTTATTAATTTAAAAAATTATCCACTTAATATAACTTTTTCCAAGTCTTTCCATTTCCTAACAAATGGGGCAATGTCATTCTTTCTGATGGAGGCATAGAATTCCATTGTGTGTGTGTGTGTGTGTGTGTGTGTGTGTGTGTGTGTGTGTGACATTTTCTTAATCCATGCATCTACTGAGGGGCATCCAGGTTGGTTCCATATCTTAGCTATGGTAAATAATGTTGCAATAAACATAGTCGTGCTGGTAGCCTTAGTATGGCCTTGTTTGTGATTGTTTGGGTAAATGCCCAGAAGTGGGATTGCTGGGTCATAGGGGAGCTCCATGTGGAGTCTTTTGAGGAACCTCCATACTGCTTTCCAAGTGGTTGAACAAGTTTACACTCCTACCAACAATGCAATAGGGTTCCCTTCTGGCCACATCCCCCCCAGCATCTGTAAAAACTTATATTAAGTGAAGTAAGCCAGGCCCAAAGAAACATAGGTCCCACAGTTTCCCTTATTTGCAATAACTAGTACATGTCTACAACAGGCAGAAAAGGTCAAAAGCTATATACATATGATCATATAAGATGGTGTTAAGCAAAATGAACCCTAAGATAGGGAAACAATTTTTCTTTCTTGCTTGCTATTGTTTCTAATGTATTTATAATGTACTATGTGAGTTTTTGTTTCTTTGTATGTTCCTCCCCATGGTATAACCCTGGTTTTCACTGTATTTGATTCTGGTGCCCTGCATCTTGTATATACACTTCTCTAATTTGAGGAGGAGAATGGGAAAAAAACAAAATGCTTAAATTGGAATACAGGTTGACCTATTATAACAATGAGATGTACAAGACACTTTGTTGAAAATGAACTTTACAACTTTGGGGAGGTGGGGAGTAGTTGGGGAGCTGAGGAGGGAAGGGATGGCAGGGGAAAAACAAAGGAGGGGGTAACAGTGCTCGATAGGAAATGTACTCATTACCTTGTTCATGTAACTGTAACCCCCTGTACAATATTTTTACAATAAAAATTGTTCAAAAATGGGAGGAATAAGATAAGTATACTCATATAGAATCCTCTCTCAATTAAAAAAAATTCTCTTTCCAACTCCTATGCTATTAATGCGGAAAATGCATTTCTAAGTAACTGTTGGTTTGTGGGATGTTTACAGTTGTCATGTGGTGTTCTGGGTAACAGTAGTTACCCAGGGGTAACTCAGGTAGAAAATGAAAGGTGACACTGGTAAACTTCAAGAAATTCTTTGTGGGAGGGAGATGGGGGTAAGGGAGGAGATGGGAAGGGATGGGAAGGGAAAACAAAGGAGGAGGCAACAATGCTTGATAAAAAATGTACTCATTATCTTGCCCATGTAATTGTAACTCCTCTGTACAGTATTTTCACAATAAAAAAAAGGAAATTCTTTGTAAAGTATTCGACATTTCTGGAGACCAGATAACTTTTGAAAAATGATTTACAATGTTCATAGGACAATTGTGAAAAGTACTTTTGCATATTCTGACTTATATCTACCAGATTTGAAAACTACCAAAATAGTTCTGACTCACTGTCTACTTGAATTTATCAAATTCTAAGTTTCTGTATGTACTTTTCTTGACAACAACCAAAAGTTCCCAATAATAAAATCTGACCAGAAGAATGTAGCTCAATGGTAGAGTGCTTACAGAGTATGTAAAGACGCTGGATTTCATCCCCAGCAGCATGTGAGATAGAAAAACATTCTGACCTAGAACTCCTGATTATGGAGTAAATTTTATTTTTTGGTAATCTGATCATTGCCAGTCACTGCATCAGCTAATTACCAAATTGATTTTTTTTCTAAGTGAAGCCAGGCAGCATGGACTTCTGGCCATAGTCCCACTGCTCAGAAGACTGAGATTTAACCGTCTCAGTTTGAAGCAAGCATGAGCAGAAAATACTAAGAGATTCTATTCTCAAAAGAATCAGCAAGCTGGGGAGTGCTGGTGACTCATGCCTGTAATCCTAACTACTCAGGAGGCTGAGATCTGAAGGATCACGGTTCAAAGCCAGGCTGGGCAGCCAAGTCTGTGAGACTCTTATCTCCAATTAACCACCAGAAAATCAGAAGTGGATCTGTGGCTAAAAGTGGTAGAACACGAACGAGCCTTGAGCAAAAAAGCTCTAGGACAGTACTCAGGCTCAGAGTTCAAGCCTCACAACTGACAAAAAAAAATCAGCAAAAAATGCTAGATTAGAAGAGTAACTCAAATGGTAGAGAACCAATCCTGAGTGAAAAAATTAAGCAAGAGTGAGAGGCCTTGAGTTCAAGCCAGCGTACATACACACACACACACACACACACACACACACACACACACACACACACACACACACACACACAAATGAGTGAGTGATATGCAGTATATGCATTAGTAAAATGTGGTCCAAAGCTCTTGTATGCGGCAACTCTAAAAGTAAAGAAGAAAAAGTATTTCACTTGAAACTTCAGTAGTATTAGATTGTACCAAACTGTCCAAAGTTACCCCATTCTCTTACAGCAATTGCTCTTCTGTAAAGTGAGTTCACATGGTGCTTAATAAATGTGCTGGAATCTCAAATATAATTGTATTTGGAGTTTGGGCCTCACAAGAGAAAGTCACTCCTCTATAGGATTTGTATCTAGGGGACAAGCTTGGGTTAGAGCTCTAAATAAGTAGATGCCCTAAAGAAAGCAACCGGAGCTCACTGAATGGTAGCACAGACACACCAATGCCAATCACACCTCAACTCCCAAATGCCACTGAAGAGATAAATGTTCACCGAGCCCTCGACCTGGATGAGGTGGCGATGGTCTCTACCAACGCACTCTGATTTTCAAGTGAAAACTCAATGATCCCAAGTCCACAAAACTAGTTAGTAATAGAAAATACATGAAATTTTAAAAAATCAACGCCAGCTGTTTAATAGTTTTCTTCCTTGCTTAATACTACACTGATCTTCTGGAGGACTTCGAGCACTTTCTTTTATTAATAAACAAATAGAAGTAATCTTTATTAATAAAAAACCATGCTGTCACAAAGCCCTGTGAAACAATTTTGAATTTGAGTAAAGAGATGTGATGGTTAACTTTGTGTTAACTCAACTGGGCTACAAGGTACCCAGATATTTTGGTCTGCATGTGTCTGTAGGATGTTTCCAAATGACACCAACAACTGACTTGGAAGATGAAGTAGATAGTCCTTTCTAATGCAGGGGACCTCATCAAGTCAGCTAAAGATCTATAAAGAATAAAAAGGTTCTTTACAAGAGAAAAACTTCATAAACCTGACTTAATGCCTTGAACTTGGACGTTGGTCTTTTCCAGTCTTTGAACTTGGACTGGGAGAGCAGCCTTTCCTGGACTCTCAGTTCTTCTGGCTCTCTCAGCATACTCACTGTAGATCTTGAGAGTTTCCAGCCACAATAATTTCATCAGTCATTTATTCATAATGATTATATATATGCATATATCCTATTGGTTCTGTTTCTCTGGAGAATCATTAGTACTACATATATAATGGACTGAAATACATTATTGTGTCCCAACACAACTATTAGTTTATTTCATTTAACAGATATTAAAATGTTGGATCAATAACAACTTTAAAGCAATGCAAATGTCTAGTACTTCTACAAAACAAGTTCTAAAATGTTTAATAGGATCATCATGTCATTGCAGGATATACTCTGGAAAACATGGAATCTGTATTTAAAACATTCTGTCCAGTGATCTATGAAAGACACTAAAAGCCTTTGGCTCAGCTTCATCCCAGTTGGCTGAGGTACCCAGCTTCTAAGAAGGCAGAAAGGCAGCAAAGCTCTGAGCACCAGGGAAACTAGCTGACCTTATCTGAGTGCCCCTTAATCCTATTCAGGTGTTCCAATTAAGTAGCATCACCATCTCAATTAAAGCTGCAGTCTTCACTGGCTAATACCATAAGGCTCCCTGGGAAATGCTCTAATTAAGTAGATTTTCTTAGCTACTGATTAAGAATTTGCTATGCACAGGATAGAAGTTAAGAGGTACTAACAGGGACCAGCCATGTCATCTGCATATTTGAAATGCTTTTATCCAACTTTCCCCTGTCTCTGTTCTGCATCCAACTCTGCATGATCCAAAAGATGCAATATGTTGACCACTAATAGCAATGATTATAAAAATGATTGATTATAATCATTGATCTTTATAATTATTATAATTATAAAGTCATAATAATAAATTATAATTATAAAATCAATTATTATAGAATCTGTTTGTTTTCTTCAATTATGAAAAAAGCTATGTAACACATAGAGTTGTATGATGAATTGTTATATATATATCACTACCCATGCACACACACACACACACACACACACACACACTCAAGATACATACACGTTATTGTTCATTCTACTTTATTCATTTTAACTACTATCTGTAATTCTAACAGTACTATTTTCCTGTTTATGAAGTTCTCACACTATTCCCCCTTTTGTATTTTTACAAATTAGTGCACATATCCTCCAGTACATAGCTAAATGAACAGCTAACATTGTGCTATATTTGTTCTAAGAAATTTTTTTTGTCTGTCATAGGGGTTGAACTCAGATCCTGGGTATTGTTTCTGAGCTTCTTTTGGCTCAAGGCTAGTGCTCTACCACTTGTACCACAGCACCACTTCAGGCTTTTTTTTGTTTATGTGGTACTGAGGAATTGAACCCAGGGATTCATGCATGCTTGGCAAACACTCTACCACTGAGCCACATTCCAAGCCCTCTAATAATTATTTTTAACAAACCACTACAGCTGCATTTGTAGTTCTCTTACTCTGCTCCATATTACCAGGCACCACTGTGTGGAAATTGTTTATTCTTGTAAAGCATTTGAGACTCATTCTATGCATGTATGTATCCACACATAATTAATAGCACTGCCATGCATAGTCTGTAAAATTGACCACCTGTCATTCTGCAGCTTGATTTATATATGATACATTATAATATCATGAATAATCCATGAAACTGGCACCCTCTGCATATCATAAATTATTCTTATACTATAATAATTTAAACAGTATGGTACTAATAGTACTGAGATTGACAATACTGACTCTCTCATACATTATATGTTTATATATATATATATATATATATATATATATGTTTCCATATTTGAATGTGTTACTTTGAGTCCTTTGTTCTGTACCAGCAGTCTATTTGCCCATCTTGACACTAGTAAAAACCATACTATTAGTACAATGTTAGGATAATTTCTAATATCCAGAGAGTGAAGTTTTCCCTCTTGGATCTTAGACATCCTTCACCTAATGTTCTTCCATATGAGTTTATGGTAAGTTATACCAAATCCCATGAAACCATGGTGAGAGCCTGGCGCGGGTGGCTCACAGCTGTAATTCCAGCTACTTGGGAGACTGAGATTTGAGAGCCTGGTTCAAAGCCAGCCCAGACAGAAAAGTCTATGAGATTCTTATCTCAAATTAACCACTAAAATGCTGAAAGTGGAGCTGTGGCTCAAGTGATAGTGAGCCAGTCTTGAGAGAAAAAGCTAAGGACAGTGCCCAGGCCCTAAGTTCAAGTCCCAATACTGATACACACACACACACACACACACACACACACACACACACACACACACACACACACACACACACACACACACAGAGTCATCCTTGGCATTTTTATCAGAACTACAGTGAGCTTACAGTATTATGAGGTGACAACTTTAAGCCATAGCATTTCCATTCTCTCCTGAGTGCTAGCTCATACAGTACTTCTGTGAGAACTAGCAAAAGGCACCTGACCAAGTAGCAGGTGCAGCCAGATCTATAGGCCGAGAATATGACATTATGAGGATTTTTAGTCCTCTTGTCCATCAGTCCCTGACCTATTGATCAGAAATTCTAGAGGTGTCACATAGCCATGTGTTTTCCTAAGTTCTTCAAGGGACCAAGATGCTCACTGGAATTTGGAAACTCTAGCTTCAACAGGTCCCTATTGCTACCTGGGCAGTTTCTTCAGTCCATAGAAAGAAATGCTGTGCTAAGCCAGGTTCTAGATGCTTTTTGTATCTGTGTATGTAGATATGTAAATATAGAGAGAAATTTGAAGAAAATGGAAATGTTAAGTCAAAGAATAAATGCATCAGGTGCCAGTGGCTCATACCTGTAATCCTAGTTACTCAGCAGGATGAGATGTGAGGATCATGGTACAAAGACAGCTAGGGAAGACAAATCTTAGTGATTCTGGTCTCCAGTTAACCAGTAAAGAGCCAAGTGGAGATGTGGTAGAGCACCAGCCTTGATCAAAAAGCAGAGTGAGGGCACAAGCCCCAGTACTGGCAAGAGAAAGTAAAGAGACAGACAGAGACAGACAGACAGACAGACAGACAGACAGAGACAGGGAAAAGAAGGAAGAAAGGAAGGAAGGAAGCAAGGAAGGAAGCAAGGAAGGAAACAGTAAATACATTTGTAGTTTTAATTAAAATGAGCAAATTATCCTCCTTAGGAATGAAGTCATTTTGTAGTGCCACAAGCATGATTTTACATAGTCATTTATCCTCAAACTCAGCAGCAGTGCATTATGTTTGTCTTCGCCAGTAAAAGATGTCTCTTTTACACAGATCTAGAGAGCTAATAAAGAACCCAGAAGTATCACCCTGCATCAAAACTGGAATTAACAGGATAGAAGTATTTCAAGGAGAGTGTTAGAATATTTATAGTACAATTTTACCAAAGAAAAGTTGTAAATGACAGTTGTATAACTCATAGTCCTGGTGACTCTGTAATTATGATTCAGGTGCACACTTTTTTCTATCTACACTGCAGATTTTTTGTCAGGCATCCTGGAAACCAAACCAACATTTATAATATTGTTTCTATAACAGAAAGCACTCCAAACTCCAAGCTACTGACTTAAATTTGAAGTCTTTGGCGTATATAACTGACTGCCTGCATATGAAAAAAACAGTCTGTTATTTCGCCTTTGCAAAGGGACACATTTTAAAAGTAGATTCTCTCTTGGACTGAGTGAAGTTTAAGGAAGGAAGGAAGGAAGGAAGGAAGGAAGGAAGGAAGGAAGGAAGGAAGGAAGAAAGGAAGGAAGGAAGGAAAGAAGGAAAGAAGGGAACCATTCATATTAAGTTGGTTCTGGTTGCTTTTTCTCTGAAATTGAGGCTTCACAGATGTGGAGGGCATCTGCTCATCTACTTTCCTTCAGGGAATATAATGAAATTCTTTGGGTACATGAAGAACTTCAAATTAAAAAATACAAACATTACAAGCAAGATAATCGCTTGCAGAAGCAGAAAATTCCTATGCCAATAAATGTGTTGTCCAATAGAAATGCTGTCTGTGAAGCAGGTTAACATGCCTGTCATCATCTATAGTTACTCTTTTAGATCCACAGTGTCATTCATTTTAGTTAACTTTGGTTTTAATAGCCACACATGGCCACCACATTAAGTAGTGAAGATGCATAAAACCTTACATCTTCTTTTTTAAAGGAGGGTAGTCAATTGTTTCCATGTTTCCTTTATTTTCTGGGACCTAAGAGTCTCGACCTGACAAACTGTAGAAAATCCTGATCCCTACCTCAGAACTACTGAATCAGAATCCACCTGAGAGAGGCCAGAGATTCTGTTTTCAATGCATGTCTTCAGTAGCTTCTCAGGATTGGGACACATTGATGAATCTCAAATAGCACTGGAAATGCCACCAGCTCATTAGTGTCGAAGTGTCCACTTCAAAGCTCTCTTCAGAATAATCAGACAGTCTCAGGATGGCTCAAGTGGCATAAGGCCTTGAGCATAGCCCCAATATTACCAAAAAACATTGAGATGTCAAATATCTTTAGACTAATCTATACATCAAATCCAGTTTGAATACTAAAAGGCATAGTACTTTGGGTAAGGGCTGTGGGAAGTCTGTTCTTACTGCAGAGTGCTGTGGGAGCTTTAGTAATTTCCTTTGTTTTGTTGTGATGGGGAAGGATGGGACAATGTAAGTTATAACTCTAGTCATGGGTAGCCTCAAGAGAGAATGGCCATGACTCTATTTTTTAACTGGTTCAGTTAATTATTTGTAAAATCTAATGAATAACTTGGAGAGGCAAAAGAAAACTACTAATGTATAACTACATCACCAAAGTAATTTTTTATAAGTGTAAAAAAAGGAAAGATAGAGAAGCCAAACACTGGTAGCTCACACTGTTAATCCTAGCGATTCTGGAGGCAGAGACTGGAAGGATCATAGATCAAGGCCAGAAGTTTAAGAAATCAGTCTCAACTAAGAGTTCATGTGGTGTTGAATACATGTCATTCCAGCTATTCAGGAGGAAGAGAGAGAGAGAGAGAGAGAGAGAGAGAGAGAGAGAGAGAGAGAGAGAGAGAGAGAGAGAGAGAGAGAGAGAGAGAGAGAGAGAGAGAGAGAGAGAGAGAGAGAGAGAGAGAGAGAGAGAGAGAGAGACAGACTATCATAAAAATAACCAGAGCAAAAAGGGCTGGAGGCACAACTCAAGAGGTAGAGCACTTAACTTGAGGAAGCGCATAGCCCTGAGTTCAAACTCTAGTTCTTCTTCCCCACCTAAAGTAAGAGACACACAGAGACAACAGTTGAAAGAAAAACTTCACATACCCAGTCTTCCTTAATGTCAGGTTATTAGCTTTATAAAATGGAGAAAAGAAATGAACTCACAGGATCAAAGGATTGCTCTCTGGCAAACGGCCTGCATTCTGGTCCATTCCTGAGTGTGCTGCTGCTGCCAGGAGCACATTATGTAACTTCCACAGAGGATTCTGAAGCTGCAGTGTAGTCTTAGAAAGCCATGAACATTCCTCCCCCCTTTGCAGATGGAAAAGCCATCTGCTTGCCTACTTTCCTGAGGGATCTTCTCAGTGTGCACAAAGCTCAACAAATGCAAGCTACATTATAACAGGCAAGGTTATTACTTGCACTAGCAGAAACATCCTATGCTAATAAGTTTCTGTGGGTTCTTATTCAGGAACCCAATGTGTATAATATAAATAGATACCACAGGACTGCTTGATAACAAAGACACTAGAACTGCAAAACACAAAAATAATAATGAGGGGGAAAGAAACTGACAAGAACTAAGTAAATGATTTATATGCAAAGCTAAAGAAGCTTAGGGTAGGAACTTCACTTGAGTGTTCATTGAAAACTTCCACTTTATTTAGCTGTTACACGTACATAATATTAGCCTAACTATAAATACTCAGTTTAATTGTTTTTGCTACAACAAGTAGAAGAGAAACCAATCATAAACAAAAAAATAAGGTAACTGATTAATTTCCCTTTATTGCCAAATTATTTCTTTATATATGTATTTCCATATACATATAGATATATCTATATATTGACTATAGTTAGACAGATAGATGGATGGATAGATAGATAGATAGATAGATAGATAGATAGATAGATAGATAGATAGATAGATAGATAGATCTCAGCACTCAGGATGATGAAGCAGAATAGTAAGTTTGACCCAGCTGTCTCTAAATGGGGGGGTAGGTGGGGGGAGGAGAGAGAGAGTCAGGAAGGGAGGGAGAGAGGGGGAAGGAAGGAAGGGAGGGTTAAACAGCTGCTTCAGACTGGACTACCTGACCTGTAGGTGAATCAAGCTGACCTGCCTGAAGCAGCCTAGGGCTCGAGAGGAAAATTCAGAGGCAAAAAAACAAACATTTCCTTCTTTGTGCTAAATCTCAGCTGAAGCAAACTTCCACGAGAAGCAAAGCATCAAAAGTACACATTTAAAGGTTTGAAGTGAAAATTTAGATGAAGACCATGCCTACGTAGCACCAAAAAACAACAACAACAACAACACAAAACCCCAAAACTTGGTTGATTTAATCCAACCCAGTATGAGAGGGAAACCAAGTCAAGTTCCAACAGTCTGAGCATCTGAAGTCATTGACTTACCAGGAAAAAAAAAAACAAGACTCAAGTTTACTTGAGAAATACATTACCAAGAGAGATGATTAGGAAGGAAAGAAATGAGCTTCCTTCTGGCCTGTTCGCTGCTTCTCACAACATTCCTTCCTATAGTGTTTATATTTGGGAAATGGTAACAGGAAGGGAATAAAAAGAAGCTGCCCCAGCAGGGAGGGGACTCTGTACCCCTCCTCAGTAATGAGTATAAACTATATGCAAGGAACAATGAGTTCCTCAGATCAATGAGTTCACAGCTAACAATCGCCAAATAAGCAAACAATAATAGCCAAAAAAAATTTTAATCACACATTCAAAAACAATCTCCAGGTTGAAGAAAATTTCCTTACAAGGGAAAACAGTTTTGTCTCATTCAATTATCCGGAGTAGAAAAGAATCTATCTTTATCTTAGTTATTAATATTAAAAAAAAAGATGACTTGTCAAACAGGAATGAATGGACAGGAAATGAGGAAAACCTGAAAAAGGAAGTGGTTTGGGGCTTTTAACTAGGGGCACTAAGGAGTAGGAAACCCACAAAATGTATAAAAATGGAAAATCAAGGCCTCCTTGTTAGAATGAAACTGAGGGCCAGTGGCTGGCATGATTATAAAGATATGAAAAATATCCAATTAGTTTTTGTGCAGGAGGGGAGTATAAGAAGATAATCAAGAGATCAAAAAAAGAGAATGTGTATCTCACGTAAAAGTTTGTAAGTTGACCACCAAGTGTTTGTTAATCATTAAATGATAATCTAAGAGAAACATCTTAAATATGGAATAGCAACACCGCTTTTTACTTATACAATCATCTGGGACTATCCAATATTGAGTAGATGGACCTTAGCTATCTCGTAAAATTGAATAGTTTATCTGTTGCTTTAAAGTTAAAATATAAAAGTTGAATCAAACAAAAATATTATTCCACAAAACAAAGTGTATTTCCTGATTTAATTATGTCTAATAAGACTTGAGAAAGATCATGGAAGCCGAGGACTGATGACTCACGCCTGTAATCCTAACTATTCAGGAGGCTGAGATCTAAAGGTTCAAAGCCAGCCCAGGCAGGAACATTCATGAGGTTCTTATCTCCAATAAACAACCAGAAAACTGGAAGTGGCACTGTGGCGTAAGTGGTAGAGCACTGGCCTTGAGTTGAAGAGCTCAGGGACAGCACCCAGGCCTAGAGTTCAAGGCCCATGACCAACAAAAAGAAAAAAGAAAAAAAAAGAAAGAAAGATCAAAGAAGTATGGTAAATGTGTGTGTGTGTGTGTGTGTGTGTGTGTGTGTGTGTGTGTGTGAGAGAGAGAGAGAGAGAGAGAGAGAGAGAGAGAGAGAGAAATAAAGTACTAGGGCTTGAACTCAGGGTCTAGGCAGTTTATTCCTTAGCTTCCACTTTTTTGCTGATTAATTGGAGATTTTTCTGCCCAGGCTGGCTTCAAACTGCAATCCTCAGATCTCAGACTCCTCCTGAGTAGCTAGGATTACAAGCATGCACCACTGGCACTCAGCTAGTATAGTAGATTTTAAACTAAATGCAGCCAACAAACAGATACTCATAAAGGACCAAACATGCAAAAAATGCATCATAAAAGTAACCAGAAACAATAAAAAAAGTAAGCTTAGACTTTAAACATGGCAAGAGATCACAAAAAAGTTAAACAAGAAAAGCCAGCTGAGCTAAGACTGCAAAAAAAAAAAATCACAATGATGACAATGATTATCATTGTAATGGGCCTGTATATGACCTTTTCCTTCTACTGTTAGAAAAGGGTATATTTTTGTTTGCTTTTTGTGCCAGTTCTGGGGCTTGAATTCAGAGCCCGTGCACTGTCCTTGAGCTTCTTCTGCTTAAGGCTGGCATTCTACCATTTGAGCCAAAACTGCTTCTGGTTTTTGGGGGTAGTTTATTAAGTCTCAAGGACTTTCCTGCCCCAGCTAGATTCAAACTTCTCTCCTCAGATCTCAGCCTCCTAAGTAGCTAGGATTACATCAGTGAGATATCAGCACCCGGATAAAGGCTCTATTTTATAAATATTTTTATTCCTCAAGGAGTAAGAACAGAAATTTTCTTGAAACAAATGGTATAAAGTAATAACCTGTTTAGATCTAACCATTAAATTTGTACTTAAAAATCAGCTGAGTCTTCAACTCCCATTTTGTCCAAGGGATCTCTTGTCCATTTTTCCCTGCTGATTTATAAAATAAATCCTTGCTAAAACTTAAAAAAAATCAAAGCAAATGGATGGCCTATTAGCTGTCAAAGCATGCTATAATCAATTTGATAATGTTACGAGCAGAAATAATTAATGATTGCCAGGTGCTGGTGGATCATCTCTGTAATCTTAGCTACTCAGTAGGCTGAGATCTGAGGATCATGGTTCAAAGCCAGCCCGGGCAGGAAAGTCCATGAGACAACAAACCACTCAGGAATCCAGAAGTGGCACAGTGGCTCAAAGTGGTAGAGCACTCACCTGGAGCTGAAGAGCTGAGGGACAGCATTGAGGCCCAGAGTTCAAGCCCAAAGACTAACCTAAAAGAAGAAGGAGGTGGAGGTGGAGGAGGAGGAGGAGGAGGAGGGGGAAGAAAGGAGAAAGAAAGGAGAAAGAAAGGAGGAAGAAAGGAGGAAGAGGAGGAGGAAAGGAAAAAAAGAAGCAATGGTAATGTCCAAAGTAAAGTCAAGTCAGCCAACATTTGCAAAAATATTCAGATAGGACTGGAGTTATGGCTTAAGTGGTTTAAGAGCATTTGCAGAGGCCCTGAGTGCAATCACCAGTACCAAAGAGAGAGAGAGAGTTTGGTAATTTTAAAAACATTCATATGGTTAAAATAAGTAATCATTTAAACTAAACTATTACCCCATACTCTGCTTATTTTAAGGATGTAGTGTCAATTGTAAAGAGCCAGTAATAGGCAATGTAATCATGCTAATCTGGTCTCATCTGTTTCTTGTCTTTTTTTTCTTTTGGCTAGTCCTGGGGCTTGAACTCCGGGCTTAATTGCTGCTCTGAGCTTCTTTTGCTCAAGGCTAGTACTCTACCACCTGAGCCACACAACCACTTCTAGCTTTTTCTGAGTAGTTTCTTAGAGATAACAGTCTCGGGTACTTTCCTGCCCGGGCTGACTTTGAACCTCGATCCTCAGATCTCAGCTTCCTGAGTAGCTAGAATTACAGGCAAGAGCCACTGGTAGCCAGCTCTCGTCTAATTTTTGTATATAATTTATCACATGCCATACACATGAACCTTTCAAAGTATATTAAATGTTTACCTTGCGCATCTCACTGTAGTAAGTGAACTAAAGGGAACAGAATGGACAGCTCTTCCCCTCCTTCACCCTCACCAACTGCCTTTTCACCCCTTCACCTCTATGTGCGGCACACCTATCTTCCCCCACACCCTCACCTGCCCACTCCACCACACACACACACACACACACACACACACACACACACACACACGCAGATGATCATAATGCAAGCAGAGACAAAATCAAAACACTGAAAATTATAATATATCTGTAAAATATGCTATGTAACTTTTCTTCATTGGTTCACTATATTTGGCTACAGATTTAGTTGCTGTTCCCATGCATTAAAATTTAACATTTATTGCAGTTTGTCCTTAGACTGCCTTTCCTTGGAAGTCTAACCATTCTTTTCTCAATCTTCTAATAGTTTGCTTTTTGTCAGCTCATTAAAACATAATTTATATTTCTTCTAAAAATCACTACTCTTTTTGTGTGTGTGCCAAGGTTTTTTCTTTGTTTTGTTTTGTTTGTTTACACCAGTACAGGAACTTGGACACAGGACTTTGTACTCTTATTTGGCTTTTTCACTCAAGGCTAGCACTCTACCACTTGAACCACAGCTCTACTTCCAGCTTTTTGCTGGTTAATTGGAGATAAGAGTCTCACAGACTGTCCTGCTGGGTTGGTTTCAAATCATGACCCTCAGATCTCAGTCTCCTGAATAACTAGGATTGTAGGAGTGAGCCATTGGCCCCCGGGGCTAGGTTAGGGGTGAGGGAGAAATCACTACTTTTCAGAATACAGCTTAATGAGTTACAACAAATGTTTTTACAACTGTACAACCATCATCACATGATCATGCTATCAGATATTTTTTTACTCAAAAACTCAATTTGAAACCATCACCTTAGTGTCTAACAATTACTTTTATTCTCATTTAAATGTTTGGTACACTAAAATCATAATAATTTAAATGCTTGCAGTGTTGTCATTTGACTGACTGAAGTTTTTAGTAAGTCTGATTTTCTGAAATCTGAAAGGAAATTTATGCCAACTTAGTTTTTTGTTTTTTTGTTTTTTGGGTCCAGTCGTGGTGCCTGAACTCTGGGCCTGGGCGCTGTCCCTCAGCTCTTCAGCTCAAGGCTAGCACTCTACCACTTGAGCCACAGTGCTACTTCTGGCTTTTTTCTTTTTGCTTATGTGGTGCTGAGGAATCGAACCCAGGGCCTCAGGCATGCAAGGTAAGTGCTCTACCACTGAGCCACCTTCCCAGCCCAACAAACTTAGTTTTTTGTACATAGAAAGTTCCTTGACTTTTATTTCTCTAGAAGAAGAAGACTTTTCAGAAGTTTAAGACTGTTTTTAAGAAATAAAGCTCACTTACATATGAATTTCCCTCTAGATTGGGGTGGTGGCTCACAGCTGTAATTTTCCTCTGAAACAGAGGCAGAATCATGGCTACAAGTTCAAAGCCACTTTCTTGATCAACATATTGAGTTCAAAGGATCCTGGATACTTTGTAAAGCTCTATCTCCAAAAACAAACAAACAAACAAACAAAAAACAATCTCAGCCAGACACCTGTGGCTCACACATAATCTTAACTACTCAAGAGGCTGAGATCTGAGGATTGCAGTTAGAAACAAGCCAGAAAGGGAAAGTCCCTTGAGACTCTTATCTCCAATAAACTACTCAGAAAAAACCAGAAGTGGCACTGTGGCTCAAGTGGTAGAGCATGAGCTTTGAGCACAAAGACTCAGAGACAGTACCTGGTCTAGGGTTCAAGACCAGGACCAGCAATAATAATAATAATAATTCTCTATGGTGTCGGCTCCATTAATAAGCAATCAAAATATTGAAGAGTCTATCTGATATTATTATTATTAATTGCTAAAAGGAAGATATATCTAATTCTTACTGAGTGTCATCATCTAACCAGTCATGAGATTGTACCCAGCAAATTACAACAGAAGCAATCTTCTCAAGATAGTAAGAGTAAGACCCAAAACCAAGATTTAAGAACTGTCCACCCAATGGAACTCCCAAGGGAGTTCAGTAGCCCACCTCACTCCCTGATGAACATGTCCTCATCTTGCTCCAATGATCTTGGCCACCAGACACAGGGGCAACAGCGTATTCAGTCTCCATACCTTCTACTTCAGGCTTCTCTCTGGTCCTGGGACTTGAACTCAGGGTCTAGGCATTGTCCCCGAGCTGCTTTTGCTCGGGGCTAGCGCTCTACTACTTTGGCCACAGCACCACTTCCAGCTTTTTTCTGCTTATGTGGTGCTGAGGAATCAAAACCAGGGTCTCATGCCTGTGAGGCAAGCACTCTACCACTGAGCCACCTTCCCAGCCCCTTCCTTCTTTTTTTTTTTTTTTAAGAATATATTTTATTTTCTTATTTTATTATCTTGTAGTTGTATCAGATAATAAGATTATCTTTGGAGGTATATGCCAGAGTTGCAGTTTATAAATACAATGCATCCTGATCAATGTCAACCCTTTCAATATTCAATATTCTCACCCATCCCTCCCAACCTACCTCTTCTCTTACTTTGCTTAATTTTGTGAATTAGTGACTATATTCTCCCTCCTCACCCCCTTTTCAAGTGCCCATATCCTGGTGTTTATTTTGTTGAAAGGCTTTACCTTTCAAAGAAATCACACTGAGTTGTCCTTTGAATCTACCATATTTCAGTTAACACATTTTATACATTTGTGTACCACCCAATGTATTTACTTATGTGTTTGTAAACTAATTCTAGTTTCCAGACATGAGAGAAAATCTTTGATTCTCGGGGCCTGACTTAATGGACTTAACATAGTTGTTGTTGTTGTTGTTTTCAGGTCCTTCTATTTCTTTGCAAATGATACACTATGGTTCTTTCTAAAGCATGAATAAAATTCCATTGTGTACATACACCACATTTTTTTGAACCGTTCATCCACTGAGGGGCATCTAGGTTGATTCTGTACCTTGGCCATGGTGAATACTCTGTGATGCACATGTTGTACAGGTGGCTTTGCTGTATCCTGGGCTTTTCTTTCTTCTTTCACAGCTGCCTACTTTTATTTTCTAACCAGAGAGCAACTGGAGAAAACCCAGCAGGAGAAAACTCAAATCTACTCATCTTGCATATGACAAGCAATGAAATAAAAGTCTTCAGAGATTACACTTGAGGTATTCTGCTGAGAGAAAAGTTTGAAATCTGCTCAATTCAAAGTGAAGACTGCCAAAACAGAGACAGATATATCTTTCAACCTTCAGCCTGGCAGATCAGGAAAATGACAGCTTGGCTTCTGTTTGCAGTTTCGCAGGCACAACTCCGTTCGTAGAAATACTGCATACTTAGTACTAGGGCTGACTGGATCGCGCATGCTCACAATGAAGCACACGGAAAGGACTCAAGGGGCCAAAGTTATGTGATCTCAATATGAAAATATAGGATTTATGAAATGTGGAACATGAAGAAATATGCAGACAAGAAAAATCACAAACTTGTTCATTAAATAAAGACCTCACTCATGCAGCTATCGATTGGAAGGGAGCAAGAACAAATATAGGCTTGAGATGTCTCTCTATGGTGACAAATCAAGAGAAACAGAGTTCAAGGGTAGGGATGTTAGGTGCACCTATCCCTTCCCGTCAGGGCCTTCTGCTAAGATGAATATAGTCTCCAAGAGTGCTTGTAAGACACACATTAATGCACCAAGGAACCTGAGCCACAGAGAGAGGTAAGATAGTCTTCAAAAGATAAGGCAGATATTTTTAAATAAAAAATGAAAGACTGGTCTGTGGGTGTATTCTTCCAACAGTGTATGTATTATACCTTTGGTTTTTTTTTTTTTTTGAGTTTTACTGTAGTTTGAACATGGGGTCTTATGCTTGCAGGGAAGATAGTGTACCACTTAAGCCATGCCCACAGTCCTTTTGGGGATTAAGAATTATGCACCCCAAGACAACTCCCAAACCATCAGTAGTCCACCCGACTCCATGCTGAAGTTGTTCTATCTCTGCTCCAGTTACCTTGGCCACCAGAAACAGAAGCAACGAGAGTATTCACTTTCCACACAGTCCTCTGATTGGGAGGGAGGGGTAGAATTTTTATTAGCTTATATCAGTTACATGGTGGGGGGAAGAGGGTGTTCATTGTTATATCTCCACAAATTTGCACTGTATTCCAATCAATTTCATCCCCTCTAGTGCACTTCCGTCACCCTTCCCTCTAAGCAGTCTCCTGTTTTCCATATAGAGTCCCACATTTTTGCCCACAAAAATGGCCTCAGACTCTGATCCTTCTACCCTGTGCCTTCCTCCTAGTTGACATGAAGATGAGCACCATCATCCAGCTTACTGACTGAGATGAAGGGGTCTCCATAGTTTTACCTGGGCTATCCTTAAACCAAAATCCTCTGGATCTTCACCTCCAAGTTACTGGGGTTATAGGAGTGCACCACCATACCCAGCTCAATGGGGTCTTACAATTTCCTTTTACCACTTGCCATCAGGTCATGGTTGCTTATACAAACTTGGTCTTGGCTGTTCACATTGCTGTCGTTTTAACTGAGCTTTGTGTGATAGTGTTCAATTTAATAGCCACTACATGGTCTTCATTTTAACTTATGTCAATTTTATCTGATATAAAAAATACTTGCATCTATATAATCTGACTTAAAATTGAAGCAAAAAATTATTGGGATAAATATAAAGACACGCAAAAAGAATTGCCAAAAAATGTAATAATATCAGAACAAGTATTTGTTTTTGGAAGAATGTCCATAACTCCTTATTTTATTGTAAAGCAACAATCATTTCACAGTCTAAATAATGGTTTAAAAAAATCTGTTGCACTTGCTAAAAAGATACAGGAAAGTAGGAAAGAGTGCAAAGTATCAGGGTCACAGATACTTAGGAGGTAGAGGTCAAAGTATCCTGGTTTGAAGCTGGCCCAGGCAAAAGCCCAAGGCTTAATCTGCTTTTGACTAAAGCAAAGAAGACTAAGCCATGACTCAATGGTAAAGCATCTGTCTAGCAAACAAAGGCCCTGAGTACAAACCCCAGTATGCCAAATATTTCAGAAAAGATGCAAGAAATGTAAGATGCTAATGTGACCTGCTTGTGTGTAAGTCAGAATGACCATAGAAATATGAACTAGGAAGTGGTATTGTGGCTCAAGTGGTAGAGTGCTATGCTAGTCTTGAGCTGAAAATCTCAGGGACAGCACTCAGGCCCAGAGTTCAAGCCCCATGACCAACCAAAAAAAAAAAAGAAAAAAGAAAAAGAAAAGAAAGATTGTAAGCTGGGCACTGGTGGCTCACGCCTGTAATCCTAGCTACTCAGGAGGCTGAGATCTGAGGACTGCAGTTCAAAGGCAGACCAGACAGGAAAGACCGTGAGACTCTTATCGCCAATAATCCTCTAGCCTTGAGCTGAAGAGCTGAGGGACAATGCCCAGGCCCAGAGTTCAAGCCCCACAACCAACACACACACACACACACACACACACACACACACACACACACACACACACACACACACACACAAAGAAACATGAACTATAACTTCTAATTCTAAATGAATTACAGACAAGATTGGTTCAAAATGGAAGTCAGTTTCGCATTAAGCCTTGAAGTAAATGAGAACACATAGAAAAACATAGGTTTAAATATGCATGTCTCCTTAGCTACAGTGTACAAGTCACCTAAAAATCAGGGATTCTCCTCTTTTGCTTATTGGACTTCTGCGACTTTAATTTTATATTATAATTCTTGGTGGCAGTACTGGGATTTGAACTCAAGGCTTCATACTTGCAAGGCAGGCACTTGACATTTGAGTCACACCTTCCATCCTTTATTTGGTTTTGGTCACTTTTCAGATAGGGTGTCATATTTTTTATTAAGACTGGTCTTGGATGATGATCCTCCTATCTCTACCTCCCATATAACCAAGTTTACACCTGTGGGCCTGTGTTTACCTCACTCAAATTTTGGGACTTTTTAAGAAGTTTAACATCCATTTGAGGAAAATAAGATTTGGGCATCAATAAAGGAAAGCTTGTCTGCTTGTACTCCTTCCTAACGGTTTAGATCTGTCTTTTGTAGGTTTGGTATTTTTTTTTCATTTGTGTGTGTGTGTGTGTGTGTGTGTGTGTGCGCGCGCGCAAGTGCTGGGTCTTGAACTCAGGGCCTGGGTGCTGTCTCTGAGCTTTTTTGTTCAAGGCTAGGGCTTTACCATTTGAGCCAAACCTTCATTTTCCGTGTGTGTGTGTGTGTGTGTGTGTGTGTGTGTGTGTGTGTGCGCGTGCACGCGTGAGCGTGTGCGTGCTTGTGTGCACACGCGTGCTTAACTGGACATAAGAGTCTCACAGCTAGTCTGGGCTAGCTTCAAACCATGATCCTAAGATCTCAGCCTCCTGAGTAGCTATGATTGCAAGTTTGAGCCACTGGTACCTGGCCTCTTGTGAAGGTTTTGTGGTGTGTAAGTGTGTGTTTGTGGTTGTATTTTTAGCATCTAAAAAAATCACCACTTTATACCTACCAAGAACTAGTTACAATCCTTTCAACTGAAAAGGAGAAACACAACAGGCAACAATAATAAAGTAATAAAGTCTCAATTATCTAGAAAGCAGGATATAGACCTCCTTTCCCCAACATTTAGTTGGAAAGAAAGAAATTAAAGACAGATGGTGGAACACTCATCTAATTCCAGATTCTTGGGAGGTGGGATGGAGGATCAAAGCTGATGGCCAACCCAAGCAAAGCAGCAACCTCAACTACAAAAACAAGTTGAGTATGGTGATTCACACCTGTGGCCCCAGCTATTCAGGAAGTAGAGGTAAGAGGATCACTGTCAAAATCTACCCAGACAAAAGCATAAGATCCCATCTGAAAAGAAAGACTGTAAGCAAAAGAGCTCGAGTTGAAGAGTGCTTGTCTACCAAAATTTAACTACCACAAAAATCAAAAAAACTGTGATTCCTAGTTTAACAAAGAAAGCCCTATCGGTCCTCTCTTAACTCCCAGCTTACACATTTCCTGTACTGTTACTTCTTCCTTATATTCCCATCAAAGTGTCCTTCCTCCAGGACCTTCCCCCTCCTGTGTTATGTCCTCTTCAAAGAATCCACTCCATCCTGAAAAGTCTATTCGTTCAACACACAGTAAGGAGAGTATACACACAGAGTATTCCAGATTTTAAAAAAAACAAACTAATTCAGAAACTCAGAAGATTCACCAGTCTGAACTCTAGTAAATGCTACATCTTCAACCTGTAACATCTCCTTCTTTGATTTCTCTCTCTGTTATTTAACCTTTGACAAACCTGCTGTTAACCAGAGATAATGCTAGGAGCTTTCACATACATTCATTCAATTAAACCTCATATCTTTCAAAGAAGGCTCTCCACAGACCCACAGAACATATAAAAGTAAGACTCATAAATTCACATTCGTGATAAATGGCCTATTAGGGACCAAAACATTTATTTGGTAGTTTTTGTACCGTGAGTATTTCCATCGATGTTTCAGCAGCACCCATTTAAATTTGTTTATATAGTTACTTTGGCTTCCCTTTTAGTATGAAATTTTAAAGAAAAACCTGAATCTTACTCTGCTTAACATAGAATTGGAACAATTACTATAGAAATGGCTGATTCATTACTCAGAGAGCATTTGGTAAAACAGTTGTGTCCCAAGAATTCCAATGACACACATTCCAATGATTCACAATGACTCAGGGAAGGGAATCAGAAGGCTAGCTTATCTTACGCGAAGTAGGGGTGTATGAAACACATACTAGAAGTTAGGATGAGAGAGAAGATTAAAAAGGATAAAGGATCTTAGGTATATATGCATAAAT
The DNA here is from genome assembly GCF_024711535.1 of Dipodomys merriami. Taxonomy (NCBI): domain Eukaryota; kingdom Metazoa; phylum Chordata; class Mammalia; order Rodentia; family Heteromyidae; genus Dipodomys; species Dipodomys merriami. The sequence continues at coordinate 6,455,030 of NW_027203826.1, forward strand.
CAGTGCGTCCATAAACAAAGAGGAGGGAAAGGGAAGGGAGACAATCATCTCAGAGGTGAAAGCAAATTAGAAGAGTAAAGAAGCATTGCTGTTATCTAACTCTACCTTTTCTTGTGACAGATACAAAAGCAGTGGAGAAACCAGTCTACATAAATGTTTACATTTATGCTAAAGTACTTAATGTGAGCTTGTTCACTCATAACCAACCTCCTCCAAATACAGCTGTGTTCAGTGAACTTATCACCAGATGGGGAAAGGTGGATGATGGACCCTGGGGCTCTGCTTGAGCTTTGATGGATACTGAAGTCAGTATGAAAGCTCAGGGAGACCTGACAAGAAGCCAGTGTGTAGAGGAAAATTCTAGTCCTGCTTGGATCCTCTGGAGAGTGAAAGTACATAGATTTCCAAGAGAAACCAAGGTAGAGAGCTACCCAAAAGCAGCTCTCTATTGGGAGCTGGTGGCTCATGCCTGTAATTCGGACTACTTAGAAGGCTGAGATCTGAGGATCTTGGTTCAAGGCCAGCCTAGGCAGAAAAGTCTGTAAGGCTCCTATTTCCAATAAATTAGTTAGAAAAAGCCCAAGGTATCACTGTGGCTTACGTGGTAGAGCACTAGCTTTGAGCACAAAGAGGCTCAGGGACAGAGCCCAGGCCCCAGGTTCAAGCCCAAGATTCCTCTTTAGCACACAGACTAATAATCCCAACTATGAATCTGAAACCCAAGATGCTCCAAAACCACCTTTTGAGCACCTAAAGTGCTCAAAAAGTGGTAAATTCCATACCATAAACCTTTGTTTAACAAAATGGTTTGAACTGCATAAACCATTATATATAATTCATTTATGTTTCATATGCACATATATCTCTAGGCTACACATAAATATGAAACATACTTGGGCCCTCTCCCAACATATCTTATTATATATGTACAAATACTCCAAAAATCGGAAAAACCTGAAGCCTAAAGTATTTCATGGAAAGAATATTCAACTATGGTTGCTTAAAATGACAAAAACACATTCTCCATAGTTCTAGAAGCCAAAAATCTAACTAGGTATCTCTAGGATGAAATTGGTATATCATGAGGGCCACCACTTTCAGAGGGCCACACTCTCTCCTGGGTCCCCAGGCTAGGAAGAAAACATCCTTACTTAGACCATGTTTGGAAATGTCTTGCACTCCATACTTTTGACTGTATTACTTCACACTGGCACAGCTTGCTCATTGCTGACCACTTGAGCCACAGCTCCAGCCCAGGTTTTTGTTGGTTAATTGGAAATAAAGTCTCATGAACTTTTCTTTCCAGGCTATTTTCAAACCTTGATTCGCGGGACCTCCTCTTCCTGAGTAGCTAGGATTACAAACATGAGCCACTGGCACTCCGTTAAAGTATCTGATTTTGAAGAAAGCAGTGATTATGAATAGTAACAAAGAAGCATTGCTGTAAATACATTTCCCCAAGTTACCTTAGCTAGTGAAATTCCTCAAATGATGTACTACCGCACACTTCCCCCATACCTCTCAGCAGGGATTGTCTTAAAAATAGGTTAAAGAAAATCCTTTTTTGTTGTGTTTACACACTTTGCTGATGAAAGAGCAATGTTATGTACACAATAGCCTGGTTAGGGTAAATTAACATACTCTAATTTATTTTGATAGGATCCTAAGAAAAGGGCTACTATTGTCTTACAGCTTTATAACAATCATATGATTTCGTATTAATAGACTATTTTTTGGAGGTACTAGGATTTGAACTCAGGGTTTGACACTTGCCAGGCAGGTAGAAACCAATTAAGCCAAACCCCAGCTTAACTTACTAACAAGTATGTATTTTTTAAAGAAAGTTAAGCAAAACACTTGTGTAATAATTTTCAATTTGTCTCATGGGTTCTTCTTTTTTTAATTGGAGTATATTAATTAAGCAAAGTAGTTTCATTGCAATATTTCTTTTTTTCTTTTTTTTTTGGGGGGGGGTCCGGTCGTGGGGCCTGAACTTTGGGCCTGGGCGCTGTCCCTCAGCTCTTCAGCTCAAGGCTAGCGATCTATCACTTGAGCCACAGCGCCACTTCTGGCTTTTTTCTTTTTGCTTATGTGGTGCTGAAGAATCAAACCCAGGGCCTCAGGCATGCAAGGCAAGCTCTCTACCACTGAGCCACCTTCCCAGCCCCATCATTGTGATATTTCTATGCATATCATGTACTTGGATTACGTTCATCCCTCAGTTATTCTTCCTTAGTCCCCTCCTCTTTTTTATTAGATCTATAAATAACAATGTAAGGTAACATATTGTATTCTTGGTTTATAGATGAAAAAAGATTTTCTCAGAATGTAAGGAAACCCCTTTTTCTTCAGAATGGAAAAGCTCTGGTGAAGACACTCCTTGCTCATTCTGCTGGGGCTGGACTGGAGGTAGACTTTTGCATCTGGCTGGTACGAGAGGCAATGTGCTGCCAAAAGCCATACCAGAAAGGTGTCCAGAAACACTTTAGTCTCTTCTTTCTCATCTTCTAGGTGTTTTCTGGATCACATGATGGACAATTTTAGTATATATTTCAGCCACACTTGGCATCATTTACAATAATACCCAGACCACCAAGGGATTAGTACCCAGATGACAGAGAAGGACGGAAGAAGAAAAGGAAGCAAGGAAATTAAGTCCAATGGGAGCTATTTGACATTCCTTTCCTTCTCAACACCAAGCCTTATTCTAAATTAGGAAAGCTAAGTATCTTAGCTGTCAACACTTTAAATTAAGGAATCCTGGAGGGATTCCATGGATCTCCTGAATTCAGGAGCCAGGGGGCCAGGGAGCAGGGAGCCATAGGGGAGCAGAGCACACACATCTCACAAGTCCTAGTTGTTTTCCTCTGGTTGCTGAAAGCCATGCTACAAGGTATCATAGAAGCCTGCAACAGCCTCAGAGATGCAGTTTTCACTGGGGTGAAGCCACAGATCAGATGCTCAGAATCAAGGAGACCATATTTGTTCTAATTCTTCAAATTAGATATAAGAATTTAGTAGCAAATTCTTCAACCACTCATTCTGTACCTCCTCACACCTAAGTAAAGTCTAGTTCTCCTAGTTCTTTTTAAGAAACAAGCGTTTGAAAGTATTCCTCTCATCCTAAGTTTTGTTCCCAGGACATGGAGGTATATATAATAGTATCAGTATGAAGGAACGTCTCTAAAGAAAACGTTTGAGGTTATATCCAGGTGGATGGAGTCAGGTGTACTAACAGAGAAGTACAGAGAGCAGGTGTGCCTCCTGGGAGAAGGATGCTCAGAGTTCCCCGGACAAGAGGAAAGTCTTAAAGCACAGAGAAGGACGTAGAAACAGTGCAGAGACAAGTGATGATAGAATAGGGACCTGATCTTCACTCCATTTCTCATGGCTCATAGCTCAGCAACAACAAATATATTCAGGCAAGGCAGAGAATCATAATGGAGCATACAGTTTTAAAAACCAATTAAGTGGAACGATTTAAAGTTTGCTGAGGCCCCTGGGCTATTTATTCAAATACACACCAAGTTACTGACCTGTAGAATAATTTCTGAGAGATGCAAGAGTTTTTATGTAAAAGCTATGTAGGCCAAGAAATACAATAATAAACTTCCAGAAAGAGAGCATAGTAATTGCTGTATCTTTCTACTTCCCATATACATGAAAATTATGCTTTAGTTTTCAGTTCATTTAGCTGTCCTTAAATTAAAAGAGAAGAAAATGCATTTTGCAAGTTGTAAAATACAAAAACCAGTTTTGAGGCAAATTTCTAGCACAGCAGATAGGACACAAATGGACAGGAGTCCTGAATTTCATCACATATCTGAAAAAAATCTCTAGAACCATATCTAATGGGGAAAGTCTAACATATATATTAAATCACTCAAATATATTATTAAAGTAATATATAATATTAAAAATATATATCACCTATATAACATATATGTAGATATATTGTATGTGTGTATATACATATATACATGGGTGTATATACATATTCATAGGTGTATATACATATGTGCATATGTATATATATCACTCACATATAGCATATGTGTATATAAACACACACTTATACATATTTAAATACACATACACACATACATATATGAGTGATAGAAATGTGTTGGTAGCTGTGACTTTTAGAAGAATCATCTTTTTTCTTGGATGTAATCTACTGATATGCATGACTCATTTTCCACACTCAGCTCTGAGGTGACCAGGCAGCAGTCTGTCATATACAACTACAACTCTGTAGGGACACTTCAGCCTAGCCCCTAAATATGGGTCACAGTAAACATGAGAAAGTTAGCTCAATATGACTTGAAACTCAATGTTTCAGAAAAATCCTCAATCCAAACATGCAAATACAAAAGGACCAGTTTGAATGTAAACAAAGTGCGTTGCTTACTTTGGGAGAATGTAACTCTTTTTTGCATTCACATATGCTAATAAGGAAAAAGACTTCACTCCTGAATGAAAAGGGAAAAGAAGAAAATGGTACCTCTTTTTGTAATCTAAGAAATGTAGGAGGCGGTTAAGCTTTTCAGAGCACAGCAACTTTTAGTCACTTGCTGAAAACTTTGGATACTAGACAAAAAAAGAAATGAATGCCAACCCAAAAGTCTGTCATTTCCATCCTCTTGACCCTGAGTCAAGATACTCTGATTCTGGTGTCTGATAGAACTCTTCCTGAAGTGAGCAACTGTAGTGTCCTCAGTTACACAATCAGATTAGAGTGAACTTCATGGAGAGTCTGCTGTTATTGTTTGGCTCTGAAATGTACTCCACACACTCCTGCGTTGAAGTCTTGGTCTCTAGCTGATGGTGGGAGAATCTTTAGGAGGCAGGAACTCTTGAGAGGAAGTAGGTGATTGAGGGTGTGCCTGAAAGAATATGATGGGATCCCAGTTCCTTGTCTTCCTGTGTCTGCTTTCTGGTCACTTTGGTGAGGATGGATTTCCTTTATCATATGCTTCCACCAAGATATGCTGCCTCACCACAGGTCTGAAAGCAACTAGGCCAAATGAACCTGACTCCTGGAACCAACCTATTGATAAGCTGTCTATCTCTAGTGTCTTGTCACGGTGATGGGAAGCTGATTAGCACCACATCTGCCTTGGACGGCAAGTGGTAGAAGCTTAGTCTGGGCAAGTAAAAGAAGAGATTACATCTAAATTTCATCGATGTTTGAGACTGGGTTTAAATTTAGTGTTGAAACTAAGAGCTCTTGGTCATTAATATAGATGCCTGATCACTACAAGTTTAAATATACTTATGTATCAATGACATTTTCTTTTCTTTCACTCGGCTTTTTTACTCATGGCTGATGCTCACCACTTGAGCCATATCTCCACTTCTGGTATTTTGCTGATTAATTAAAGATAAAAGTTGTTTGGCTTGGTCTTCCCAGGCTGACTTTAAACTAAGATCCACAGACCTTAGTCTCCTGAGTTGCTACAATTATGAACCTGAGTAATTAGTACTAGGGGATGTCATTTTTTAGGGAGAAATTTACTTTCCAAATAGAAGCAAAGAGGCTGTAGTTGGAGCCAGTATACATTACTGCTGAATAACACAGGGGGAAAATGGTATTAGTTATAAGTTGACAATGCATTTTCCTGCTTAAGTATTTGCTGCATGCTAAAGAAATTCAATATAACACAAGAAGGTAAAACTAAAAACTCAGCAAGCAACTAAAGGTATGATACCAATGCTGGACATGGTGACGCATACCTGTAATCCTAACACATGACCCAGATACATCACTGCTTGATAAAGCAACACATGAAAGTAAAATGAAATGAAATCAACACACCAAAAGGATACCTGTGTGCTTGTGTTTATTGCAGCACTATTCATATCAGTTAAGATTTGGAATCAAAAGTTACCTACCAACAGCTGAGTGGATAAAGAAAATTGGTAAAGAAAAACTAAGGCTGGGAATGTGGCTTTGCGTTAGAGTGCTTAACTAGCACCCATGAAGCCCTAGATTCAATTCCTTAGTACAACATAAACATAAAAAGTCATAAGTGGTACTGTTACTGAAGTGCTAGAGCATTAGCCTTAAGCAAAAGAAGCTCAGCAACCGTGCCCAGACCCTGAGTTCAAGCCCCAGGACTTACACACACACACCCCACACACAAAAACAAACAAAAAAACAAAAAAACAGATGTGGTATCCTACACCTACATTGTCAATACTCAGAAAGCCAAGATATGAGGCTCAAAACAAACCATTTAAATAGGGATGCAGATGGACCCATTGTAACAATGGGATGTACAAATCGTTATGTAGTAAAACTGAAATTTACAACTTTGGCTGGGGTGGGGGAGATGGGAAGGGATAGGAAGGGGAAACAAAGGAAGAGGCAACAATGCTTGATAAGAAATGTACTCATTACCTTGCCCATGTAATTGTAACCCCTCTGTATGGTATTTTCAGAATTTAAAAAAAAAAAGAATTGGACACTAGCCCAAATTATATAGTTCAACCTATCTCTAAATAATTAAAATAATTAAAAACTAAGTACACAAAATAAACTCAACAGAGTGTTATTCAGCAGAAAAATGAAATCTTGTCATTTATAGCAAGCTGGATGGAACTGGGGAACATTATACAAAGTGAAATAAGCCAGACAGACACAGACACTGCATATGTGCATGATGTGTACATGGAGCGGTGATTACTGGAAAGGAGAAGGAGGATGCGAGGGGGAAGGAAGGCGGATGGATACAACCAATGCCACGGGAGGTATGGCAACATCAGACTGAACTCCGTAAGTACAAGCAATTTCTATGTGTTAATACATCGAAAATAAAGCAGCCAATTGCTATAAAATAAACTATTGCCTAGTATGTAGACAGAAGTTACAAATAAGATTATTAAAATGTTACCAACCAGTAGAGGTGCTTGAAGAAGCAAACAGACAAATATATTTGTGGTTCTCAAGAAGAGAAAAGAAGGGTAGAAACATCTTTTTATGATGTTTTTAAGCATTTGAGCTTAATATTAACACCAGGAAGGATTGTGGAGTTGCTATTAATGGGATGATTTAAACTTTCATGAGTTTTAACTGGAGATTATATGTAGTATTTATTTCTTAAGCCAACAACTGCTATCTAATTTACTAGAGAAATGATAGAGACATTGATTTTCCAAAGCAGGATCAAAACCAGAATAACTGCTATTGGAAGAGGAAGGACACTTATTCTCCACTCTCTGTATTATTATAAAAAAGAATCCGACCCAACAGGAAGTAAAAATTGCCAAAACTAGTCTAGCGTTCAAAACAAAGAACTATATTGTTGTATTGCTTGCCTTGCTTTCTTTTCTATAAAATGAGATGGAGTCAGAGCCCTTGAGTGCTCTCTAAAAGTGTGGCAACTCTTGGACCAAAAGAGTTCGGGAAGATGGGCTGGGAAGATGGCTCAGTGGTACAGTGCTTGCCTTGCATGCCTGAGGCCCTGGGTTCGATTCCTCAGCATCACATAAGCAAAAAGAAAAAAGCCAGAGGTGGCGCTGTGGCTCAAAGTGGTAGAGCGCTAGACTTGAGCTGAAGAGCTGAGGGATAGTGCCCAGGCCCAGAGTTCAGGCCTCACGACCGGACCCAAAAAAAAAAAAAAAGAGTTCGGGAAGATTAAGTAGACATAATGTCATAATGCATTAGTGATAAGCAATAAATGCTGGGAAAGCAGGGTGTTATAGTAAAAAGAAATCTGGCTTCAGACACACAAAGAAAACAAATTCTGTAGTAGCCCACATAGATAAGGTACCTGTAAAAGGCAAACACATGGATGGGAAAGAAGATAGATGTCACTAGGGACTGAGAAACAAATGGAGTTGTTATTATTTACTAGGCTCGGGGTTTATTTGAGTGACTATGGTTTGGGTATGACTGGAGTATATGTCCCAAAATTCACATGCTAGAAACTTGGTCCACGTTGTAGCAATGTTGAGGTGGACAAATCTTCGGAAGGCGGGGAGGGGGCAAGCATAAGGTGACTATGTTATTACAAAGGATAATGAGTTTCTGAGAGTCTCCAGTTAATTTCCATTCCATTGGATTTTACATTGAGCAAGGCTGGCCCTTGATTCCCTCTGGTTTCCTGTCTTACACATGACCTCTCCTGTAGATGGTCCTGCCATTGTGTTCCAGCCAGCATGAAGCCCTCCCAGTCCAAACAGATGTGGCTATTTGGTCTTAGACTTTCAGCCCCTGACACCATGAGTTGCATATATCTCTTCTTCATACATGGCATTTAGGTATTTTGTTACAGCAATGGAAAATGGGCTAAGGCAGGGTATATATAGTAATGATGGCTATACTTTATTGTAAATGTGTTTAAAGCCATTGAAATGGACACTTCTAAATGTTAAAAAGAAGCTGTAGCAGTGGCTCATGCTTACAATAATACTTGGAAAACTGAGAGCAAAAAGATTATGGCTCAAGGCCAACCAGGTCAGAAAAGTTTATGAGACCCTATCTCAAAAGGAACCAGTAGCCAGGCACTGGTGGCTCATGTCTGTAATCCTACCTACGCAGGAGGCTGAGATCTGAGGATCGCAGTTCAAAGCCAGCCCTGGAAGGAAAAGTCCGTGAGACTCTTATCTCTAATAAACCACTCAAAAAACCGGAATTGGTGCTGTGGCTCAAGTGGTAGAATGCTCACCTTGAGCTGAAGAGCTGAGGGACAGTGCCCAGGCCCAGAGTTCAAGCCCCAGGACCAACCAAAAAAAAAAAAAAAAAAAGGAACCAGTAAAAAATGGCTGGAGTTGTGGCTCAAGTGATAAAAGAGAGTCAGCCTATCAAGTGGGAGGCCCTTTCTTCAAACCCTGTTACCGCCAGGCACTGGTGGTTCAAGCCTGTAATCCTAGCTACTCAGGAGGCTGAGATCTAAAGATCAAGGTTCAAAGCCAGCCCAGGCAGGAAAGTCCATGAAACTCTTATCTCCAATAAAAACCACCAGAAAACCAGAAGTGGCGCTGTAGCTCAAGTGGTAGAGCGCTAGCCTTGAGCTGAAGAGCTGAGGGACAGCACCCAGGCCCAGAGTTCAAGCCCCATGACCGACAAAAAAAAAAAAAGAAAAAAATCCTGTTAACACACACACACATACACACACACACACATACAAACACACAATGTTAAAATGATAAATAATGTAGCATGCATATTTTTTAGAACTTTTAAAAAGAATAAAGTGTTCATGGCTTACACCTATAACCCTACCTACTCAGGAGGGTGAGGTCCAGAGGATTAAGATTCAGATCAGCCGAGGCAGAAAAGTTTGAGAGACTTCATTTCTAACTAGCAAAAATCCAGGTTTGAGGCATGGCTCAAGTGGTAGCACGCTGAGGAAGCATGAGGCCCTACATTCACGCCCTGGTATCAGAAAAAAAAATGTGTAGCTAGACAAAGAGGACTTCAATCCAGGATTCTTAGAACTTGAGCTCTCTAGCTATAGAACAAAGAGCCCTGATTCTCGACCAGGGGATAGAGAATAGGGACAACTGGCTGACCTAGACTAGAGGGGCTGGCAAAGGACTTGGCATAAACACTGTTAGATAAGAGGCAGAAGTGAAAATAAAAGTAGGAAGAACTCAGCCCTGGCAAGACTCACTAGCAAAATTACTCTCCATACATGGATTCATTTGCTTTAGGACACAGTGAGTTCTCTATTACTGAAGGTATTAAAAGCAGCTCGCTAGATTGGTAAAAACATCCAATCATGAGGTGACCTTTAATGGTCTTTAAATTCCCTTCCAGGGGCTGGGAAGGTGGCTCAGTGGTAGAGCGCTTGCCTTGAATGCATGAGGCCCTGGATTCGATTCCTTAGCACCACATAAGCAGAAAAAGCTGGAAGTGGTGCTGTGGCTCAAATGGTAGAGCACTAGCCTGGAGCTGAAGAGCTGAGGGACAGCGCCCAGGCCCAGAGTTCAGGCCCCATGACGGGCAAAAAAAAAAAAAAAAAAAAAAATCCCTTCCGAAAGAACAAGCCAGTGATGTTTATCCCTTTACCACAATCACCCTAAGCTATGACAGGTATCCAGAGATTTCCTCAAATTATGGTAAAGTGGAAAATTATAGGGGATGGAAAAGGAACTCAGATAACTTAGGTATTCAATACTAGATAAGCACAAACAGGTTAGTCAAGATTTTGTAATAAAACAGGAAGAATCCTTAGGAATAAGAACTGTAAGACATGACCCTCATTACTATATAATCTTGTGGGATAAGTTAGGTATTCAACCTATGACTAGATAAGCACAAACAGTTTAGTCAAGACTCTGTAATAAAACAGAAAGAATCCTTAAGAATAAGAACTGTAAGACATGACCCTCATTATTATATAAACTTGTGGGGTTTGTTCATTATATAAAGAGCCTAGAAAGGATTGCTTCGGGTACATTTCTGTTTGGAGCAAGTTCTAGAATCAATTAATTCCTACTCAAAGCAAGTATTTATCTATTTATTTTTCATTCAGCAAGCATTGAGGACAGTAACCTGAAATACAAAAGTGGCAGGAAAATAAATAAGATAAAGATTTCTGGTACAAGAGCTAGAACAAGATAGTATATTCTGAGAAGTTCAAAATTCAGTGTGGCTATATACTATGTATTTATGATGCCTTTCTATCTGAAAAATGGTTCACACTCTGACACCTAAGAAAAAATTGTCAGAAAATAATCAGAGATGCATATAAATATTTATTAGGATACTCAATAAAATGTTCCTTGTAATAATGAAAAATTGCAAATGATCTAAATGTCCATTAAGAGAAGAGTTGCTAAATAAATTACAGAACATGCAAAACACAGTGTCCATTGCAGAAGACTTAGTCATAAAAGACCTGTTGGTAACACTATAGAGTAGAGGTATACAGATTTGGAGATGAAATGCCTTTATTTATTCTATGAAATAGAGTGGGGGGAGAGAAAGAGAGAAAAATAAGAAATTAAGAACAGATTGAGGGATCATAGATTTTAACTTTTTCCTTTATGTTCTCTTAATGTTTTGCGAGTTGGAATTGTCACTTAAAATATTTAAATAAAATTGATATGACTTTTAATATTTCTCCCAGTTATAAAATATGAGTTTAGTACAATCCAGACATTTTGTGAGTTTTTTTGAAATGGGATTATGATTCAAAGAAATTAGCTTATAGTTATAACAAAAATAATTCCATTTATTGAGCCCTCATAAATAGAACCACTATCTGCCTGCCTGCCTATCTATCTATCTATCTATCTATCTATCTATCTATCTATCTATCTATCTATCTATCTATCTATCATCTCCATGGCTTAACACTTAAAACAAATGTAGCTGCCACTGGTGGCACACACTAAAAATCACAGCTACTCAGGAGGAGAGGGTGAAATCAAAGGATTTTGGTTTAAAGCCAGCTGGAACAGAAAAGGCCAAGAGACTCCATTTCCAACTAACTAGTTTAAATAAAAAAAAACCAGGCTGGTGGCGTAGCTCAAGTGGTAGAGTATCAGCTGAGCAGACAGACACAAGGCCCTGATTTCAAACCTAAGTACTAACCCACCAAAATGTCATTAGTTAACTTCAATATAAAAGAACTGGGGCAACCTTGAAGGTTATTAGATGTTAGTAGGAAAGCAGCAGCTATGAATTGAGGGCTTCTACAATTCTTAAGCAGAAGGTTCAGCTAATAAACCAAAACCTGCCTGACAATGAAATGGGAGCAGGGGTCTCCAGAAGGAATGAAGACATAGAAAGCAAGTACAGCAAATGAGAATGAGAAAGTGGTTGAGGAAGAGGAGGAGGAGGAGGAAATTTAAGTCCTACACAGCTTTCTGATGGCAGGATAAGATAATAAGCCAAAACTTTCTCTGAAACAGCAGCAACCAAAAAAAAAAAAAAAAAAAAAAACAGGGGCAGGTGGTTACAAAAGAATGAGGAAATAAAACCTTTTGAGATAAGGCAAAGAATGAGGAATTAAGGAAGAGCTCTAATTCTTTGGCACCGCAACCCCATAAGGAAGTCCACCGATCAGAGGAAATCCCAATTAAGGGAAAGCCTTCAAAACTCATTCATCTAAGATCTTTCATTTCTCTATCATTCAGGACACAAACTCAGTTTAGAACACACAGCATCAAGACTACCTACATTGGGCTGGGAAGGTGGCTCAGTGGTAGAGCGCTTGCCTTGCATGCATGAGGCCCTGGGTTCAATTCCTCAGCACCACATAAGCAGAAAAGGCCAGGAGTGGCTCTGTGGCTCAAGTGGTAGAGCACTAGCCTTGAGCTGAAGAGCTGAGGGACAGTGCCCAGGCCCAGAGTTCAGGCTCCATGACTGACAAAAAAAAAAAAAAAAAAAAGACTACCTACATAGGACCCAAATATAGCCTGTCTAAATACTTTTTTTTTCTAGGCCTGGGACTTGAATTCAGGGCCTGAGCATTGTCCCTGAGCTTCTTTGTTCAAAGCCAACACTCTATCACTTGAACCACAGTGCTACTTTCGGCTTTTTCTGTTTATATGGTACTGAAGAATCAAACCCAGAGCTTCATGTATGCCACATTCCCAGACTCTGTCTAAATCCTTGTTATACTCTTTCCATTAAATCAGACACCCAGGTCTCCTTCTGCTTAACCAACCAACTATACATGTAATGAAGGATAAGCAATAACCCAATGTACTTCCCTCTCAATGCAAGCAGTTATTAATCTTGTGATATTAAGATTACCTGCTTTCCTTCAGATTATCAAAACTAAGTTAGGACAATCTACAGCATGGAGTTGGGTCCCTGCTCTGGCATAAAACAAGCTCTCATTAGGTCACATATCACTGAAAGTTGAAAATCACTGATGAAGAGTATGATGTGGCTCACATCTATAATCTTAGCTATTCTTAGGAGGATCAAAATTTTGAGGCCAGCCCAGGCATATGTATAAGACCATGTCTCAACTCACAGCTAGATGCAATAGGACATGCCTGTCCTCCTAATTCCATAAGAAGGAACCTAAGTCCAGATCTGCTTAGGCAGATCTAAGAGGATTCAAAAAATAATGGAGGTAATGTCTGGTACTCGTGGCTCATGCCTGTAATCCTAGCTACTCAAGAGGCTGAGATCTGAGGATCACTATTTTTTATTTTGTCTTTTTTTGTGTGTGAAAATACCATATAGAGGGGTTACAATTACATAAGCAAGATAATGAGTACATTTCTTATCAAGCATTGTTGCCTCCTTTGTTTCCCCTTCCCATCCCTTCCCATCTCCCACCCCCCTCCCACCTCCCACCCCCCCTCCCATTTAACCCCCAGCCAAAGTTGTAAAGTTCATTTTTTGACATGACTTGTACATCTCATTGTTGCAATGGGTCCACCTGTATCCCTATTTAAATGATTTGTTTTTTTTCCCCCTCCACAAATTATACCAACATCAAATACTGTGAAAGCAGGGGTTATACTGTGGGGGAGGGACATACAAAGCAACAAAGAAATAATCTTTTCTGCTTGAGTTGATGTTAGCTGAAATGAACCCCAAGATAAGTATTGAAATATTTTTTTGCGATGGTTTCTAACATATTTATAAGATGATTTCTTTGTTGCTTTGTATGTCCCTCCCCCACTGTATAACCCCTGCTTTCATTGTATTTGATGATGGTATAATTTGTGGAGGAGAAGAGCAAAAACAAACGTTTGAATAGAGATACAGGTGGACCCATTGCAACAATGAGATGTACAAGTCGTTATGTTGAAAAACGAACTTTACAACTTTGGCTGGGGGGTGGGGTGAGGATGGGAAGGGATGAAAAGGGGAAACAAAGGAGGAGGCAACAATGCTTGATAAAAAATGTACTCATTACCTTGCCCATTTAATTGTAACCCCTCTGTGTGGTATTTTCACAATAAAAAAAATTTTTTAAAAAGAAAGAAAAAGAAATCATCTTATAAATATGTTAGAAACAATTGCATGAAAGAAAAAAACATTTGAATACTTATCTTGGGGTACATTTCACCTAACATCAACTTATCTGACCTTTTCTGCTTGTCTCAGACATATACTAGTTATTGCAAATAAAGGAAACCATAGGACCTATGTTTCTTTGGGCCTGCCTTACTTCATTTAATATAATTTTTTCCAAGTCTTTCCATTTCCTAACAAATGGGGCAATGTCATTCTTTCTGAAGGAGGCATAGAATTCCATCGTGTATATATACACATTTTCTTGATCCATTCATCTACTGAGGGGCAACTGGGTTGGTTCCATATGAGGAACACTGTTGGAAGCAAGTCAGAGCAGAAAAGTCCCTGTGAGACTCTTCTCTCCAAATAGACATTCAAAAACTGGAAGTAGAGCTGTGGCTGGCTCAAATTGGTAGAGTGCTAGCCTTGAGCAAAAAAGCTTAGGGACAGCACCCAGGCCCCAAGTTCAAGCCTCACAACCAACAAAAATAAGTAAAATAATAATAATAATAGTAATAGTAATGCTAGTATAGGCAAAAAGAGTTGAGTGTGGCTCAGTGGTAGAGTGCCTGCCTTGCAAGTTTGAGGCCTTGAGTCTAATCCTCAGTGTAAGAAGTACATAAAAACTACCTTTTGCTGAGAAACTATGACTGCTTATCTGGGCCCCCAAATTAACTGGCACAGGATAAAGGCTAAGGAGACAACTCAGACTCCTCAAGATTGTATCTGTGTCCTGTGCCATTAGCCACTGTCTCCAGACGTCACTTTGCAGCCATCTCAGAAACCAGGAAAGAGAACAGAGACCAGACCATCTGCCAGGTATCCGTGTGTGACCCTTAATGCAACAAGGCCTCTCCTGACCAATCCTGAGACAAAGGCTGTCAGATCACCTTTGATGCCACTTCTGGCAACACCTGACTACCTCTAAACACACCTGTAATTTGGGACTGTAATAAGAATTCACACTTTCTTACTCCTATCTGCAGTTCACCCTGTTAAACCTAAAGTATTTGTACTTCCAATAGGGCTGACACATGAGCTTTCCCTTGGAATGCCTGTGTTATATGCTAAATCTCCTCTCTCTGCCTCTGAAAATGATGATGATAGCCAGGTTCTGGTGGCTCACGCCCATAATCCTAGCTACTCAGAAGGCTCAGAGATCTGAGGATCATGATTCAAAGCCAGCCTGGGCAGGAAAGTCTGTGAGACTCTTATTTCCAAAAAACCACTAGAAAACCAGAAGTGGCACTGTTGCTCAAGTGGTAGAGTGCTCACCTTGAGCTGAAAAACACAGGGACAGCACCCAAGCTCAGAGTTCAAACCCCACAACTGACAAAAAAAAAAATTGATGATGATGATGATGATGATGATGATGATGATGATGATGATGATGATGATGATGATGATGATGATCTGGGCCTGTAAGTGAAAAAGAGGTTGACTTTTCTTTTTTCCAGGCATCCAGAATTGTTTAGCCAGTGAGAGGAACTTTACAAAAGATAACTGAAGGAGAAAGAGTTAATGTAATTTCCTCAGTGTAATTTACTCCACATTCTCGGGCAGACTGGTCTGGACATACTGTCTCATCTTTCACGCCATCATTTCCTGATATGTAACCGGGGCCATTAAGCTAGGTAAAAAGATGAATTGCTACAGATTATTATGCACACCTTCAGCAGCCCATGAGTTGTACCCAAGAAACAATAAAACTACCTGATGACCTGTCAGAAGATGCTTATGCAAATGAGGACATCATGATTATACTCTTGCCTGTTCATCTCAAGGCCAGGGTGCAAAGTTGATGGGAAAACTTCATTTGCTCAGTAGCATCCCAAATAGGCAGCTGGTTTCAGATTAAGATATGCTAGACATGAAGATTCATTGCCAACGCTTAATTCAGCTATAAAGGAAGACAAGGATGGACATAGATCAGCATCCAAGCTGCTTTCTTTTAGAAACAATAATTTCATGAAATGACAGTTCTTACTGCTTTCTTGAATTATAATCTTTGGTGCTGAAAATTATTTGTAGTCCTCAGAAGTAAAATACACTGGAAATATATGTCATCTACATCTTTGTGCTCGTCAATAGCAAAGGATGGTTTGGCTTTAAATACAATCATCTCCAAGATGAGAATTGAGACAGTGACAGAAAGAAGGCAAGTGATTCAAAGCCAGCCAGAAAAGTCTTTTTAGAAGCAGGTGCTTAGGTGCTTATCTAATTGATTGTGAAGCCCACATCTTCTCATGGCTGGGTAGTGAACAGTGCTGTGTAAGAATCAGCGTTGTGACTTCCCAAAGAATGCCACCCATGACATAGGGGATATGTGATCTTTATCAAAGACAGGCTCCCTGGGCCTCAGTCTCACCATCTGGAAAAATAAAGCTAATCGTACCTATTTTGGAGGGTTATTGGGAAGATTTAAAGGCAGTAGCCTGAAGAAAGTTCTTAGAAGATATCCATCTATCTACCTGATATTTCCACCTTAGTTTAGACTAAGCATGACCAAAGACAACTTGACTTTCACCCTCTCCGTGTTCTTCTGGACTTCCCTGCCTAGGTAAGTAGCAACTCCATTCTTCCTGTTGTTCAGGTCAAAAACCTCATCATAAAGGCACCTTTTTTTTTCTTTTCTCTTATACTCCATATACCTCTTCAGTAAACCTCTGCCTTCCAATCACTTACAACCAAACTACTTCTCACTATCTCAAACCACCCCTTATCCAAACCACCATAGTCCCTGACCTGGATTATGACTCTGACTTCTTCAAACCAACTTGCTTCTTCTCTTGTCTCTCTATATTCTATTTCCTACACAGCAGTTACAGAAATTCAACTACATCCTTCTGCTTTCTCTTGCTCAGAGAAAAGGCCCAACCCTCACAATAGCCTATAAACATCCTGGGCTATGAGGTTACCTCCTGTGCCCACAGCTTCCACTGCTCAATCCTCTGTGACCACACTGGCCTTCTTGCTACATAACACTGATTGTCATATGTCACCTTATTATTAATATCCTTTATTTTATTTTTTATTTTTATTTTATTTTATTTTTCCCTACCACCACTTTCATGATGAAGTCTCATAAGAGCAGGGATTTATCATGACTTGCTTGTTACAATTCATGAAACAGGGCACACATATTCTATTTGCTATCTATACCTCCCAGTGAGAAATAGATGCTTCAAGTTAGGGTTCATCCTAAGTAATTGCTATGGTTTGCATATGATACATCCTTGGCCCAAAACCTATGTTTTTCCTATCAAATATGGAGCATATTGTAGTTTCACCATAAATAATAGACAGAAACGGATAGAAATTCAGTCTGAATCCAAGTGATTGACTAAGAATTTGGAAAGAAGAGCTTTTATTATTTTGATTCTCATTTTTTTTCAGTGGTAAAGACCAGATAGGAAGATTAGATGACTTGCAAAGGGTTGTAAGTAGCAAGTGATGGGGACAAATAATGGAACATAGATGGTCTATGTACAGAGACAGGCTCTATTGAATCAAGAAAACTACTTGTTTGCCTGGGAAGGTGGCTTAGTGGTAGAGTGGTTGCCTTGCATTCATGAGGCCCTGGGTTCGATTCCTCAGCACCACATAAGCAGAAAAAGCCGGAAGTGGTGCTGTGGCTCAAGTGGTAGAGCACTAGCCTTGAGCTGAAGAGCTGGGGGACAGCGCCCAGGCCCAGAGTTCAGGCCCCATGACTGACAAAAAAAAAAAAAGTTACATGGTTAGCATAGTATGATAAGGACTAATCTACTCTGTAAGTTCATTTCATTTTGTCCACTTCTCTGAAAGCAAGATACATATATATGTATTACAATTTTTAAAGTTTTTAATCAAATACTTAATAAGGCTTAGACTCATTTGTGAAGTATGTTATATATATATATATATATATATTGCTGCTTTTAATTAACAATGTAAATTATCTTAAAATACTCTGATTTTTTTTAAAGAAATGCTGAATTATAAACCTATTTCAAAGTATCCTGCGTGTGTATAGTTTTGTCTTGCTTTTGTTTTGAGGTGAGGTCTCACCAGTATGGCCTCCTCCTTCAGCCCCCAAGCGGTGGGCTTATAGGTATGTACTACCATGGCCAGCATATGTATACTTATGAAACCATATGAAGACATGAACAGTTAATGTGTCTTTCTCAGATATCCATTGGTATCAGGAGATGTAAGAATCTGAAAGACCTGAAATTAGAAGAGAGTTATGGTAGGCCACAAGAGTTTTTTGATGAAAGTACCAAGCACAATACTGAAGAGAGAAATACCAAAACATAAAATACATAAATGAGTCACTAAAGTTGTTCTGGCTCCAGAATTTTTTATGGCTCACCTCAGAATTAGGAGTGCTAGAGAACACTGAAAATATTGAGAAAGTAGGACAGCTCCAGGGTGTAGGGAGAATAGAATCTTTTCCAAAGAATGTTGAGTAAGGATCTACCTCATTTCAACAGCCAATATTATGATCCAAAGTCTACTTACTTTACTTAAGATTGCTAAGAAAAATGCTGCACTGGCAAGACATAGTTTAAGAATCTTGTTATCTAAATCTTATCTTAATTATCATCTAAATACACAATGGCCCAAATGTGAAGTTATGGAAATTGTTGAGTTTCAGAGAGAGAATAAGATGAAAGAGGGAAACACATGGGAAAGGATATTCTGGAACAAATAGGTCAGTAAAGATTTCCAGACATCTTTGGCTATACAATCTAGCATGAAAGCCAAGAATGAAACAAAACAAAAGACAAAAGCAAACAAAACCCTTCATTTATTCCTTTTCATTACTGTCTATACTCTGTTATCAACACTAGGATGCCATATTTCTATATCCCTTAGACAAAATCTGAAAAAAAGAGCAAGCTAGGTTAACATTTTGTTTTTGTGCTAAAACATTAAACAAATAAGGGGCTGGGAAGGTGGCTCAGTGGTAGAGCGCTTGCCTTGCATGCCTGAGGTCCTGGGTTCAATTCCTCAGCACCACATAAGCAAAAAGAAAAAAGCCGGAAGTGGCGCTGTGGCTCAAGTGGTAGAGCGCTAGCCTTGAGATGAAGAGCTGAGGGACAGCGCCCAGACCCAGAGTTCAGGCCCCATGACCGGACCCCCAAAAAACAACAACAACAAAAAACATTAAACAAATGAAAATGCATGAGACCTGGGGCAGAAGGAAAAACTTCCGAGCTCTTTTATCTGGGTTCATGAGTATGTCAAGGACCTGAGCCAGTACATCTGCCAGCCTGCAATTCTTCAGCAGCAAAAGAAAGCTATACTTAAATTTTAAATCTAGGGCTGAGGAATTTATTTGATTGGGAAAAAAACCTAGTCACTTTCCTTGATTATAAATAATCTAAATTAGACTAT
The DNA here is from genome assembly GCF_024711535.1 of Dipodomys merriami. Lineage (NCBI taxonomy): Eukaryota > Metazoa > Chordata > Mammalia > Rodentia > Heteromyidae > Dipodomys > Dipodomys merriami. Next base: position 6,474,348 of record NW_027203826.1, read on the forward strand.
GTTCTGGTTTAAGCTGGAAATTTTAAATCTCATAAATGTTTTTGGCAAGTGCTGGTGCCTCATCCCTGTAATCTAACTACTCAGGAAGCACACATGTGAGGATTGCAGTTCAAGGCCAAACCAGGTAGGCAAGTCCAGAAGATTCTCCAGTTAACCAAAAGTGGGGCTGTGGCTCAAGTGATAGAGTGCCAGGCTTTAGCAAAAATCTAAGGGAGAGTGCCCAGGCTGAGTTCTGACCCCAGGTTGGGAGCATGTGCATGCACACACACACAGAGAAAAAAAAGGAAAAGTTTGGTTTTATGGTGAAAATCCCTTGGTACAATTAATATACACTAAAAAAGAAAAATAACAGGAAAGTAAAATGGGGTCTATAGAGGGACGGTATGGGGAGGCTGAATGAAGAGAATAAAGTTGGTCAAAATACTTTACATGCAGATATGAAAATAGAACAAGAAATTTGTTCAAATTGTTTTAGGAGAGGGAAGAGACACAGGAAGAGTGACAGAGGGAGTGAGGTTGATGGAGATTTCATATGTATGCATAGAAATGTCCCAATGAACGCCCCTCCTGTATGTATACTAATAAAGAAATGTAAGGAAGGAAGGAAAAAAGAATGAAATAGAGAGAAAGAAAGGAAAGAAGGAAAAGAAAGGGAGGAAGGAAGGAAGGAAGGAAGGAAGGAAGGAAGGAAGAAAGAAAGAAAGAAAGAAAGAAAGAAAGAAAGAAAGAAAGAAAGAAAGAAAGAAAGAGAGAGAAAGAAAGAGAGAAAGGAAGGAAGAAGAAAGAAAGAAAGAAGAAAGGAGAGAGAAAAAGAGAGAGAGGGAGGAGGGAAGGAAAAGAAAGAGAAAGGAAGATGATGGTTTGGTGACACCACGGAATACAGAGAGCTCAGTCTCAGAGTGTGACAACCTGAATTGCAGTCCTGTATCTGCCATAACTGGCTGTGCAGGTGGGAATGGCTCATTCTATCTCCCAGCTCACAATAAATAGATTATAGGCTTATCTCCAAGATCCTATGCAGCTTTATAAAGCTGTTTTAAGACATCTGTGGAAAAGAAATACCATGTAAGTCATAGATATGATCTTCAAATGTATTTTTGTTTTCTAGCAGCTACATCAGAAATTATAAAAACCTAATTAAATTCATTTCATTTCAACATACTACACTTGACCTAAATAGTACCCACTCCTATTTCAATATGAAATTTCTATTAAACAATATAATGAGATCTTTGCTTCATATTAATTCTTCAAAATTGGTCTAATTTAAATGTGCATCTTCAAGATTGGTAGAGTCTTTACACTAAATTTCAGGTGTACATCTTAATTTGGACCATCTTCCATAGTAAGAATCTATTTAAACCACAAAAGCTGTTCATCAAAAGATTGGATTGTACAAACTCAGGAAAATGCATAAGAAAGAAGTGACCAACGAAGTACAAAACAGGGATTTGATCAAAATTGCCCATAGAAAGATACAAAAGGGGGGGGGGGTGCCAGGGGAGGCTGTGAAGGGATGGGAAGGGGAAACAAAGGAGGAGGCTACAATGCTTGATAAGAAATGTACTCATTATCTTGCCCATCTAATTGTAACCCCTCTGTACAGTATTTTCACAATAAAAAAAAAAAAGAAAGATACAAAAGGAAGGAGGCCGTCATTATTAAAATGGGAAGGTTAGACAGAAATGATTTGTGTCACTTTTAGCCTAGTCCTCAAAACATTCCCACATGATCCTCTACTCTCCCTCCACCTTATCTGAAAACATATGCACAGTACCCACTTTAGATCTTTGGAGCCTTGAGAATAATGGAGTCACCGCTTCAGGGTCTTTTGTTTTTTTTCTTTTTTAAACTGGGATTTGCAAGCCTTTATGAGCTCTGTGAATAGAATTCATGAGGTTGAGTGAAAGAGAATATATTTCAAGCCAGGTGCCGGTGGCTCACGCCTGTAATCCTAGCTACTCAGGAGGCTGAGATCTGAGGATCGAGGTTCAAAGCCAGCCTGGACAGGAAAGTCTGTGAAACTCTTATCTCCAATAAACCACCAGGAAACCAGAAGTGGCGCTGTGGCTCAAGTGGTAGAGCGCTAGCCTTGAGATGAAGAGCTGAGGGACAGCACCCAGGCCCAGAGTTCAAGCCCCATGACCAGCAAAAAAAAAAAAAAAGAGAGAGAGAGAGAGAGAGAATATTTCATTTTTACTGACCTTCAATATTTCCTTCAATTATGAGTGAAGACAACAGTCCACAGTAGAATTTAGTTGCACTTGTGACTTTGTCACCAGGAGTGCTCATAAATAGTTTCTCAGCACACTGAAGTTACTGAACACCTTACAATAGCTATTCCTCAAAGTGACAGAAGTTGCAAAACTCACAGCAAAACCTTATTGCCAAATAAACTAATAAAGAAGCAAGTCTTATTATAGCAGAGTTTTTTTCAATACCCTGATATTCAATATTCAGTGAAAGTGGTTCTCTTTTAATCCTGTGATATTGTTGGGATTCTCTGCACCCCATTTAAAAATGCTATTCTGAGAAAAGATACATAGGCTTCACCAAACTGTCACAACACTCTAGCTCTAGGTCCCCAAGTCCAATCAGCAGCTCCCACCAAATCACACTGGATCACTGAATCTGAGAAGTGCTTGCGACAGGTCAGCCCATTCTGAGGAGTGTACAACTGAAAACTGGTTTTGAGCTACTGTCCATTGGTTAGTACTTCAAGCATATTGTACCTACTGAAGGGTACAGCACGGGCAGTGAGTGCTGGCAAACAGAATCTAAGAGTCTCCCAACACGGTTGATTGCACTGCCACATAATGATGCCAAAGCCTGAGTGGAGGATAATGATCCAAAGTCAGCTCTTTACAACCAGTGTGAGCTGCCTCAGGGCATACCTCTCGCTAGGGTGGCTCCCCCTGAAAAGTTCCTACATTTCAGGGAAAGTGTTGATGGAACTTTGAGAATAGCCACTCAAAGATTTCTACTTAAATCAGTGTCTCTTTCATAACGAAAAAAAAAAATAAGTCGAATACCTTACATGCAGAATATGTAAATTCAACAAGCTGTTGAAAAGAATCTAATTAGTACTAATTACAATACTAGTATATCCCAACACAATATAATGCCATTGCTTCTGTAGAGGCATTGTGTTTAAACACTCAAACATTAATTAGTCTACAGAACAAATGTGTGAGATAGGGATTATTTGGCAGTATTCGAAAGCCAATTATTTCCTGGCAAAGGCCTGATGCCATTAGTGTGAGTAAAACAAATTGATTAGCATGATAGTAGGACTGGGAAATCTGGAATTACATTACATGTATTACATTACATTGTTCATTTCTGAGCTCTTTTCATCTCTCTGGGCATTACCACTGTCTCTATTTGACACAGGGAAAACTGAAAGCAGCCATTCTACAGCACAAAAATTGACAGAGAACCCAGACAGCTTCAGACTCAAGTCCTCAGGAGGTTGTCATGAAAGGTTTCCAAGTTGACAGGTCTACTAATTAGCCCTTAGCCTAAATAAAAAAGGTGTGTTTTTTTTTTTTCCATAGTAAAGAAGTCACTGGAAAGCATCATTTTCCTTACAGCTAGAAGGACCTTCAAAGCCATTGTCACTTATTTTGTAAGCTTCACATTATGTTTTACTCACACTTAGATGAATTTTAATTTCTGGATTGTTTATAATCTACCATCTCATTCACTAAAATATATTCACCTCAAAAACAAGTTATTTAAATTTAAGATATCAAAGGTAGGGGAGGGAAAGAAAAGAAGGAATACGTACACTAAAAAAACAAGCAAGTCAACGATGTTAACATAGAATTTCTGAAAGATTTATACTTTATAGAAGCAGATAGACTGACAAGTCTATAAGACTTGTAAGTAAATAGATTATCCTTTACTGAAGTATATACTCTAAAAGAGTATTTGGTAATTTGTTCCCCTTTATTTATTCCTTGTTTGTTTGTCTAGTTCTTTTCAATGGTACTAGGGATGAACTCAGGGTCTCGGGCTCTATACCATTTGAACCTCAGCTCCACACCCTTCTGTTCCCTTTTCTCTGAGACATTTACCTGCCAGACACATTGCAGACACTCAACAAATGTTAGCTTTCACTATGGTTTTCATTTCATTTTAATTAAGAGCTGACATCTCTATTGATTTGTACGAGTCTTAGCCAGGCTCTGAAATTCTTTCTTCCTTTAATTTTAAACAATACATTTCAATTATTACTATTCACTTAATCCTCTACAGGCTAACTATTTTAAATATTTATGCTCCAGATATTACACATTTGCCATTGTTGCTAATAAAAATTTATCACTATCCTAAGTCTGTGTCAACTTTGCTTGGGCAATTATTCAGACATATCTAGCTAGCACACGCAGCATGACTTACATAGGAAATAATTCTTTAAACAAACACATTCAATCCAAATTTGGAAAACCTCTGAATTCTTCTGAGCTAATCATAGAAATTGTTACTTGTTCATGTGAGCCCCAGAGTTAAAGAGACAGAATCACATTAACTATATCCATTTTAAAAGAATCCTCACAATCTCCTTCCATTTCTGAACTGACCCTGATCCTCCACCCAGGCCTAGACCAGCCCTGGTGTTCTAACAGCTCCCCTGCACATCCAGTCTTAGGTAACCTGTTCTTTTTCTCTCCTGGGAGAACACTGACAGCAGGTCTGTCCAGCTGCATTCCCTCTTGATGTTCTAACAGGCAACCCAAACACTGCTCTTCCTTATTGACTGCAGACTAGAAGTATTTTCCTATATTTCCCTTCTTGTGATATTTACATATTTTTCCTAGTTTAACGTATGAAATATATATACAATTACCACCTTAACATTTTTGTCTTCTATGGCTGTAATTCCTAAATCTATTTTGATATTTTTTTTCCTTTTTGGTGGTACTGCATTTTGAACTCAGGGCCTTGTGCTTGCTAAGCAGGTGTTCTACCTCTTGCCCTATACCTCCAGCCTGATATATTATTTTTTTCTTATAAGCTGCAGATATCTTCCAGTTCTTTCATTTGTCTGGTAAATGGATGCCTGGACACTGTGAATTTTACATTGTTGAAAGGATATGTAGTTGTATTCCTATAAAGAATTTGAACTTTGTCTTTTTCTTATTTGAAGATGATATGATTTTTTTCTTGCTTTTTTTTATTTTTGGTGCCAGTCTGAGGGCTCGAACTTGGGTCCTGGGTACTGTTATTGAGCTTCTTTTGCTCAAAGCTAGTGCTCTACTGTTTGAGCCACAGCTCTACTTCCAGATTTGCTTTGTTTTGGTTTTAGTAGTTTATTAAGAGTCTGACAGACTTTCTTGCCCAAGCTGGCTTCCAATTGTGATTCTCAGATCTCAGCCTCCTGAGTAGTTAGAATTACAGTGTGCATCACTGGTACCCGGACATATCATCCTTCATTTTAAAGTCTCTAAATATTCCACCAAAAAAATACTCCTAGAAGAGATGAGTGCTCTAGGCAAAATGCCAGAATACAAAATCAGCATCCAAAAATCAGTAACAATAAACAGGCTGAGAAAGAGATGGAGAAAATAATTCAAATCACAATAGCCTCTATAAATGAAAGATCTCTAAAATAAAATCTAGAAAACCTTTAAAAAAGAAATTAGACACTGAAGAGGATACCAGAAAAAGGAAAGACTTTCCATGTACATGGATTGAATAATTAACATTGTGAAAATGTTATATATATATGTTATATATATATATCCAAATGTTAAATATATATATGTTATATATATCCAAATGTTATATTTATATATGTGTTTTATATATATATATATATATATATATATATATATATATATATATATGTATCTACATATTCAACCAGTTCATTAAAGGTATAATGTCATTCATTGCCAATAGAAAAATCAATCCTGAAATTCATATGGAAACATAAAAGATCCTGAATAGTTAAAGTAATCCTGAGTAGAAAGAGCACTTCTGAGGTATTACAATACAGAACTAACCACAGTAACATAAACAGCATTTTCTCCAGAGAAAAATATTCACAAAAAACAATGGGATAGAAAAATCTAGAAATAAATATACGTAGCTTCACACATCTGGTTTTTTACAAAGAGTCAAAAACATATATAGGAGAAAGACAGTCTCTTCAACAAATGGTATTGGGAAAATCGATTATTATATGTATAAAAATCAACTTCAAATGGAGCAAAGATCTTAGTGTAAGATCTGAAAATCTGAAACTACCGCAGGAAACCATAAGAAAACTCTGGAAGATATAGGCATAGATAATCATTTTGTGACTTGTACTCCAATTGCAGGAAATAAAAGCAAGAATTCATAAGTGAGAATACATCAAACATTTCTTTACATCAAAAGAAACAATTACCAGATTTCAAGAAATGATCCATAGAATGGGAGAAAATCTCAATGTCATCAAGAAAGCAAGCAATAACAAATGCTGGCAAGAAGGTAGGGGAAAATGAATCTTTATGCAGTGCTAGTAGGAAAGTAGCCTAATGTAACCACAATGGAAATCATACAGAGATTCCTCACAAATATAAAAATAGACCTGTCTTATGACCCCGACCAAATATCATTAGGGTATATCCAAATGAGAGTAAATTAATATATGAGAAATATACCTGAATAAGTATGTTTACTATAGCTCTGTAGCTACAATAGCCAAACTATGGGATCAGCCATGGTGCCCAACAAGCAATAAATGGAGTAGCATTCAGCCATAAAGAAAAATAAAATTATGTCATGTGCAGGAAAATGGATGGAACTGGAGATAGATAGGTTGAACAATATATGCTCAAAAAGCCAAATATAGCATGTTTCCACTCATTTGTGAAATCTAGACTTAATGACAATGATGATGATGGTGATGATGAGGAGGAGGAGGAGGAGGAGAAGGAGGAGAAGGAGGAGGAGGATGATAATGGGCCATGAATGTAAAAGGGGTCTCTCTGGTAGAGGGTCAGTGGGAAGGGAGGGAAGGGAAAGGACACTGAGAGCTGAAAGTGTATGTATCTTCTATCTTTTCTCTATATATTTATTTATGCTTCTTTGTATACATGTATACACATATACATGTGCTGGGCACCGGTGGCATATGCCTATAATCCTAGGCCCTGGTGGCTCATGCCTATAATCCTAGCTACTCAGGAGGCTGAGATCTGAGAAGCACAGTTCAAAGCCAGCTCAGGCAGGGAAGTCCAGGAGACTCTAATTTCCAATTAACCACTAGAAAAATAGAAGTGGCGCTATGCCTCAAGTGGTAGAGCACTCATCTTGAGCTGAAGAGCTCAGGGATAGCATCCAAGCCCAGAGTTCAAGTCCCAAGATTGAAAAAAAAAATGGGCTGGGAAGGTTGCTCAGTAGTAGAGCTCTTGCCTTGCATGCATGAGGCCCTGGGTTCGATTCCTCAGCACCACATAAGCAGGAAAAAAAAAAAAGTATAATTGGACTGGCTTCCTTCCTTTCCCAGAACATTCCAGGCTCACCTCAGCCCTTTGCCTCAGGTTCTTTCTGTCCTTCCCAAGAAAGGGGTTTTACCTTTACTTCTTTTTAAGTTTTGTTTTTTTGGGGGGAGGAGAGGGGTTGTTTTTTTGTCGGTCGCGGGGCTTGAACTCTGGGCCTGGGAGCTGTCCTTGCGCTCTTCAGCTCTAGGCGAGAGCTCTACCACGTGAGCCACTTCCAGTTTTCTAGTGGTTTATTAGGGATAAGAGTCTCACGGACTTTCCTGCCCGTGATCCTCAGATCTCAGCCTCCTGAGTAGCTAGGATTACAGGCATGAGCCACTGGCGCCCGGCTTAAGTTTTTTTTTTTTAAATCAAATATCATTTTAGTTGTTATCATTTGGTACGTCTCTCCCAAAAGCTTGGTCTCAGGTGGCATCATTGGAGGAAGTGAGCTCTTATAGAAAATCCTTAGGTCTCTAGGACAATCTCTGTTATCATCCAGCAATGGCAGAGCCCAATGGATCCAGAGGCCAAAACCAATGGATCCACCTGATCTTAGACTAGAACCTTCCAAACTATAAACCAAAATAGCTTTTCCCTTTTTATAAGTAAAAAAAATGCACAACTAGGGAAAAGAGCAGTGGCTCACATCTGTAATTCCAGCTTGTTGGGACACAGAGATCAGAAGAATCACATCTCAAGGCCAACCTGGGGAACAATATTTAATAAACTCCCATCCCAACCAGCAAGTTGGGCATGGTAGTATGTGCCGTCATCCCAACGATGCGGGAAGTATAAATAGGAGGACTGTTGTCCAGCTGGCCCAGGCTTTACCTAAAAAATAGCAAATGCAAAAACAGCTAGAGGTATGGCTCAAATGATAGCTCACCTGCCTAACAAGTATATATATGGTCCTAAGTTCAAACACTGCTATCGTAAAAAGAAACAAAACAAAACAAAATAGCAATTCAGTGATCAAACCATAATGAACTCAAGGAAGTCATTATAAAGTCTGGGATTGGTAGTATGGTCACCTATGACTAGGATCCTGCCTAAACATACCTTCTGATATTCATGCCGGGGTGGGGGGGGGGGGGGGGACATCCTCTAGAATCTGGGTTGACCTCATGACTTGATTTAACCAGCAGAAATTGGCAATGGGTGGTCACACCCTTGTAGGTCTAAGTCACAAGTCTTGGCAGCTTCTAGAAGTTTTGGCCTTCTAGTAAACACTAACCCACTGATATTCTATTGGAGAGACCATGTAGAAAAGTGACCTGCAAAGAAATCCTTTTCATGAATTCCAGCCACCATGAGGTACACCAAAAACACAAGCCCCAAGAACCACCATCAGCAAAAACACATAGAACCATCCTGCTGGACCTAGGATAGCAGAATTGTTAGTAAATACATCCTAAGAGCTGGTATTCTTAATGTAGTGTGATGGGCAGCAAAGAGAGAGAGAAAGAGAGAGAGAGAGAGAGAGAGAGAGAGAGAGAGAGAGCTGAGAATCATGGTTATCTGAGGAGAGAAAAGGGGTCTCTGATCTAGGTGGTAGCTACATTTTTTACTTTATAATGATGCATCAAGTGTCTGCTGTGTGTGGTTTTTGAATCTATATGTTGTTTTAAAATAAAAATAGTGCTTAAGAGGAAAAAGACAAAAATTACCCACATGGTTTGGCATAGATACATTTAGTCTTCTTCCAAAATTCCTTTAAACTATGAGTTCTTAGAAAAAAACTATTCATTTAATCTAATCCTGAAGATTCCTTCCCTACATCATCAAGCATAAAAATATGAACTTCTTCAGGTCCTAGACCTTGCAATTTGCAAGGCTAAATTAATTGCTTTTATGTCTCTAAACCCTTTATTCCCTCCTCTAAGTGAGAAAAGTATGCAGTACCAAAGAAAAGAGTGCTTTGGAAAGCTGGCTTGTATTTTCCTGTTGGCAGCAAATTTCTTGTCTCTTTTTAAAATGAATTTTCCAGTTTCAAAGAACAAAATCTGTATTGCATTTGTGTGTGTGTGTGTGTGTGTGTGTGTGTGTGTGTGTGTGTGTGTGTGTGTGTGTGTGTGTGTGTTTTAGTTTGGAATTGCTAAAATTTTAGTTTTTATACTCCTATGTTTCTCTAAGTGCTTTAATGAGACTTCAGTAGATAAATTGAGCTTTTATTCTTTGTTTCTTCCTTTCCATTATACTTTCATCTTCATTTCTGACTTCATTCTCCATTTTACAATGCAATTTGTTATACATACCTTGTGTCTGGTGTTACTTACTTTTGCTGACTAAAAAAATTAAAATTTTGATTAGGTGATTAAAATTCACTGTCATAATTCACACTGCATATTTTATAAAAATGATCACAGTACAGTTATTTTAATTACACTAGAAACTACTGCTATAAATGACACTCCTCCTGTTGCACTTTCTACCTGTGAACTCAGTTCAGACCTCTCCCAAAAGTACAATAGAGTAAAACCACAACCAGTTCAAGTAATCTATAGCAAAAATCAAATAATTAGAATTACTCTTACCAGATGTCAGTGGCTCATCCCTGTAATTTTAGCTACTAAAGATCTCAGTTCAGAGGCAGCCTGGAAAGATAAATCCAAGAATCCAAGAGAGACTCTTATCTCCAGTTAATCAGCAAAAAGCTAGATTCTCTCTCTCCCCCCAGCTCTCTCTTTTCTCTTCTCAGTCCAAGACTGGGACTTGAACTCGGCAGCTGATGCTTTTTGTTTATTGGCTGATGCTCTACCAACTAAGCCAGGCTTAGTTGTAATTACTAGAATACCCTTGATAGAGTGGTTTTCTTGCAGCTTTCTAGTAAAAGGAAATGTCTCATTAAGACCAGCTATTGATTCAGCATTAGACTTGGGCTCATCAAGGCCTATATTAGAATCCAGACAAGGCCACTGATGCTACAAATACTGAAGAAAACTGTCACTTCTCTGTCTACCATCTAGTGGTTGTTGTTTTTTTTTTTTCAATTGCATCTTCTAAAAAACTCTCAATGCACAATTCTCTGCAATACTAGATTTGGGGACTTTCTGAAAAGATTTCCACTCTCAAAGTCTTAGTTTCCATTCATGAAGTTTGAAGGAGCAGAAGATTACGATTGACACAGAAAATTCCCACTCTGCCATAGTGTTCCTCATCTGGTTCTCCTATTAGCTTCATCATCAGTCTAGCATGCCTCAAGATATTTCTAAAGCCAGAATATGAATACCTCAGGGTGCATTTATATATTTTCTTTTTTTTTTCTTTTTTTGTCAGTTATAGGGCCTGAACTCTGGGCATACGCGCTGTTCCTCAGCTCTTCAGCTCAGGCTAGTGCTCTACACTTGAGCCACAGCACCACTTCTGGCTTTTTATGCTTATGTGGTGCTGAAGAATCAAACCCAGGGCTTCATGCATACAAGGCAAGCGCTCTACCACCAAGCCACCTTCCCAGCCCTACTTATGTATTTTCTATGTAGGGCCCTCTCCCTCCTCTTTCCCCAGTTTCCTACTACCATCTGAGGAGCTTCAATCCCACTCTTAGAGGAATCAGTTAATTTCTATAAATTAATACCTTAGACAATTACCAATGGTATAATCATTACCCACTTTCTACCATAGTTGGATCAAATCTTCTGAGATCCAGGGAAGTAGACTTTTGTTGTTAGGATACTTTTGGCCAAAAATAACACAAGACAATTTTGTTAGTTAGGCTATGGATAACAACTATGAATAGTAGGCTATGGGTATTAGTTTGTCTACAGATAAAATGAATACCTCAAAAAGCAATGGCTTAAATAAAATGGTTTCTCTCTTACTGAGATACAGGAGTAAGTATTTCAGGGCTGGTTATGGAGGTGCTACTGTGTGATCTCACAGGAACCCAGGCTCCTTTGGTCTAGTCACCCTGCACTGGATGAATCTCTTCTTGCAAGGATATATCAGGGTCCAATATGGCTGCTCCCTGCAAGTTCACCATCTAGCTGGCAGTGGGGAGACAGGACAAGAACATCACACCCTTACCATGTAACAACACTTTCTGGAAATACTATAGGACACTTCTACTTGTATCTATGAGCCAAACCTCAGATGACTCCATCTAGTTGCAAGACAACTTGGGAAACACCTTTACTATAGCAATTCATGAAAACTGAATTTGGAAGTTCCATCTGTGATGTAAGAGGGAGACCACTGGAGATAGGAAATAACTAACCATCTTTACCACTCATACTGAAAGGGGATTTTTGTATCTTGCATACCAAGAAGAGCCTAGGGGCAGTGTGAGCATACTATCAGCAAAGTTTGCCAGGCTTCTAACTTCTCTTGGAGACTACCTCTGTTCTGGCATGTTCCACAACTGTTTCCTCTGTAAGCTAAATCCTTGTTGCTCATCAACACAAAGATAGAGTTTCAAGCATCACCTTCAGCTGCAACAAAGAAAAAAAAAAAACATGAGCAAGTACCCTTCTCTGTTCTCCCTTTTAAATGGAGAGAAAACTTTCCCAGAAGCAGCCAGTGGACCACCCCTTCAGGGTTATGGGCTAGATGGCAATTGCATGACAGTCCCAGGTGTGGTATAATCACTGGGAAGGACAACCCACCGTGCGGAAGGGCACCGACCAATCAGCACCCACCCTTCAGGAGCCAAACCAGCATCACATGGAGGAGTTTCAGTACCTGAACAATATCTCTGCTACAAAGTAACAGGGAGAGGATGTTGGAGTTGGCATCTGACAAGGTGCGCCATATTCCACATGCTAACTCTGCCATTGCAGCCTACTGCCCGTGCTAGCCAGATAACCTGGACTCTTAGACAGCACTATCAGAATTAGTCAGATAAATCAGATCAGTTCTATATGCATCTCTTACCAACAAGTAACTGAAAAATGAGTGAAAGTGTGGACTAGAATTACTCGGGTAGATTGAGTAGACTATAAAACAGCTCTCTTTGTTCACCACTCTGTCCCTGGAGATTTTATACACCAGCTTACATTTTAGATAGAGCTACCTAAGTTAACCATTAATATAAATAGGGGAGCACTCTGTTCAGAGAAACTGATGGGTTTTTTTAAATGAAACTTTTGTGTGTGTGTGTGTGTGTGTGTGTGTGTGTGTGTGTGTGTGTGTGTGTGTGTGTGTGTGTTTGATAGACAGATATTTTTATCACTGAGCCACACCTCCAACCCTGTTTTCTGCTGGTCTTTATTAAGATAGGCTTTCTCTTCCTGCCCAGATACGTACCTAGGCATGATTGTCCTATGTTAGGACTTCCATCATAGCTAGCATAACAGGAGCTCACCACCAAGCCCAGTGTCCATTCAGAAAAAAAAAAAAAAATCTCATGAACTCATCCTGGATTAACCTTCAGACTTAACATTCCCATTCTCAGCTTCCCAAATAGCAAGGAGTATAGGCATGAGTAAATGACACTCTGCTAAAACCCATTTCTTTAAAAGCATCAAATCATTCATGAGCATTTCAAGAAAGCCACTGGATCCATCACAGTGTGGCTGACTAAGCAGTGATGAAGGAGGCCAGAAAATGTTTCCCTATTTGCTGCTAGTAGGCCCAGAAGTACACACTAGCCACAACCAAAATCTGATTTTTCCAGCTCTTTTACAACCCTTTTAGGACTTCTTTACGTGAATTTCACAGTTGTTTTCCTTTTGACTCATTAAAAATTCAATTGTAATTTTTAAAGGAAGTGATATTATTGCTTATACAGGAAAACACATTGTGTACGTTTTCTTTTTTCTCATCTAAAATTCGTTTTCAGCCAAACCAAAAGAAGTCTTAATGCACAATTAGATAGAAAAGAAGAATGTTTTATACTGATCACTGGTACTAGGGTTGTATAAAATTCATTCCTCATTAGAAGAATTATTTTAGATCAATGCTAAAAGTCTCACTGAAGGACGAGATGGCACTGAGATTAGTGAGTTAGTCTCAGTATCATTTATTAATAGAAACACTTTATCAAGGAAGTTACTAGACCATCTTAAAAGTGAATTCCTTTTTTAAGATACATGAGTCTTGTTCTGGATATGGCAGTACATGCTTATAATCCCAGCTACTCGGGAAATGTAAGTAAGAGGATTACAGACTTCCCAGGCCAAAGCAGAAAACTCTATCTATAAACAAACTAAAGTCTAAAAAGCTGGAAGTATAACTTTAAGTCGTAGAACACTTATGTAGTAGTACTCAATCCCCAGCACCTCCAAAAAGAAAGAGGATAAGAAGAAGGAATTGAGAAAGGAAAAAAAGAAAAGAAAAACATGAATGTACTAGTACAAAAGTGATACATTTGGAAAGGAGATAATTCCTTAACATCTGATACCTGTTTGCATGTAGACTAAATCATAAAGAAACAATACATTTGCAAGACATACATCATGATTATCATAGTTTGGAAGAACGCAAGCCACATGACAGCTGTTATATGATTCATCAGAAAGCAAACACAGATTTAGTCAGCAGCATCTTGGAGGTACAGCTGCTTACAACACATACAAAATAAAGTTAAAAGAAAATTCAAAATATATGGACTAGTTATTCTCTGGGTTAGCAAAATATATCAAGTGCCAATAAAAGTTCTGTCTCTGCTCCAGGAGCTTTCAGCTCCATCGTATTTCACTGATGGTTTCTTTATGAGAAACAGATAGTAAACCTATTTCGGTGGAACTGTCATATCTCCCATTGTTTTACTAAAATTAAATCAAAGCCTGCAGATATTTATACATTAAAGAATGGGCAGAGGGCTAAAGACAGGGTTATGGCTTTATTCAGGGTCCTGAGGCTTCAAAACCACCAAGAAATCCCAACCCTGTGATCCGCATTTGCTCATGTGCCAACAGCTTGTGCTGGGAGCTGTTTCCATGTTTCCAAGGTTCTTTTCTCCTTTGGCAAGCCCGGTGCTCGCATATGGAGCTATGTCTCATTTTATCTGGAGGTGCTTTAACTCTTTTCTTCCATCCTACCTTCAAAGTGCCCACCCAGATATAGGAAGAGATAAAATTGGACAAGACTAGGGAATGTAATAACTGTCACACAAGCTGCTCTTCACTTCATTTGTTCAAATATATTCATTATATATACTTTGTGGGCCATGTCTTTTTTTTCTTTTCTTTTTTTTTTTTTTTTTTGTTGGTCGTGGGGCTTGAACTGTGGGCCTGGGCGCTGTCCCTCAGCTCTTCAGCTCAAGGCTAGCACTCTACCACTTGAGCCACAGCATCACTTCCAGCTTTTTCTGTGGTGCTGAGGAATCAAACCCAGGGCCTCATGCATGCAAGGCAAGCACTCTACCACTGAGCCACCTTCCCAGCTCCTCTTATATTATTGTATGAGTAATAATTTAGTTTTGAAATAATTTAGTTTTGAAAGAATGTTTTCTTATGTGAGTTTAATTGTTGTGTCAATGGAAAGGTCATGACTTTGAGGTGGTAATATAACTAAATACATCACCTTTTAGGCTTCACAAGATTACTGTGAGATTATGCTTTTATTTTAGGCCCTTCTGCCACTTTCTAGGGATACTCTGTGTGTGTGTGTGTGTGTGTGTGTGTGTGTGTGTGTGTGTGTGTGTGTGTGTGTGTGTGTTGGCACTTTACTCAGGGCCTCTTGCTCTCACTTGGCTTTTTCCCTCACAGCTGGTGCTCTACCACTTGAACTACACCTCCACTTTTGACTTTTTGCTGGTTAACTAGAGATGAAAGTCTCACAGACTTTTCTGCTCTGGCTGGCTTCAAACCGAGATTCTCAGATCTCAGCCTCTTGAACAGCTAGCATTATGAGCATGAATCACTAGCAGACTACTAGGCACAGTCTTATAAGTACTACACACCCACTTTTGCTAGGGACCAAGTACACATCCTTCTTACCCTGCTCTTCATTTCCTTGTCTCACACGACAGCCAGATTCTTAAAATGATGGCAGGTTTTCTTTAGGTAAACAAAATATCCATCTCTCCTCCTTTTTAATAAGCAATGGCAGAAGAGTATGTGAGACTAAGTTTTATTCCCTGACAGCGTGGGTGGTTGGTGATTCTCTCCCTTCCAAGAAAAGATCGCCAAGCAGGAATCGGGAAAACCCATTACTGTACACTGCCCTTTGAGCGCCCTGAGCAGACCTCTTATTAAAATGGTTTAACATGCCATAGTGATCAACAAATACGGAATCAGGACACCAAATAAGCGCTTTCCTCTTAGGAAAAAGTTCAAGGTCTAGAAAAGGGTGCTGCTAGGAACAGCTTAACCATTTCTTTTAAAGACTTAAGGTAACACTTAACGAATCTAACACCTAGTTTTAAAGGGATGTGTGCAGCAAGGAGGGGAAAGAGGAAAGAACCAGCTGAAACTCTCAGGACCGCCCCCCTCCCCAGGTTAGGGTGTGGTTGAAGGCCGAGGGGGGCGGGGAGGGGGGGAGGGCTGGAGGTGTCGCGGCCGACTTGTGACTTCCTGAAGTTTCAGCTCGGTTCGGTTTTCTCCTGCCTTTAGCTCTCGTCTGAGTCACCCTATCTCTGCCGATCTCCCAAGATGAGTTTCTGTCCTTCCGTCACTTTAGCAACTGTTACAAAACACTCATGGTGGGGGGGGGGTTCCTCTTTTGCCACCCCCCCCACTGGAGGAGGGTAGGGAAGCACACAACCTGAGAACTCAGGAAGTCACCCTGCCAGGGCTCTCCAGTTCGGTGCCAGCTGGGCCCCACCGCCCCGAGCTGTCACCAAAGCCAGCCAACTTTCCGTGGAAAGTCCGCTGCTGGCCGGGGTCAGGGATCCCCGGAGGGAAATCTCAGCAAGGCCGGGGCATCCCCACTGTTCTCCGGCTCGCTCGCTCGCTCTCTTTCAAAACCTGCTCCCACGGAGTTCCTAGGGCGCCGGGTACCCCAACACCAGGTGCTTCCGGACGGAGGGGTGGGGGATGAGAGACGATCACCAGCAGAACTGACCCTGGGGCGGCCAGAGCCGGGGCGCCACTTCCCCGGGTCCCTGCGTCCTGCACCTGACTTTCCCACGCGTCCCCCGGCGCGTCGCAGCCACCCCGCTGTCCCCATCGCAGCCACCCGGCCTGGCGCGCAGGAAACCCGGCTGCGGGCGGCGGGGTGCGCCCCCCGCGATCCCCGGCCCCGCCGAGATCGGGTCGGGTAGGAAGGCGCGTGGGGTCCCCGCGTTACCTCGGATGTAGGCGCACTTGCCCTCGTCCAGCTGGCTGGAGGCCGAGCCGCCCATGGCGGCGGGTGGTGCTGCCCGCGGTGCCTACCGCCGCCCCGACTGCCCAGCGCGCGCGTGTCCCGGGCACCACCGACGAGACCCGCCGCTCGCTCCCGCCGCTGGCTGCGTCTGGGAACCCGGCTCGCCGACTCCTGGACAGACTTCCTCCGAGAGGCGTCGCCTTCTAGGGCGCCTCCTCCGGTCCGCGCCCTCGGAGGGCTGGCCTCGGGCAGGCCTCCTGCCCGCGCCGCTGCGCCGCTCTGCCTCGCGAGGGCTTCCCGCTCCTCTCTTCGCCCACTTTTATTACATATGCGCAGGTCCTGGGGCTTGAACTCAGGGCCTGAGCACTGTCCCTGAGCTTTTTCACTCAAGACTCATGTTCTACCGCTTGAATCACAGCTACACTTCTGGCTTTCCGCCCCCCCCCCCCCCCCCCCCAGTCCTGGGGCTTGAACTCAGGGTCTGGACACTGTCCCTGAGTTTCTTTTGCTCAAGGCTAGCACTCTACCACTTGAGCCACACCACCACTTCTGGCCTTTTCTGTGTATGTGGCACTGAGGAATCGAACTCAGGGCTTCAAGCATGCTAGGCAAGCACTCTACCGTTAAGCCACATTCCCAGCCCAGTTCTGGCTTTTTGGTGGTTAATTGGGGATAAGAGTCTGGCAGACTTTCCCTCCCAGGCTGGCATTGAACTGTGCTCCTCATATCTCAGCCTTTTGAGTACTTGGGATTACAGGTGTGAGTCACCAGGGCCTGGCACTCTTGGCCTACTTTGGTTTTTTTTTTTAACGATTAAGGGCAGTGGAGGCAGTTCTAGGAAGAAGTGGACCATTTTCTGAGGCTTTCTGAGAGCTGGGGCCATTATAGTCACACTCCCCCAGGGGAAGTCAAGATCTTAATACTTGGCTTGCCTTCCTGTTCAAGAAGCACCTTTGGGGCAGGGTGGGGCTGGTGTACACCTGTAATCTCTGCTACTCCTAAAGTTTGAGCATTGTAGAGATCACGACGATTATGGCTAAAGGTGAATCAAGCCTAAGAGCTGGCTAGACCCATCTCAGTCAACTGCAGTAGGAGGCCATTGTTAGAGAAGTCTGAGGCTGGCAGTGCAAACCCCCCCCCAAAAAAAAGTGCAAAACAAGCTGGAGGTGTGGCTCAAGTGGTACAGCAACTACTTAGCTAGTAAGCTGGAGGTCCTGCATCCAAAAGGAGAAAGAGCGAGCACTGGGGGGGGGGGGGGGGGGGGGGCAGGTGCTGGTGACTCATGCCTTTAGTCCTAGCTAGTTGGGAAGCTGAGATCTGGGGATTGTGGTTCAAAGCTAGCCAGGGCAGAAAAGTCCATGAGAATTTTATCTCCAATTAATAACCAAAAAAAGAAAGAAAAGAAAGAAAGCTGAAAGTGGTACTCTGGCTCAAGTGGTAGAGAGCTAGCCTTGAGCAAAAAAGAGCTCAGGCTATGAATTCAAGGGGGAGGAAAGAAGGGAGGAGGAGGAGGAGGAAGATGAGGAGTTTGAGTTCTTTTCTTTTTTTTAATTTTAATTTTAATTTTAATTTTTTGTGAACATACTATACAGAGGGGTTACAATTACAGGGGCAAGATAATGAGTACATTTCTTATCAAGCATTGCAGCCTCCTCCTTTGTTTACCCTTCACATCCCTTCCCAGCCTCCCCTCCCCCGCCCCCCCCCAACCCCCCCCCCCCCCCAGTTTGAGTTCTAACACCACCTAAGAACCTGAGAACCTGTTAGAAATTTAAGGGCTTAGCTCCCTGTCTCTCTATCCTACACACACACACACACACACACACACACACACACACACACACACACACTTAGAAACTCTGGGAGTGGGGCCCAGCAGTGTGTTTCCACAAGCTCTCCAGGGACCTCCTATGGCTGCTGGAATATGGGAACCAGCGATGAGCTATACCTTCCAGCAGCCAAGAAGTTGGACCAAGTAGATTGTGGGTAATAAATGGGTGGAAAAGGAGACAGAAAGGGCAGAAATTATGGCTGGATCCTACAATATACTTCCAGCCATGAAACTTTCTGCGACCTGGTGGAAATCTGTCCTTACACCTAGAAGTGCAGATCTTCTCTGAGCCAAATTGGAAACATGGAAGAAGCCATTTGTCTGGTCCCACAAGCTTGCCACAGCTTCTCCCCACTGAGAGCAGAGGGGCCAGAGCTAATTTCTTTCTCTTTTTAGTTGTCAGGTTGTCAGTCTGCTCTCTCTCTCTCTTTCTCTCTCTCTCTCTCTCTCTCTCTCTCTCTCTCTCTCTCTCTCTCTCTCTCTCTCTCTCTCTCTCTCTCTCTTTCTCTCTCTCTCTCTCTCTGTGCCAGTCCTGGCTGGAATGCTCTGTCACTGGAGCTGCAGCTCCATTTACAGCTTTTTGTTGATCAATTGGAAATAAGGGTCTCACAGACTTTCCTGCCCAGGCTTGCACTGAGCCAAGATCCTCAGATCTCAGCCTCCTCAGAAGCTAGAGGAATAAACATGAGCCACTAGTCCCAGCTTAGTTGTCAGATTTTTTTTTTTTTTTTTTTTTTTTTTTGCCAGTCCTGGGGCCTGAACTCTGGGCCTGGGCTCTGTCCCTCAGCTCTTTAGCTCAAGGCTAGTGCTCTACCACTTGAGCCACAGCACCACTTCCAGCTTTTTCTGCACATGTGTTGCTTAGGAATCAAACTCAGGGCCTCATGCATGCAAGGCAAGCACTCTACCACTGAGCCACCTTCCTAGCCCAGTTATCAGATTTTTAGCACCTACTATTCATATGACGTTAAGTCCAATGGTCAGCACATACCAGAAGCAGGCCTGAAGAGGACTATTTTTAAAGTTAGTCACTGGCACTGTAAACACAGGTAATATCACATGCCACACACACACACACACACACACACACAGAGTCTTGCACAGCCTACATGTCAATCCAGTAGTAAATTGTTAATTCTACTTTGAAAATATGTGTAGTGTCCAACCAGTATCCTCTGCTGCCATCTTTCCTCACCTTGATTGTGTTAGTAGCCTCCTACCTGGTCTCCCTTCTGCAGAGACAAAGCAGTCCATAACCTCCCAGGAAAAGGTTTTCTCTCAGTCTTATTTATGACCAATTTCCTTCTTGCTCTCTGACCTAGCCCCTGTAGCCTTTTTGCTCCAAGATACTTGAAGCTCAGGACCTTTGCACATGCTTTCTTATGCCTACACTACATATCCTCTGACAATTACATAAGCCACTCCCTAGGTAAGTGTCTAAGCTCATTCAAATCTCCACTGACAGGCTAATGCCTCCGATGATTTGATTGGCCCTTCATCTAAAAACTATTCCTCATTTCTGCCCCTTGTCCTGGTTTCTTTGCTTTCTGTCTTCCCCTGCTGAAATATAAGCCACAATGTGATGATTGTCCTTGTTTTTGCTTTCTAGGATTAAAAAAAAAAGCTCCTTTGTTTGGTTATGATGTTTTTCTCTAAGGGAAGTATTTGTCCGTTATGCCCTCTGATATATCTCAAATATCTAGGACAGTATCTGGCACATGGCAGATGTTCGGTAGATAACCACTGAATAAAATGGTGAATGAGATGTAAAATGCAATAATCTAGCCTCAGAGCTCTGATTTCAGTGACTAAAGAGCATTTTCAGATAACAATGCAACAATGGAAACTATCCAGTTTAACTCATCTGTCAGTATGTTAGTTGGCTTAGAATGAAGTAGAGCAGTAACGATTCATTATATAAATTGCTAACATGTCTATAGATACAGAAGAAAATGAATTCAGATCTCACACCAGAAGTATAGTTGTTTTTTGTTTGTTTGTTTTTGTTGGTCTTGGGGCTTGAACTCTGGGCCTGGGCATTACGCTTCCCCCCCCCCCCCCCCCCCCCCCCAGCTCTTCAGCTCAAGGAGAATGCTCTAAAACTTGAGCTATAGCGCCACTTCTGGTTCTCTGGTGGTTAATTGAGATAAGAGTCTCACAGACTTTCCTGCCCAGACTTCCTGGCTTTAAACTGTGGTCCCTCTATCTCAACTTCCTGAGTAGCTAGGATTACAGGCATGAGCCACTGACACCTGGCTTTAGAAGTACAGTTTTATTGGGGGATCTTTTTTTTTTCCAGTTGTGGGGCTTGAACCCTGGGCCTGGGCACTGTCTCTCAGCTCTTCAGCTCAAGACTAGTGAGCCACAGCGCCGCTTCTGCTTTTCTAGTGGTTTATTGGAGAGAAGAGTGTCACGGACTTTCCTGCCTGGGTTGGCTTTGAACTGCAATCCTCAGATCTCAGCCTCCTGAATAGCTAGGATTACAGGCACGTGCCACCTGGCTTTATGGGGGATCTTGATGAGGAATTCTTGGAGAGAAAACCATCATTCCAGTCTATTATTCTTTTTTTTTTCTCTTTTGCAAGATGGACAGGTAGAACAAGGTGCAAGGAAGATTTGAATGATGGAGCATTAAAATTCGTTTTATCTTTGAATCACTAGCAGGGCATGTGATGTTGTCAAGTCGCTTCACTTACCTGTGGTCATGTTTGTGTGTGTGTGTGTGTGTGTGTGTGTGTGTGAGAGAGAGAGAGAGAGAGAGAGAGAGAGAGAGAGAGAGAGAGAGAGAGAGAGAGAGAGAGAGAGAGAATACTAGGACTTGAACACAGAGCCTCACACTTTCACTTGGCTTTTTCATTTAAGGTTGGCACTATATCACTTGACCTATACCTCTGCTTCTGGCTTTTTTTTTTTTCTTTTTGGAGATAAAAATCTCATGGACCTTTCTGCCCAATCTAGCTTCAAACCACAATCTTAAGATCTCAGCTTCCTGAGTACCTAGGATTTCAGCCACCTCCACATACCTGTGGTCTTAGTTAGCTTCCCATTGCTATACAAAATGGTAGGTCTGCTGGGGAGAACAGCCATCTCCCCCCTTTCCTCTTTGAGAAACACAGAGTGTGGCCTTAGCAGAAATCACATGTCTGAAACCAGTACTCACCTGACTGTCAATCACCTGATTGTGACTCAGCAAAAGACCCTAGACTCTGAGGTCACTTCCTCATCCATTGAGGTCACTTCCTGAACCGCCCCAGTCAAGCTCCTTCAGCCAATGAGAGGTTCCCCAAGCTCTGAGATCACTTGTACATCTAGTGTAGTCACACCACCCCACCTCTCCTTATATAATCCCT
Source organism: Dipodomys merriami (assembly GCF_024711535.1). Taxonomy (NCBI): domain Eukaryota; kingdom Metazoa; phylum Chordata; class Mammalia; order Rodentia; family Heteromyidae; genus Dipodomys; species Dipodomys merriami. The sequence goes on from NW_027203826.1 coordinate 6,496,193, forward strand.
CTCAACCACAAGTTCTCTCTTTCTCCTCATGCTGGCCAGCAGTTTGCTTCCCTCCCCCACCCCATAAACTCTTTTCTGCCTGAGCCTTGTGGCAGTCTCCTTTCTGTAACCCTCACACAAAACACTTGAGATAATCAGCTTACAAGGAAAAAGAGCTGGGCTGAGATATAGCTCAATGGTAGAACATCTGTCTAAAATGTACAAGGCATAAATTCCATCCCCAGCACTTAGAGGGGAGGAAAAAGGAAGCCTTATTTTGGTTCAGAATTTCAGATATTCCAGACCATGATCCCCTGGTCCTTTGCCTTTGGGCTTGTGATGCCACAGAATATCATGGCAGGAACATGTATGTAGATAGAGCTAGCTGCTTGTTCCATGGCAGCCACAAATTCAAGGAAAGAGAAAAGACATTGGGATTCTAACATCCCCTCCAAGGGAACCACCTCCAGTAACCTAACTTCCTCCTGCTAGGCCCTACCACCTAAGGGCTCCATCACCTTTCAATAATCAAATGTGCTGGGGACCAAGCTTTCCTCACATGAATCTTTTGGAAGAAAGTATTCCCAAACCAAACTATGGCACTTGTCTGAGCTTCTTTATCAGTCAAGTGAAGCTAATAGATCTTGTTTCCTGAGCTGGTGTGAAAATCAAGTGTGATCAGGTCTGTAAGGCACTGACCATATATATTCAGTAGCATTGAAAGCATTTGGGGAAAGGTTAAGATTATCGCCAGTAATCAAGGAAACAATCTTGAACAAGAAAACAATCTTTTTAGAGAAAGTAAAAATTTAATTGGATCTCAAGATCATTGCTGCTTGCTCTAAGAATGCTTTCTTTTCCTCCCACCCCCCCCAACAAATAAAAGTTCATTTCCTCCCAATGGTTTATAAGAAAAATTAAAGAATTCATTATTTTAGTCATGGTATTTAATATTTGTAAATCCTATGTGAGTATCATTTTATTAAGCACACATTAAAAATGAGTCTCCAAGCATTTCAATAACTTTGTGAACCAGATTCAATTTCATATGACTCAAATCAGCAAGTTTGGAACATTTCAGAGACAATGTTAGTGTCTGTACTGCATCAGTACATGTTGTACTAAAAATACTCTTCAGATCATTTCAGGTAAATACCATATGCTAAAATTACTATTCTAACATTTATTTTATTTTATTTATTTTGTTGGTCATGGGGCTTGAACTCTGGGCCTGAGCTCTGTCCATCAGCTCTTCAGCTCAAGGCTAAGACTCTACCACTGGAGCCACAGCACCACTTCCCGTTTTCTGAGTGGTTTATTGGAGATAAGAGTCTCATGAAGTTTCCTGCCCAAGCTGGCTTTGAACTTCCATCCTCAGATCTCAGCCTCCGGAGTAGCTAGGATTATAGGCCTGAGCCACCAACACCAGGCTATTCTAGTATTTTTACTGAAATAAAATTCACTCCTCCCAATTAGATTAGCTTTTTTTTTTTTTTTTTTTTTTTTGCTGGTCCTTGGGCTTGAACTCAGGACCTGGGCACTATCCCTGAGCCTCTTTGTGTTCAGGCAAGCACTCTTCCACTTGAACCATAGCACCACTTCTTGTTTTTGAGTGGTTAATTGGAGATAAGAGTCTCAAAGGTACTTTACTGTGGGGGCTATCTTAAATCTGTGATCCTTAGATCTCAGCCTCCTGAGGAGCTAGGATTACAGATGTGAGCCACTGGCACTTGGCTGTAAATTAGCTTAATAGACATTTAATACCTTAAAGTGTGTGTGTTTGGAAATTGGTTTGCATGTCATAAACCATGAGTCCTTTATTTGTTATGCTCTCATTTGTTTAGTGTATCTGTAACTTGGGGGATTTAGCTGTCTGCAGTTAAGATACAGTCTCTTCTTTGTACTTCCAAAATACCTTTCACTGTCTTGTGACACAGAAGTTGGAACCATGTAATTACTTGATTGACTGGTAAATATACATAATAGGTTTCTTTGTTTATCCCAGTACTAGGGCTTAAACTCAGGGCCTTGAGCTCACTCAGCTTTGCTGTGTTTGGCACTCTACCACTTGAGTGACACCTCCAGTCCAGCATTTTGCTGGTTAATTGGTGATGGAGACTCTCAGACTGACTCTTGTGACCTGATTGGCTTTGAATCGCAACTCTGGATCTCAGTCTCCTGAAGTAGCTAGGGTTATAGGCATAAGCCAAGCAACATATGGCTACTTTTGTCTTTTCAAAGCATATTTCTATGCTGCTTATTGATTGAATTGTCTCTTTTGAATATGATGCTCACAAGAGGCAAAGTGTGAAGTTAATGAAACATCCTATCTTTCCCCACCCCTTCTCTTACTCTTTCTTGTTATGTATGCTATAAGACAATCTAGTCTGTTATCTCTTGCAGGCTGATGTTTATAGGGTCTTTATACAAAATGAAGTGTTAAAAGTCATTTCATGATGTTTTGAAAGAGAAGCCCCTCTGCTTACCAGCTGTTGTAATTGTCTAATGCATGCTGTCTGGCGGATGTGAATTCCAGGGTAGAAAAAGTGACTTCAGTCCTTATTCTGATCTTGACTTAACTCATGATTTTAGGAAATAACTAGAGTTTTCTAAGACTATCTTCCATGTTGTCAAAGTGGGCATATGTGGATTGTGGATTTAGCTCAGTGGAAGAGCTAAATCCTGGCAAGTGCAAGGCCCTGAGCTCCATCCTCAGCTCTGGGGGAAAAAATAAGCTATAAAAGACCAAAAATAAAAGTAGTACTGTGGCTCAAGTGGTAGAAGGCTAGCCTTGAGCACAAAGACGCTCAATGATAGTGCCCAGGCCCTGAGTTCAAGCCCCAAGACTAGCAAAAAAAAAAAAAAAAGAAAAGAAAAAAAGAAAGAAACTTAGACTGGCTTGGGGATACGGTTTTTTGTTTTGGAGTTTTTGTTTTGTTTTGTTTTTGTTTTTGTCAGTTGTAGGGCTTGAACTCACTCAGGGCCTAGCTCAAGGCTAATGCTCTACCACTTCCAGCCACAGCTCTACTTCCAGTTTTTTAGTGGTTAGCTGGAAATAAGAGTCTCACAGAGGACTTTTTTGCCCAGGCTGACTTAAATCATGATTCTCAGATCTCAGCCTCCTGAGTAACTGCTACTACAGGCATTAGCTACAGGTGCCGGGCTAGGGCAAATATTTTTGTGTGTGTATATGCCAGCACTCAGACTTGAACTCATAGCCTCTTGCTATCACTTGGCTTTTCCCCTCAGGCTGGCACTCCATAACTTTTTGCTGATTAATTGGAAATAAGAATCTCACAGATTTTTCTGTCTAGGCTCACTTTGAACCATGATCTTCAGATCCCAACCCCTTCCTTTTACTGTATTTACTTTATCTCAAAAATATTTTTATCAGGCTGGGAAGGTGGCTCAGTGGTAGAGTGCTTGCCTTGCATGCCTGAAGCCCTGCATTCGATTCCTCAGCACCACAGAAGCAAAAAGAAAAAAAGCCAGAAGTGGTGCTGTGGCTCAAGTGGTAGAGCGCTAGCCTTGAGCTGAAGAGCTGAGGGACAGCGCCCAGGCCCAGAGTTCAGGCCCCATGACCAGACCCCCCCCCCCAAAAAAATTTATTATCTTTAAGTAGTTGTACAAAGGAGTTTCTCAGCCTCTTGAGTAGCTAAGATTACAGGCATATGCTGGCTTTTCTCAGTGTTCCATATTTTTCTTTATATGTTGATTATACTACATTTGTTTTGTGAGCAACATATATCAGATTCTGTGGGGGCAACCGTCAGTACCAATTTTGGAAAGGAAAAGAGTAATTCTATTATATTTTGATTATATACTTGAAAAAATAAATAGCATTTGTACTCACAATATAAATGAGAGAGAAAGTGAAGCTGAGCAAAATCTTTTCTAGAGGTAGCTGTAGAAGGAGGGTTTCAATTTCTGCTCATTCATGATTCTTTTTTTTTTTTTTTTTTTTTTTTGCTAGTCCTGGGGCTTGAACTCAGAGCCTGGGTGCTGTCTCTGAGTATCTCTGTGCTCAAGGCCAGCACTCTACCACTTGAGCCACTGCGCCATTTCCAGTTTTTTCTGTTTATGTGGTACTGAAGAATCAAACCCAGGGCTTTATGCATACAAGGCAAGCACTCTACCACTAAATTACCTTCCCAGCCCCTCATTCATGATTCTTGAAAGAATAGTGTAAGAGCTTCCAGGCCTTCAATAGGAAAAAACAAACAAACAAACAAAAAACCAGGTTTTGTTTGTTTTGGTGCTGATCTTGGGGCTTGAGCCTAGGCACTGTCCCTGTGCATTTTTGCTTAAGGCTGGCTAGCAATATACTTCTTGAGCCACTACTCTACTTCCAGCTTTTGGGGTGGTTAACTGGAGATAAGGGACTCACAGACTTTCTTCCCCAAGCTGGCTTCAAAAACTACCAAGCTGGCTTCAAAAACTACTGTCCTCACATCTCAGCCTTCTGAGTAGCTAGGAGGCATGAGCCACCAGCACTTGGTGCAGAGATTTTTTTTTAATTGAAAAACATTTGTTCAACATGCCTTTCAAATATGAATTCTCATAGGTTTGCATAGACCTCAGCAATGCATAAAAACTTAGACTCAAAGTAAAAATTCAAGCATTTTAGCCCAAACCAATAAAGGCTTAGAATTAAAGATGGTAAAACTCTAGAAGCAAAGAGACATTCCGATGTGTAGTTACATCTTCTGAGCGGATAAAACCAGGCCAGCACAGCTGCCTTTGTAGACGCTACAGTCATTTCCTTTGTTGTGCAGAGCTTTGTAATTTGTTGCAATCCCATTTGTCAATTCTTGCTATTATTTCCTGAGTTATTGGAGAGCTATTCAGAAAGTCACTGCCTGTGCCTAGATCTGAAATGTTTCCTCTATGTTTTCCTGTAGTAGTTGCAGTTTCAGATCTTACATAAAGTCATTGATCCACTTTGAATTGATTTCTGTTCCTAGTGAAACAATGACCAGAGCTTATAGAATGAGAGAAAAGTCTTTGCCAATTATTCATCCAATAATAGTATCTAGATTATATAAAGACTCCAAAAAAAGCACTCAGAATAGTCTGTAAGTGGGCAAATGAATTCAATCGCCAATTCTCAAAAGAAGTACAATCATTAAAAACATGAAGAGATATTCACCATCTTTAGTCATAAATGAAATACAGATCAAAATGACACGGAGTTTCTGTCCTTGAGGAAACAACAACAAATGCTGGCGAATATGTAGGATGAAAGGAACCCTTACACACAGTTGGAATGTAAACGAGTGCAAACACTATGGAAATATGTACGGAGATTCCTCAAAAACCTAAAAATAAAACTACCGTATGATCTTGCTGTACCATTCCTGAGCATAACCTCCAAGACATCAGAGTCAGCATGCAATAGAAATACCTCCATATCTATGCTTATTGTGGTGCTATTCTCATGCAGGTCATGAAGCCAGCCTAGATTAGCATCAACAAATAAATGGGTAAAGAAAATGAGGTATGTATACACAATGGAGAATTATTCAGTCATAAAGAAGAATAAAATGATCATATTTGAAGGAATGTCAAGTGAAATAAAATAGACAAGTAAATAAAAAAGACAAATGAAGAATCTAGACTACTAAAGGAAAAAATTTATGAGAGCTGAGAGGGTTTCTGGTGGATCAAAAAGGGAATGAGTAGGAGCATATGGTGGAAGTACATGGAAGCAAGTATGAAAACGTCATATTGAGATACTTTATTTTGTGCAATTTTCACTTAAAAAAATAACAAACCTACAACCATGTGGTTGCCAAAGACATCCACTGCTGCCTACCCTTTCTTCTGAAAGCAAATCTCTAAAGCTGCCGTGTTTTGGGGAAAAGTCCTGTGTTTAGTCCTAGTGCACAATGGGAAGAGTGCCACCTTCTGGATGTCCAGGGATACTCCATGTCCAACAGGGCCACCAGGCATTGAGGTCTAACTTGTTTTAGCCTACATTCTAAAGCAAATTCAGGTGCCTGAAATTGTTTTTAGCTGTTTCACAGTCCATTTGCTATTACTCAAATATTTTCTTACAAATATTGACATTAAGGCTTCTTTGTCTCAGTTGAAAAATGTATTACTCTCCTAGATAAATTCTTATGGTGTAAGCTTATACTTACTCTGTCTATTACACGTTTTGACATTAATTTAAGCTATTTGCTAAAGTACAGCTTTTTTGTTCTTTTCTCTCATAGTCAAGGTGACATCATCTATAGAAATAATTATGAAGGCATTAATCCTCCTAGACAGGTACCAACTGTGGCTAAAAGTAACATGCTAGTCTAGCATGCCTGATGGAAAGATGGGAGCAAATATTGGCAATGGAGCCTCAAAGGATTAAGGAAATGAGATTACTCCATCAAGAAGAGTTGGGATTCTATTACTAGCATTGGTGCACAAGTTTTGCACATAGTGATTTTTATTTTTATTTTTTTATTTTATTATTAGTAAGTTTTTTTTATTGTGAAAATACCATACAGAGGTGTTACAATTACATGAGCAAGATAATGAGTACATTTCTTATCAAGCATTGTTGCCTCCTCCTTTATTTCCCCTTACCATTTCTGCCCTCCCATCTCTGTGCACATAGTGATTTTTAGGATAACTGAGTTAGAGTCAAACACCAGTGGCTCATGTCTATAATTTTACCTACTCAGGAGATCGAAGTCTAGAGGATTGTGGTTCAAAGCCATCCCAGACAGAAAAGTCTACAAGCAGGGCTGACAGAGTGGCTTAAGTGGTAGGGTTTCAGCCGAGCAAGTTTGAGGCCCTGAGTTCAAAAAACAAACAAGCAAACCAAAAAAAAAACTCTGACATTCTGACATTGGGTTTCCTAAGTTCAAACTGTGTTCAACCAGTGAACTTAGACAGCAGTTTAACACCTCTCCCCAAACCTTCCCTTTCCCAACATGAGGAACACAATGCCGTTCTGAGTACTCTGAGCAAGAATGCTGAGGAGTGGATCTATTGATAAGGAAGAACACTACCAGAATGTAGTGTGTCTCAGGGAACAGGCCATCACCACAACATGGCCATGCTGGCATGCTCATCTTGAATTCAGCCTCCTTAACTATGAGAAATAAATGCCTGCCATTTCCAAACCACCTCATCTGCAAGGCTTCCTTATGGCAGCCTGAACAAATTAGGATATCTTCATTAGGCAAGAGGAAGAGAAAAGCCAGGCACCAGGAGCTCACACCTGTAATCCTAGCTGATACTCAGGAGCCTGCGACCTGGAAGGTCTCAGTTCAAAACCAACCTAGGTAGAAAAGTCAATTTGTGTGTAGAAAGGTTCTTGAGATTCTTTCTCCAATTAACCAGCAAAGAGTGGGACTGGAGACATGGTTCCTGAGGTAGACTGCCAGCCATGAGCATGCAAACCAACTCAGAGTACAAACCCTCCTATTGGCATTAACAACAAAAATTTTTGGATAACCATAGAAGGGGTGGCATTGATCAAGATTCATCATACTCATAATCTGACTTATGGGACTGTAACATCTTTGTACAACTACTTAATTATAAGTTTACAAAAGATAAAACTACAGAAAGAGGTCTCTATCATAAAGAAGAGAGTCACAGAAGGAAGATAACAAATAGCTTTACCAAGAAGGTGACTTCCATCCAGTTGATGTTCAAGTTGAAAAGGGTCAAAAAATTGAGGGCAAAGAAAAAAGACAGCAAGAGTAAGGAAAATCATTGTTGTTCAAAAGGAAATATATTCATTAACTGACTTCTGTAACCCCTCTGTACATCACCTCTACAATAATAATGTGGGGGGCCTGGGTGCTGTCCCTGAGCCTCTTTGTGCTCAAGGCTAGTGCTCTACCTCTTGAATCACAGTACCATTTTTGGTTTTGAGTGGTCAATCAGGGATAAAGAGTCTCATGAGGACTTTTCTGCTCAGGCTGGCTTCAAACTGCAATCCTCAGATCTTAGCCTCCTGAGTGGCTAGGATTACAGATGTGAGCCACCGGGACCCAGCTACAGTAATAATTTTTAATATATATATATTTTTTTAAAGGGGGGAAGGAAAATCAATCTAAAATGCCCTGTAAAGAAGAGGAATTTCTAAAAGCAAGCATCAGAATTAGGGCCAGATCTGCAGCTGTGGGATAAATGATGGAGCACTGGTGAGGGAACATAGGGAAGAAAGGATGTGAGGAGAACACAGATGTGGAGAAAGGAAGCAGGGACACAGCTGAGTGTCTGGTCTTGGCATCTGGCTGGTGGAGAAGAGAGGCTAATGATTGACTGAGGGGAGGAAGAGGAAGGGGTTGGCTGGAGAATATGGGGATTGCTAAGCCAGCAGAGCCTCCAGCTGTCAAGTAATCATTCCTAACCTGGGACTGGCTGCCTTTTCGGACAATTCTGAGCTAGAAACACAGGAGTAATAACTGCATGAGATTTCCCCATAAGGTGGGGATGTTAACTACACCTGAACCCTAATGTTTAAATGGAAGGGAAGAGGGAAGGGCCCAGCAGGAGACCAAGAAAGGTCAAGAAGGAGTTAGTGTGTCTTCTGGCTTGTTACAATATATATGATATAAAAGCATTTTCACCACTTTAAGGGTACAGTTCACCATGTTCTGCAACAATGATCATTATTTATATTTTTCTCTTGTCTCACACAGAAATCTTTTATAAGTTCACCTTTCCTTCTTCCTCACAACAACTGGTAACCTGTGATCTATCTCCTATCTCTATGGATTTGTCTATTTTAGGGAATTTGTATAAGTAGAATCTTATAGTATTTGCTCCATACTGTCTTATTTCACTTAGTCTAATGCTTCCAGGTTCATATACGTTGTAACGTGTCTCAGAACTCCATTCCTTTAGACAGACTGTGCTTTAATTATAATCAGAAAACAGAAGCAGGGAGAAGAGCAATTGTGGGTATATGGGGACTAAAGCCAAGATTCTTTCCCTGAAGCTTACTAGAAGGAAGGAAGGAAGGCAGGAGGGAGGGAGGGAAGGAAGGGAGGAAGGAGGGAGGGAGAGAGGGAAGGAAGGAAGGAAGGAAGGAAGGAAGGAAGGAAGGAAGGAAGGAAGGAAGGAAGGAAGGAAGGCAGGAAGGCAAAGGAAGTAGGAGGCCAGAATTGAACAATGAGTGCAGGAGTCCAGAATTTGGTGAAAATCAAAGAGGATGCTAGACAAATGTTCACCTGAGGATCAGACAGAAAACTGAAGAATTAATCCAATGTGTTGGTGGTAATGTAAGGCCTAAAATGTTGAAACTACTAAAGGAAAACCTAGGGAAAACTCTGGAAGATATAGGCATAGGCAATGCTCTTTTGAATATTACTCCAATTGCTCAGGAAATAAGAACAAGAATTGACAAGTGGAACTGCATCAAATTAAAAAGTTCTGCACACCACATGGTTATCTGAATAGATGCAGGCAGAAAAAGCATTTGACAAGATCCAACACCCCTTTATGATGAAGGCTCTGGAAAAATTAGGAATCCATGGAACATTCCTCAATACAATAAAGGCTGTATATGACAAACCTACAGCCAGCATTATACTTAATGGTGAAAAACTAAAACCATTTCCTCTTGACTCAGGAATGAGAAGGATGTCCACTCTCGCCACTTTTCTTCAACTTAGTATTAGAATGTCAGCTACAGCAATAAGACAAGATGTAAACATAAAGGGGATCCAAATAGGGAAAGATGAAGTAAAACTCTCCCTCTTTGCAGATGCCATGATCTTGTATTTAAAGAGTTCCACAGACTCCACTCCCAAATTACTCGAGCTGATTCAAAACTTTGGCAAAGTAGCAGAGTATAAAATTAACCCTCAAAAATCAATTGGCTTTTCTGTATGCCAACAATGAGAAGAGTGTGGCTGAAATCAGTAAAGCATCTCCATTCGGAATAGCCCCACAAAAAATAAAATACCTAAGAATTAATTTATCCAAAGAAGCGAAGGACCTCTATGATGAAAACTTTAAAAACCTGAAAAAGGAAATCAAAACAGAACTTAGAAAGTGGAAAAACCTCCCATGCTCCTTGATTGAAAGGATCAACATCATAAAAATGGCAATACTTCCCAAGGCTATCTACAAATTCAATGCCATACGTATCAATATTGCAACCACATTCTTCAAGGAAATAGAGAGGCAGGGCTGGGAAGGTGGCTCAGTGGTAGAGCGCTTGCCTTGCATGCCTGAGGCCCTGGGTTCAATTCCTCAGGACCACATGAGCAAAAAGAAAAAAGCTGGAAGTGGCACTGTGGTTCAAGTGTAGAGCGCTAGCCTTGAGCTGAAGAGCTGAGGGACAGCACCCAGGCCCAGAGTTCAGGCCCTATGACCGGACCCCCCCCCAAAAAAAAAGAAATACAAGAGGCAATCCAAAAATTCATATGGAACAATAAAAGATCCCAAATAGCAAAAACGATCCTTAACAGAAAGAACAGTGCTGGAGGAATATCAATACCAAATTTCAAACTCTACTACAAAGCCATAGTAATCAAAACAGCTTGGTACTGGTACAAGAACAGACCTGAGGACCAATGGAATAGAATTGAAAACACAGAAATGAACCCACAGACCAATAGCCACCTAATCTTGGATAAGGGAGCTAAATACATAAAATGGAAGAAAGACAGCTTTTTCAGTAAATGGTACTGGGGAAATTGGTTAACTACTTGTAGAAAACTAAAGCTAGATCCTTATATATCACCCTGCACCAGAATCAACTCCAAATGGATCAAAGACCTCGGAGTCAAAGCAGACACTCTGAAAACATTACAGGATGGAATAGGAGAAACCCTAGGTCTCCTTGGCACAATAGAGACCCAGAAACACAACAAATCAAAGAATGTTGGACAATTGGGATTGCATGAAATTGCAGGACTTCTGTATGGCAAAGGACATAGCTAGCAAGACTAATAGAAAGCCCACAGATTGGGAGAAGGTCTTCACTAGCCATACAACAGACAAGGGTCTCCTATCTAAAATATACCTGGAACTCAAAAAATTAAATCCCCCAACAACAAATCCTCGAAGAAACAACTGCCTGATAAATAAGTGGGCTAAAGACTTAGAGAAAAACTTCTCTGAAGAGGAAATAAGAATGGCCAATAGACACATGAAGATTTAAATGCTCAACCTCTCTAGCCATAAAAGAAATGCAAATCAAAACAACATTGAGATTCCACCTCACCCCAGTTAGAATGGCTATAATCAAGAACTCTAATAACAACAGATGCTGGAGTGGATGTGGCCAGAAGGGAACCCTACTGCATTGTTGGTGGGAGTGTAAACTTGTTCAACCACTTTGGAAAGTAGTATGGAGGTTCCTCAAAAAACTCCACATTGAGCTCCCCTATGACCCAGCAATCCCACTTTTGGGTTGTTTACCCAAATGATCACAAACAAGACCATACTACAAACAAGACCATACTACAGTTACCAGCACATCTATGTTTATTGCAGCATTATTTACCATAGTTAAGATATAGAACCAATCCAGATGCCCCTCAGTAGATGAATGGATCAAGAAAATGTGGTATATATATATATACACAATGGAATTCTATGCCTCCATCAGAAAGAATGACATTGCCCCATTTGTTAGGAAATGGAAAGACTTGGAAAAAATTATATTAAATGAAGTAAGCCAGGCCCAAAGAACCAGAGGTCCCATGGTTTCTCTTATTTACAATAACTAGTATATGTCTGGGACAGAAAAGGTCAGATAAGATGATGTTAAGCGAAATGAACCCCAAGATAGGGACACAAGTGGTTTTTCTTCCTTACTATTGTTTCTATTATATTTGTGAGGTACCATGTGATTTTTTTGTTGTTGCTTTGTATGTCCCTCCTCCATGGTATAACTCCTGTTTTCACTGTATTTGATGATGGTATAATTTAGGGAGCAGAAGAGAAAAACACAAATTGTTTAAATAGGGATACAGGTTCACCCATTGCAACAATGAGATGTATAAGACACTATGTTGAAAAATGAACTTCACAATTTAGGCAGGGAGGGAGGAGTGTAGTTGAGGAAGTGGGAGGGAAGGGATGGTATGGGAAACAAAGGAGGAGGCAACAATGCTTGATAAGAAGTGTATGCATTACCTTGCCCATGTAACTGTAACCCCTCTGTACACTATTTTCACAATAAAAATATTTTTAAAAAGATTTTTAAAAAGGTTCTGCACAACAGAAGAAATAATTACTAGAACCAAGAGACAACATATAGAATAGAAGAAAATCTCTGCCCACTATTCCATGGGAAAGGGATTCATATCCAGAAAATACAGAGTTCAAAAATTAAGCAAGAGAACCAATAGTCCAGTTAACAGATGAGCAGTTAATAAATTGAGCAGATAATTCACAGGAGAAAAATGCAACTCGACATGAAGAAATGTTCAACACCTTTAGTCATAAAGGAAATGCAAATGGAAATGGAAACTACACTAAGATTCCATCTCAACCCAGTCAGAATAGAAATCATCAAGAAAAGAGACAATGAATGCTAGCCAAGATTCAGGAAGAAAAAGGAACCCTCCTATACTGTTGATGAGAATATAAACTAGTGCAACCACGATAAAAATCAATATGTAATTTCTTAAAAAAAACCCTAAAGCTAGACTTCCGGTCTACTATTGGAAATGTGTATGTAAATCAATATACTAGAAAGATACCTCTATACTTGTTTATTGCAGTACTGTTCATAACAGCCAACCAATAGAATCATCTAAGGTGCCTAACAACAGATGAAAATAAAGAAGACACGGTACATGTGTATTATTGAATGCCACATGGCCATGAAAAACAAAAGCATATCATTAGCAGGAAAATGGGTGAATTGAGCATCACATTAAGTAAAATAAGCCAAACTCTCAAAGCCCAGTATCATATGTTTCCATTCACATGTGGAATGGAAGACCTACATGTTCATGACGCATACATATAACTACATATCTACACACACACTCACATATAACATAACTCTAGCTATGGAACTGTTTGAGGGGTGGGGAAGGGGAAACAAGAAAAATAATTGAGCTAGGCGCTGGTGGCTCATACCTGTAATCCTAGCTACTCAGGAAGCTGAGATATGAGAATCGTGGTTCAAAGCCAGCCTGGGCAGGAAAGTCCATGAGACTCTTATCTCCATAAACCACTAGAAAACCAGAAGTGGTGCTGTGGCTCAAGTGGTAGGGCTCTCACCTTAAGCTGAAGAGCTGAAGGCTTAGAGTTCAAGTCCCATGACTGAAAAGAAAAAAAAAAACCTACTTAAAAAGAAAGATAAAGCTGGGAAGGTGGTTCAGTAGTAGAGTGCTTGCCTTGCATGCATGAGGCCCTGGGTTCAATTCCTTAGCACTACATAAGCAGAAAAAGCCAGAAGTGGTGCTGTGGCTCAAGTGGTAGAGCACTAGCCTTCAGCTGAAGAGCTGAGGGACAGTGCCCAGGTCCAGAGTTCAAGCCCCATAATGGACAAAAAAGAAAAGAAAGATAATTGAATAATTCAAAATAGTTCATTACTAAATATAAATATGGCATAATTATCTCAGTGTATGGTATTGATCAATAAGGGACTGGGAATGGAGAGAAAGCAATGGAACAATTATTCTGAGCAAAATATAATGTATGCCTGTCTAAACACTATAGTGAAACTACTCAGTGCAATTCTTGTCCACACACATTTTTAATAAAGAAACAAATGAATGAATGACAGGAAAATCGAGCTGGCTCTGTTGGAGCCGTAACCAATGACTCATACTTGTAATCCTAGCTGCTTAGGAGGCTGAGACCTGAGAATCAAACTCTGGGCCTGGGCACTATCCCTCAGCTCTTTAGCTCAAGGATAGTGCTTTACCATTTGAGCCACATTGCCACTTCTGGCTCTTTCTGCTTATGTGGTGCTGAGGGATAGAACCCATGCCTCATGCATGCAAGGCAAGCACAGTACCACTGGGCCACCTTCCAAGCCCCCTGAGAATCAAACTTTGGGCAATACAATTGGTTAGACTCTTATTTCTAACCACCAAAAACCCCTAAGTGGAGCTGTGGCTCAAGTAGTAGAGTACCACCCTGAGCAAAAATGCTAAGGGAGAGCGTCCTGGCCCTGATTTCAAACCCTTGTCCTGGCACACATACAAAAACAAAAAACAAACAAACAAAACCCCTAGATATTATTTATTGAATCCTAGCAGATTTTCATTTCTGTTGGGAGAGTAGGCATATGAGGGAGGGGAAGGACTGGTGAGGAAGATGAATAAGAAGGAATATGGTTGAGGTTTTCATGTATGAAAGTAGAAGAATGAAACCTGTTAGGGTGGTTTGAAAGGAGAGTGGAATGAGAGAGGGTGCTAGTGGTTCATGGAGTTACATTGTATGCTTGTGGGGCTACCATCCACGAATTTGTTGGAAGTAACTGGATCCTGAGGGCTTTGATTCATCCTCTGATAAGTTCAGAAAAAGATGAATTGGGGCCTAGATGAGGGAGATATTTCCCTGGAAATGTTTCATAAATACAAACACTAGTCCCCAGGCCCTTCTCTACCTCCTGTCCACTGTGAGTGAGCTGTTTTTCTCCACCACATGCTACCTAACATGCCATTTATCCTCAGGCATACAGCAAGGGAGCCAGCCCACCATGGACTGAAATCTGCAGCCATGATGCAGAATTCATTTTCCCTCAAGTTGTTTCATGCTGGGTTTTGGTCATGGCAATGAAAGTTCTGATCTGACTACCACAAAGTGGTAATACCATCTATGGTGACAATCAAGCAAATGTGCTCGGAGAGGCAGGCCATCCAAAGTCAAGAAAGAGATTTCACTAAATTAAGGATGTTTATGAGCAGCAATTAAAAAGCACATTACAGATCAAAAAGCCCTCAAATAGAGATTCGCTTTTCTGCATAATATACATAGAAATATAATCACTTAGACACTTAAAATACAATGGATCTGCTAAGTATATTATATAAAAGGCTTTCCCACTAAACCATGTCTGCTCAAAACACAAAATTCACTGCACGTAGCTAATGCTAGTTCTCATTTTCAAATACATATCAGTTTTGAAACAATCTGTTTTCTCAAAATTCTCTGAAGGGCCTTTGGACCTCTTGTTTCTATCTGCTTCCCACCCCCATCTTCTGGAGATGGACTTGGATTACTGTTAGCAAAAAATAATGAGCTACAGATTGTTTACTTCACACCTTGTAAGACCCTTGGTGACAATGACAGCTTGTTATAACTAAGCAAATTAAATTACTATAATGTCAAATTATGATGAGTCCAGACAAGCTAGATAATTACTGATGTGGGTCACTGGTCTATCTGTCAAGAACCTTCTGCATAATGAGTAAGTAACCTTATACATCTATTCTGTCTTGTCATTTGGGATATGTATGTTCCATTAACCCTTACACCATCCCTGTTCTATACTTCGAGAAATGAAACCAAAGAAGTTCAGTGGCTACTAGCCTTTGCTCCAAAATCAAATAAGTGTAAAAAAGATGGACATGGGGTTGTAATCTGTAGTCCTAGCATTTAGGAATCTAAGGCAGGATTGCAGTTTGGAGGCCAACCTGGGCTACATAGAAAATTCAAGGTAAGCTGGAGCTACAGAGTAAGACCCTATCTCAAACTAATCAGAAATGCATAAATAAGACTGGGACTGTGGCTTGGTGATAGAGTGCTTACCTAGCATGCATGAGGCCCTGGGTGTGATTCCTCCATACCACATAAACAGAAAAAGCCAAAAGCGGTGCAATGGCTCAAGTGGTAGAGTGCTAGCCTTGAGCACCAAGAGCTCAGGTAAAGTGCCCAGGCCCTGAGTTCAAGCCCCAGGACCGGCACACACAAAAAAATGTTATAGTACTAAGAAATGACTATATATATAGGTAGATATAATATAGATAGAGATGCATAGATATATCTATATATATTTATAGATCTATTTACATAGAGATCTACAGACATATATAGCTTGGTCAAAGATACAAATTAAGTCATACTAGACATTACTTATAAAAATGTGCTACTACCAAGCATCAGTGGCTCACGCCTGTAATCCTAGCTGCTCAGGAGGCTGAGATCTGAGGATCACAGTTCAAAGCCAGCCTGGGCAGGAAAGTCCGTGAGACTCTTATCTCCAATAAACCACTAGAAAACAAGAAGTGGAGCGTGGCTCAAGTGGTAGAGTACTAGCCTTGAGCTGAAGAGCTGAGGGACAGCATGCAGGCCTAGAGTTCAAACCCCATGACTGGCAAAAAATTAAAAATAAAAATAAATAACCTCACTGGTGTTTTAGTTGAGATGCTATACATATTTCCTAGACATTATTTATTGAGACCTAGCAGATTTTCATTTCTCTCAAAATGTAAGAAATAGTCAAAATATTTTTAACTTGATTCTTTTTTGCTGTTGGTGGTGGTTGCTTGAACTCAGGGCCTGGGCACTGTCCCTGAGCCTCTTTGTGCTCAAGGTTAGCGCTCCACCACTTGAGCCATAGTTTTTAGTGGTTAATTGGAGTTAAGAGTCTTATGGGGACTTTTTTGCCTGGGCTAGCCTTGAACCATGATCCTCAGATCTCAGCCTCCTGAGTAGCTAGGATTATAGGTGTGAGCCTCCAGCACCCAGCTAACTTGATTTTTAATGATTCTCATTATAAAGAAATATTTCAGGGAGTGGGGGGAGGGAAAGTAGGAGAAATATGAGTGAAGGAGTAACAAGTTTGACACAAAATGTACTTGTTACCTTACTTATGTAAACTGGCATCTGTCTGTACATCACCTTGACAAAAATAATTTAAAAAATAAAGAAATAGTTCAAGGAACAGGAGGTGTGGCTAAGTGCTATAGCATCTGTTTACTCAGCCATAAAAAAAGAATGAAATTTACCTTGCTCATGTAATGGTAACCCCTCTGTATGGTATTTTCACAATAAAAAAAAGAATGAAATTATGTCATTTGTAGAAGAAAGGACAGATCATTATATTAAGTAAGAAAAGCCAAGTATCATATTTTCATTGCTTTGTGGGATCTAATTCTAAATATATATATGTATATATATATATATACATATATATGTACACATACATGAGAGAGAGAAAATTATTGTGACTGTGGGATTGTAATAGAGACAAGGAAGTAACAGAGAGAATAATGCTATTTGGATTCTACTAACTTCCCTAGTAATTAATTTCCTTATTTTTTTTGTCGCTTGTACCTTGCAATCAACACCTCACTTTATGTTTCCCTATTTTTAAATTGTCCTCAATTGTGGATGCAGCCTTGCTACTTATTTGTTGGCTCATCTACTGCTCTAGTTTAGATTTTGTATGTCTCCGGAGGCCTGGATGGTAAAGGCTTCCTCTGCAGAGCAGTGCTATTGGAAGATAGTAGAACCTTGAGAGGTGGAGTCTAGCCGAGGCATGGAGGTCATTGTGAATGTGCTCACGTGGAAGTCCAGCCCCACCCTCATTCTCTTCGCTCCCAGGCTAATGAGGTAAGCCTATGTGCTACCATGTTCTCCCTCCATGATGGACTGCCTCATCACAACCCAAAGCCACAAGGCCACCCAGCCATGGTGTAGAACCTCTAAAAGTGTAAACCAAAAGAACCCTTTCCTCTTTATAAGTTCATTGTTTCAGGTATTTTGTCATACTGATTGGAAGCTAACGCATTTACAGATAATAACTTTATCAGTTTGATTATAATTTTCTTACAAGAAAGTTTTGTTTTCCTTTAGAATACCCTATCACACTCAACATATTTCCACTCTGAAGATAAAATATGAACTCAGGAAGTTCTTTATGTCAGTCATGGGGCTTGAACTGAGAGCCAAAAATGCTGTCCCTGAGCTTTTTTGCTTCAACGCTAGCACTTTATCAGTTTAAGCCACAGCTTCACCTCCAGTTTTAATGTAGTTAATTGGAAATAAGAGTCTCATGGATGTTCCTGTCTGGGCTGGCTTCAAACCACAGTCCACAGATCTCAACCTTGTGAGTAACTAGGATTATAAACATAAGCCACCCTCACCTGGCAGGAAATTCTTTTAATGCAGTCTTAAAAATATCCTAAGGATCAAATACAGTAAGAACAGGGGTTATACCATGAGGAAAAACATACAAAAGAAATAAAAAAAAATCACATAGTACATTCATTATAAATACATTAAAAACAATAGCAAGAAAGAAAAAAAAAACATTTGTGTCCCTATCTTGGGATTCATTTTGTTTAACATCATCTTATATGTATATATGTACATGTACCATATGTCATATGTACATAGCTTTTGACTTCTTCTGCTTGTCCTAGACACATTCTAGTTATTGCAAATAAGAGAAACCATGGGATCTACGTTTCTTAGCTCATGAAGTGCAATCGTAAACCTTGTACAGATGTTATCCCATCTAATTCACAAAGACAAGGAATTATATAACAAAGGTAGTCACTATCCATCAATGGCTGCATACTTTGCACTACATCCCCTAGCCTCCCCTGCAGCTATCTGAGGTCATATGAACCTGTACAGGTATTTATGGCCAGTGGTCTAAGAGTAAAAATAACATGTGTCCATTTAGAATTGAGGAATTAAAAAAAATTCTGGTGTACCTCTATCTCTCTCTTCTTCTACTGTAACAATCTTGGATTGGAAGCCACTATCTTCAAGTGAAAGAAAATGGCTTGCATTGGAGTCTATGAGCTTGTGAAATGTGATCTCATTGTGTAAACCCACTTAGATTCCACAATTGGCCTGTGAAAGTTGTCTGCCCATCCGGTGCTGACTAAAAACATGATATTCAGAATATATGATGATTAGTACAGAATGAGTGCTGATCTACCAACACAAATATAATAGGCTGTAAACTAGAATAGTCAGATGAGCCCTGACTAGTGGCATAGCCCTGAAAATAAGCGTACAAATTGGTTGTCACTTGAGATTTGATGAAACTTAAGAGAGGATCTACTGTCCTGCCTAAGACAATGATTTGTAAGTGACAAAATAGGGATTGAAACAATCAGCTTTGTTAGTAAAAAAAAAAAAAAAAAAAAAAGCTCATTCTCTTTCTCTCTCAATCTTCTATTTCCTACTTGGCAAATGATGGGGGCTGGGAAGGTGGCTCAGTGATAGATGGCTTGCCTTGCATGCATGAGGCCCTGGGTTCGATTCCTCAGCACCACATAAGCAAAAAGAAAAAAGCCGGAAGTGGCGCTGTGGCTCAAGTGGTAGAGCGCTAGCCTTGAGCTGAAGAACTGAGGGACAGCGCCCAAGCCCAAAGTTCAGGCCCCATGACCGGACCAAAAAAAAATGAACACTTATCCAGGGGCTGGGAAGGTGGCTCAGTGGTAGAGTGCTTGCCTTGCATGCATGAGGCCCTGGGTTCGATTCCTCAGCACCACATAAGCAGAAAACGCCGGAAGTGGCACTGTGGCTCAAGTGGTAGAGCTCTATCCTTGAGCTGAAGAGCTAAGGGACAGCACCCAGACCCAGAGTTCAGCCCCCACGACCAGCCAAAAAAATAAAAAATCCTACTTGGCAAATGATGTCTTAAATGACCTCCACAAGTCATCAAAAGTTTGACTGCAATTGAACTGTCTAAAGAGTTTAATTGTTTGTTTCAATCACAAAGAATGCCTTGGTATATATGCTCATTGAGCTGTTGAGTTTTCCGTAATTGGAACTCATTCTTGCTTCTGTACAAGATGGCAGAATTATAGCTTGCCTTTTCCTTTGAAAATTTTCTTTTTGTCATTATTCATCATTAACCCTAATGCTGTATTATTTAAGTGGATACATCCAACATTATGATGTAACATATATTAAAAAGGCAAGAGAAAATTAAATTAGATGAAGTCCTTGGCACTTAGCATAGTGCTTTGGCTCCTGCTGCTCCTTCTTCATTTAAATTCATGTCTCTTTTCTCCATGACAGAATAATCATCTCCGTAGTAACTAACTATTATATCACAAAGGACGATGCCTGTGAGGGAGAAGGCATCAGCACGAGCTGAGCAGCACTGAAGCAACAGAGATTCTATTTTCATACAAATATCTCCAATTATAATCAGCTCAGGAAGAAATATATCATTCCTCCCCCAAGAATCCCCCCATTATACAAGCAGAACTTGTTCTGCATACTTTTCTCACCAAAACATGGCACTTTTCACTACAAATATGTCTAATAAAATTATATTCTATTAAAGATGGTATCACCTGCTATTATAAGGCAAATGTGTCTAGACTGAAAAGAAGGCACTACTTATGTTAAAACCAAGACATACTGCATAATTAGAAATTATGGAATCAAAAAGGATCTGTGTTCTACTTTTGCAAATAACATCCAGAAACCAAATAAGAAACAAAAAAATATATATGTATATATATATATATATGTATATATATATATGTATATATGTCTTCAAGAATAAAAAGATATAGAAATCATTACTGGACCAAGACTACCTAATACTGGACTTACTTTTTTCTCAAAAGGAAACTTAAGGGGGCTGGGAAAGTGGCTCAGTGGTAGAGTGCTTGCCTTGCATGCATGAGGCCCTCGGTTCAATTCCTCAGCACCACATAGCAAAAAAAGCCAGAAGTAGTGCTGTGGCTCAAGTGGTAGAGCGCTAGCCTTGAGCTGAAGAGCTGAGGGACAGCTCCCAGGCCAAGTTCAGGCCCCATGAACCACAAAAAAAAAAAAAAGGAAACAAAATGATGTGGTCAAAATCTTAGCATAAGCTTGGGCACAATAGCTTAGATCTATAATCCCAGACACTTGGGAAGGAGAGACCAGGAGGCTGACAGTTCAAGCCTAATGTAGGGGGGAGATGATGTTAGCAAGACCCCATTTCAACTAACAAATCAGACACAGTGGCATATGCCTGTGACACCAGATATGTTGAAGACATAGATAAGAAGATCAAAGTCTAAGGCCTACTCAGGTAAAAATGAAAGACTCTATCTGAAGATTAAAGGGAAAAAAGGAATGTGACTCAAGAGGTAAAGTATCTGTGTAACAACACAAAGCCTTGAGTACCCACTACCACCAAAAAAAAAATGTATGTAAGAATCCACTAATGGTAATAGTGTTAAATAAATTTGAAACAGGTTTGAATATATCCCAACACAAGTTCAAGGTAGCACTTGCAGTAGCAGAAAGACTACTCTAGGAAAGCTGAAACCACAGTGCATACTGGTGAAAGACTCCAAGAGGATATGGGTGGCTGCAAGAGGCTGCCAACAACCTGCTAGTTTTTCATTGGTTTCATAGAACTTAAGGTCAAATTGCACTTAATATCTACAATACAGTGCTAGGAATCAACCTCAGGGCCTTAAACATGCTAGACGGGCATTGTACAACGTAGCTATACCCCAGCCCTATCATCTACAATCTTACAAATGACACATTTGAAGACATTAATCTCCCCCTCCTGCTAGCTAAGCATTTGAGGGTAGGTACTATGTCTTATATGATGACATAATGCTCCTAGCAATCCATGGTAAAGACTCATTGTATCAGCTTAATATTGAAATGATCAAGACCTCTGAACTGTGCAATGGCAATTGAAATTGACATTGTCTTCCCATTCTATATTCCTTCCAAATGAGCTGGAAATGAAAGGGTTTAGAATTCACCACTGTGGCATAAAAATTATTTTGAATGGATGGTATTTGAGTTCCTGAATTCTCTTACCTGCTTAAAATCAGAGCCTTCTAAAGCAATAGAAAGAAATCAATTGTTGATGAAGGTTTTGGAAAAATTAGGAATCCATGGAACATTCCTCAATACAATAAAGGCTGTATATGACAAACCTACAGCCAGCATTATACTCAATGGTGAAAAACTAAAGCCATTTCCTCTTAACTCAGGAACAAGACAAGGATGCCCACTCTCTCCACTTCTCTTCAATCTAGTATTAGAATGCCTAGCTACAGCAATAAGACAAGATGCAGACATAAAGGGGATCCAAATAGGGAAAGAACAAATAAAACTCTCCCTCTTTGCAGATGACATGATCTTGTATTTAAAGAACCCCATAGACTCCACTCCCAAATTACTCAAGCTGATTCAAAACTTTGGCAAAGTAGCAGGTTATAAAATTAACCCCCCAAAATCAATGGCTTTTCTATATGCCAACAATGAGAAAAGTGTGGCTGAAATTAGGAAAGCAACTCCATTTGTAATAGCCCCACAAAAAATAAAATACCTAGGAATTAACTTAACTAAAGAAGTGAAAGACCTCTATGATGAAAACTTTAAAATCTTAAAAAAGGAAATCAACACAGAACTTAAAAAATGGTAAAACCTCCCATGCTCCTGGATTGGCAAGATTAACATCGTGAAAATGGCAATACTTCCCAAGGCTATCTACAAATTCAACGCAATACCTATCAAAATTCCATCCTCATTCTTCAAGGAAATAGAAGAGGCAATCCAAAAAGTCATATGGAACAATAAAAGACCCCGAATAGCAAAAACACTCCTCAAGGGAAAGAACACTGCTGGAGGAATATCAATACCAAATTTCAAACTCTACTATAAAGCCATAGTAATCAAAACAGCTTGGTATTGGCATAAGAACAGACCTCAGGACCAATGGAATAGAATTGAAAACCCAGAAATGAACCTACAGACCTATAGCCATCTAATCTTCGATAAGGGAGCTAAAACAATAGAATGGAAGAAAGACAACCTCTTCAGTAAATGGTGCTGGCAAAATTGGTTAACTACATGTAGAAAACTTAAGCTAGATCCTTATATATCACCCTGCACCAGAATTAACTCCAAATGGATCAAAGACCTTGAACTCAAAGCAGACACTCTGAAAACATTACAGGATGGAATAGGAGAAACCCTAGGTCTCCTTGGCTCAGGCCGAAATTTTCTTAATAGAGACCCTGAAACACAACAAATCAAAGAAAGGTTGGACAAATGGGATTGCATAAAGTTGCAGAGCTTCTGCAGGGCAAATGACATAGCTAGCAAGATCAATAGAAAGCCCACGGATTGGGAGAAGATCTTTACTAGCCATACAACAGACAAGGGTCTCATATCTAAAATATACTTGGAACTCAAAAAATTAAACCCCCCAACAACAAATCCTCAAAGAAACAACTGCCCAATAAATAAGGGGGCGAAAGACTTAAAGAGAAACTTCTCTGAAGAAGAAAGAAGGATGGCCAATAGACACATGAAGAAATGCTCAACCTCCCTAGCCATAAAAGAAATGCAAATCAAAACAACATTGAGATATCACCTTACTCCAGTTAGAACGGCAAAAATCAAGAACTCTAACAACAACAGATGCTGGAGGGGATGTGGACAGAAAGGAACCTTACTTCATTGTTGGTGGGAATGTAAACTTGTTCAACCACTTTGGAAAGCAGTATGGAGGTTCCTCAAAAGACTTCACATAGAACTCCCCTATGACCCAGCAATCCCACTTTTGGGCATTTACCCAAATGTTTACAAACAAGACCACACTAAAGCTACCAGCACAACTTTGTTTATTGCAGCATTATTTACCATAGCTGAGATATGGAACCAACCCAGATGCCCCTCAGTAGATGAATGGATCAAGAAAATGTGGTATATATACACAATGGAATTCTATGCCTCCATCAGAAAGAATGACATTGCCCCATTTGTGAGGAAATGGAAAAACTTGGAAAAAATTATATTAAGTGAAGTAAGCCAGGCCCAAAGAAACATAGGTCCCATGGTTTCCCTTATTTGTAATATCTAGTATATGGATGAGTCAAGCGGAAAAGGTCAGATAATGTGAGGTCAGGAAAATGAACCCTTAGATGTGTATTTTAAGGTTTTTTTCTTTCATGCATGTGTTTCTAACGCATTTATAAGATTATCTCTTTGTTGCTTTGTATGTCCCTCCCCCACAGTATAACCCCTGCTTTCACTATATTTTGACGTCAGTATAACTTGTGGAGGAGATGGGGAAAAACCAGTTGTTTAAGGATACAGGTGGACCTGTTGCAACAATGAGAAGTACAAGTTGTCATGTCCAAAACGAGCTTTACAACGTCGGTGCGGGGGGGGGGGGGGGGGGGGGAGGGGGGAAGGGAGGGAAGGAGAAGGATTGGGATTGGGGGGGAGGGGGGAGGCTGGGAAGGGATGTGAAGGGTAAACACAGGAGGAGGCTGCAATGCTTGGTAAGAAATGTACGCATTATCCTGCCCATGTAATTGTAACTCCTCTGTACAGTATGTTCACAAATAAAATTAAATTAAATTTAAAAAAAAAAAAAGAAAGAAATCAATTGTTGTAAATACTTTCCCTAGGAACTATCAGGGAAGATTGCGTGTTATCAGAGAAGTCTTTGCACTAGACTGAACCAGCATTGTCACAAAATCTTCTAATACCCCATTTCTTCTCTTAAAAAGTTTTGTGTTTTCCTGCTAGTGCCTTTTTCCCATCAATACCATTAAGAGCGTAGATAGGTTATGAATTCTACTGAATCCATGCGTTATACTTTCCTGTAAACTCTGGATTATTGGTGTGATTAAATCTGTCTGTAATTGATCTACTCCTTGTTTCTGGTTTTGAACTCATGATCTTCCTATCTTACTCTGCTGCTTACTGATATGAATCACCATATCCAACTTGCTAAATCCTTTTGTCCCTTTAACCTGCAATCCCCCACTCCCAAGCTGAACCAAATAGAGTAGAGACAAAGGTTTTTGCTCCCCAGTGGTTGTAATATCTGACCACTCCGGGCCCTATCAAGTTCTTCAATCCATTTAACTAATCTAGTTAAATATTACCATTTTTTAAGAAAAAAAGAAAAAAATATTTTATTTATTTATATACTTTTATTGTAAAGGCAGTGTATGGAAGGCAATCACATCTACATAAGTCAGGTATTGAGTATTGAGTACATTTCTTTTTGAACAACGTCACCCCTCCCTCATTTTCTCCCAGATTTTTCCCTCCCAACCTCCCTCTCCCCTATTATTATTTTTTGTATGTGCCAGTACTAGAGCTTAAACTCAGGACCAGAGTGTTATCCATGAGCTTTATCACTCAAAGCTGGCACTTTATTGGCACTTCCAGCTCTTAAACTTCTTAATAGCTAGAAATGCAGAGGCCCTAAACTTCAACAGGTGCAAAACTAATGGGGGTTGGAGACAGGTCCCCTAATGCTCTTTGCATTTATTTCCTTGCTAATCTCAGCTATTAGCATAGCTGAGATTGCAGAGCAGCAGATACTTACAGAACTCACAGATAACTGTAAGATGTTCTAACAACCTGTATAGCTCAGTGATTTGAACCAAGTAACCATCATCTCTGCTCTGATATTGAATGCCCCCATTCTACAGACACCCGCCTGGTGTCTCACGCTTGTAATTTTTAATTCTTTTTTTTTTTTTTTTTTTTTGGGTCCGGTCGTGGGGCCTGAACTCTGGGCCTGGGCGCTGTCCCTGAGCCCTTCAGCTCAAGGCTAGCACTCTACCACTTGAGCCACAGCGCCACTTCCGGTTTTTTTCTTTTTGCTTATGTGGTGCTGAGGAATCGAACCCAGGGCCTCAGGCATGCAAGGCAAGCACTCTACCACTGAGCCACCTTCCCAGCCCACGCTTGTAATTTTTAGCTACTCAGGAAACTGAGATCTGGGGTTTGAAGTTTGAAGTCAGGCCAGGTAGACCAGCCAAGAGACTCTTCTCTCCAATTAACCAGCAAAAAGCCAAAAGTGGAGGTGTGGCTCAAACACTAGCCTTGAGCAAAAAAAGCAAATGAACAGTGTGTTGCCCAAAGTTCAAGACTCAGTTACACACACACACACACACACACACACACACACACACACACACACACACACACACACACTTGCTACCCTTTGAGAAACAAGGCAAATTAAAAAAAATACAGTGAAGCAATTTATATAATGTATTTGACTGTGATAAAAACTATGGAAAAAATAATGACAGGTGTAAAGGTTTTTCTTAATCAAAAAATTTAGGTGCAGCTTTAGCTGTAGACGTAGAGTTGGGTTCATGGAGGTGACTTGAAGGTAGACATAAGTGAAGCATTCAGAAAAGAGAAGAAAAAGATCAGCTGAAGGCTGTGGTCCATTGAGGAACCCCTGGCCCAGGATGACTTAACCTCCAACCTCCTCCTCTACAGTGATCAGAATTAGTGGGTACATAACCTCTCCCACATTTCCTCATTTCTATTTCTAAACTATCTTAACATTTTTCTCTTTTCCTTTGGATCTTAGGTTTGGGTCCCTTCATCCCTATTCTATTTTCCTATATCTTTCCCAGACTTTTACCTCATCTTTGCCTCCTTCCCACCAGACGTAGTTTCTCCCTATTCTGTCAGATGATAAACTAAATTAAAAATATTTCTAGCAAATATTCTAGCAAATCATTTAAGTAGGGATACAGGTGGACCCATTGCAACAATGAGATGTACAAGACCTTATGTCGAAAAACGAACATTACAACTTTGGTGGGGGGCGGTGGTGGAAATTGGGTAGGGGGGATGGGAAGGGATGGGAAGAAGAAACAAAGGGGGAAAGGGAAACAATGCTTGATAAGAAATGTACTCAAATTGGGTGGGGGGAGGGGGGGAGGCGGGGAAGGGAAGTGAAGGGTAAACAAAGGAGGAGGCTGCAATGCTTGGTAAGAAATGTATGCATTATCCTGCCCATGTAATTGTAGCCCCTCTGTACAGTATGTTCTCAAATAAAATAAAATACAATTAAAAAAAAAAAAAGAAATGTACTCATTATCTTGCCCATGTAATTGTAACCCCCCTGTACAGTACTTTCACAATAAAATAAATAAATAGATATATACACATATATATATATATATATATATATATATATATATATATATTTCTACAAAGTGAAGATGTGGCTCAAGTGGTAAAGGTCCAGCCATGTAAGAACACATGGCGCTGAGTTCAAGCCCTGGTACCAGGACAAAAGAAACAAAAACAGAGAAACAACAGCAACCAAAAGAAAAAACAACCAAAAAAGCTCAAGTATCTGTTTGAGCCTCTGGCTTTATTTTTATTGTTAGTAGAATTGCTGTATCCTATGATCATTTCAAGTTTAACTTGATAAGGAGTAACTAAACTGTTCCACGGCAACCTTTATATCGTAGATATAAATCCCTTATCAGATATATGACTTATAACTATATTGTCATTCTAAGTGTTGTATTTGTATTTATTTGATGGATTCATTTAAACATTTCTATCAAATCCTATTTTCTTTTGTTACCAATGCTTTGAGTTTCATACCCAAGAAATGGTTGACAAATCTGATTACGTAAAGCTGTTTCCTAGTTTTCTCCTAAAATAAAACCTCATTAATTTTAATTTGTTCTACTTATAAATCTAATTACTTCTAACACAGAAAAATAATTAATGTTTGAGGAGATAGAAATGCTAATTGCCCCATTTGATCATATATAGTGCATACATGTATTGGATTATTGCACTATGCTCCTTAGATACATAAAAATAAATGGATCTCTTAGAAGTAGAAATATTTTTTTTGTGGTGGCATGACTCCAAGAAATAAAGTGCCTACCTATTACTACCTAGTAAACATAGAGGCCTTAAACTCAAATTCCAATATTGCTAACACATACACACACACACACACACACACACACACACACACACACACACACACGAAATCAATTTAACTTATTTATTCTTGGGCTAATATGTAATTGATTACAAAAGTTTCTTTTACACAGATTTTCTTTTTCTTTTCTTTTTTTTTTTCTTGTTGGTCATGGGGCTTGAACTCTGGTGCCTGGGTACTGTCCCTCAGCTCTTCAGTTCAAGGTTAGTGCTCTGCCACTTGAGCTACAGTACCACTTCCAGTTTTCTGGTGGTTTATTGGATATAAGAGTCTCACGGAATTTCCTGCCCGGGCTGGCTTTGAACCGCAATGCTCAGATCTCAGCCTTCTGAGTAGCTAGGATTATAGGTGTGAGCCATCAGTGTCCTGCTATTTTTAATTAGTCTAAGGAGATATATGATGATTATTCTGATAACCCATGGTGTTCATTGGTTATTTAAATGTTTAGATCAACTTTACTTTTTAGGTTCAAAATATTTGAACAGAATATGTAAAATTTGAAAACATAGTTTAAAATATTTTAGGAGAATTCAATCTTTTAGGACTTATAATTAAGGCCAGGCTTGATAGCATAAGCCTGCAGTCTCAAGACCAAATAAGGATATATATATAAAAAAATCTGCCGGGCACTGTTGGCTCATGCCTGTAATCCTAGCTACTCAGGAGGCTGAGATCTGAAGATCATGGTTCAAAGCCAACCCAAGCAAGAAAGGCCATGAGACTCTTACCTCCAGTTAACCACCAGAAAATCAGAATGGTGCTGCAGCTCAAAGTGGTAAAGCAATAGCCTTGAGCAAAAGAGCTCAGGGACAGTGTCCAGGCCCTGGGTTCAAATCCAATGACTGACAAAAAAAAAACTAATCAAAAATAGAAATGCTAAATCTGAGTTATAAAGTCACTTTATAAAACATCTCACAGCTTCAGAATTACTTAACCAATAAGAGTAGATTTTTCATCTTGGCCTAAAATCTGGGGCCGCAGAAGGTTCTAGGCTTAGGGTTTTGTCAGGGGTGCTTCCTTAGTCCTGTCTTACTCTGCTGTCCACTTTTTTTCTTACAAATTAATGTATCAACTGCCTTCAGTTTAAAAACAAGAGAAAAACTAGAAACCTGTATTACAACCTTCATTGCCTATAGTAAACTGATAAGGATTCTTTCTGTCTATCTAGACTGCTAGACTGGATTCTACATTGTTTTCTTTTTTTTTTTTTTTTTGCCAGTCATGGGGCCTGAACTCTGGGCCTGGGCGCTGCCCCTCAGCTCTTCAGCTCAAGGCTAGCGCTCTACCACTGGAGCCACAGCGCCACTTCCAGCTTTTCTTTTTTCTGTTTATGTGGTGCTGAGGAATCGAGCCTCATGCTTGCAAGGCATGCACTCTACCGCTGAGCTACCTTCCCAGCCCCTCTACATTGTTTTCTTCTCTCCTCAGCCTGTTTTATTGGCCAATGCTTTAATTTAGATAGCTTTAAGAATTTCTTTTCTTGTCTTTTTTTTTTTTTTTACCTGATCTTGCACTCAGGACCTGTGCTTACTCTGCTTTCTTGCTCACTCTACCAACTGAGCCATGCCTCCAGTCCAGCTTTTGCTGGTTAATTGAAGATAGTCTCACAAGACTTTCCAACCACAATCCTCTAAGTCTTAGTCTCCTGAATAGCTAGGATTACAGACATTACAGCCACTGGTACCCGGCTCTAGTTGTGCTTTTTTTTTTTTTTTTTTTGCCAGTCATGGGTCTTGAACTCATGGTCTGGGCCTGTCCCTGAGCTTCTTCTTCTCAAGGATAGCACTTGAGTCACAGTGCCACTTCTGCCATTTTCTGTTTATATGGTAGTGAGGAATCGAACCCAGGGCTTCATGTATGCTAGGCAAGTGCTCTACCACTGAGCCACTTCCCCATTCCTTATTTATGCAATGTTTTAAGAAAAAATTACCTCATGGTGACAAACCTAATGGATGGCTAAGAAAATGTCCTGGATATGGATAAAGAGTCCCACCCTTGGCTATTGACATTAGTGAAGCACCTTGTGACACACAACAGGGTTTGGATGGCTGGAAGCCCCTGCAGCAGTCCTCATCTAACCATCAAAGGGGTGAACTCCCTTGCTCGGCATGTGGGAGTTGATGATGCTTACCCCAGTCTCCAAAGTTTAGGATCTATTAAGCCAGTTTTCCAAGATGGTTCACCTCCATGTCTTTCGACTCCAATAAAAGCCTGAAGTCTTGGAATCTCCAGAGCAGCGTTCCTTTTTGAGCCTACCTACCTCATTTCCCTCTCCCCAACCCCCATCCTGACAGTACATTTGTGTTGTTCTTTACTTTCCTTTGCATTAATAAATGTGTTCATGCTTAAGTCTCCAGTGTCTGTCCTTGGATTTTTTTCCAAGTAGAAAAATGCTTTCTGGCCCTGGATCCAGTGACCCAGATCTGGTAACAAGAGGACACATAGCAGATTCAAACCATAAATTCTACTTCTAGCATGCAAGGCTCAGGGCCATTTCATAACACAAAACATATTTCGTCCCAGAGTCCCCAAAGTCTTAACAGTTCCAATATCACTTAAAAATTCAAGTCCAAAGTTTTCATCTGAGACTCAAGGCAAACTCTTAACTGTAACAACAAAAAGAAAGTTGCATGCTTCCAAGATATAATGACAGAAGTATTCCTATTCTAGAAAGAAGCAATAGGGGCACAGAAAAGAGGCAAAGGAGCAAAACAAGACTGCAACTCATCAGGGCTAGCATTAAATCCTATAGCTTCATGCTCAGCATTCAGGGCACACATTGGTGTGGTGTGAAGCATACATAGCTTCTTTATTGAGCTTACTCTGCTCATTGCCTGTAGCTTTCCTCCTAGGAACTTCTGGGGTCCAGACACCTCGAATACTTATTCGCATGGTTCTTTGAGGGGCTACCTACAGGGACTCAGATCCTGTTGTGGATTGCTTGCATAACAGGCTTTCTTTTGAAATCTGAGTAAAAGCTTCAGTGATCCGGTAAATCTCGCATTCTGTATGCCTTCAGAACCAGCATCATGTGGAAAGACAATGCCAGGATCTGCTGTCAGTCTGAGCAGTAGCCAGTTTTCTTTGCACCCTCTGAGTGCTTAAGGGGATGAACTGGGGAAACTCTTTTCTAGGTGGCCCAGACACATTGTCTTCTCAAAGTAAAGTCTGGGATTATATGGGTGTGTTCCAACATACTCAGATCGAGCCAAAGTCTTCCAAACAAATTTAATTCTTAGTCCTATGATGAGTGGAGGTCTTGTTAATTCTTGAGATGCATCTCTTTGTACTGATGCAGAGTTAAGTAGTATCTTCACATGGAGTTAATCTCTTTAGCAGCCACATTTTCCTTCTCTACAGTTTTTAACATGCTGTACTTCTGACAAAACTGCATGTATTTCAAATCTTTTCATCTGTGATTTTTGCTCCCATCTTTTACCATATACCAAGATAAAACCAACCAGCAATAACCACACACAGCTGGGCTAGCTTCAAATTCCTTCTGTTTGTTACTTTAGTCTGTCATCCTCCCTCAAACTCAGCCTCCTACAAAGTCTTAGGTCATGGACAAAATGTAAACAAGTCACTTGCCACAAGTAACATAAGTGACTTTCAGTTTAGTTCCCAATACATTTCAGTTCTCATCACAGCCATTTTATCTTTATTACTCTCAGTATCCTGGTATTCTTAGCTCCCCCTAGAAATACTCATTAAAATCTGCTTACAAGTTGGGTGCTGATGGCTCATACTTGTAATCCTAGCTACTTAGGAGGCTGAGATCTGAGGATCATGGTTCAAAGCCAAGACGGGCAGGAAAGTCCATGAGACTCTTTTTTTTTTTTTTTTTTTTTTTGCCGGTTGTGGGGCCTGACTCAGCCTGGGTGCTCTTCTTCAGCTCTTTAGCTCAAGGCTGGCTCCCTACCACTTGAGCCACAGCACCACTTCTGGCTTTTTTTCTGCTTATGTGGTGCTGAGGAATTGAACCCAGGGCCTCATGCATGCAAGGCAAGCACTCTACCACTGAGCCACCTTCCCAGCCCTACATGAGACTCTTATCTCCAATAAACTACTCAGAAAAAAGCTGGAAGTGGTGCTGTGGCTCAAGTGTTAGAGCACTAGCCTTGAACACAAAGAAGCTCAGCGACAGTGTCCAGGCCCTGAGTTCAAACCCCAGGACCAGAAAAAAGGTCTCCAAATTCCTCCCATAAGACAGTTCAAAGATTTCTAGACTACATAGTCAGATAGTCCTAACAATGATTTCACTTCTCTGGTACATTTATTATGTTAGCCTTTTCTTACTGTGATAAATAATCAAAAGGAAAAAAAAGTTTCTTGCCCCTTTTTCTGTCTTTCTACCTTGTGGCTGCCATGAGATGAGCAACTCTGCTTCACAACATCCTTTCCACCATGATGCTCTGGATTAATACTCCTGAAATCATGAGTCCAAATAAATCTTTGCTCCTTTTACTTGTTTTCCTCAAGCATTTGTCATAACAACAAGAAATCTGAGTATATAGAAACTTTCTGGGGATGATGGAAATATCCTGAGTCTTGATGGGTTTTGGGTTGCAATAAGAATAATCCTTTATTGAAACTCATGGTTGACAAATGGCATTGATTGAGACTTGACCTGTGGAATTGAAACCTCTGTATAATTATTTAATAAAAACTAATAATAATGATAATCTCATCCAATCAATTATATACTTAATAGTTGAATTTACTGCATGTACACTTTATACCCCTAACAAAGAAACATAACCAAATAATTGTCCTAAACTGGCCAAACTAGACATACCATCTACACATATTTTGTTTTTATCTCTGATTCCTAAAAGTCTATTCAGAAAACAAGGAGCTTTCTATTCATGTTAAAGGGAAGTTAAATAGATAAACCAAACTTGGGGAAAGATTATAGAAAATAGAGTTATTCAAGTAATTTTCTTTAGGGGCTACCTAAGTTATTTAAGTTTCCTACAGATACCTCCTTACTGAGGTATCTTACTGTGTTTAGGTCATCAACTATGGCTGTACTTTGGAGCAAATTAACTTTCTTTGATAATCATTTGTATGAATGTGTGCATATTATGTGTCTCTAGCACATAATTAATTGTTCTTGGGTTGTTCTCCACTAAACTAATAGTCTAAATTGACTATTTTTAACACTCTATCTTACCCCATATAAATATATTGTAGAATCAAACTGGAAACAGAAATCATAAGTACACTTGAGAAAAATAGCATTGGTCAACTGATTTGGGGGATAATTTTCCCACAAAAGAATTGACTGAACTGTATTCCATGGTGTTTATTTTTGTTGCTAATATTATTCTTAAATGGAAACATTTATTACGAGAAGTGTTTTTCTCCACTAGTAATTTTAAAGTTTTTAAAAATAAGAAGGCTGGGGCTGGGAAGGTGGCTCAGTGGTAGAGTGCTTGCCTTGCATGCTTGAAGCCCTGGGTTCGATTCCTCAGCACCACATAAGAAAAAAGAAAAAAGCCAGAAGTGGCGTTGTGGCTCAAGTGGTAGAGCGCTAGCCTTGAACTGAAGAGCTGAGGGACAGCGCCCAGGCCCAGAGTTCAGGCCCCACGACCAGACCTCCCCCTCCCCCCCCAAAAAAGAAGGTTAATAGCTATATAACTGCAACTCATTTGGGTCTAACATGGAAGAACATTCCCTACTGCATATCATTAAAATAAAAGTATTTTCAATACTTAAATGTGACCTGAAAGAACAAAATTTTAAAGCTTCAGTTAAAGCAGATGGCAAAGATATGTTATTCAATTTTAGCTGTAAAAATGTGATGTCTAAATTCCAGATGAGAATGGAGCAAATGGGAATGTGTAAATGTTAATATTTACACATCAGAGCTGTATTTCTAAGAAGATTTTGCTTTAGATTAAATGAAAATGACTCAGAAAATCTTGAGTCTTTGGGAAATGAAAATAATTGCATTTCAAAAGCCAGCAGTTTGAATAACTTCCAGACAAAGAAATAGAGTTCCAGTTCATTTGAGAAGATAAGTGGAACTTTTACTCTAGTGTGTAACTACAAGCTCTAATTTTTTAACTTTCAAGTGGAGGCCCTATTCCTATGCCCTGGTCACTATAGAATGGCCTCCTCCACTAGAATACATCTGCTTTAAGTTTCTGCCATCTGTGATAAATCAATTCATAAAAGATAGTAAATTCTGAAAACTATATTCCTATAAATTTTGTTGTCTATTCTCTTAACCTCTGCAAATCTGGAGATTTTTTTCTACTTAGCTTATTAATGTTATAGTAACAAGAGAGGACCTAAAATACAGATTGGAGAGTTTATCTCCATGGCAATCAGCAGGAAACTAGAAAGGGCGAATTGCTACTACTGTGTCTTTATGAGCGTTGCAAGTTGGAACGCATCATTTCATGGAGATGAACATCTTGTACAAACATCCATTTTTATTCAAGTGTGTTTAGTAAATTAAGATTATTTCCAAAGTATAATCTTAACTATTTGGCTTGTTCAGAAATTTATTCTTGGGCTGGGAATGTGGCTCAAGTGGTAGACTGCTTGCCTAGTGAGAATCAGAGTTAAACCAGGGCCACCAATTATAAAAGGGCAGGTTGAATAGTGATTGGAGGTATAAATTTTTCCACACTGAAACTCTGAGGTGATTTAGGTAAGCATTGAAATGATTTAGAACTCTATTTTCCTAACCCATAAAAGTGATCATAATAACTTCTCCAAATCATTTGTGCAAAGATTAACTGAGATGATAGTTATAAAATGCTAAGCATAGCACCTGGTGCATATGGAGTTCATAAGGTTGTTGGTTATCAGTACAGTAGTGAATTTGCCTACAACTCTTCTAACTTCTAGGATTGAAGCTTATATTGCCATGAGCAGAGCTCTGTGAGAGATGTGAGGGATGCTAATAATAGGCCTCAAGGGAGAGTTCTTTCAATTGCCTTTATTAATCTTGTCTAGCTCCACCATTAGATGCTAAGGTTTTTGAGGTCAGCTCTTATGTCAAACTTTGAAGTACTGAGTCTAGTTATTTGTAGACTCTTGATAAAGAAATAATTTATAATTTAAAATCTCACATAAACCCACTTAAAATATTATTTTACATTTAATTTTTTGTGGTTTTAAGTAATTATCAAGAATGAGTTCTTCTTTTTTGTTGTTTTACTCCCCTGGAAATAGTAAAGCACCATTAATAGGATAGTTACAAATAAAAAGACATATACTGCTCTTTAATTACATGCTGAGGGTTTCATTTTAGCTCCCTACTTCTTTTGTTTGTTTATTTTGTTTTGTTTTATTGAGACAAGGTCTTATTCGGTTATTGCCCAACCTGATCAACTGAGACTATAGGCAAGTACCATCATACCTTGTCAATTTAGGCATGTTATATTCCTGTTATACATCTAAAGAGAGAGGCTAGTAGGAGGTTCAATATAAGTTTAGAGATGTCTGTAAGATTGAAGTTATATAGAGGTCCATAAGTGTGCAGAAAAAAAAAGGAAGTTGACAACACATACTTACTTAGAGCTAACTGACTGAATAGGCTCACCCAGGGAGAGGAAGTGTAAATTAAGAGGGGGTGGAAGGAAGGTCCTCTGTAAATTCTAGAACATTCTATCGTTTTTATATCTTATATAATAAGATGAGAAGCCACAGAAGAGATTTAAGTTGAAACAGATCAGAAAGTCAGAAGGCTTGAAGAGAAGTTAAAGTGGATGAGCAAGAAGGTTAGAAGAAGCAGAGCAAATCCAGTCTGCTCTACATTCAGGTCTTCCGCTCCCTGGCTCTTTGTCTCAGATGCTTCACATAAGTCCCAGAAACCTTTCCCAATCTTAGTGAGTGACTTATATCCATGTTTCTCGTATTTCAAACATACTCTGAGCTTTTCACAATTCTTACTCAGAAACGCTCAGCTTTGCACGTGTCTGTAGATTTAGTCCACTTATAACTTTAGGACCCAGAGTCTAGGCCTGGGTGTCCTTCACTCACAGCAGCCACATCCAGCAAGTTTTACTTGCTCTCATCTCTACTAGAAGAAGAGGGATTCTTCATCGTTGATGTTTTTGGCTTCAGATCTCCTGATTCTGTTTTCAAGTGACACTTCACTGAACTAATCTAAGCCCTCATTCCCTGGGTTTCCTCCTTGCCTGTGTAGACTAGTCCAGAAGGTTTTGCTCTGTCTAACCTAACTCCCAAGCTAGACCATCTATAGAATCGAGTGCTGTTACTGTGCCGTGTTCAGGCCAAACTAACACAATGTCCAAGCTTTTTACTGCATGGTGATATCAAAGTGTCTGCAAAATGAAAACCTGCAAGAGAGGTGTCTAAGGTGGGAAATTCAAATATTAGATTCTCAACCTGCTGTGTCCAGTAAGCATGTGCCAACTCAGTAGAACTTCTTGAAAGAGTGCAAAGGAGACTAATTAGCAACAACACCTAATTTTTTTTTTTTTTGCTTGGGACTGTGGGATATAAATTTGTGGGAGGAGAACAGTCTCAAGATTATTATATAGGTCTGAGAACTCTTTTTAGAAGGGCTGCAATTTGAAAGAGCTGCAACCACTGGTTGGTCTGTGCTGAGCCAAAATTCTTACTGAGTAGGGTTAGGGATGTTTAGGGGAATGGAAATTAAGGTTTAGTAAGACCTTAATAGTAAATAAGCTACTTCAATATCTGATTTTTGAGCTCCTATGCAACCAAATAGATCAGGATAAAGAATTCAGAGTTATGGTTTTCTAAAAAGAAAACAAAGTTTTGGCTGATAATGCCTAATCTAGAGCAATGGTTTTCTTTACTGTAGTACTTCAGCTAATAATACAATGAGATTAGATAGTACATATTGCTAAGTAATTTATTTTTCACTTAAAATGTATTTTAGTGGGCATGGTTTTCATGCTGTAATTCCAGTTTTCAGGAGGCTAAGGCAGGAAGATCATGAATTTGAGGCCAGACTTATTCCATGTAGTGAAAAATCTATCTCAGATCCATAGATAGACATATATATGTACATTAAGGTATATATGAATATCAACTTATATTAAAATATATTATGTATATATGTATGTATCTCATTCTTTTTGGCTATATAACATAGCACAAATTTATTTCAACCAAAAGAGTAGGTTATTTTCAGTTTCATACAAACATAAATAATTCAAAAGCTAACATTTGTGCATATATATGCACATATATAAATGCACTTATTGCTTATTATGAAGATTATTACAAAGGATACAGATAAAAAGATGATCTAAGTATAGGGGTAGACAATTAGTCTTCAGTTCTTCTTGTCTCCCAGAAGGTTGAGGATTGAGTTGAAATCCCAACTCTGTACTCCTGCATTGATCTCTTTTGGGGAGACTTGAACTCAGGGCTTCATACTTGCTAGGCAAGTGTTCCACTGGAGATACAATCTAGCTTTTTGCTCAGACAGATCTTTGCCATTGTTCCTTCTATTACACTTTCTTCTTCTTCTTCTTCTTCCTCCTCCTCCTCCTCCTCCTCCTCTTCTTACCCTTCCCCCTCCTCATCCTTCTTCTTCCCCCCTCCCCCTCCTCCCCCGCCCCCCCCTCCTCCTCCTCCTCCTCCTCCTTCTTCTCCTCCTCCTCCCCCTCCTCCTCCTCCTTCTTCTTCTTTTGGAGGTCCGGTTGTGGGGCCTGAACTCTGGGCCTGGGCACTGTCCCTCAGCTCTTCAGCTCAAGGCTAGCGCTCTACCACTTGAGCCATAGAGCCACTTCCGGCTTTTTTCTTTTTGCTTATGTGGTGCTGAGGAATCCAACCCAGGGCCTCAGGCATGCAAGGCAAGTGCTCCACCACTGAGGCACCTTCGCAGCCCCTTCCTCCTCCTCCTCCTCCTCCTCCTCCTCCTCCTCCTCCTCCTCCTCCTCCTCCTCCTCCTCCTCCTCCTCTTCTTCTTCTTCTTCTTCTTCTTCTTCTCCTTCTTCTTCTCCTTCTCCTTTTTCTCCTTCTTCTTCTCCTTCTTCTCCTTCTTCCTCTTCTTCCTCTTCTTCCTCTTCTTTTTCTTCTTCTTGAGTCCTAGGGCTTGGCCACTGTCCCTGAGCCTCCTTTTTGCTCAAGGTTAGTACTCTACTACTTGAGCCACAGTGCCACTTCCAGCTTTTTCTGTTTGTATGGAAGTGAATTTTCTGTTTCTGTGGAATTATGAGGAATTGAACTCACGGCTTCATGAATGCTAGGCAAGCACTCTACCACCAAGCCCTCTATTTATACTTTCTATTGCCATAGCTGGGATGACAAACACATGCTACCACACTCACTTTCTTTCTTTTTTTGGGGGGAGGGGGGAGGTGGTGCATCATGGGGCTTGAACTCTGAGCCTGGGCAGTCCCTCAGCTCTTCAGATCAAAGCTTGTGCTCTACCACTTGAGCCACAGCATCACTTCTGGTTTTCTGGTGGTTAATTGGAGATAAGAGTCTCATGACCTTTCCTGCTCAGGGTGGCTTTGAACCGTGATCCTCAGATCTCAGCCTCCTGAGTAGCTAGGATTACAGGCATGCCTGAGCCACCAGTACCCGGCTACATTTTTTTTTGTTTTGTTTTTGAGATGAGAGTCTCTCAAACTTTAATAATCAGGCTGGAACTACAAACCTCCACAATCCATCATTCCTTCAAGTTGGAAAAACAAGCACATGGCATCATGCTTGTCTTCCCTGATAGAGTCTTGCTAACTTTTTGCCAGGGTGAGCCTCAAACCACAATCCTTCCAGTCATGCCCCCCAAGTAGCTAGGATTATAGGCATGAATTACCAGCATCCAGCTTTTATTATTATATTTTTTATTTTGGTGTTGAGGATGGAACCCAGGTCCTCCTACATGCTAGTAAAGTATTCTACCACTGGGCCACACCTCCAAATGTTTCCTCCATTTTTATTAAGAGATAGAATCTCTCTGTGTTGTCCAGAGTGGTTTCAAACTCCTATGTTCAAGTGATCCCCCTATCTCAGGCTCACAGGTAGTTGGTTCTACAGCACATGCCATTGCATCCAGCTCTACTTTGGTCTTTCAAGTGACCAACTTCCATCCTGATGTTTCTTAGAGGTTGTCAGCCATTTGTTTACTTATTGGCATACAAAGACATTTTTTGAAGGTCTCAAGAATTTAGAAATTGTATACCAGGAAGAAAAGTGAGCACCAAACACACACTGCATAATATCACAGTTTACCCACCCACCTCCAGCTCCAGCCCATTGAGTCTTGGACACTAATCTTTAACATCAGAAGGATAGATCATTCAAAAGACAAGGCATAGGATTCTATCCAATCATTAATGATTTTCATAGGAGCAAGCACTCTACTGGATTCATACCTCTAGTTCTGTTTTTTGCTTTTTGTTGTTGTTGTTGTTTTGCTGGTCAACTGAAGATAAGAGTCTCAAAGGTTTATCTTCCCAGGCTGGCTCTGAGCCAAGGTTCTCAGATCTCAGCTTCCTGAGTAGCTACAACTACAGGTGTGAGCCACCAGCACCCATCTCTTCTATTAATCTTGTCAGGTTCCAAGTGCTAGAATGGTCCATCAAACTTAGTTTACTCTTTCAGACATCTGCTATCTCATCTTACTGTGAGCCTCTTTCACAAAAACTGAATCTCAGAAGAAGATAAGGAATTACAATACCCAGAAAACACCTAAAGAACAGATTATATGAATGTTGGATATGTCCCAAATCCAAGATGCAGGATTAGAACAGTGAGCAAAACAAAAATATTTCCATTCCTGTTGACATACACACATCAGTTAACTATTTATAACTTATGTAATGCAACATCCTACAAATGGTGACTAGAAAGAAATGTTGATGTAGCGTCTTGATCTTCCCAAGAGAAATGGACAAATGATTATTTTTTTGTTAAAGCCAAAAGCAGACCTGTGTTCAGTTTGTGGTGATGAATTAGCAGTAATGAAACATGTCAAGTAGGAACATCACTATAGCTCGAACCATACTAAATTCAATGAGTTGGGAGAACAAATGTGTCTGGGTAAAAAGTCAAGGCTTACTGGGTATGTCTCATGCCTGTAATCCTAGACACTCAGGAGGCTTAGGTTTGAGAATCACAATTTGAAGTCAGTCCAGGCAAAAAAATTGGTGAGACTTACCTCTAATGAAACACATACACACATACACACACACACACACACACACACACACACACACACACACACACACACACACACACACACACACACACACGATGGAAGTCTAGGTGCCACTCAAGTGATAGAGGGCTAGCTTTGAGCATAAAAGCTCAGAAACAGCAGCCAGGCCTGCAATTCAAGCCCTAGGACAGATATTAAAAATAATAAATAAGCCAGGCACCAGTGGCTCAGGCCTGTAATCTTAGCTATTCAGGAGGCTGAGATCTGAGGATCATGTTTCCAAGTGAGCCTGGGTACGAAAGTCTCTGTGAGACTCTTATCTCCAACCAAACACCCAATAACGGGGAGTGGTGCTATGGCTCAAGTGGTAGAACGCTAGCCTAGAGCACTAAGAAGCTCAGAGACAGCAGCCAGGCCCCAAGTTCAAGCCTCACAACCGACAAAATAGATAAATAGATAAATAAGTATTTTTTTTTTAGCAATTTGGAATCACAACAGACCACACTCCTTCAGAAAAATTATGTAGTAAGCATGCCAATCACACAGAAGCCAGGGCCAAGGAAAAGGAGCGTTTATGATAAAGTTAATGGTGACCGCTGTGGAGTTGGTAGCCCCGAAAATAAAATTGCTTCAGAGTATTAGTTCATCAGATTGCAGACTTAGCAAATACATTGAAAACACATTGGAGGAGTCTGCAGGGTTCTCTCTGATTTCATTGTGGACAACAAACTCAGGTTTTTATTCATGGGATAACTGCAGAGTTTGGCATATGAGAAGAACTATAATCACTGGCATGGCATGACAAAAAGTAAAGACTTGAGAAGTTTCTTTCATCAATGAAAATAATGGAGCTAACATAAAGGGAACCTATGTTAGGGAACACTATGATATCAAGATGCTATGTGATTTAACATTGGTGGTGGACATTATCAGTATCTCTCACAGCTGGATGTCAAGTTGCAGTTTTAGCTTCTCAGCTCCCTACTTTAAAATTGTGAAATTGTTTGAAGCTAAATTAAGGCTGTGGAAAGTGCAACTCAAAAGATATAACACAGTGCATTTTCCCAGTCTGGAAAGGCAAAAAGCCTTCTGTGACACTTGACAATGCTGGTGAATGTGCAAAATTAATGGAGGCATTTAATGAAAGATTCAAGGACATGTAAAGTAAATACATGGAATTGGATATCTTTTCCATACCATTCAATATAGAACCAGCTAATGTGCATGATCATCTACAAGCTGAAATCAATTAGCTGCAATGTGATAGTGATTGGCTAGAGTTTTATAAACACAATATGAAGCCGGGCTTCAGTGCTTCATGCCTGTAATCCTAGCTACTTAGGAGATCTGAGATCTGAAAATCACATCTTGAAGCCAGCTCAGGCAGGAAAGTCTGTAAGATTCTTATCTCCAATTAACCACCTGAAAATAGGAAGTGGTGTTGTGGCTCAAAGTGGTAGAGCACTACCCTTGAACGAAAAAGCACAGGGACAGTGTCCAGACCCTGAGTTCAAGCCCCATGACTGACAAAAACAAACAAACATGGCATGGGCAATGATGAATTTCTCACTGTGAAGAGATATACATTGACATGTGCATCTGTGTTCAGAACAGCTTACTGCTGTGAGCAGTTCTTTTCAAAACTTACATCATGAAGAGTCAACAGTACTCCAGACTGACTGATGTATACTTGAAAAGCAGCAATGAGTAAGCAACACCATTACTATCAACTCACATTACACATCTTACCAAAGAGAAACCATTCTAGCTATCATATCAGAGGTGACTTAATTAATGTTTGATCAAATATAGCAGGCTAATTATTAAGTTGATAGTTGTATGGCTTGTCAATGAATAAGAATCTAAATGACTCTTGGCAGAAAAAAAAAAAAGGTCCCCACCCCTGGTATATGGCATGGCCATTGGTCACTGTCCAGTCAGTAAAACACAAACATGAGTTTTACCACTGTTCAATTCTTCTATCACTATTAAGAAAATAACATAATTCAGACTAACAAGTGGATTTTTTTTTTTTTACCATTGATCAGGGTGTCATCCTTCTAAATAAGTAGTTCTCTGTTCACCTTTGAACTACCATGCACAACCCATATGTTCTTTCTAACCAGCGAAGAGCTATGTGTAGGGTACTGTAGAATCCAGCTGTTATACACACAGTGCCAAGTCAGTCTTAAGGGGAAAAGGACTCTTCTGGATTCCCCAAGTACCACATTCCTGCATAAACCACTTCTAGTTTATTATGAATTCTAGGCACTGGGACAGCCTCATTACAGTTTGTCTTTGACATGACCCAACACAGCATGGGAATTCAGTTTTCAATATTATTTTATGTTCTTTTTTCATAGAAATAACTTCAATTAATATCTAATAGCAAGGTCATGAATGTCTGATAGCAAGGTAATAAATGTTTGATAGCAAGGTAATTTCCCCTTGCCCCACAAGTTATCCAAAGTTCCAGTAGTTGTTGCTGGGAGGTGTTCACAGGGCTTTTGTCAGATCCCCTAATATAGACTACAACCAAAATTAGTTCTCTGGTCAATCTTACAGCTCCTTTTAGCATATTCAGTTAAAGTTGCTTGAAAGGTGAATGTACATTGTTGAGACAGGATCTTATTATGTAGCCCAATCTGGCCTCTAATGCACCATTCACTGTCCTACCTCAGCTTCCCAAATGCTAGGACTTGCCTTCTCTTCTGTAATACTGGGTAGAAGAAGTGTTTTTCAGGCATACATTTCCATTCCCACAAAACATTTAAGTAAAGGAAATATAACTTTATTATAGAAAGACTATGTAAGCAATCAGACTTTCATAATCTTACCAACTCTCACAATTTTGATGCTTTTTTCAAATTGTATGTAGCCTGAGTTAGAGCAATGACAGTGGATCTTGGTATTGTGAGTAGTGTTCCCCTATCAAGGAGTCTTGATATTACTCTTTAGTACCCCTGACTATTTTATCCACTTGTACAGAAGGCATTGGGTCCCCAAGGACCCAAGGACCACAGGGTTGAGCCAAGAGACTGGACTCTTTTACCTTTTTTTTTTTTAATTGTTGGTCGTGGGGCTTGAACTCTGCCTGGGAGCTGTCTCTGAGCTCTTCCGCTCAAGGTTAGTGCTCTACCACTTAAGCCACAGCGCCACTTCTGGTTTTCTGATGGTTATTTGGAGATAAGAGTCTCATGGACTTTCCTGCCTGGGCTGGCTTTGAATTGCGATCCTCAGATCTCAGCCTCCTGAGTAGTTAGGATTACAATTATGAGCCAGCAGCACTGGGCTATTCTTATAATGAGTCTGTCTGACTATTGCCCTGAGTTATTTCAGATATCAGATTTCTCAATGTAATCTTTGCCTTCTGATTTTTAAAAATGTCTCCTGATTGAGAAATATGGCAAACTCCTTAAGATTGGGAAACCAGCAGGGGGTCCCTTTGATCCACTCAATCTCCTATATAATGTATCTATTCATTTGTATCTATTCATCAGTTTCTACTTTGTTCATTCCATTTTTCCCTCCTTCTCTCTCCTTCAAACCCTCCTTCCCAATCTTCCTTCGATCCTTCCCTTCTTCCCTCCTTCTCTTTCCTTCCCTCCCTCCCTTCCCTCCCTTCCTTCCCTTTTCCCTCCCTTCCTCCCTCTCCATCTCTCCCTCCATTCCCCTCCCTCCCTCCTCCCTCCCTCCCTTCCTTCCTTCTTTCCTTCCTTCCTTCATTTTGTCCTAGAGTTGGGCTCCTATCCCATTTCTTAATATCTAAAGATTTTTGCCATGTTGGAACCAGGACACACATATATTCTCTCTCTCTCTCTCTCTCTCTCTCTCTCTCTCTCTCTCTCTCTCTTTTAAGTTTTATCTTTGTAAATGTTTTCTTTATGCACTTTATTTCTTAATAACCATTTAAAAGTTTCCACCTTGAGTAAGCCCTTTGTCTTTCCCCATTGTCTTGTTAACTGGCCTGCTGATTTTATTAGCATCTGTAAAATCTAAGTGAAAGCAGAGAAAGTGAATTTAACAAAGCTCTTCAACTGTCTTTCAATTTTACCACAAAAAAAATCTCTCTGGAGAATCCCACATTAAAGGGGTGCCCTCATTTACCCTGGCCTGTGTAACAGGAATCTT
This sequence comes from Dipodomys merriami, assembly GCF_024711535.1. Taxonomy (NCBI): domain Eukaryota; kingdom Metazoa; phylum Chordata; class Mammalia; order Rodentia; family Heteromyidae; genus Dipodomys; species Dipodomys merriami. The sequence goes on from NW_027203826.1 coordinate 6,540,040, forward strand.
CAGTGGATAAATATCCTGGTCACATTAAAGTCAGTTCCAAAGCCACAAAACTTGAAGACATACATGAGATGCTTTAACTTAGGAATATTCCTCTTTGAATTTTTATCAATGGTTAAAAGACAAATTTCAACAAACATTATTTTGCAAATTTTAAATTGACTTTATTTACCAATTCTCAAACCAGGCAGGAATTTAGATCAAAAAATGGTTCCAAACTTTCTGCCCTACCTTTTGTGCATATTATATTTATAGCCCTGGGAAAGGAGGTAACATACAGAAAATGGAAATGAGGTATAGAGATATCCCACTTACAGCTTTCATCTGTTTTACTTGAATATGATTTGAACAGATTGAGATTCAGCTACTTGCTGTAACAGCCCATTTATATACATTAACGTATAGTTCATTATGTATAGAGAAACTATATATGTATATAGCTCACTATGTATAGAGAAAGCTTTAAGTGAACCTTCAAATGTAATGAGAAGTAGGCCTTTGACTAAACTTCAACAGCGGGAGTGGGACATCTCTTTCTTATACCAAAAACGGTTTATAGTGTGTTTGATTCAGTCCATAGGATGTTGCCTCAAGAATATTTACCTTCTGTGTGTCGGGATTATTTGTGATCCTTCTATATTAAAAGGTAAGCGGGGGCACAGCTAGTGGGAGAACAAAGGTTTTCATTTGTTTGTTTTTGTGCCGGTACTAGGACTTAAATTCATGGCCTGGGCCCTGTCTCTCAGCTTTTTCCCTCAAGATTGGTGCTCTACCACTTGAACCCACAGTTCCACTTTTGGCTTTTTGGTAGTTAATTTGAGATGGCTTCCATTTTCTACATTTGTTGATAGAGAAAGTTCTTGGGTGAATGTTTGTGTTTGTTTTTCTCTCCCATGAATGGCATGAGTTAGGTTTGTTGTAGACTCCTTTGCACTGCAATTGGTTTTCATTATGTGTCAAGCCCCAAGCTTAGGGCTGAGGGAAAGATATGGACAAACCTATTATGAGGCAAAGTCAAGAAGGAATAAGCAACTAGCTGAGAACTGGGTCATGTGGAAGAAGAGACAACTGCATTGTAAGCAGACACACAGTAGTCTTTCCAGTTTTAGGAAAGGGTCCAACTAGGGCAGCTAGTGTGGTGAAGTCCAAAAATATGAAGACGAGGATATGTATACGCAAGAAGTGAAGCCAGGTGCCAAGCCCGTGGCTCATGACTGTAATCCTAGCTACTTAGAGGCTGAAATTTGAGGATCTCAGTTCAAAACCAGCCCAAGCTGGAAGATCCATGATACTCTTCTCTCCAATTAACCACCAGAAAACTGGAAGTGGTGCTGTGGCTCAAATGGTAGAGTGTTTGCCTTGAGCTGAAGAGCTCAGGGACAGCACCCAGACCCAGAATTCAAGCCCCACTACTGACTGGAAAAAAAAAAATTGATGCAACTGGAAATCCATGAACTATGGACATCAACACTATTCTAGAACAAAAACTAATGATAATTAGATTAATGGAAGAGTAAATAGTGTTGGAGAGAGGCCAGGCAAAGAAAGCTAGGTCCCTCTCCTGTCTCTAACGAGATAGTATGACTAGAGGTTCATTGGTAGTTATTGTTATCTCATTAAGTCCAGTTGGACTTGGTAGTTTCTAAGGAGCACAGTCAATTCTGATCTTATAAACATGATCCATTAAATGTGCATATATACATATGTGTATACACACACACACACACACACACACACACACACACACACATATGTTAGTTGTGGGGCTTGAACTTTGGGCCTGGGAGATAAGAGTTTCATGGACTTTCCTGCCCTGGCTGGCTTTGAACCACAATTCTCAAATCTCAGCTTCCTGAGTGAGTATGAGCTATTGGCACCAGGCTTAAACGTGTTTATATTTTTTAAATAACAATGTAAAAATTGTGTATAGAAAAGCATCTCAGTGTATAAACAATAAAGCTTTAGGGCTAGGAAGGTGGCTCAGTGGTAGAGTGCTTGCCTTGCATTCATGAGGCCCTGGGTTTGTTTCCTCAGCACCACATAAGCAGAAAAAGTTGGAAGTGGCACTGTGACTCAAGTGGTAGAGCACTAGCCTTGAGCTGAAGAGCTGAGGGACAGTGCCCAGGCCCAGAGTTCAAGCCTCATGACTGACCAAAAAAAAAAAAAACACCCAAAAAACCCAATAAAGCTTTAATATTCTAGGTTGATCAAAATGTTCTTTTAGAGTTACTTAATTTACAACCTATATATGTTATTCAATATATATTTAAATAGTTTATTTTTGGTGGAGTAGAAAATGTTACTGATTCAGATAATGTATATGATATTTTTTCCAAAAAAATTTTTTTAGCTCTGGGCTTGGGTGCTGTCTCTCAGCTCTTCAGCTCAAGGCTAGTGCTCTACCATTTGAACTACAGTGCTACTTCTGGCCTTTTCTGTTTATATGGTGCTGAGGAATAGAGCCCAGGGCCTCATGCATGCAAGGCAAGCACTCTACCACCGAGCCACCTTCCCAGCCCTTTTACAAATTTTATATACTCTGAAAATTGTTTCTTATATGGGAAAGATTTGACAGTTATTTTACTTATTTTTTAAATTTAATTTTTATTTGTCATTACCAGGATTTGAACTAAGGGCTTCATAGTCATTTGGCTTTCTTACTCACTGCTGTTGCTCTACCACTTGAACCGTGGCTCTAGTCCTGGCAGTTCTTTTAAATTCTTCTTCTTCTTTTTTTTTTTGGGGGGGGTGTCTGGTCATGGAGCCTGAACTCTGGGCCTGGGCGCTGTCCCTCAGTTCTTCAGCTTAAGGCTAGCACTCTACCACTTGAGCCAAAGTGCGACATCCGGCTTTTTTCTTTTTGCTTATGTGGTGCTGAGGAATCGAACCCAGGGCCTTATGCATGCAAGGCAAGTGCTCTACCACTGATCCACCTTCCCAGCCCCTTAAATTCTTTACTAAAACCATGTTTATGAACTGAACCATGTTAGGTAAGAGATATTTTTCCTTTACTCTGTTATTCCTAGCCCCACCAAAAAAAATTTCTACTACCACACTTTTCTCCTCCCTCCCTCCCACCCTCCCTCCCTCCCTCCCTCTTTCTCTCTCTCTCTTTCTCTCTCTCTTCCTTCCTTCCTTCCTTCCTTCCTTCCTTTCTTTCTTTCTTTCTTTCTTTCTTTCTTTCTTTCTTTCTTTCTTTCTTTCTTTCTTTCTTTCTTTCTTTCTTTCTTTCTTTCTTTCTTTCTTTCTTTTTTTGTCGGTCATGGGCCTGGGCGCTGTCCCTGAGCTTTTCAGCTCAAGTGAGTGCTCTACCACTTGAGCCACAGGGCCACTTCCAGTTTTCTGGTGGTTAATTAGAGATGAGAGTCTCATGGGCTTTTCTGCCCGGGCTGGCTTTAAACCATGACCCTCAGATCTCAGCCTCCTGAGTGGCTAGGATTACAGGCGTGAGCCACCAGCACCTGGCTCACACTTTTCTCAAATGGGAATTTTTTTTTTTTTTTTTGGGGTCCGGTCGTGGGCCTGAACTCTGGGCCTGGGTGCTGTCCCTCAGCTCTTCAGCTCAAGGCTAGCGCTCTACCACTTGAGCCACAGCACCACTTCTGGCTTTTTTTTTTTTTTTTTTTGCTTATGTGGTGCTGAGGAATCGAACCCAGGGCCTCAGGCATGCAAGGCAAGCGCTCTACCACTGAGCTACCTTCCCAGCCCCTCAAATGGGAAATTTTGAGTGAGCTGTAATTTGATGTAAGTATTTTGTATTTTTTTCTTGATTTCCCCAATAGTATCTTCCAATATTCTTTTCCAGAGCAATTCCACTTTAGTTCTGAGTTTTATTTATTTTTTGTTCCTTGTTAGTTTCCAGAGTAATTCTTGATGTTTCTAGATCACTGCCAAGAATGAAATTATATCTAATCCAATAGAAATTTTGCAAGGAATCCTCCCCCCCCTCAAAAAAAAAAAAAAACCAGAAAAGATCTGTTTGAACAGAATAAATTTTCTTCATAGTAGAAAACTAAAAGCTAGTAATTATTAAATCTTCCTTTAGGTTTTACTTGAAAATAAATATTGCAATTTAATATCCCTCACTAATATATACCATTATTAGCTGTAAAGAAAGAGTTCTACCTTCATTACTAAAATAAAAACTTTAATTTGTTCTTTTGGCTTCTTAAACACATGCTAGTTCATTATTTTAATAAAACGCACTAGCAGATGTTAGGAAGAATGGAGCCACATCTGGGACATATAAAATACCATTCCAAGTCTCCACATGAGAGAACTAGCAATATTGATTCATTCTCTCCAAGTCTAACTGGCCCATCTCATTTAACCTGTTTAATTCCTCAAAGTCGAATAGTTAGCCAGTAAGAGTATTACCAATTATTTGGGTTGCCTTGGGAATATATTTTTTTAAAAAGCTGCAATACCAAGGGACACATCACAAACAGAAAATCACTATGTTGAAATACAAATAGAACTTCACTAAAGCTTGAGGCTAAAGTTATATTTTTTCAGCTGAAGAGGTCATAAATCTTGAGTTGCCTGCTTCCTGAAGCCACCTTGAATTATAAGTCTCTAGGCCTTTTTACACCATTTTCTACTTAACTCTTTTGGAAAAAGCACAGCCCATTTAAAATAAGACAAATAAAAATTTTATTAGAGGATAATGATAGCAAGATATATAGAGAGGTGGGAGTTAAACCTCAATCTATTCTAGTCTTCTCACCTACCTTTTGCTTTTCATTTTGTTTTGTTTTCTTAAAGCATGTTTCCTAAGCAAACAAAAACAGTACCTGATGCTTTCCTGTCAATAGATCTGCTCTATAGACCATTATATTTTGCATCAGCTCTAGCTTCTTAAAATAGCTCACGCCTGTAACCTTAGCTATTCAGGAAGCAGAGATCTGAGGGTTGCAGTTCAAAACCTCCCTGGGCAGGAAAGTTCATCAGACTCTTTTCTCCGATTAGCTACCTAAAAACTGAAAGTGGAACTGTGGCTCAAAGTGGAACTGTGGTTCAAAGTGATAGAGCACTAGCCTTAAGCAAAAAAGCTCAGAGACAGTGTCCAGCCCCTAAGTTCAAGCCCACAACAGGAAAAAAAAAAAACAAAAAAACACTGATTATTTGATAAATAATAGTTCAGAGAAGAAGCTCTGAAGATGTTTATGTCAAATACAACTTACTAAAAATAAAAAGATAACTCAGTTGTCTTAAATAGGAAGCACAGAAAATTGAGACAGGTTCAAGACAGATGACCAAGCTTTGCCATTTTCAAATTCATTGTTTGGGAGAGTTACTGAACCACAGAAATCACACTGTCTCATCTGTACAGAAGGAACAACTTGGAGGATTTTTTTTTTTTGGAGATTCATTGAAGCAAAGATCTACCAGCCCTGTTTATAGACACATATATAGCTTAGTGTTAGCAGAATATTGGTGTCTTTGTCTCATAACAACCCATGGCAATTAGATACCTGGCTGAAAGGAAACTGGCTAAAAAGAAATCTATATGATATATGCTCTGGCTTTGTAGAGAAAGCTCTGGAGAACCCAACTAAAATTTTGGAGAAAATCTCTGGTGTTAACTTTTAATTAAAAAAAAATTAACTCATGTTTCCTTTTCCTGGAGTTTCCAGCAGGGCTTTTTGTTGGTCATTTTGGAGATGGAGTCTAGGGGACTTTCTGCCCAGGTTAGGCTGGCTTTGAACCTAGATCCTCTAGGTCTCAGGTTCCAGAGTAGCTAGGATTATAGGCATGAGCCACTAGCACCCAGCTGCGAACAAAGAGCTTATAGCCTAGTCATATTGATATTGGTGTTTTTAAATTCAAAACACTTAACAAAGTGCATGGCACATAGTAGGTACTCAATAAAAGTTGTTGAGCTAAACTAATGTAATAGCATGACTATAAGAGAAAGCCAGTGTGAAGGAAAGTTTGATAATTGTTTTGATAATTGTTCATTGTGTGGTTAACTTGGTATTACATCCGGAGTTTTAAAGAAAAAGAATGTCATTACCTGGATTTCATTTAGTCATCCATATATAACATGATACTTGTATATGTAGTGTTCATTTAACATTTTTCTACCTAAAATATGAATATAACTTTTAATCACTATATTTAACATACAGACACAGTATTATCAGAAAAAAGTTTTCAGGATAATATTCTTTTATTTAAAATGAGTTCTTATTATGTAGCAAAGATCTTGCTCTAAGGATCCTTCTATCTGTATCTTCCCAGTGCTGAGATTATTAATGTATACTACCATGCCTAGCTTCAGGGTGATATGTAAGTAAACTCAAGACAGTAGCAAAACAATAGCAAAAAGCACTGTGTGCCAGTGACTCACACCTAGCAACTCAGGAAACTGAGATCTGAGAGTTGTGGTTCAAAGCCAGCCTGAGCAGAAAGTTGATAAGACTCACCTCCACCAAAAAAAGCCAAAAATGGAGAGCTATGTTTCAAGTGGTAGAGCACTAGCCTTGAGCAAAAAAGCTCAAGGACAGTGCTTACCTCCCAAAATCAAGCCCAAGGACCTGAATCCCCTTATGAGCAAAATAAACAGTTTCCATATGGTGAACCCCTACATTGATTAATGCACAGATACTTGATTTCCAATCAGGTTGTGTCTCAATAAGCCCACAGTAATTTGAAAAAAATCATAGTTTAAGAATGTATTTACTGGGCTGGGAATGTGGCTCGGTGGTAGAGTGGTTGCCTTGCATGCACAAAGCCCTGGGTTCTATTCCTCAGTACCACATAATCAGAAAAAGCTGGAAGTGGTGCTGTGGCTCATATGGTAGAGCACTAACCTTGAGCAAAAGCAGCTCAGGGTCAGTGCCCAGACCCTGAGTTCAAGACCCAGGACTGGCAAAAAAAAAAAAAAAAGGGGGATATTATAGCTATTCTCAGGGCATTTATATCAGCCTTAGCTTGGACAAAAGTATCTAACTCATAGCCTGTTTTATAATAACAGTTTTGAGTTTCTCATATAATTTATTGGTATGGTACTGAAAAATGTAAAGATTTGTGAGTATGCTTTCATATCACCATGAATTAAAAAATAGATAAGTCAACTGCTATTTCTTGGGGACTGTCCATATTGTTCAAAGTTTTAAAAAGGGAATCAAGTATAGCGCTTCACATTTGTAATCCCAGTACTTAGGAGGTTGAGGTAGAATTTCCAGATTGAGGCCAGCCAGAGCTATAGAGCCACGTTGTTCCCCCAAAAAATGGACCTGTGAGGAAGAACTGGAAAGTCTGCTCTGTATGACGGTCAACTCATCAAGTATAGTTTATTTTTGAAAGAATACTTTTGCTGAAGTCACTGAAGAAAATCAGTTACAGATAAAACTTCTTGGATTACTTTTTCATAAAAATCTAACAATTTATTGGTAGGGCCAGACAGGTTGACATTGTTCACCTGTAACTCCACTTCTGTTTAGTTTAAGGACTCAGTCCTCTTGCAAGTGTGTGGGCTCATGTAACTAGCTGTAGGCAATGACATGGAATCAATGATCTGTTACCCTTCCAAATGAAGGTAGTGAAAACCACATAGTTATTCTTCAGTCACTTTCTTCCTTTGCTACAGAGAGTGAGGGCTGGGTTCCAGGTGATACAGTGTCTGTTCATGTGATTTCTGGAGAGATTGTAACTGAGTATGAGCCACATAAACCAGGAAACATGAGCAGGTGATAAACTTTTGTTTCAAAGATGTTTGTTGTTGTATGTTATAATAGATTCAGAGAACCCTCCATAGCAAGTTTTGGAGTAAGAGGTAACATAGATAAAAGCTGCATTAATTTGTCAGTAGTGTCTTTCCTATTAGAGGGTGTTAGCTGGAGGTCTCTGCTTTTTAATCACATTTCATCCAAGTATCCCATACGTTTTTCATTTTTCCACTGATTCTCCTGTGAATCCTTTTTAAGTGCTATATTTAATTTTTATTCATAAAGTTCTCATACTTTCTACAAAAGATCATTTTCCTCCTCATCAACTGAATTGTTTAATCTTGTCACACATCATGATTTTCAAAAGCATTTTTATCTTTAAATAGTTGTACAAGGGATTTCAATTCAACATGTCAATTCATGTGTACAATGCGTCTTGATCTGTGTTATTGCTTCCACCATTCTCCCCAGTCATCAAACCTAACCCCATCAGTCCTCTTAAGTCAAAAGAATTTAAACTAGAGCCAGAGGGTCTCTAAATTATAAACACTCTGCTCTTCAATCGACACAGTCATGAATGAAAAGTAGAGATGCTTCTGCATCTGCACTCTCTCTAGAAATTGGAGAAGTAGAGAATGCATGATTATTTTGGTGATTTATTTACATCTGAGGAAGAGCTTAACCTTGAAGCCATTGTAGAAAACTCATTTTTTTATTTAAGGCTCTGGATACTAGGATAAAGTTTTCAAGGCACTGAAAAAGAATAATGCTTTGTTCTTGTTTAATTTGATGGATGTTAGGTAGCGCACATACTATGTTGTCTTCAATATTTTAACGCCTTTCCTCTTTCTTTCCACCTTCCAGCATACCTGCCTAAGACCATCTCAAATTCTAATTCTCTGAACAGGTCAGCTGGGATTGATAGTTTTCTTTTCCAGGTCTTACATACACTCCTAACTCTTATTTGAAGTTGCTTACTGAAAACATTGGGTTGTTCAAGAGCTGGAAAAGATACAATGTCTCATTTCGCAAACAAGGAGAAAAGGTCCAATGGAGCTAATCAATCTACTTAAGTCACACACTTAAGTCTCAGACTTATGGGAGGCTGTAAATCAGTTTGTCAAATTCCTTGTGCAGCCCATTCCTTCAAATGCCTTTCCAGGAACGATGTGGTATTTTGTTGGCTCTCTTTTGGAAGAGAACACGACCTCTCATCAGTGAAGTTAATTATTCCTTTATTATTTCTTCAGCGCATAAGTGAAATGAATAATTTCTTGTAGGTTTTTCGGTAAGGATTACATCTGTTTAACCTGTAGTTCTCATATCCTCAGAAGATTAATCATACAGAAGCAGAAAAAGGCCAAAAAGGGAGAAACAAAAGCATCAGCAAAATAAATCGTTAGGGACGATCCGAATGCTAACAACAGATACTCAGCAATAGACACGCTGCTGGAGTTGAAGGTCACTTTCCCGGGAATACTTGGATCTTGCAGATCTTGCTGGGCAAAGATGGAAAAGCGTGCGTCTGTTAAACGGGGGAGCTGGGACGCTGAAGTTCAGGTGGAGTTCTGGAGGTGGAAGACTAATGAAGATGTCTACCAGGTAGGATGGGTGTTCAGAGGACGAAATCACGGGAGGAAGTCTGAAGCGAAAGCCTCGGCAGCCGGCCTGGGCGGCCAAACGGGCGGCCGCACCGGCAAGCACAGAGGAACCCCGGGACTCTGGAGGGCAAGGGGCCCCTGGGACTCGGGGCGTTGCCGGGGGCTGCCTGGGGGCGCCGAGCCCGGGAGGGGCGTGGACTGACCCGGAGGGCGGGGCCTCGGGCGGGATGGGCGGGGCCTCGGGCCGGGCGGGGCGGGGCGCTCCAGGCCAGCACGCGGCGCGCCCCCTCCCCTGCGCCGGGGGCCTCCCGCGCCGTGCACGTCCCCGTCCCGCGCCTCAGCCTCCTCCCTCGCTCGCTCCTTCCCGCCCTCCCCGCGGCGCCGGCCGAGCCGGCTTCCCCTCCGTTTCTCATGAATATTGAGCGGCCCCTGTTGTATTTCCCGAGCTCCATTGCGGAAGCCGAGGCTCGCCATATTGTGCGGCGGCGCCGGCGGCCGCGGCGGCTGATCCCCGAGTCTCTGTCTCCGGCCGCGGCCCGCGGAGCCCCGGGCTGGGGCGGACGCCGGTGAGTGTGTGTGTGTGGGGGGGGGGGGGCCGGGCGCGGCGGGCCGGGGGCGCCGCCGGCGGGGTGCGGGCGCTCGGCGGCCGGCGGGGGTGTGAGTGCGGGAGTGCGCCCGCGTCCGCGGGGGTGTGAGCGGGGATGGCGCCGCCGCCGCCCCGGCCGCGCTCGGCGGGGGAGGCGGCTCCTCATTGTTCGCGTTTCTCCGCGGGTCTCGGCGGGGCGGAGAGCCCAGCTTGTGGGGCGCGGGGCGGCCGGGATGGCTCCCTTCTTCCTCCGCGGCGCCCCCCCCCCCTCGCCCCCGGTCCGGCCTCTCGCGGCGGGAGCCCCGCCTGAGCCGCCCCGCTCGGCCGCCGGCCGTGGGGGAATGCGGGCTCTTCCCCCCCCCCCCCGGGCTTCCCCTCGCCGCCGCCGCCGGGGCGGGGCGGGCGGCCTGCGCCGCGGGGTGGGGTCCGGGTCCCGGGAGCCCCGGCCCCTCCGCCCTCCCCGCGCGCCTCGAGGGAGGGGGCGGACCGGAGTCGGGGTTCGGGCGGGGGGGGGGAAGGCGCTCCTGGGAAGCGGGGCTCCCTCCCTCCCTCCGCCCGCACATTCCTGGAGTGCCGCCCTCCGCCCCGGGTCTTGGCTGCTTTCCGCCCCCCGCCGACCCCGGCCTGGCTGCGGCTGCTGGCCGCGTCGGGTGTTGAACCTGCCGTCTCCCGTACTCACCGGGGTCACCGGGTTGGTCCTGGCTGTCAGGGTCCTGTCCTTCCCGCCCGAGTCGGCTTCCTACTCCCGGAGGGGGGGCTGCTGGGGACATGGGGCCACCGAACTTTGGGGGCTCGCTTCCATGGCTGGTCCACTCTGGGTACCCCGCTCTCCGTGAAGACCCATTTGGACAGCCTTTAGGAGACCTTCGGGGGTTCTAGAGCATGGGGTGCCTTTTACTTTTGTAAAATGGTGGGGAAAAGAACAAAAAAACAAGAACCACAAGGCGTCAGGTGGCCGGGCGGTGTGCGGATCGGCCGGGGATCGGCCGGACCGAGGTTCAGCGCGTGCTCCGGAAAGTTCAGTCGAGGCACGGATTCGCTGCTTCTGGCCGGGGACAGCGTTTAAAAGCGGTGCGCGAGCCCTTGGCCTTACGTAATTCCTTTTTGGTGGTTCCAGGAGGATCCGCGAATGCTTAGGTGTTTTGAGTTGGATGGAGTTGTTGGCTGATGGCTTAGATCTTGGTTCTTAGGTGAAATTCGATCCTTCGATTTCTGAAGTTTATATGGCAGCCGTATGGCTCGTGGATATTCCTACTTGTCTCAATCAACAAGTATCTTTTAAAATCTTGGTTGTACGCTTATCCTACTTCTTTTTTTTTTAAGTAAAATAATGGGTATTTAGATGATTCCATTTTTCTAGGGTTTCCCACAGCAAACATGGTCTGTTACTGTTTCTAAGGATTTTGTTCCTCCCAAATCCTTGTGAAATCTCTAAGTTTAAAATCGCTTCTAGAGGAAGAATGCAGTCGAGAATTTATGGAAGATAATTGCCTGGATCAGATGGGTCCATTTACAGGTATTAAAAAAAATAAGCTATTGGTCCCCAAGTGCTATACAGAAAACTTCAAATTTGGGTAATTAACATGAAGTAGACAATACATTAAGAACATTGAGAAGTTTTGAATTTTTCTGTGCTTCTGTGGAGCATCCAGACAGCTGGCTCCCAGGTTTGTGTGGGTAGAAATATAGACCAGGTTAGCAAATATGTTTGGAATTTCATTTGTCTGTTACTCGATAGATCAGATTGTAGTGTCAACTGTTTCTCTTTAATCATATTTGTTCTTGATTTGGGTTTATCTTATACAGGCTTTGGTCTAAAGATGATATATGCCTGACTAATATATAACTAGATCTTCTCAGTGACAGTTTAATTTCTGTACCTTAGCAAAGAAGTATAATTCCAGCAAGAGAAATGAGTTAACACTAAAATACACTTTATTAAAATTATGGCAGTGTTTCTAATGTGACAAAGTAATTCATAGTTTTGAAATGACTTGTTTGTTGAATTCAGGAGACGTGAAAAAAGTAGTTTTTTTTTTGTTCATCGTGGGGCCTGAACTCTGGGCCTGGGCGCTGTCCCTCAGCTCTTCAGCTCAAGGCTAGCGCTCTACCACTTACAGTGCCACTTCTGCCTTTTTGTGCTTATGCGGTGCTGAGGAATCGAACCCAGGGCCTCATGTAGCACTCTACCACTGAGCCACCTTCCTAGCCAAGTTGAAGTTTTTTAATGAGGAAAAAGAAAATCTAAGATTTTATACACACAAATATCTATGGTTGGTTTGTAATTACTGTTCCTTATTACATACCCTATGCAAGATAAAAGCATTACTGAATAGCAGTTGTCCACTTCTTGATTTCATTGGTCTGAAATCTTAGCTATCATAATAATTTCTTGACTTACTATGTTTGGTGCTAATCTTGGGGCTTGGACTGAAGGCCTAGCCACTGTCCCCAAATTACTCCTGTGTCTGTTGCTCAAGACTGGTTCTCTGTCCCTTGAGCTCCACTTCTTCCACTTTCTTATTAACTTAGTTTGCATTTAACTAAACAGTTATGGTTTGGGGTAAAAGGTACAGTGGCACCAGTTCATTTCTAAAAGTCTAGATAGCCTGCCTTTCCCCACTGTCCTACTGTTTGTGCCTGCTGGGTCTTCGGGTGTCTTTTGTTACAGGAGTAATTTGGTTGGCAGTAATGAGATCTATAGCTTTTATGTAGAAACACGAGCTTTACTTTGAGTCTAGGCAGGAGCTAGATGATGAATTCCTGACTGTAGGTTAGCAGGATAGATGGTCCACTGACCAGTTTTAAACTGTGTAGAATAACTCCAGTAGAACTGCCATGTTCTCAATTCTTTTTTTGCTTTTGGATCCTCAGTGGCAATATTATCAACTATTCTGAAAAAGATTTCTATTGATTGAATTAGCCTTCTCCCATTTCATTTTGAGACAGAATTAACATGTTTTCTGCTTCCACATGCCTACTATTTGTTAAAAATTTCAAATGTTTATTGGTATTGAGTATAATAGTGAAAAATTATTTTTCAAACTACCTTCAGATTAAATTTTCTTACGAGAAATACTATTAACTGAAGTAACTGGAGCTGAGAGTGTAGCTCCTTGGTGCCTAGCCATGTGCAAGAAGGCCTTGGATTCATTCCCTAGCATGGAAAAAAAATACTTGAAAAGAGCTTAGGAAGACAGACATAGCAGGAAGTTCAGCTCAGCTTTAGCATTGGAGCAGATTATTGTTTTCTCTCTTGAACACTAGCTGAAATGGGGGCCATTTAGGGGCCATGTTGAACAATAGCCAAAAAAAAGCCTTCCAGTAAAAGAATCATATTCAGCAGTCTCACGCCACGGATTGTGACTGAAAATATTGGGGAGTATAAGAGAACTTTCTCACACCACAGTATTTTGAGGATATGTGCGGAAGTAAAAGCCAGTAAAAAAGGTGTGCTAGGCTAATCTTCCTCATTTAATATAAATTATTCCTTTTTCTTTCAAAGCCAGATAGATGGCTTGAGTGACAAAAGTTTAGTGTTTTTTTCTTTTTTTAAAGCTTGGGCTCAACAGAAGCAAATTTGAAGTCTTTTTATCTATAAAAGTTAACCTTTTATGTATAAAGTAACCAACACCAAATTTTGTTTCCTTTTCTGAACAGCAAGATGTCTTAGAAGAGAACATTTAGAACAGTGTTTTGCAGAGGGTTAAGGTCTAGTAAGCATTGTTGAGTTAGTACATAACTCATGTGAGGCCTGGTTGGTTCTGGGAGTACCAAGAGAAATTGAAAGCTAGAATCAATTGATGTTGCCTGGGCCAACAACTGCTGGTCAGGAACTTAAAGGAAGTCCATGTTCCTGTTTTCCAGTCACCATTTACTACCTCACAGAGACCCTATTGGCGAAGGAGTGGTGAGATGGAGTTACACAGTTTGAGCTCTTACAATCATAGACCAGAGCTTAGAAGGATGATTTTTAGAGTTGAGAGATAGTGAATAAAATAACCTGAACAAAAAGTAAATGTTAAAGTATAACTTTTTTTTTTTATTTTTATTTTTTAAATTTTTTTGTTGGTCATGAGGCCTGAGCTCTGGGCCTGGGTACTGTCCTTCGAAAGCTCTTCAGCTCCAGGCTAGCGCTCTACCACATGAGCCACAGTGCCACTTCCGGCTTTTTCTGCTTATGTGGTGCTGAGGAATCGAATCCACATGCATGCAAGGCAAGCACTCTCCCACTGAGCCACCTTCCCAGCCCCAAAGTATAATTTAAATAGGAAGAAAACCCTGTACTTACCTTGTCTTTCAGAAAACATCTAGTGATGATTTTTTGTATGGCCAGAGGCATTTGCTAGGGCTAAAGAGTAGAAAAATTCATCAAGCAACTTCTCTTTCCTGAAGGAATGTAGTCTAACTGGCATGATAGATAAAGTACTGTACAGTGTGTTAAATGCACTAAACATATGAGTAATGTGTTTTGAGAGCCCAAAAGAAACAGCAACCAACTTGCTGCTTCTTTACTTACAGAAACTTAGTGACCAGTATTATGTTTTGAATCGTGTATCTCCATCAAATTCAACTTTTTTTGTACTGCTGTGTTCTACCTAATTCCTTTGGAAGCTCTTTCTCTGAGATATCGCAGTTTTGTTAGTCGTAATCATTCTTCTGAATATTTTCGGTTTTTTTTTCATCTAAATTATAAAGACCATTGTTTTCTCCGAACTTTTAACCTAGCCTAATACTCTGTGCAAAGATATTTGAGAAATTTGTTTTTGAAGTTGATAATAGGAATAAAATATTGTTTTTTGTAAGGTCATTAGAAAATAATTGGGGTAGTGTTGTATGATTTTATGAATGTGAGAATTCACATCCGTTAATTTAAACTGTATAGCACAAATTAATGATTTAAAAGGGGACTCTGGATTTCTAGTCTATATTGCAAAGCAGTAATTTGGATAGGAATTTTGCTGCTGCTTCATTCCCCCTGCTCCCCCTTTTTTTCTTTTTACCTTTTTTCAGTACCAGGGCTTGAATTCAGCCTGGGTATTGCTTGCTTCATTTGCTCACAGCTGGTGCTCTACCATTTGAACAACACTTGCAGCCTAACTCTTTTTTTGCCAGTCTTGGGGCTTGAACTCAGGGCCTGGGCACTGTCCCTGAGCTTCTTTTTTTTCTCAAGGTGAGCATTCTACCACTTGAGCCACAGCACCACTTCTGGCTTTTTCTGGTTATGTGGTACTGAGGAGTCAAACCCAGGGCTTCATGCATACTAGGCAAGCATTCTACCACATTCCCAGCCCTCAGCCCAGCCTTTTGCGGGTTAATTGGAAATGAAGTCTGAGGAAAACTTTTCTATTTGGGCTGGCTTCAAACCACATAAGTGGTTTGAGTAGTCAGTCAGTAGTAATACAGTCATTAAGAGAAAAATACTAAATAAAATCCTCTTTTACCTCTTTATTTGTGAGTGTCCTACAATCTCAGTTTCTGAGGAAAGGGGGAGACAAGTTCCTAATTCCATTTTTCTACAAATAAAACTACATCAGGTAGTTTATTTTGATGTCTTTAAAAAAACTGTCCGGGTAATATTGTCTAAGAAGCATTGTACTGATTACCTGACTTAGAATTTTAACCTCTTTGTACCACTCCTTAAAAACAATTAAAAAATGGTCCCATCTTTATCTGCTTTTTTTCTTATTTCTGTATTATCACTACTGCCTCCATTAGCTGTTGCCAGCTGTGCACATCTGCAGTGCTGCTTTTTTGCTTCATTTTAGAAATGTGTTCTGCTTGTTTCCTCTATATGCACATGCCATATTGGCCTAATTTTAAAACCAATGAGTTCTCCACGTTTTAAAAAGACATATGCCTCCATGCCAGTAATGTATTAAACCTCACTATTTACTAGTAGATGGAGTCTAATTCAGTCTGGCTTGGCTGTGTGGGATCCTAGCCAAATGTTTTATAGAAGTCACTATAAAAGAAGTATACAGCTTGAGGGGGGAAGGGTTGGGAAGGAAAAAACTGGGAGAAAATGAGGGAAGAGGGTGACACTGTTCAAAAAGAAATGTATTCATTACCTGACTTAGGTAACTAACCCCTCTGTGCATGATCTTTACAATAAAAAAAATTTTTTTTTTAAAGTCTTCACTTTACAGATTAGGGATAGTGTGCCTAGTTAGTAGAGGAACTTCAAAATTGAAGGCAGTAGATTTGATTTCTGCATCTGGTTACACTGCTAGCAGAATTCTTGATATTTCTGACTCTACTTATAAAGGATATTAAAGGAATAATGTAGGTAAAAGACTTTTTGTGAACAACAAAGCATATTGTACATAAATATAACAGGTGTGTGTGTGAAGATAGAAAAAGCTCTATCAGTGGTTAGGATCCTGGTGATAATTTTGTGTCTACTTTAGAATTCTTTTGAATTCCTATATTTAAAAGAAAGTTGTTATGATGGACGTGGGATGAGAGAGAGGTTATGGATATCCTATAACCCTCGTATTTTAAAAGGTTGACATGCCTCATTTGTTTCCTTTCTTTCTAAAGTGTTAAATGTGAACAGTCTGAGATAATATCTCAAACTTGTTATATAAATAGGAGTAAAATAAAATTACCTTCTTGCAGATTGTTTTAATGACAAGGGCCCAAAGGCAATATGGAAAATAAATATCAGTACTGCTTTGGCTGGAAATACTCTAGTTTGTGTTATATGAGTTATTTTGTTAATTTTAGGAAAACCTCTGCTTTTAAAATATGCTTAGCAGCTGGGCACCGGTGCCTTATGCCTGTAATCCTAGCTATTCAGGAGGCAGAGATCTGAGGATTGCAGTTCAAAACCAACCCGGGGAGTAAGGTCTGTGAGACTCATATCTCCAGTTACCACCAGAAAACTGGAAATGGTGCTGTGGCTTAAGTGGTAGAGTGCTTGCCTTGAGCTCAAGAGCTGAGGGACAGTGCCCAGGCCCAGAGTTCAAGCCCCACGACAGACCCCTCACTCAAAAAAAAATATGCATAGTAAGATTAAAACTTGTATCTGTTTGGTTTTAATAAAGTTTTCTTTTTATCTTTCTTTTTTTGGCCGGTCCAGGGGATTGAACCCTGGACCTGGGCTCTGTCCCTGAGCTCATATTGCTCAAGGCTAAAGCTCTACCAATTGAACCACAACCAGTCCCGGATTTTTCTGTGCTATTGGAGGTAAGAGTTCCACACACTTTACTGCCCAGGCTGGCTTTGAACTGTGATCCTCAGTCTCCAGCTTCCTGAGTAGCTAGGATTACAGGCATGAGCCACCTGAGGCCTAATCTTATCTTTTTCTTTAAAATTTTTGGTTAGCATATTTGTGAAAAAGCTTTTTGAATTAGTGAAAAGATACTTTTTTATAGCTATGAGCGTCTGTGCTCTGAACATTTCCTTGCTTGGTGGTAAAGTGACAGACATAATCTTTTTAAAAGTCTTTAACTAGATGTACAAAGGTGTTTCAATTCAATATGTCCATTCATCTTCACAATATATCTTGATCAGTGTCACCTCTTCGATCACTCTTCCCCCTCCCATCCAACTTGTCACCTATTTTCTCAAGTTGTCTAGTTGCATCTTCATGTTTGACATTAAGTTTTGTGACTCAGAAATACATTTTAACTGCTCTCAAGTTTTTCTTACTTAGGGCTAAGATGAAATTTCTCTATTAATGTTATTATAGTTGTTTTGAAATATACTTTGGGTTAATTGGTGATTGTTAATGTAGCCTTTCAAAGTCCATCCCCTCCTTCTTGCTTGTCTTTATTACTTTTGTGACTTGTTTCAGTTGTTTTTTTTAATTGTTGGGGGGAGGGTGGGGGTTGCCATCAGTTTTTTGTTTTTGTTTTTGTTTTTGTTTTTGGTACAGGCTACAGTTATGCCACCACTGAATTCACTCAGCTTATCATTACTTTGAGAAGCTAATGTTCCACTTACATATATGATAGGCAATATTAGTAATTCACTTTAATTTGCTCTGAAGCCTTTTGGAAAAACTGTTAGAATGAATTTAGGAGAATTAAAACAATACTAGTGTGACAGCAAGGGAAAAAAATCTTCAGCATGCTTGTCTTAAATGGACTGTTTTTAGTTTTAACCTTTATGATCAGTATGTTGCTTAGTCCTTTCAGGAGTAGATTAAGAGTAAGGATGAAGGAAATTCTGTAAATTAATGTCTTTTAATCAGATATAATCATTTTCAGTGACTTTTTTTCTGCTTTGAAAAATTTAAGAAGTAGACAAAAATAAAAATCACTCATGCTATATATAGTACTTAGTTTAAAGCAGTTTTAACAGTATTTTATATGTCTAAATTTATGTGTTTAAAAATCTGACTTTAAAGATCCTAAGCATTTTCTGTCACACAGACAATTGAATACATTTTTAAAGATCACATAATATTGCAAGCAGCTGTATCCTAAAATATTTAGCTATTTCTTTGTGTTTTGAGTTGACTAACAGTTCTTTACTTTCATCTGAGTTTTTTTTTTGGTTGTGGGACTTGAACTCAGGGCCTGGGCATTGCTCTTGAGATTTTTTTTGCTCAAGGCTAGCACTCTACCACTTTGAGCCACAGCATGACTTCTGGTTTTATGGTGGTTAATTGGAGATGAGTCTTACTGGCTTTGAACAATGATCTTCAGATCTTTAGGAACTAAGAACTGTAACTGATAGAGGTTTTGTTAAAAAGCAGAGGTATGGGAATGCAGTCATAATATTCAATGTATATCTTATAAAACTAGGAAAGTCAAGGTGATAGATGGGGTTGGGAGAGGTCGGGAGAAGGGATGATATTGATGAAAATGTGTTTTACTCATAAACTGACATGTTGAATGGTAACCCCATTGTAGAAACTACTTTTTTTTGTCAGTTGTGGGGTCTGAACTCTGGGCCTGGGTGCTGTTCCTGAGCTCTTTAGCTCAAGGCTAGCACTCTACCACTTGAGCCACAGTGCCACTTCCAGCTTTTTCTGCTTATGTGGTGCTGAGGAACCGAACCCAGAGCCTCATGCTTACAAGGTAAGCACTCTACCACTGAGCCACCTTCTAAGCCCCAAACTACTTAAAGATAATAAATACATTAATACCAGACTAGGGATATAACTAAGTAGTAGAGCTACAGTGCTTGCCTAGCATGCTTTGGTTCAGTTGTCAGTACCAGGGGACCAAAAGAGGAAAAAAAAGTGGATGTAGAGGAAAAACTTTATAAAGAATTCCTCAAAGAGTTCATGTATTGAATTAATGTTGGTGTTCTTTTCCTTTTGTTCAGTGGTGTTGAACCAGTTTTGATGAAGAGAGATTGGGTGTTTTTCTGCTTCAGTCTAGGTTTTCTATATGATTTTCTCTTTTAACATTTATTGCTTGAAGTACTCTTATGAAGGTTATAAATGCCTCACTTTGCAAAGTAGTGTATTCCTGTAATTTTAGCATTCTGGGAGAATAAGGCAGGAGGATTTCAAGTTGTTCAAGGCTGGCTTAGTCTACATAGTGAGACTGTTTCAAAAACCATCTAAAAACCTGTGGTGGAAATGTGTATCAGTGGTTAGCAAGCTGTTGGTTCTGAGTTCTAGTGCTGGCACTACAAAAAAAATTGTAAAAGCTCATTCATTAATAAGTAGCTTTGCTTCCAGTGAGTTTTAACAAATAAGCATGTGTATAAAGATGTGTATATGTGTATGTGTATATATATTTATATGCATACAATCTCTGTTAGTCTTTATAACACCTATTTCCAGAGCAATGGATTTGAAAAAGAAAACAAACACATAAAACATACTCATTTTATGAATAGATTTAGACCTGTGAAAATATTGTACAGAGGGGTATAATTACACAAGCAAGGTAATGAGTATATTTCTTATCAAGCATTGTTGCCTTACCCCTGCCCTCCCATCTCCCCCCATCTTCCATTTTTTCCCCCTCTCTTTTGTAATCTAATTGTTTTATACTGTTTTCTTACAGTGATAATTTTTCAACAGATCATGTGTTCCCTAGGAATGTACTGTTAGTAAATTTTTTTATGTTGTTAATCTTCATTTAATAGACATTTTTCCTCCTAGGAAAAGATAACTTGATATACCACTTTTCAAAAGTCCTTTTCAGGCATACAGGGCCTTATACTAAGAATCAATAGGTATGATTCCCCAGGCAAGCAAAGATTGAAACATCCTTAAAAAACAGGAAATAGGCTGGGCGCTGGAGGCTCACGCCTGTAATACTAGTTACTCAGGAGATAGATCTGAAGATTGTGGTTCAAAGCTGGCCTGGGCAGGAAAGTCTGTGAGACTCTTATCTCCAATAAACCTCCAGAAAACTGGAAGTGGCACTGTGGCTCAAGTGGTAGAGTGCTAGTTTGGAGCTGAAGAGCTAAGGGACAGTGCCCAGGCCCAGATTTCAAGCTCCATGAGCGACCCCCCCCCCCCCGAAAGAAAGAAAGCAATCTTTAAAAATATATATTTATTTTATTAGTAGTAATGGAGATTGAGCCCAGAACCACATGCTTGCTGCTTACTACTTGAGCTGCATCTCTGAGATTAAAAGATAAATTCTTACTGGTACATGAGAACCAGAAGTGTACCACTGTAAGGAGTATGCCTTGTCTGAGGGACAATTAAACTGAATTAAGGAAATACAGCTGGAAGGTTCTGATCAAGTCAGGGAACCCCCAAAAATAACAAGTGCAAAAAATAAGTCCAAGTGAAAAGTTTAGCACCAAGAATACCTATAACTAGCTTATTGTTTTATATACAAATGGAGTTACGGCAGATGAGTGTGGAGAAGTATAGGATTGACTGTTCTCTTTAAGACAAGGGGAAAATTTAGAAAGATCTGTGACTTAGAAAACTATAAATTACTTTGTAAAGAAAAGATGATAGAAGGAAACAACATTTGAAGTATTCAAATTGGAAGAATTGCTAAAGGAGTAGAAGACTGTCTGTAGGCAGGCATGGTACTGTTAATGAATGTTTAAGCAACTTTTGTTCCATAGAGGATTAAGAGTTAAGGATATTCTTGAGGCCACTTAATTTAAAACCATACGTGTACACATGAATAAATTGGATCTTCAGCTAAATTGAGTGGTCTTAGTTCACCATAGAATTTATAAGCTGGATTTCTTTACCCTTAAAAGTGTATTTGTAGCGCTGGGAAGGTGGCTTAGGGGTAGAGTGCTTGCCTTGTATGCATGAGGCCCTGGGTTTGATTCCTTAGCACCACATAAGCAGAAAAATCCAGAAGTGATGCTGTAGCTCAAGTGGTAGAGTGGCTAGCCTTGAGCTGAAGAGCTCAGGCCCAGACTTCAGGCCCATGACTGATAAAATAAAAGTGTTATTTGTAGAAAATCTGTGCTATTCCTATTGCAGTAATAAATATTTCTGTTGTCAAATTGTCTCCACCTAGTGGCAGCAAAAGGAAGAGATCTGCTAGGAAAAAGAACTTGGCAGCCAAGCCTGTGACAGTAGTGTTAGTTTTGCAAAGGGAATCCTGAAGACACTATGTGGTGCCTTCATCTTTAATGGTCTTAGCAAGAAATTTGCATACTTTTAAGTGATTGAGGTATATATTGTGGACTATGTAGGGAGATTAAATGTGTTAAAAGTGTTTTATAGTTTTTATGTATGCAAGCATATATTATGTAAGCATAAGGTACATGTAGCCACAGAATTTTTTCTTCTCTTTTCTCATCTTTGTTTTTGATAAAAGATAGCATGCTGAGTAACTATAAGTGGAGAAGAAAGAACAGAACAGTAAGTGATGCCAAGACAACCTGTGAGTTCCTTGGAGTGGAAATGCTATCTCCAGGCTCTTAAATGTGAAATGCTATCTCCAGGCAGATATAGTTTTTTTATTCTGAAAAACACTGCTAAAAGTGCTATACTGATTTTCTTTTCCACCATTCCTGGATTAGCAGTAGTTTTTAGAAAGCCTGCCTCAGCTGACAAGTGAGAGTGATACTTCATTGTTGCCCTAATGTGCAAGCTTTAGTCATGAATGGGGTGTCTTTTTGTGTCTTATTTGTGTCTTTTTGTGTCATTATTTGCCCTGGATCCAGAAGTTATACCTGTAGATAGAATTCTATGGAATACTGTATCTCAGGTTTCTATGTTGTACCCCTAAATGAAACAGACAACATATTCCACATTATTAACTATACGCCATCCTACTGTTCAGTAAACACTAGTACTTAGAGCTGGGTGTGGTAACAAATGCCTGTAATTCCAGCATTTGGGATGGGAGGCTTAGGCAGGAAGAGGGTGAGTTTGAGACCAGAGTAGGCTAGATAGCAAGACCATGTATCCAAAACAAGCAGCAGTAGCAACAACAAAAACATCAATTAGAACATATTCTTATTTGACAGTACCATGGTAATGGCCAATTAGCTTTTATTTAGTAAATTATGATTTATGTTTATTTTTCCTCAAAAAAATCTGATTGTTAGGAATGTAGGCTGGACCATCTTACTCATATTTATGAGAGGTTGGAGATGAAGTAGTAATGGATGATAGGAAAACATTTTCATTTTAAGTGAAACTGTTAAATCTTAGAAATGTTTATTTTGCCGGGCGCTGGTGGCTCACGCCTGTAATCCTAGCTACTCAGGAGGCTGAGATCTGAGGATCGCGGTTCAAAACCAGCCCGGGCAGGAGAGACCGTAAGACTCCTATCTCCAATAAACCACCAGAAAACCGGAAGTGGCACTGTAGCTCAAGTGGTAGAGCACTCGCCTTGAGCTGAAGAGCTGAGGGACAGCGCCCAGGCCCAGAGTTCAAGCCCACGACCAACCAAAAAAAAGAAATGTTTATTTTCCCTATAATAATAACTTAATTGCAGAGCCTAGAGAACATTAAAATTATTAGTAATATTTCAAGACTTAAGACTGAACAATAAAAATTTAGAAAATTATCTTCTGCTGATTCCTGCTGTGTGTGTTTCACAATGTGGAAAAGATGTATAATCCAATTAGGAATTGATGATAGTTTTTGTGTGTGTGTGCCAGTCTTGGGACTTGAACTCAGGGCCTAGATACTGTCTCTGAGATTTTTTTTTTTTGCTTCATACTGATACTCTACCCCTTTAGCCACAGCTCCATGTCTGGCTTTTTGCTGGTTTAATTGGAGTTAAGAGTCTTACAGACTTTCCTTCCTGGGATCTTCATATCTCAGCTTCCTGTAGTTGGCATTACAGGTGTGAGCCAATAGCGCCAGGCCTGATACTCTTTTAATAAAAGAAGTTGTTAGCTTACCAGAAGTAATTTAGATGGTTATTCCCAATGCTACCTATAATGATAAGATTCTTCAATAAAAGAATAATGAACACCTTTGGGTCTTTAGTTGTGTCTTTGTGTCTTTCGTGTCTGTCTTACAAACATAATTTTAGATTAAAATGCTGAACCATGGTATTTATTAGGTGATAGTTACTCCAGACAGAGTTATGGTGTCAGTTGGATTGCTTACTTAGAATTTATTACTGCTTTCTGGCTGTAGCCTAGTCTTGAGTAAATTTCCAATCTAACATCTGTGTCCTATAAGCAAGCAGCATTTTAATTAAGGAAGAAGTTGCTTGCTTGTTCACATATTATATAATTCAAGTGGTTAAAATTGAAAGAACACAAGAATTAATTTAAGGTGACCTTTGATTTTTACTCTGTTCACATAGATATTAACATAGAAGAAAGAGATAAACATCTTATTAGAAATGGAGAAACTTCTTAGTTTCTTTGCTTCATAGTGTGCAGGGAAGCATGTCGCTAATGAAGAAAAATGCTATATAGGAACATGGGATAACCTAAGTAATTTAAAAGTGATTATATTTTCTGATATTTATTTCACAGTGTAAAAACAAATTAAGGAACTAATCACATACCAGATAAAGACTTGGTGTTGTCTGTGGGGGAATTGGCTATATTTACTGGTGTGTTACCGTTTACCTTTGCAAATGTAGGCTAAACAGTGGCCTCTACAATTCCCACAGTACAGTCCCTAGAACCCATAAATGCTACTTTTCTTGGAAAAGGATCTTTGCATATATAATTAAACTAATTATGAAATGAGATTGTCCTGGATTAACCATACCCTGAATGTCAGCACATGTCCTTATAAAAGAGAGTATAGGAGGTTATAGCCACAGAGGTCATGTGACCACAGTGACAGATTGGAGCAATACAGCTACAAGCCAAAGAAATGCACTTACCCCAAACTGAAAGGAATTTTTTTTAATGTTTACTTAAATCTGGATGCTCCCCATGACTGCCTTATAGCTATTAAAAGCCTGAATTAAAGAAAGAGTAACAGAAAACAAATTCTGTATGTGGGAATGATATATATATATTTAATAACTGTATTCATGTTACCCTTAGACATGAAACTTCTGTAGCAAGGAAAGATTTTAATCCTTCTTCTGTTCCCTGATTCTTCCTTCAGAGCTATGCAGTGAAAAGTGGATGTTTATTTGATAGGTGAAGAACCAGAATCTGGAAACATATGTTGTCCATCTTTCTTCCTAAGAAGGAAGCCTTTGCTCTCTAATAGTAACTAATTCTAGAAACACAAAGGATTTGAAGGTACATGATTTTTCTAGGGGCAAGGATTAGATAAATCTTAGGCTTTACAACCCGTGGAATGTGAGCATAGTCTGGTCTTTCATCTCTTCTGAAAAATAAACAGAGAGCTAAATCTTTTTTACTATTTGTTCAGTTATCTTTTAAAAGTTTCAAGGCTTGTACTTTGAAGGACAGATTTTATTTTTATTTATTTTTTGCTCAGAAATCCATGACAGCACAAAAACATAAAAATTTCATCTCTTTATTGTTAAATCTTACACACACACACACACACACACACACACACACACACAGAGATTTCTTTAGTTAGAATTTATTTAGTTTATTTATAAATAAATTTATCCTTTAGTTATCATTTATAAAATGATAGAAATGGCAGTCTGAGGCTTAGCCCTGGCATCAGTGATTCCCCAGGTGTGCTTATCAAAGAGATGTACTTTGCCTGTTAGCATATTCTCCCTAGCCCCTTCCCCCATCTTGCAGCAAGTTAAGTTTTATGGTTATTTCTTTGGTAGATTTCATCTATTCCTTAGGTATTTCAGGCTGATGAAGTCACACTATAGACGTTGTTTTTGTCAGTGGGAAGATTTTGCAATTGTAGTGGTAAATGTTTGACATCTCTTTTTTTTTGTGTGTGTGTGCCAGTCCTGGGGCTTGAACACAAGGCCTGGGCATTGTCCCTGAGCTTCTTTTGCTCAAGGCTATAGCACTCAACCACTTGAGCCACAGCACCACTTCTGTTTTTTTCTGTTTATGTGCTATTGAGGAATTGAGCCCAAGGCTTCATGCATGCTAGGCAAACACTCTACCAGTAAGCCACATTCCCAGCCTCTTCCCTCCCTCCCTCCCTCCCTCCCTCCCTCTCTCCCTCCCTCCCTCCCTCCCTCCCTCCCTCCCTCCCTTCTTCCCTCCCTCCTTCTCTGTCTCTCTCTTTTTCTCTTTCTCTTTGTCTTTCTTTCACTGATATGTTTAATAACCCTTTTGTAAAACTACTTATATACAATTAAAATATTAATAAATCCAAGACGTGTGAATGAAATTCTTACTTGTTCTATCCTCATCTCTGTCCATGTTTCTTTTCAGGTTGTATATGGATAGGATTGAGTCTCTTGCGGCTTTTAACCTCATACGAGATCAGAAAAGATCTCATCTTTTTCAGAATATCCACATCGAAACAGAAAGGGAAAAGAGTGCTGGGAAATGCACTTCCTGAAGAGAAAAATCAGAGGAATTTATAACTGATGGTCCAGTAAAGTCATGGCCCAACTCAAAATAGATACAGGAAGGCAGTGCCCAAGACCATGTTCACACGTGCCTCTTCCTGTCATCAACTTGCAACCATAGCAAGAGTTTCGATCAATCTCAGTCCTTGGAAAATGAGATATTTGCATGAAATATGTAAGGGACACTCCTCAAATAAAATACTTCTTGACACAAAGGACATAAGCACAACTAAACATGGATATGATATTATTTTCTTTCTTACTATTTTCTTTACTACTCAAAATTTGGCTGACACCTCTAAGTGTAATGAACACTGTTGCATTCACCCTGCTTCCCAGTCATCACAGTCTTCTTTCTTAATATCCTGAAGGAAAGAGTATGATAGTTAATGTTGATTGTCAACTTAATTGGGTTGATAGATGCTGTTTTAGTCAGCTCTTTCATTGCTATGATAACCATCTGAGAAAAACCAGAGGAAAGACTTATTTTGGCTTATAGTTTCACAGACTTAAGCCCATATTTGGCTCCATTTTTTTTGCAGTTAGGTAAAAGCATGTGATGGAGCAGAGCTCTTTATGATAGCCAGGAAGTAGAAGAAGCCCAGCACAAAATGTACTGTTGAGCACACTCCCAGTTATATTTCTTCCAACCAGGCCCCACCTCATACCAGTCCTGCTGTCATCAGCTTATGAATTCATTAATCAAATATCTTATTGAGTCAGAGTCCTCACGATCCAGTCACTTCAATGATTGGATCTACCGGATGGAGATACTTCATATCTAAACCATAGAAGATGCCTGAGAACTGATGAAAAGCACATTTCTGGATGGGTTTGTGTGAGTGTTTCCAGAGAAAATTGTCAATGAACTGAATGAGGAAGACTTGACCTGAATGTGGGCAGCAACAGCCAGTGAGCTAGGGGCCCTGATGGAACAAAAAGTGGAGAGGTAACGATGAAATCCTCCCCCACTGTGTAACTAATACAAGCTAATTTTAAAAAAGCGCAAGAAGAGGGAAGCTCATTTGACTCTTTTTTTTTTTTTTTTTTTTTTTGGTCCGGTTGTGGGGCCTGAACTCTGGGCCTGCGCGCTGTCCCTCAGCTCTTCAGCTCAAGGCTAGCACTCTACCACTTGAGCCATAGCGCCACTTCCGGCTTTTTCCTTTTTGCTTATGTGGTGCTGGGGAATCGAACCCAGGGCGTCAGGCATGCAAGGCAAGCGCTCTACCACTGAGCCACCTTCCCAGCCTCATTTGACTCTTGAGCAGATGTACTGCCATCGCCAGTAGACATCAGACTTCACATGTTTCAGCCTTTGAGCCTAGACCAGTGACACTTTGGAGTTCTTGTTGGCCTTGAGCCACCTAATTGGTGCCTTTTACGTTTTTTTTTTTTTTTTTTTTTTGGTCAGTTTGGGGCTTGAACTCTGGGCCTGGGCGCTGTCCCTCAGTTCTTTAGCTCAAGGTGAGCACTCTACCACTTGAGCCACAGCACCACTTCCTGTTTCTGGTGGTTAATTGGAGATAAGAGTCGCACGGACTTTCCTGCTAGGGCTGGCTTTGAACTGCAATCCTCAGATCTCAGCCTACTGAGTAGCTAGGGATCTCTGTTCAAAGTTAGCCCAGGCAGGAAAGTCTGTGAGACTTATCTCAAATTAACCACCAGAAAAACTGGAAGTGGCACTGTGGCTCAAGTGGTAGAGTGCTCATCTTGAGTTGAAGAGCTGAGGGACAGCGCCCAGGCCCAGATTTCAAGCCCCACGACCGACAGAAAAACAAAAAAAAGCTGCCCATCTTTGCTGTGAATGTTAAGGTTGCATTACTTGAACTCTGGTCTTTAGTTACTACCATTGTTAAGTTCTTTATATATTGAATAACTACTGTATACAAGATACAGTAAAAAGTACTGAGTATTATGGTGAATAAGATATATATGTATATATATACATATATATATATACACATATATATATATATGTACTATCAATATCTATAGAGATAAGACAGAATAAGATAGTGAATATTATGGTGAGTAAAATAGAAGCCAGATACCATTCTGGGCAAGCAAGCACTCTTATCACTTGAGCTTTGCCCTCAGCCCTTTTATTTTGTATTTTGTATTTGTCATAGGGTCTCTCTAAGTTGGCAGGGCTGGTCTCAAAATCTGTTCTCCTACTCACCCTCGAGTAGACTTGTGTCATCACACCTAGTTATGATAGCCAGCTATCTTGGAAGAAGTTTGGGGACTCTTATCCTTGCTGTAATTGGGGGGGTGGGGCATGAAAAAAAATGACAAAGAAATTCTTGAGAATGGGGGGGGGTGGCAGCTATGAGAGAATCTTACATAAAAAGAGCATTCTGTTCCATGTAGGACAAGCTAATGAAAAGATCTAAACTAAGAATAAGCTTGATAAGATGAATGAGGATGACATGATGTGTGGTACTCAAAATCATGAACATTTAGGTGTTTGGATTTCTTTTTTATCTTACATACTTTGCTCTACAACATTTAAAAATGTATATGTTATGCACACATTACATGGCACACATGTATGTACCTATTAATATATTTTTTTTGGAATTTTATGAATCACTTGAATAAATTAAAAGACTTTAATGTGTGTTATATATATCCATGAGCTCCATTTTGGTCATGAATAATATATTCTACACCATGAATATATTTTAGCTACTTTGCTGTTACATAGATTTCTTTTTTTTTTTTTTTTGGTCCAGTCGTGGGGCCTGAACTCTGGGCCTGGGCACTGTCCCTCAGCTCTTCAGCTCAAGGCTAGCACTCTACCACATGAGCCACAGCGCCACTTCTGGCTTTTTTCTTTTTGCTTATGTGGTGCTGAGGAATCGAACCCAGGGCCTCAGGCATGCAAGGCAAGCGCTCTACCACTGAGCCACCTTCCCAGCCCCCATAGATTTCTTTTAAATGATTGTTTTGTTGTTATAGGGAATGTTTTGACTGTCCTTTATATGTTTATTTTATGCCTCTATGAGAATTTTTATTAGGTAAATTTCCTAGGAGAGCCATTGCAGGGTTAAACTGTAAGGCCTAGAAATATATATTTGCCAGTCCTAAGCTTGAACTCAACGGCGTGGACATTGTTCCTGAGCTTCTTTTGCTTAAAGCTAACACTCTATCATTTGAACTACTACAGTGCCTTTCTGTCCTTTTCTGATTTCTGAGGAATCGAACTCAGGGCTTCATGCATGCTAGGCAAACACTCTACCACTAAGCCACCATCCCAGGCCAAGGCCTGGAAATACTTCCTAGAAAAATTTGACACCTCAGAGTCAAGGAGGCAGCTAATAGAGTTTATTTTTGTTTTTGTTTTTAATGTCAGTATTGGGGCTTGAATTGAGGACCCGTTGCTCTCTTCCTTAGCTTTTTCATTCAAGTCTGGTGCTCTACGGTTGAAACACCTTCCTCTTCCAGCTTTTTTGTGGTTAATAGTAGATTAAGAGTCTCTTGGGCTTTGCCTGGGTGGCTTTGAACAGCAGTCCTCAGATCTCAGTCTCCTGAGTAGATAGGTCACCAGCACCCAGCTATGTTATCTTTTTAATTTGGCAAAACGACATTTATACTTGGTAATTTTTAACTTGGGTAGCAGTTTTTTTAGTGTGTTATCTTTTATTGCCATCTAGTTTTCAAATATTTTAAATGCTGGATTCACGGCACTTGCATTTATCTGTATAAATATGATTATTTTTAGAATTAAAGGTATCTAGATGTGTTAAAATGAGTCTTGTATTGTACTGGTTGTACGTGACACTGTCCTGGTTCTGGGGCTTGAACTCAGGGCCTGGGCACTGTTCCTGAGACTTTTTTCTCATGGCTAGTAGTTTGCTGCTTGAGCAACAGCTCTACTTCAGGCGTCATCATCATCATCATCATTTTTATTATTACTATTATTTTGATTAATGGAGTCCCATGGACTGGTTTCCAACTTTGATCCTTAGATCTCAGCCTTTTGAGTAGCTAGGAATACAGGTGTGAGCTATTGGCACTTGGCTATATTGAAGGAATTACATTTCTAGAGAATGAGGACATGCACATTTAGTTTGTTGTGGCGGTGAGTGGGCCTCAAGACTGGGCAGAGATGAAGGGTAACTCAGGGCCAGCCCATGCTATCGATGCTATCTGAAATAAAAGCAAAAAAAGGGCTGGAGGTGTGGCTCAAGTGATGGAGGCTTTGCCAAGCAAGCCTAATAAGAGCCCTAAGGTCAAGCAAGCCCAGTAAGGTCAGAATAAAACTAAACCAAAACAAAAAGAACAACAAAAAACTATGCCACACAGCCTCACCAGTGAATTCTTAATTGTATAGATTAAAGATAATAAAGCAGGAAATGAGTCTGCTAGTAAAATCTGTTTCTTTCTTTCTTTCTTTTTTCTTTTTTTTTTTGGGTCCAGTCGTGTGGCTTGAACTTTGGGCCTGAGCACTGTCTCTCAGCTCTTCAGCTCAAGGCTAGCGCTCTACCACTTGAGCCACAATGCCACTTCCGGCTTTTTTCTTTTTGCTTATGTGGTGCTGAGGAATCGAACCCAGGGCCTCAGGCATGCAAGGCAAGCACTCTACTACTGAGCCACCTTCCCAGCCCCGTAAAATCTGTTTCTATTCAAACACTTTTTTTTTTTTTGGTCGGTTGTGGGGCTTGAACTTTGGGCTTGGGCGCTGTCCCTGCACTCTTCAGCTCAAGGCGAGCACTCTACCGCTTGAGCCACAGCGCCACTTCCGGTTTTCTAGTGGTTTATTGGAGATGAGTTTCACGGACTTTCCTGCCCAGGCTGGCTTTGCACCATGATCCTCAGATCTTAGCCTCCTGAGTAGCGAGGATTACAGGCGTGAGCCACTGGCACCGGGCTCAAACACTTTTTTTTCAAACATTTTGACACACAAAATGTGGCCTTTTTTCCACAGCAAGAAACAATTCTTTACCTCTTAAGTAACTAACTCGTTGCCCAAGGATTCATTTCTGGCCCTAACTACCCAAAGTTAGTGCAAGACACCACAGGTTAAGGGATCAGTTCCATAAGAGTGCTTCTACTTCAGATGTCTTTTCCAGCTCTACATCTTCATGTATTTCTGACCAGCTGTCTATAAATTGAGGATGTCCACAAAGATAGTTTGCTAGAATAGCACATACAGCTTTATTTTCATTTAACCAACTTATTATAAAGGATATCATATAAGAGTACAGATGAACAATCAGCTTGAAGATGTACATAGTTCAAGGTACGGGGACCCCATGTATAGGAACTTCTATCATTTGGAGCTGCCATTCTCTCTGGCACCTTGCTGCTCTATGAATTCCATCATTTAGTATTTAATGGAGATTCCATTACATAGACATAATTGATTAACTCATTTTCCATTGTGAGTGGTTCAGTCTGTAATCCTACTTTCTTTTCCTGGGAATTAGGTGTGGATAGAGATGAATTGCAACATGATTGGTTCCTCTAGCTCTCATCCTGAGGCTTACTTGGGCATACTTCCAGTCATCTCATTAGTGCAAACCCTGGTATGCTTGAAAAGGACTTACTGTGAACAACCAAAAAAACTTCTGTTACCCTTTCAGAACTTTGCAGAGTTTAGAGGCTCTTCCTGACAGGGGAGTAAGTCTAGATGTATATCAGTTAGTTTTCCTTATCCAAAATGCATTTGTAGGATCAGAAATATTTTGGCTTTAGCAGGCTTTTTTTACATACACAAAATGAAATATCTTGAGGATAGGACCCAAGCCTAAACATAAACTTCATTTGTGTTTCATATATAGTTTATACATATGGTCTGGAGATTATTTTATTTTACTGTTAAGAGTTTAAACCTAGGACCCCATGAATTCTAGGCAAGTTTATATCCTCCCCCCATCTCCTAAAGATAATTTTATATAATGTTTTCAGTGCATCTGCATTTTTGACAGTGCCCTTTTGACTGTACATTATTTCCCACTTGGGACAGCATATTTGTACTAAAAGGTTGGGGGCATTTCAGACTTGGGGTTTTTTTGGATTAGAGATTCTCAATGCTCCGTATTTTCTGGTTTTCTGTTTTTGAATGGTCAACTTGTATTTTCTGGTTTTCTGTTTTTGAGACAAAGTCTTACTATGTAGTCTATAAAACTTGAGATTATCCTGCCCCATCCATCCTCAGTACTGGGTTAGAGATGCTCACCACCACATCCCATTTTGCTGGGACAAAGTACCACTGGGTAGTAGATGAACTGTGATTTTCAGTCTTCCCCTGTCATGTGTTCAGTTGTCGCTGGCTAATAAAATTTCAGTAAGAATATTTAAAGGCACTTATGTTCCTCTTTGGCAAAGTGGTGTTTGGGAACTTTAGAGAAAGCCCTTTCCTATGCTTTTTGCTTCCCAGGTAATCTCAGTTTGAAATCCAAAGGAGCATATTTGGGGTACTGTTCTGAGCCCTAACAGTTTGAACATCAGTTTTGTGGATTATGCATGTATTCATACCATAGCATTTCCTTTTAAATACTAAAAATTGTTTTTGTCTTTTTATTCTAGCAATGTCTCAGGCTGTGCAGACAAATGGAACTCAACCACTAAGCAAAACATGGGAACTCAGTTTATATGAATTACAACGAACACCTCAGGTAATACAGACAAAGATAACCAAGGAAGAATATGAGATGTATGCAAACTAAGACACAGTTTTAGAAAATGGAAACTTAAATAGAACTTAACAGTACTAATTTATATACCAGCAGCTCATTGATCAGCAAGTAATTTACATACTATGTACATATTTATATGAGGCAGTAGGTGAACAGTGGTGAATAAAAGTAGGTATGGAAATTTATAGACATTAAATAAGAGTCCATAAAATCACACATGCAAGAAGTTCTATAAAGGAAAAGTTTCCTTTACAGTTGTAAAGTAATAATAAGGTAAGTAGGGAAAACTATTTTGAGGCAGTAAAAATGGCAAAGATTGGAGAAGGAGCAGATTTGAAGGAAATGAACGTACTTAAAACTGGACTCATTGACTATAGGGGCAGGTAGAGTATAGGCTTTTGTAAAATTTTTGGCATTGTTAGTACATTTTGTAAGTGGTAGGAGAATGAATTTTATCAGCAAGAGATAAACAGCCTGCAATTTCATCCCAAAGGCACCTCACCATGTAGAAATGAAATAATAGATGAAGATCCAGTGAGAGATGAAGAAGGAACATCAAGAGAAAAGGAAGGAAGGAAGGAAGGAAAGAAAATGGAATGGAGTCAGGGGGATTAGGATTCAAAATCTAATGGAAGTGGTGTTTTTTTTCTTTTTCTTTTTTGTTGGTCATGGGGCTTGAACTCTGGGCCTGGGCACTGTCCCTCAGCTCTCAGCTCAAGGCGAGTGCTCTACCACTTGAGCCACAGTGCCACTTCCAATTTTCTGGTGGTTAATTGGAGATAAGAATCTCAGGGACTTTCCTTGCCCAGGCTGGCTTTGATACTCAGATATCAGCCTCAGATGTCAGCCTCCTAAAGTAGCTTGGATTACAGGCATGAGCCACCGACACCCAGAGAGGTTATCATTTTGGAAGTAGATGTTTGCAGAGTAGAGAGGTCTTTGAGTATTCTCAGCACAAATGAAAGACAAATATTGCAAGAGATAAGTATGTCAGCTCCCTTAATCAAATTATAATACATGTATTGAAATATTACATGGTACTTCACAGATATGTACAAATTAAAACACATAAAAATTAGAAATCTATGTGTGTATATATATCAACACATAGAAAATAGTAACAGAAAGGTATGCTTATGTAAAATGGAATACAGAAAGTGCTTTTATATGTAGAGACTAGAATAAAAGTCACTTGATAGTAGTTGTACCTTGTTATTATAAATGTAAGTATATTTTACTGGAGCTTTCTGTAGAATAATATCTATAACTTCTCTGTCTTTTCAAGCATTTGATCTTTGATCATGTTAAAAAAAGCACAAGTATTAGAGCCATTGTGTCAGTAGTGTATTGGGAACATGCCTGTATGTTTCTTTTCAGTGCCCACCATTATCGAATTTTTCCTGTATCTATCAGTATCTGAGGCTTTAGAGATATATAACCCTTGTTCTTAATTACAGCCATGGGAAAGTGGGGGGTATGGAGATAAAACAAGTAGGACCTACCGATAGGCATCAGGAATGAAGTATCTTGGAATTTTTCTTTGGAATTCCAAATGTAATTTGGCAGAGAACAATTTTAGGGACAGTAGTTTAGATGTATTATGATTTAAATCAGCTTGTAGGTTAGCCTGAGAATCTAACTACTTTGATCAAACTGTGGAACAAGACTTTTTTGAGATTCAAAAGTGATTTCAAAATGAATTTCTGTTAAACTGTTAGCAAATTAGAAAGTACATATATTAAAATCTTGAAATATTTAAATGGGCAAATATATATGGTTTGTAAAACTTGTAGAATTTGAATATGGAAAAATTCTTAAGGTTGAATTAGTCCCTTTTCATCTTGGCAAGTAAGAAAACAATAAAATAATTTAGAGTCATGTAGCTCATTAATACAACTAGAACTATTAAGGCCCATGATTCCAAATGCAGTGCTTTTTATTATAGCAGGCTAATTTCCCTCTAATTATTTTTTCTTCATATTAATATGCTATCTTTAGCATATAAAGAATTTATAGAATGCAGTAGTGGTGTGGAGAGGATTATATATGAGTTAATAATGATCATTGCTGGAAAAGGGATACATGGATGTTCATTTTTATTATTTTTAATAATTTCATACATTTAAATTTGTCCATAATAAAATAAGTAGAATTGAATCTTAAAGTGACTCTTTTGCAGGAGGCAATAACAGATGGCTTGGAAATTGTGGTTTCACCTAGAAGTCTCCACAGTGAATTAATGTGTCCAATTTGCTTGGATATGTTAAAGAACACCATGACTACAAAGGAGTGTTTACATCGTTTTTGTGCAGATTGCATTATCACAGCCCTTAGAAGTGGGTATGTTGAAATGAACTATACTAGATATATTTAGGTTGTACCATAGTGCTCTCTGGAATTTGAGGAGTTCCTTCCAATAATTATTTGACTAGAACGAAGTTTAAGTTTTAATGAGAATTTTTGTTTTTAATCAGCTGGTTTTATGTACTTATAGAAGTTTTATAGCATATCTACATCTATAAAGGAAATTAGGAATTATGAACACGTTTTTTCCAATGTAAATAATATCCATGAAAATGTTATTTTGGTAAAACAGTTGATAACATAAATAGTGGGTAGGTTTTCCTTATATGACATGGATAATCAGAAAGGGGGAAATTTAAATTAGGTAATAAGCGATTTTTATTTCTAAAATTGTTACATATAAATTATCTTTGGGGATTTCTTTTTCTTATGGCAATTGATAGTGGTTGAGATTTGTAAAACTTTGCTTGTGTTTACTTAAGATTTTCTAGGAAATTCAGATTAATCATCCTAAATTTCTGTGACCCAGAAAAGGCATTGCAGAAAAGATTACATCTAGAAGGCTGACTTTTTTGTGTTTAGACCAAAGATGCTGGTGGTGTTTACAATTTCTTTCCTTTTATTTAGCAACAAAGAATGCCCTACTTGCCGGAAAAAGCTTGTTTCCAAAAGATCACTAAGGCCAGATCCAAATTTTGATGCTCTCATCAGCAAAATTTATCCAAGTCGAGATGAGTATGAAGCTCATCAAGAGAGAGTATTAGCCAGGATCAACAAACACAATAATCAGCAAGCACTCAGTCACAGCATTGAGGAAGGACTGAAGATACAGGCCATGAACAGGTACATGGGAAAGAGGGTGAGAGATGGGAACCATTTTTCCAATACCTTATTAAATGCTAAATTTATAGTTAAAAAATAAAAATGTGATGGGGCTGGGAAGGTGGATCAGTGGTAGAGTGCTTGCCTTGCATGCCTGAGGCCCTGGGTTCGATTCCTCAGCACCACATAAGCAAAAAGAAAAAAGCTGGAAGTGGCGCTGTGGCTCAAGTGGTCGAGCACTAGCATTGAGCTGAAGAGCTGAGGGACAGTGCCCAGGCCCAGAGTTCAGGCCCCACGACTGGACCCAAAAAAAAAAAAAGTGGTAAAATAGTTTTGTATGATTATCTTTTCATGTAAGTATAAATACATTTCAAGAGCTGATAGGGCATTTCATTTAAAATAGTAGATTCCCTTGTACTCATGTCTACCTATTCCTACCATTCTATTTCTCTTCTTTAGAGAAAAACTCTTGAAATACTTGTGTCTGATTTTTTTTTTCCATTCTTTTCATACATACCCCATCATTGCACTTGTGAAAGTGATCTTCTGTACATTATGCAGTCTTCTGGGTAATGAATGTCAGACCTCATTTTATTCAGCAGCAGCAGACATGCTTAGCTTCTTCACCTGGCTTTCAGGAGACCATGTGCTTTACTCCCTTTTTATGTCACTGGCCATTGCTTTTAAGTTACTTTTTGAAGTTTTATTTGAATGCCACTCATAGAAGTCGAGTGCTTCAGGATCAGTCTTTGTTCTTTTTCAGTACAGGGTTTGGATCCTGATGACCTTATCTAGTTTCATGGCTTTAATTACCATCTCAATGCTGATGACTTCCAAATATACACACATATACACATGTACATATGTGCAGCCTGCACTACCCTGGATTTTAGATTTCATCTTTGGATATCTAAGAGTATCTCATAATTAACATTACAGTATTGAACTTTTGAGTTCTACTGTTTATTCTGCCTCATTGTTGATCTTTCCATTTGTTTCACTTAGAAACTTTTGAACCCTTAAAGGTCTTTCTTAGGTCTTCTATTCTAATCTGTGAATAATTTCGTTGTGGCTTTCTCTGTAATAGATCCATATTTGTCCACCTTCCTTAATCAGTTCTCGAATTTATGCCTGTGTCATCCTGGTGTCCTCCTTTTTATACATCCAAGTAGCATTATCACACTCAGGTTTATTGCTTGAGATGTGTCTTGTGAACTGTTTTCCCAGGCTGGCCTTGATATCTAAACATTCTTTAAATACTTTCTGACATGATTACATGATAGTGCTCTGGCACTTGGACCGGTTTTTGGGCAGAAGCATGGGATAAAAATAAGTACAATAAGTCCTAGTAAGCCTGATAGTTTATGGTCAGCTGAACAACTTGTCTCCTGCTATAGTTGTGGTTTAAATTATACATATATGTATAGTCTTTAAGTTGATACTGAGTTAACTTGTTTTTCCATTATTAGCCTATTCATATTTTTTTTCAAAATATGGTTATGGTTTAAAAAGATAACAAAATACTATGCCAACCATGTTTAAAATGTTTACATTTACACTATTGTGCAACCAATCTTCAGAACTGCTTTTTCATCTATATTTTTTATTTGTGCAAACGTAAATGAAAAAGTAGGGTAGGTGCGTACAGACAGATAATATAGTAGAAGAATGTATCCTGTTATCATATCCTAGCACTAAGTCCTGATACTTACTAATTGTGTTGCTTTAGGCTAATTATATTTTGTCTTATCTGCATAATTAGAGTATTATACATTGCTAGGTTGTTTTAAAGAGTAAATGAGATTGCATACACAAAATGCCTTGTCCAGTAAATGGCCTTAGTATCTGAGCTTATGAGAGAACTGTACTTTTATTTGTACTTTTAACTGTACTTTTATGCTGCTTATTTAGATACCATCGCATCTTCCTCATTAGAGCCTTTTACACTGCAATAGCAGGATTTAAGGGGAAGTCAGGGTGTTTTTGCCATCCTTCCTTAAGTTTTGTTTGCTTAAAAGTATTCTGATTTATGTCTTAAATAGGTATAAATAACTTCCCTCACAACTTTTACATTTTCTTATGCCTTTCTTAAGACTTATAATCTCATTACAAAATGATCAAAATATAAAGATTTGCAAATAATTCCTTTAGTCTTTCTTTTGATTAACAAAGAAAATTGTCATGTGAATAGGAACATTTGCTTCAGTTATTTATAAGTGTTTAGACGTGAGATTTTTTTTTTTTTAGGCTTTTCTGGGGCACATGGGAAACTTACCAAATTGAGTAATCAAGATGTTTTTAAATTCTAAAGTTAATAGCAAGTATGCTTCAAGTTGGATGCTTTTACCTGGCAAAGAGACATGTACATGCATGTATACCCAAGATTTGAGAGGTTGATGCAGGAGAATCATGAGTTAAGTTATATATGTATATAATCATGACTTAAGTCATGTATGAGTTAGGATTTTTTTTCCCTTTTGGCATAAAGGTTTTTAAAATGTAAATTTTTTGCTTCCTCCCACTTAACTAGATTGCAGCGAGGCAAGAAGCAACAGATTGAAAATGGTAGTGGAGCAGAAGATAATGGCGACAGTTCACATTGTAGCAATGCATCCACACACAGCAACCAGGAAGCAGGCCCTAGTAACAAAAGGACCAAAACCTCTGATGATTCTGGGCTTGAGCTTGATAATAATAATACAGCAGTGGCAATTGATCCAGTAATGGATGGTGCTAGTGAGATTGAGTTAGTGTTCAGGCCTCATCCTACGCTTATGGAAAAAGATGACAGTGCACAGACAAGGTGAGTATATGGTTTGGTTTCAGATTATCTCTGAAGTTGGAGCAGTAGTTCTCATTCTCTTGTCAGGGTTCAACTTGGGTAAATGGGGTGTCCAGATTGTTTCCTTCCTTTTGCATGTGCTTCTTACCCACAGATGCACATATGGAATGGAACAACCTAGTTTTTAGACAGTGGAGGAGAAGTAAAGGACCATCCAGATTTTTTTAAGGGTGATAGTAGGGCACCAGTAGGCTCTACAAGCCATGTGGCAAAGACTTCCAGCATACAGTCTGCCAGTGAGTGCAGATGAACATTATTATTATTACTATGTCATCATCATCATCATCATTGTACACTGTTTATACACTGCTGTATAAACTCAGGATGTTATGCTTAC
This sequence comes from Dipodomys merriami, assembly GCF_024711535.1. Classification (NCBI taxonomy): domain Eukaryota; kingdom Metazoa; phylum Chordata; class Mammalia; order Rodentia; family Heteromyidae; genus Dipodomys; species Dipodomys merriami. The sequence continues at coordinate 6,578,640 of NW_027203826.1, forward strand.
TAGGCAAGTGCCACTTGAGTCATGTTTTCAGGTCTAATATTAAATACTTGTTAAATTAGTACTACTTTTATTAGTTTTAAATATTAGAAATGTTAACTCTTGAAAGGGTGAACTACTTGCTCATATTCTTAAGATTCCTCATGATGCCAAAGCCTGCAGATTCTAAGCATTGAACTTTAACAACTAGTATGATTTTTTTTTTTTTTGCCTCCTGTATATGATGCATTTCTGTTTGATTTTTGTCACTTTATATCATTTTATGGGAGGTAAAGGAGATGAAGCAGTCAAGTAGTATGTACTTCTCCCATTCTTTTCAGGAAGAAAGCTTTGAATAATAGATTAACAAATTCTATTTATATTTTATTTTGCATTTTAGAAATATAGTTCCCAATTTATTTACGTTGATATAATCTCTATTTCTACAGATTAAATTTTTAATGATTTATTCTTTCAGATATATAAAGACTTCAGGTAATGCCACTGTTGATCATTTATCCAAGTATCTGGCTGTGAGGTTAGCTTTAGAAGAACTTCGAAGCAAAGGAGAATCAAACCAGATGAACCTGGATACAGCCAGTGAGAAGCAGTATACCATTTATATAGCAACAGCCAGTGGCCAGTTCACTGTGAGTATTTAACATACTAGACTGTTGAACCTGGGAACACGTTAACCGACTTAGTGTCAAGTACTGTTGGACCACAGTATAGAATCTTGAGAAATTTCATCAGAGTAGTTGACCTTTGATACCCTTTGTTCTATTACAATATAAAGCAGTTATTCCTAATTTTTTTTTTTTTTTTTATTTTTAAGCCAATTTTCTCTCCAGTTCGTAGTCTAGCCTGATCTTGAACTCATATGAGGGCTGGCATTGTAGTTATGTAGTACCATGGCCTGCTTTTCCCATTGTTTAAAGCCTACTTTGAATGATGTCTTGTTGGATTAGCTTTCATTCCTCTGATCCCCTGCATTTGAATACTAAGGGTTCCTGCTCTGGTTCCCCCTCTCTCTTCATTTCCATAACCTTTGCAGCATCATATCCATCATACTGAAAGGAAAGACTGTTTGAGCTTTCATTAGTATTTTTCTTTCTCATGGTGTTGAGGATCTAATCTAGGGCCTTGCACCTGCCAGGTAAGTTCTGCCACTGAGATATATCTCTTATTCTTACATGTAATTCTTTTTTTTTTTGTCGTTTGTGGGGCTTGAACTCTGGGCCTGGGCGCTGTCCCTCAGCTCTTCAGCTCATGAGACTTTTTTTGGCGGGGAGGGAGGGGGTCCGGTCATGGTGCCTGAACTCTGGGCCTGGGCGCTGTCCCTCAGCTCTTCAGCTCAAGGTTAGTGCTCTACCACTTGAGCCACAGCGCCACTTCTGGCTTTTTTCTTTTTTCTTATGTGGTGCTAAGGAATCGAACCCAGGGCCTCATGCATGCAAGGCAAGCACTCTACCACTGAGCCACCTTCCCAGCCCTAGCATTTCAGCTCAAAGCGAGTGCTCTACTACTTGAGCCACAGTGCCATTTCGGGTTTTCTGGTGGTTTATTGGAGATAAGAGTTTCACTGACTTTTTCCTGCTTCAGCTTGCTTTGAACCATAGTCCTCAGATCTCAGACCCCTGAGTAGCTAGGATTACAAGTGTTAGCCACCAGTGCCCGGCTTTACATGTAATTCTTAATTTTCATAATACCTCACTAAACAAGAATTTGCTAAAGCTAGGTTGATTGTAATAGGACTTAGGGAATTCATATCATCAAGAGATGGTTTGTGGATAAACAATCTTAGATGGGCTTTGAAACATTAAAGAAACCAGGGTTTCTAAGAAAGGTTAAGAGTGATAGGTGTTGGGGAGCTGAGGACATCAGAGTGACCAAATCAGGGATTAGCATCAGAAAATCACAAAAAGACAAGAAATGACTAAGGATAGATTCCAGGGGCTAATATTGGGTTTAATGGTAGTGGAACAACTTGATTAAGTAGCAGTGCTATCCTGGGAGCACATTGCAGCATGGACAGAAGAGAGAAAAGACCTGAGACACTAGGACACTCAGAGCCCGCTGCAGCAAATCATGAGATAACAAGGAGCTTCACAAAGCTGGCGCTTTGTTGGGTTGGTACAAATCAAACTAGTCATAAAGACTATGCAGATGAACAGAGGATAATAATGAAAAAAATCTTAACTTTGCCTAAAGTGTAACTACTGGGGAAAGGTCAGGACCCATTTCCACAGAGGTCATACCTTTCACTCACCATCTTCACTCTCCTATCCTATTTCTAGATATCTCTTAAGCCTATTGAACTCAACATAGGTCACTTAAATGACTCCAGTGTTTTCATTAAGATCAATTCCATTGTGGTTATAATCAGTTAGTGATTCCAAAAAGTGGTTTGATTGGAGTTAGTGAGCTTCCTTTTTGAGAAATTGAGGCAGCAGAGCATGCTAGAATACTTGGGTAAGCAGTTTTAATGGATATCTATAAATAGATATATCTGTAGAACATTTTGTACTGTTGGGAGAACAGTTCCGTATGTACAGAAGTTTCTATGACCTTCTCAATAGCAGACTACAAATGAAATATTACTTAAAGTCCCTTATGGACTGTGTGCTCCTTATAACCTAGGCTTAACCTCTTGAAGAGAATGTTTTAAGGACAAGTAATTGGAGGAAGTAGTGTAGCCTCAAAGAAGTAAGTGACCACGTAGTTAGAAGCCCCAGGACAAGACACAGTGTGCAGGCATCTTATCTGATTTATCATTGCGTCTAATTTATAGAGACTTCTGGGAAGGCTAACTCTTGGGAAAGTTCGGTTATGAGCAATGTTAACTGCCTTCTAAAATTAGCCTTTTTCTATTCTTTTTTAGCAATAAGAATTGGTGATTATAACAGTACACCACTATAGTCACAGTTTCATACTGCTCTGCTTTACTCAGCTACATCTAAGGATGGAGAGTACATCTAATGATTGGGAGGTTCCAACATTGATAGAACAAACTCTGAGAAGTTCTCTGGAAAATTACTCTGACTTTAAGCATTCTGCCTGAGCAAGGCATCCACTTCTTGAATACGTTTTCACTTTTGAAGCTGTCAAGCATATGTATAGTAGTCCAAAAATTTTGGAGGGCTATCCCCTACGTTTCCCTTTTGTGAAGATTAGAGTCAACCAAAATCATCCCAGAAGACTGATACTTGAGCCAGGATGTTGCTTTTCCCAGTCTTGCCATATTTTTGAGATGTAACGCTTAGACATGAGTGGTAAAAGCAGCTCAGGGGCCCTTGCTTAACCAAACAGGCAGATGTCAGGTGCTGGTGGGGTTTTAACTTCAAATCCTAGTACTACAAAAAAGAGTTTGTAAAGCAGGGTGTGGTGGTTCATGCCTGTTAACCATAACTGCTTGGGAGGCTGAGATTGGGAAGATTATTGTTCCAGGCCAGGCAGGCATAAAGTTTACTTGATCTCATCTCAGCCATTTAAAACAAAACAGGGCCCGATGGGTCACATATGTCATTCCAGCTGTGTGGGAAACATAAATAGGAGGGTAGTGGTCCAGGCTGTCCTGGACAAACATCAAGACTGACCCTGTTGAATCATAGCCAGAGCAGAAAAGCCTTGGAAATGATTCAACTGGTAGGGTACCTGAGTTCAAACCCTGCTTCTGTCCCCCCATGACCCCCAAAAATGTTTGTGGACTTTTGTTCTATTATTGAACAAAATATGACTTTGATAATTTTTTCTTTCTTTTTTTGTTTTAGGTATTAAATGGCTCTTTTTCTTTGGAATTGGTCAGTGAGAAATATTGGAAAGTGAACAAGCCCATGGAACTTTATTATGCACCCACCAAGGAGCACAAATAAGTTTTTAAAATCAATTCTGAGACTGAACTTTTTTTTATAGCCTTTTTCTTTAATATTAAAGATGTACCATCACTACTCTTATGGACAGATCTTGGATATGCTGTTCAATTTCCTTTCTGAGCCAGACTCATTTACACTATTAGAATCATTTCCCCTTAATTTAAGATTTACTTTTTGGAAGATACTGCAGCAGTTCAGTACTTATTCTTTTCTTTTCTTTTAATAATATGTCTAAGTGTGTGCTTTCACAAAGAATGGTTCCATAACCTTTGACCCAGGAGTTTTTTTTTTTTTTTTTTTTTTGGTCCAGTTGTGGGGCCTGAACTCTGGGCCTGAGCACTATCCCTCAGCTCTTCAGCTCAATGCTAGTGCCCTACCACCTGAGCCACAGCGCCACTTCCGGCTTTTTTCTTTTTGCTTATGTGGTGCTGAGGAATCGAACCCAGGGCCTCAGGCATGCAAGGCAAGCGCTCTACCACTGAGCCAACTTCCCAGCCCCATGACCCAGGAGTTTTTAAGTAAAGCTTCAGTTGGCTATCTTTTCCTTCTGCCCTTAGATTTTTTTAGGTCTCTATAGAAGTTAATATGTATTCTTTCCCTTCCTGGAGTCTTGTATATTTATAGTTTTCTATATAAATTGTAGTATCTTCATGAAGACCAAGGCTCAATTTTCATAAAAACAATTCTCATAGGATTATTATTTTCATGGTATTTTCTTCCATATATCTCATTTTTGAAAGAGGTTCTTTATGAACTTGGTGTCCATTGTCATTGCAATGTTATTTTTTTCTGTTCCCCTCTCCCACTCACTTGAAAGTTTAGAATTTTTGGTCATGGGGAAGAGAATCAAAGTCTTAAGTTCTATGAGAACATAGTTCATTAACAGATTTCACTGAAGAGAAGTTGTTAGGAATATGTAGTTCTCAACTGTATATTTAAGAGTTCTTTTGTATTAGTTTTACTTCAGTTCCTTTATTATGTGTTTGATGTTTTTTTTTTCTGTTTAAAATACCAGAGATATTTTGCACTTTAGCCTTGATGAAAAGTACAAGATATGTTGTTTCCCTGGTTCTTTTCTTATTGGTAGTGATTTCAGAGTCCAGAATAACATGGCACATAGAACTAACAATGGAAAAAACTCTTTGTGTTTGAAAGTGTGCTTAGCATTTTGAGTTGCCATATCAGTTTATAATTTGGTGCTCTGCTAATTACACTATAGAAGCAGGTTAATGGAGTTTGAACCCTGCTTTAATATGTACTAAAAGATGATTCTGTGCAGAAATTTCAGCAGTTTTATATTAGAGACAGTATTGGCTGTTTGGGATGTAGATACTTTATGTCTACTAGTCTGGAAGATTGGCTTGTGTCTTTTTTTTTTTTTTTTTTTTTGCTGAGGTGGGTTCCTGTCCTGGCTTGAACTCAGGACCTGGGCATTGTTCCTGAGCTTTCTGCAGCTCCACTTCTAGCTTTTTGGTGGTTAACTGGAGATGAATCCACAAACTTTTCTGCCTTTGCTGGCTTTGAACCACAATCATGAGATCTCAGCCTCCTGTGTAGCTAGGATTACAAATGTGAGCCACCAGCACCTGGCTGTGTCTTATTTTTTTCCCTGTCCTGATTCCAGATATGTCTCCAAGTTCATAATCACAGTATTTATGAAGACTTGTCTGCATTGAGAATTTTCGGAGAGAATAGACCTCCAGTACCACTGTAACTAAAGTCTGTCTAGTCATTGTAAATATTTACCTGTCAATTTTGACAGATTGGGGCAGCTCAATATTTTAACTTGGAGCCAAGTATGAAAACTTAAAAGGCTTATTCAATTTTTTACCATTTTACTAAAAATATTTGAAATCTGTTTTTACAGTTTTTTTTGTAATCTGTGCCATGAAATTTGAAAACTACCAAAAATTAAGAGAACTTTTATATTAAATTCCTTTTCTGGTGTAAAGTTAAGTTGTATAGATTATTAATGCATGTCCACTGAATATATATAACCCTGGTTTTGTGATAAAATTGCTTAGATTTTATTGGTGACAGATTAGTGGTTGCATTAAATAATTAAATTTCATTGTGGTTACTAATTGAAATTTTATCTTTAAGCAGAAAGTTATTTGTGAATATAAGCTTTGTGCTTAGAGAATGTATGTGTTTTTACCTGTCAGTATGGGAGGACATAAACTTTGCATCATTAGTGAAGTCATTGAATGTGTAATCCTTGCAAAATAGAACTATAAGAAGTGATAAGAATGGTGAAAGAGTGTATGTGTGTGTGTGTGTATGAGCACGCGCGTGTGCGCGCGCATGCGTGCACGCGCACATACAATGAAGGGGAGGTACTATTGGCCATCACTGTTCCATGGTGGGTTTTTTTTTGTCGGTCATGAACTCAGCCTGGGTACCTTCCTTTAACTCTTTTGCTCAAAGCTAGTGCTCTACCACTTTAAGCCCCAACACCACTTCTGGTTTTGTGGTGGTTAATTAGAGGTAAGAATCTTACAGACTGTTTTTCCTCGGGTGGCTTTGAGCCCTGATCCTCAGATCTCAGCCTCTTGAGTAGCATGAGCCACCAGCACCTGGCTGTTGGTGTGGTTTTATAAAGTATTATCTAAGGAAGTAGTTGCAGTTACCATTGGCTTACTAAATGTAATGAAGGTCTTTGGGTACATTATCATTTTAAGTTTTGTTACTACCCATAGCCATATTTTACCACTTTTATCCTTTTTTTTTAAGAGAAGGCACAGAACAGCTGAATAGAGGCCCAGGCTGTCTGTGCTTGAACTCTTGATCACAAGCCATCCTCCTTCCTCAGTCTCTGAGTAGTTGGGACAAAAGGTATATATCATCCTGCCTGACTCATTTTAACCATTTATAAGTCTGCATGTCAGTGGTAGTGGGTACATTCAGAGTTGTGTAATGATCACCACTATCTTTCCAGAACTTGTTTATTCCCAGACAAAAAAACTACATAAGCACTCTCCATAAATTCCTACCCATTCCCTGGCAATACTTGTTTCACTTTCTTTCTTTCTTTTTTTTTTTTTTTTTTGGGTACAGTAGTGGGGCCTGAACTCTGGGCCTGAATGCTGTCCCTCAGCTCTTCAGCTCAAGGCGAGTGCTCTACCACTTGAGCCACAGCTCCACTTCTGGCTTTTTTTTCTTTTTGCTTATGTGGTGCTGAGGAATCGAACCCAGGGCCTCGAGCATGCAAGGCAAGTGCTCTACCACTAAGCCACCTTCCCAGCCCTCACTTTCTTTCTTTGAATTTGATATTCATATTAGTAAAATCACACAATGTTTTCAGTATTTTTTTATGTAATAGATGTATTAATTTTATGGCTGGATAACACAGTATATATGTACAGTCCTATCAATGGACATTTGTACTTATAAAATAACTGTAGTCAACATTATTGTGCAAGTATGAGTTCTGCTTTTGTTTGGGTATATACATAGGAATGGAGTTGTTGGATCATGCTGTCTTATATTTAAATTTTTTTGAGGCGCCTGAAAGTTTTCCACCATGACTGCACCAGTTTACATTGTCACCAGAAATGAGTAAGGGGCCCAGTTTTTCCATAATCTCTGCATCACTTACTACTATTTTTATAATGATCTGAATTGGTATCCTTATACATAACTACTGTAATGAGTATAATCTCTTGTGATTTTTGAACTGCATTTTTTAAATGGCTTATAATATTTGACATCTTTTTTACTTATTGATCAGTTTAATATTTTTTATAAACTCTATATTTTAATCCTTTGCTTTTGTTTTTGCATTCTGGGCAAGTGTTCATATCACTGAACTTTCTCCTTTGTTTTTTAAATGGGGGTCTCCCTGCTATGATGCCCAGTCTAGCCTCAGACTTTTGGGCTCAAGTGATCCTTCTGTCCCAGCCTCCTGTCTGGAATTGGGTGGCTCTTTTTTCTTGTTACTGAGTTGTAGGAGTTCTTTGTGTATCTGCATATTACTGTGTTTGCAGATATGTAAACTGCAAATGTTTCCTTCCATTCTAAGTTTTCATTCTCTGGTTATGTGTTTCTGATAAAATTTCTGGGCTTTTTGTATGTACACATTTTTCTCAAAAATTTTAGTTTTGATGAAGTTTATTGTGTTTTTCTATTTGTGGACTGTGCTTTTGGAGTCATAATCAAAAACTCAATTGTTCACTGTTGTGAACTTTTTTCCTGCTCTTCAGAGAGTGTTATAGTCTCAACTTACATTTAGTTCTTTGAAGTATTTTGAGTTTTGTATTGGATAAGCAGTTCATCTTTGTGATCTCCATGTGGTTATCTAGTTTTCTTATCATACAGTAGTCCACTCACCACGAAATGGTGTTGGTTCTCTTGTTCAAAGTCAGTTGACTATATGCAAGTTTATTTTTGAGCTTCATCCACTGGTCTGTATGTCTGCCCTTATACCAGTGCCATCTTACTTGATAGGAGCATTGTAGTAACTTTTTTATGGTATTATTTTTAATCTTTTCAATCCTTTGAACAAGAAATTCTATTCCTTAAGCCTTTGAAAAGCTACGATTCTGTATTCTGACTCAGGGAAGCTTACCTGAAGTAATTGAAATGCTAGATGAGAAAGGAATCTCTTAAATTCCCACTGCATTTCTACTTACGTATGCATATTTTTGTATGCTAATCTTATAAGTATAATTATATAATTATTAGAAAACAAGTTTCACAGTTTTCCTATTTTAATGTTATTATAAGGGTGATATACAGAGGGATTACAGTTATATGAGTCTGTTAATGAGAGTACATTTTCTTTTATACATTGTCTCCCTTTCCTTAACTCTGTTTCCCTCCTATCATCACCCTTGAGGTATAGAGTTCACTTTCATTGGTGTCCAGAGAGCTCCACTGCTGAACTTTTTCACCTGTGTTTCAATTTTTGTAACTACAAAAAAAATTACCTGAATTTTTCTCATTTAGTGGAATAAGGGCTTATGAAAATTCACTATTCTGTAAAGCAAATGAAAACAAGGTAGAATTTACAAAAAAATCAACTGTTTAGACTTGTACAATTAACCAAAGTTTTCTAGCAGTTAGGTATCCTTGAAAATTAACTTGTAATAGGTAGTCAAGTGGTTGAGATCTGAAGATCATGTTTTGAAGCCAGCTCAGGTGGAAAAGTCCATGAGATTCTTACCTCCAGTTAATCAGTAAAAAGTTGCAAATGGAACTGTAGCTCAAGTAGTAGAGGGCCACCCTTGAGCAAATTTTGCTAAGGAACAGCTCTCAGGCCTTAAGTTCAAGCCCCAGTACCAGCACACACACAAAGTTTGGAGCTCCTCAAAGAACAATTCTTAAAATCCCTAAATCACCTCAAAGAATTGTTTCATTTGGCTTGTCTAGCCACCTTCCTTCTTAGCATTATTTTCAGAGGTTTTTTTTTTTGTCTTTTTTTGTTCTGGTCCTGGGGGAAGGGAAGGCTAATGAGTCTAAATTGCTGGAGTGTTAAAGGCATTATCCCAGCCTGACACCACTTAAGCAAGATGAGGAAAGGTACAGATTTATGACATTTAAGGACATCTGTGTCTAGCTAACAGCTGTCCACAAAGTGAGTGAAGCAAAGTCTTAAGTGGTCACATAATAATACATATTTTACAAAATTAATCCAGGAAAGCCATTAAACAAACAGTAAACACAAGTCAGTCTAACTTTTGACAAAATAAAACTTATATGTAAAGAATCAAGGTAGCAACTATGTAAGAGGAAGTGCAGATTGTCCACTTAGTAAGCATATCCAAATAACTTTCAAGAAACCATGGCTAAAGAATTAAATATGGAGCGTTGCCTCAAATTATCTTGCTAAATCATCTTGGAAACAGTGGTTCAGGATTCTGACTTGGGAAATTGTAGAGATGAATATGAGAAACCAAACAGAAAGTTGGATTGAAAAATAGAATTAAAAGTTAAAAGTGTCATGGTAGATTTGAACAGTAAGAAGTTATGAACTTGAAAACAAACCATTTGAAAATACATTTCTGATAAAAGTGGAAAAGCAAATGAACAGAGCCCCAGGAACTTGTGGGACATCAAGTGTATTAAGAAAATAACTTCCAGTAGAGAGGAGAGGGGCTGAAATGTCACCATTGGATGAAAAGCATTAGCACATTCCAAATACCCAGCAAATACCAGAAAGAAACTCACATCCACAAAACAATAAGCACTTGTTGACTCTAGCAATCTTAGAAAATAACAAAGGAACAGTTTAATACAAGAGGTTCTCCAGAACAGTCTTTATCAAGATAAGCAATGGGGGAAGAAGGAAGGGAAGTCAGTGAGTCACAAAGTGTTGAAAAAGTAAGAATTTTATGTTCAGTAAAATTGTACCACAAAATGGAAGAAATCAGGCCATTCTCACAAAGCCAGTTCTACAAGAAATTCTGCCTGTTCTACAAGAAATTCTAAAGAGACTTCTAAGCTGAAGACATGAATCTACACAAAGGAACAGCCCTGGTAAAAGTAATTGAATAGTTCACATGTAAAAGACAGTCTTAGCTCAGGCTTTATACAACAAAATACCGTAAGCCACATGACTTATTTCTCCCAGTTTTGAAGGTTAAGAAGTCCAAAATTAAGGTGCCAGCAAATTGTTACTGTGAAGGTCTTCTATTTGGCTGTCTAAACAATTATCTTCTCATAGCCCTCAAATATTGGAAGCAAATGAGCTGTGTTCTCATGTATTTTTTTCTTTTCCTTATTTTATTTTTGTTGGTTGTGGGGCCTGAACTCAGGGAGGGCCTGGGCATTGTCCATGAGCCTCTCTGTGCTCAGGGTTAGTGATCTACCACTTGAACCATACAGTGCTACTTTGTAGCTAATGGAGCTAACAGTCTCAGTTTGAGTGTTTAACCACTTTGAGTGGTTAATTTGAGCTAAGAGTCTCAAGGGCACTTTTCTGCGGAGGCTGGCTTTGAACCATGATCCTCAGAACTCAGCCTCTTGAATAGCTAGGATTATAGGGGTGAGCCGCTAGCACTCAGCTGTCGTTTTTATTAGACGGTCTTGTCATATATCCCCAAGCTAGGTTCAAACTCAGATCTTCCTATTTCACTGTTTCTAGTGCTGGGATTCTGGGCATACATTTGTATACACTGCTGTTCGCTCACTCATAAGGAATCCCTCAGGGATTTCAACACTGAGAACCTCCTTTCAACTTTAGTTATCTACCCAAAGCCCAGCTTCCTCAAACCATTACATTGTGGTTAGGGCTTCAAGGAAAGAAATTGAGGATCACTAATGTTTAGTCCCTGCATCTCTTCTTTTGAAGGAAAGATACTGAGGATAGAACCCGGACCTCACAGCATGCTAGAAAAGTTCTCTACCACTGTGCTGTGTCTCCAGCTCGGAACACATTTTTGCTTATAATTTGACTAAAAAAAAAAAAGAAACCCTGCAAACTACACATATATTGCTTAGTGATGGTGGTAGGTTCTAAGAAGTTTGATATTAGTCTGTTTCCTCGTATAAACATTATAGTGTGTTCTTAGAACTTACGTAGATGGGGGCTGGGAATGTGGCGTAGGGGTAGTATGCTCGCCTAGTGTGCATGAAGCCCTGGTTTTCATTCCTCAGTGCTATAAACAGAAAAAGCTGGAAGTGGCATTGTGGCTCAAGTAGTAGAGTGCTATCCTTGAGAAAAAGAAGCTCAGGGACAATGCCTACACCCTGAGGACTGGCAAAAAAAGAATATACCTAGATGCTTTAGCCTATTCTACACCTTAGCTCTATGGACTTGAGATAGCATGATAGACAAAAACAGTATAGTAAAAATACTTACCAACGATTGTAAAATGGGCTGCCCGTATAGGTCTCTTGTTTTTGTTTTTGTTTTTTGGGTCCGGTCGTGGGGCCTGAACTCTGGGCCTGGGCACTGTCCCTCAGCTCTTCAGCTCAAGGCTAACACTCTACCACTTGAGCCACAATGCCACTTCGGGCTTTTTTCTTTTTGCTTATGTGGTGCTGAGGAATCGAACCCAGAGCCTCATGCATGCAAGGCAAGCGCTCTACCACTGAGCCACCTTCCCAGCCCCGTATAAGTCTCTTGTTAGGGAAGGAATTTGCCGGAGTGGAAGTCCAATGGTGGGTGAATCCTAGGATATTACTATACCCTGATCTAGAATGTTAAATGTATACTTAGGTTATACCAAATTTATTAAAATATTTTCTCCAGTATTCAACTTTAGCTTATGATTCTCTTAAATTTTTAAAAAATTATCTTTAGTTGTACACAGGATTTTCAGTTCAACAAAGCAGCTTATAAGTACAACACATCTTGATCAGCGTTATCCCTTATTATGCTTTTTTAGCCTTATAAATGATTCTTTTTAATCCTACAAGTCATTTTCTGAAGTTTTATTTTTGATGTTAGTGTGTAGCCAACGCTGCCTTTGTTAACTTTAAATTGAAGAAAATATGAAGGTTTTGTTACCTGTGAGACACACACACACACACACACACACACACACAATATACCCTAGGCCTACACAAGGTGGGGATCATTGTATCCTGTATCACTGTCTCCTATATCCATATCTTGTCCCAGTGGAAAGTCTTGAGCATCAGTAGCATGCAGGAGCTGACACGTGACATGATGCTATCCTGAAGGATCTGCTCGAGGCTCTTCTCAAGACAAAGGCTTTTGTGAAACATGTTCTTGATGGTTTGTTTCTTCTTGTCATCACAGAGTTGCTTGTAAGCAGGTCATTTACTATGAACATTATTTCTATTTAAAAAAAATTATTTATTTGCCAGTCCTGGGGCTTGAACTCTGCCTGGGCGCTATCCATGAGCTCCTTTTGCTCAAGGCTAGCACTTTACCATTTGAGCTACAGTGCCACTTCCGGCTTTTTCTGTGATTAATTGGAGATAAGAGTTTCATGGCTTTTCCTGCCTGGGCTGATCTTCAGATATCAGCCTCTTGAGTAGCTAGGATTAGAGGCATGGGCTACCAATGCCTGGCTAACATTCCTTCAACTTTTTAGATCTAGTCACTGGTGGCTCATTCCTGTAATCCTAGCTACTCAGGAGGCTCAGATCTGAGGACAACAGTTTGAAGCCAATCTGGGCAGAAAAGTCCTCATGAGACTCTATTTCCCTTTTACCACCAGAAAACCACTGCGGTTCAAAGTGGTAGAGCATTAGCCTTGAGCAAAAAGAGCTCAGGGACAGGGCCCAGGCCTGGAATTCAAGCCTCAGAACAACAACAACAAAACCCAAGTTGCAGATTATTTTTTAAGATATGAACTTGTGGATGTCTGCAAATTTATGCTGGAGGAGTAGCATAGTATACACAAGACCATGGGTTTGGGCGAGGGGTATAATTTCTCTTAAGTCCTTTGTTGTGAGTTTTCTTGGGGTTCTACAGTTCCCTTTTGGCACAATAGCTCTGTTTCACTACCAATAACCTCATTAGCTGCTTACTCAGCAATCACTTGTAGGCTCATCTCAGTGACATCAAGCCTGTGTGCGACTGAGTCACAGGTATAATCCTTGAATTGCATCAGTGTCTTTGGTTGAAACAGTAAAAATAACAGTTAAGAGAAGAAACAGCCTACAGGATGGAAGAAAGTACTTGCAAACCATTCATTTCACATATGTAAGAACTTAATAGAAACAGCTGAATTTAAAAGAAGACCAAAAGCCAAGTGTGTGTTACATAGCTGGCTTCCAAGCTACTTAGGAAGTAGAGGCTAGACTGGGCCAGAGTCAGTGATACTATCTCAAAAACAAAGATTAGACATATAGTTCACATGCAGAGTGCTTACCTGCAAGGCCCCGTGTGGGATGTTAGGTAAAGTTAAAGGACCTGAATAGGTATCTCAGCAGAACAAAAGGCCAACTAGTATATGAAGAAATTATTAAAATTATGAATCAGAACAACTGTAATGAGACATCTCCCACCTGGTAGAATGGCTATTATCATTTGTCAGCATTTGTGAAGATGTGGAGAAAAAATCCTTATGGGTAAGTAAGTGGGAAAGTAAGTATATGCTTACTTTCCTTGTGGGAAAGTAAGTATAACAACTATAGAAAACAGACTGGAGATTCCTCAAAAAGTTAATTCTACTTCATATACATATACCCATAGAAAATAAAGTCACTGTGGCAACATCTGTGGTGCTGTGTTCATTGAGTGTTAATTCACAGTAACAGAACCAACCTACATTTCCATTGGTGCATCAGTGGATAAAGCAAATGTATAGACATACACAGTGGAATAGTATTTCTGCTGATAGTAGAAACCTTGTCATTTGTGACAACATAGATGATCCTGGACTAAAGGATGCAATCTGAACTAAACCAGACACACAAATACTGCATGATTTTACTTAAACGTGGAAATTTAAAAAACTAGAAACAGTGGAATGGTATCTGCCAGTTACCAGGAGGTGGAGATGGGGGATGAATGGTTAAGTGTAGTCAGGAGTCTAGAATGATTGAAGTGTTTCATATGTTGGCAGTTAGCTCCCTAGTGTGATTGGGCTGGGGGTGGGGGGTCGGACATGACAAGGTCATGAGAGGAACTCTCACCAGTGGCATTAGTGTCACTATAAAACACACACAAAAAGCTCCTTTTTTGTTCTCCATGTGTGATGTGTGGTTATAAGGAGAAGATGGCAAGGAAGCTGGCTCTTAAGAGACTAAATCTCTTGGTGCCTTAATCTTGCCTCTAGAACTCAGAGATGAATTCCTGTGTTTTTCTTCTATGGTAATTTAAGGCATGCAAGAAGTAGAAGCAAACATTTAAAGTATCACAAACTCATTTAAAATTATTGTTTTTTTTCCCAATACTGGGTTTTGAACTCCAGGCCTGGCACTTGCTAGGTAGCCACTTAGTTATTGAGCCACCTCTCTAGCTGTACATTAAGAATTAAAAGTAGGATCCTCTAAACTTAACACCAAGAGAAGTGCTGGGATGTACTGTGAAGTCTCCCAGAGAAAGTAATAAAAAGATGGAAAATAGAAAAAAGTAAAAGTTTTAGGATGAGCTGGGTGCTGATGGCTCACACCTGTAATCTTAGCTACTCATGAGGCTGAGATCTGAGGATCACAGTTTGCAACCAGCCCACATGGGAAAGTTTGTGGGACTTTTTATCTCCACTAAACTAAAAAGAAGTGGTGCTGTGGTGTAGCCATAGCATTGAGCAAACATCAGCTCAGGGACAAAGCCCAGGACCTATGTTGGAGCCTCCAGACTGATACATGGAAAAAAGTTTCAAGGTGAGAAGAAACATGGCAGGAAAAGTTAAGATTTCAGTAAAATTGAAAGTTAAGGGACTATGCATTTTACTTAGAAATAACTAGTGTTATCTTTCATATTCCACGAGACTTACTTTGTCTTCCTAATGTACATATATGCCTTGGTAAAACCAGTCATAAAATATTGTTATTCTGTAGGAGAATAACGTGGTGGTTGACAGTTCTTTAATCTCATTTTCTTTGTCTAAAATAGTGCAGTATCTTTGCAAGTATGTAAAAATAGCTATCAATTTAGGCACACTTAACATAGATTTTCATCAAATATATTGTGATCTTCAAGTTGAAGGTGTTCATCGACCGAAATGAAGTTTAATGTGTTTTTAACCAGTTATCTGTAGATAGCAATGATTTTGCTATCTAAATCTAAGCCTTGGGTTTAGTTTTAATCCTGGCAATAGGAATGAGAAGTGAAATGAAGTGTTCTCTGCAGATAGACAAATTAGCGAGTATAAAGTATACTGATTTAGAGATTTCAGAAGTAGAAAATGGTAGGCTAGTAATTAGCTGTCCTTTTCTAATGATTTTGTTCCGAAGTTTTTATTGAATTAATTTTGGCCAAGTAAGTACTTAAACTTTTACATGTCTTTATTTCCTTTAATACAGATTGCTAACTGCCTAAAAGCATGAGCTCGGAGGTTGTCTGGGATTTGGATCTTGGCTTTTTTACTTAGTGGTTTTGAAGCAGTGCTGGAAAAATCATTCAATCTTGCTTTTGCTTAGCCTTCATTTTTCTATGACATGAGGGATGACAAAATAGATTATACAATCTTTTTTTTTTTTTTTTCCTTTGGTGTCAGACCAGGGGCTTGAACTCAGGGCCTATTCCTGATCTTTGCTCAATGCTAGTGCTCTACCACTTGACCCATAGCTCCACTTTGGGCTTATGGTGATTTAATTGATGACCACTTAATAATATTTAAAGAAGCTAGTTACCTTTTGAAAGGCCTTATTACAAAAATCTATCCTTTTGTTTTTAGGGCAGTTTGAGTCATATCACAGAAAGTCCTGAGGGTATATAAGATGTGGTCTGACAGAGTGTTTGATCACATATAGTTTCTAAGACCTTGAACATAAGCTTAAATTTGGTCTCATTCTTTTTTTTGGGGGGGGGTCCAGTCTTGGGGCCTGAACTCTGGGCCTGGGCACTGTCCCTCAGCTCTTCAGCTCAAGGCTAGCGCTCTACCACTTGAGCCACACCGCCACTTCCAGCTTTTTTCTTTTTGCTTATGTGGTGCTGAGGAATCAAACCCAGGGCCTCAGGCATGCAAGGCAAGCACTCTACCACTGAGCCATCTTCTCAGCCCCTGGTCTCGTTCTTAATATGGGTATTTCTGTGGTTTGAGTGTTTATCTGTCAGAAATTTTGTGCTAAAATCTTAATCCCCAGAGTCATATGTTGATGGGATTTGGAAGTGAGAAATTTGAGAGCTGACTGGGTCATGAGAGCTCTGTTCTTACAGATTGTTCTGTTCATGGGTTAACTGTTATTAGGGAGTGACTTTGTTATTTTTAAAAATGCCTGTTTTATCTTGCACATGATGCTTTCCACCATATAGTGATGTAGCTTTGATCAGATGTGGAGTAGATCCTGGCACCATGCCCTTGGACTTTGTGGCCTCAGAAACATGGGCTTGATTAAACCTGTGTACTTTATGAATTATCCAGTCTGGAACAGTGAGTTGTAGGAAACAGACTAAGACTACACCTAGACAGATTTAGGCTTACTTAGCTTGAAACCTGGGGCCATCCTGGTTGCTTGTTTGACTTTTTGGCACAATGGCTCATCCAAATTGAAGGAGATAGGCTAGAAATTCCTTGATGTAGAGAATGGAAATGAGAGACTGAAGGATTTGACATTTGTGACTCTATAGCTATATTCTGTGTAAGAATCTGGACCTTTTTTTCCCCTCTTTACTGGGGCTTCAACTCAAGGCTTTGTGCTCTTGTTTAGCCTTTTCTGGCCAAGGCTGGTGCATTACCATTTGTGCCACAGCTCCGCTGCTACCTTTTTGCTGATTAATTGGAGGTAAGTCTCATGGACTTTTCTGCTGGGCTGACTTTAAACTGATCCTCAGGGCTCAGCCTCCTGCGTAGCTAGGATTACAGGTCTGAGCTACTTACAGGTCTGAGCTACTGGCCGCAGAGCAGTAGCACTCAGACAAGTCTGGTAGTATGGCAGTGGATGAGGAATGACAGTGGGAGATGTGTCAGCTGAAGTGGATCTACTGGTTGAATGAGCCTTGCTAATGGCGATTATTTTGAGTGGAGTCACACATTGCTCTCAGCACAAGGATACATTCTGAGAATTGTGTGAGGCAGTTTTATTGTGTGAGGTAGTTTTATTGTGTTGAGCTATAGTGTTCATTCACACAAACTTAGATGGTATAGGTCAGTTATGAGATGTAAATCAGTAGGAGGCTGCTGCCAGTGTCACATGAAATACTGATTTACAATAAAAACAAGATAGTACCTTCAAAAAATGATTGTAGTATAGGGGCCAGGTTTGGGGGGGCATGCCTTTAATTCCAGCATTTCGGCAGAAGGCTCGAGTTTGAAGGCAGCCTCCCCACCCCTCAAATAATAGTAAATTCAAAATCCAGCAACAGTTGTTTATTAAGTATTATGTAAAGTACACAACTGTATGTGCCATACTTATTTATATAAATGACAGCACAGTAGATGAAGTTTGTTTACAGCAGTGTCACCAGACATGTGCATTGTACTATGACATTTCACCAGCTCTGGTATTACAGGCAGTAGGAATTTTTCAGTCCCATTGTCTTGTGGAACCACTCACTATATGCACGCTATGCTTAGCTAAATATTATACAGTACATAACAGTATTTTAAGTAAATAATTGCTAGACTGAAAGGTGGGCATGGTTAGTATAATAGGTAGTAGAACCTTCAAGATAATGGAGACTAACCGAGTTGGCCTTGGTTAGTTGCTATCTATCTATGACTACCTATATAGAACCAAAATACAGATTTCATAATCCTATTTGATGTGCCTGAATGAGCCACAGTAGTTGTCATCCCCCTCATGCAGGTCCCATGCTGTTTGTAATTCACTGCTGAGTCCACTGAGAAAGGGCCAGTGAAGTCATGTGTGTTTTACTTAGTCGCCTCCAAGGTAACCAGCCTAGAGCTACTTAACATTGTAATTATGCAGTGCAGACAAATTCCAGAACTTTGGGGGATTATTCTTGAATTCGTCTCAGCGAACCAGAACACCATTCAATTTAGAGTAGGGTTTTATAGAAGTCAGTATGGTAAGTAGAATTTTTACTGCCATGTGACTCCCCCTGCCCAAGCCATTCTTTTGTATGTTACCCCCTTTCTGCATATGTCTAGAGTACTGACAGTTCATTTTATTTTTTTGCATTGTTGGAGTTCAACCCATGGGCCAGGCGGCTTTATTCTAGGCAAGCATTCTACCAAGCTCTAGCTTCCAATCTGCTTTTTAAAAATGTAATGGAAGGATACACCTGGCACCACTCTCCAATGTAGTTAATGTTCTCAAATTACTAGTTATTATAGGAACAAGATGTTAATTCTAGATAGCATTTTAAAAGTGTTTCTCTCTAGTTTCATGTACTTTATCAGTTCTACCAGATATTTTAAAATATACCTTTATGTATGAAACTAAGACATTTTAAGACATTTTATTTTCTGTGGCACTGAGATTGAACTCAGCTGTTTTTTTTTTTTTTTTTTTTTGTGGGTCGTGGGGCTTGAACTCTGGGCCTGGGCGCTGTCCCTCAGCTCTTCAGCTCAAGGCCAGCGCTCTACCACTTGAGCTACAGCGCCACTTCCGGTTTTCTGGTGGTTTATTGGAGATAGGAGTCTCACGGTCTCTCCTGCCCGGGCTGACTTTGAACCGCGATCCTCAGATCTCAGCCTCCTGAGTAGCTAGGATTACAGGCGTGAGCCACCAGCACCCGGCTTGAACTCAGCTGTTTTTAGCAAGCTCTCTAAATTCTCTTTTTCTACCAAATTAAGCATTGGTAAGCTTAATTTGGTAAATGCCCATGAGCATTTAGCATATTTTTTGAAACATATTCAATTTGTCAATATGAACTAAATCAGATAGTCCAAGTGCTAGCTCTTGCCCCCCCCCTTTTTTTTTCTGGTCACGGGCTTGAAGTCAGGGCCTGGGTGCTTTTCCTAAGCCTTTTTGCTCAAGGGTAGAGCTCTACCACTTAGTGGTGTGGTAGCTCAAAGCCACTTCTGGTTTTCTGGTAGTTAATTGGAGATGAGTCACCTGGATTTCCTGCCTGGGGTGGCTTGAGTTACAGTAATTTGTTTCTGATTACTCAAAGAAGGAACAGCTATTTCTTTTTGTTTTCATTTTTAAGTTTTAATTCCAACTAGCAAGAATTGGGATTTTTGTTTTTTCCAAAAGCATCAGGATTTGAACTAAGACCTCCATCCACCCTTACTCAAATTGATTGTACCTAGCTATTCTACCACTTGAGCTGAGACTCCAGCCAAGTTTTGCTGATAAATTGGAGATGGAATCTGGAGGATTTTTCTGCCTGGATTGGCTCTGGACTGTGATCCTCCAGGCCTTAGTTTTCTGAGAATCCATAATTGCAGATGTGAGCCAATAGCACCCAGATAAAATTGAGTTGTTATAGCTACCCATTATTTTATTGCAATATACTATTAAATCAGACAAAGATTCTTTTAGGAATATGCTATACCAACACACTTATTTCTGCTAAATATTGTTTTTCTAACCTTTCCAACACCCAGACTTTTTTTTTTTTGAGTGCTCTATATAGTTTTTTTTTTTTTTGTCGGTCGTGGGGCTTGAACTCTGGGCCTGGGCGCTGTCCCTCAGCTCTTCAGCTCAAGGCGAGCGCTCTACCACTTGAGCTACAGCGCCACTACTTTTTTTTTTTTTTTTTTTTGGTCCGTCGTGGCCCTTGAACTCTGGGCTTGGGCGCTGTCCCTGGCTCTTCAGCTCAAGGTGAGTGAGTGCTCTACCGCTTGAGCCACAGCACCACTTCCGGTTTTCTAGTGGTTTATTGGAGATAAGAATCTCATGGACTTTCTTGCTCGGGCTGGCTTTGAACCACAATGTGATGAGTTTTCTTACATACTGCTTAAGAGTTTTCAGTTATAACCATACCACTCCTTCTTGAGCTTAATGGTTGTAAAGTTACTTCTGAGCTTGGGGTATGGCTCAAGGGGTAAAGTGCCTGGCAATTTTGAGGCCTGACTGCAAACTCCAAAATAAATTATTTAAATAGGTTAATTAACTTAAAAAACTGGTTATGGACTAAATCTGTGATACAAAACCCTAAGCTTGATACCAAATCTTTCACGTAAATTCTTGTTTACTCAAATAAAGCAAGAATATTAGTACAAATAACTTTTTCAACTTATTTTTATAGTGATGTTAGCTTGAGCTAATTATACAAAAAAGTACACACAAACCTAAAAAGAATATACAACCAATAAAAAGCCCAAACTAAAGAAACTTCTCTTCATAAAGTGACAAATTTTACTTCTGAGTGGTGGTACAGCTACACATTATAATATAACAAAACAAACTTTCTACTGTTGGGATTTCAGTACTTGTGAACAGTTATATAAGAGCAATACCTTTAAAGTTTCCTCATCTAGACTGTAAACTTGTAAAAAAAAAAAGAATTTGTCTCTGACAAGTATTTAACTTTTCAAAAGGTATTAATAAATTTAAAAAGTGAGTATCTTAAAAATATGAATATATTTTAGTGTTGTGATTTGGAAGAACAGCATTCCCTTTATTCTATCCAGGGTAATTTCAATATGTAAAAGGGTTTAACTTCATTTTGTATACTACAAATAGAAAAATATCATGAAAAAGTTTAAGAAGCTATGTGATGAAGACTAGTACAGCAGGGCACAATGGTGCATGCCCATCGCCCAGCTATTGAGAGTGAGGAAAGAGACTAGCTTGAAGGAGTACCTTAAGTGGTAGATTACTGCCTAGTATGCCTGAGGCCTAGAATAAAAAAAATGAAGCACTTCCACAATGTACTTATGTTTCTAAATACTATGTGAAATTGTTCTAAATTTATTAAACATAGGGTGATCCCAATCAGAAAGTTCACATTATGAAATAATTCTCATTAAAACTTGTTTTAAATAAGAAAAACTTATAAAACAAAGCTCTCAAACCAGTTAGCTTACAGCTAGTTTTCTGAATGAAAACATCAGTACCTTTTTTTTCCCCTTTATTTTTACACAACTGAATTGAATAGAAAAGGAAATACAAGTTGGCATAGAACTATTGGGCCATCTGTACAGACACCTGAGAATAATCGCTTCTCTATGATGACTGTCTTCTGCAGCCACATATTATTCAACCTGTTATTCAACCTTGTCAGCCACTGAATTTTCGGGTGATGATTGGACATAGCCTTCTGATTGTCCTCCAGTGTAAGTGGGGGTGCTGTACTGTAGAAGAATAGATTTAAACTGCAACAGAGGTGCATCTGTGCGAACACCCATTGGGTCAAAGTGAGTTCGGCTTACACGAAAGCCTGCTTGAGAAAGATAGCACAAAAACTTCTTCAACCTGCAAAACGTAAAGGATGAAAAATTAGGTTCTTGAATATTTAAGTCACAACTTTATTAAAACAGGACATATACTTTGCTACTCATTGGTGTCTTACTTTGGCATGTTCATCCCTTTAATGCTGTGTCTGTGGATATTATAATAAAAAGGAGGATGTTCAGTACTGACATCAGACTTTTGCTTCTTGGCTAAATTTGTTATCACTTCATGGCTTTTTCTCTTTCCTGAAACATACATACATACATAGTTAACATTCTCTTAAAAATTATAAGCCATGGGGCTGGGAAGGTGGCTCAGTGGTAGAGCGCTTGCCTTGCATGCATGAGGCCTTGAGTTCGATTCCTCAGCACCACATAAAAGCCGGAAGTGGTGCTGTGGCTCAAGTGGTAGAGCGCTAGCCTTGAGCTGAAGAGCTGAGGGACAGTGCCCAGGCCCAGAGTTCAGGCCCTACGACCAGACCCAAAAAAACAAAACAAAAATTATAAGCCAACTGGAGGCATGGCTCAAATGGTAAAGCACCGACCTAGCAAGTGTGAACTCCCTGAGTTTCAAACCTCAGAACCACACACACAAAAAACAACCCCCAAACTTTTGGTAACTATTAACCACCTGCAAACTTGTTGACACAGTCTTTTAAATCTACTTATTCAATCTTAATTCTTTGAATGAGGTCCTTCTATTCACTTGTGTAATTTTTATTTACTTATTTATTTATTTTGGGGGGGTCTGGTCGTGGGGCCTGAACTATGGGCCTCGGCGCTGTCCCTCAGCTCTTCAGCTCAAGGCTAGCATTCTACCACTTGAGCCACAGCACCACTTCCAGCTTTTTTCTTTTTGCTTATGTGATGCTGAGGAATCGAAATCAGGACCTCATGCAAGCAAGGCAAGCGCTCTACCACTGAGCCACCTTCCCAGCCCCACTTGTGTAATTTTAATTCATTGCTGTCAATAATACTATTCAGAGCTGAACACTATTCTGTCATGCCCTTCATTTTTTTACTTGTACTACAACTGCTTAGCACTGAATACACAAGAATTTGATGAACATAAAAACACAAAAGAAGTCTCAAGGGCTTACAAAAATACCGATAAAGGTACAATATATGAGCTCAATGCTGACTTAAGTTAGATTCTGGCAATGTGCCCTTCCCGAAGTCACACACATAGAGACACTAATGAAATATCCAATACTATGATGAGATTTTGCTTGAATGTTCAATGTCATTATTATTAATATTACAGGTCTTGAGCCTGTGGACTCCAGTGATCCTCCAGCCTCAGCCTCTTGAGCTGCTAGGAATGCAAGCATGTGCCACAATGGCTGGCTACCAACTGATTATATACAGGAAAGGTCATATCTACATTTTCTTAGAAGTATTCAGAAGGCAAATCTGATGCATAATTATGGTAAATGATGTGAAAAGATAAATATACATTATATAATATAAATTATTACTTTTTTATGATAAAAGACAATTTGGAAATCTATTAAACTAGGTAAATAAAATGTGACTTTATCTCCACATGAAATTAACAAGCACACAGTGAAAGGATAAATACAGAGATTTAGAACAAATTTCTAGGAAAGTGAGACAAAAACCCAACATAATACCCTAATAGCAACAATCGTAAGCAGGACATTGATTTTTTTCCCTCTCTATGTTGTATTGACAAACCAGTCTTAGATTAAACCTACAAATTTTAGAAATCAGTCTATTTCCTTAAATGTACCAAAAACTCAAGAGATTTTAAATTTTTTTAAAGCATATTTATGGTTTGCTTATTCTAAAAAAGATTTAGGCCAAGAAATGGAGGGACCTTTCTAGAGTTCTACTGCATTTAAGTCTACTTTCTATACAGATTAAATCACAATGCCTCTGTCAATCAATCTTCCAATAGAAAAGTTAAACTTTGAAAGAAATTAAAACACCTTTTTTTTCCCCCCCTATGCTGGTCCTGTGCATGTCCCTGAGCTTTTTTGCTCAAGGCTAGCACTCTACCATTTGAGCCACAACTCCACTTCCAGCTTTTTGGTGGTTGACTAGAGATAAGAGCTGGTTTTGAACAATGATCCTCAGATCTTAGCCTTACAAGCAGCTAGGATTACAGGTGTGAACCACCAAGGCCTGATCAATATTTATTCTTAATGCTACAACTTTTGTTATATAATACTCTATTTTAGTTTACCTTGTTCTGAAGTATTCTGGATTACTCAATTAGAAATGTGAACAATGTGAATGATGATACAAAATTTTATTATTGTTCTGTTGTCAGCACTTGAGAAGAGACTTACTGAGGCCATCTCTTTTTTTCTACTTTTTGCTATATGTAAGCCTTTTTGTCATTTTTTTTTTTTTTTGGTCATGGGGCACTGTCCCTCAGCTTGCTCTTTAGCTCAAAGCTAGCCCTCTACTACGTGAGCCACAGCGCTACTTCCACCTTTTTGCTCTAATAGTTAGTAATAGACATTTTTTTTTTTTTGTCGGTTGTGGGGCTTGAACTCTGGGCTTGGGCACTGTCCCTCAGCTCTTCAGCTCCAGGCGAGCGCTCTACCACTTGAGCTACAGTGCCACTTCCAATTTTCTGGTGGTTTATTGGAGATAAGAATTTCATGGACTTTCCTGCCAGGGCTGGCTTTGAACCATGATCCTCAGATCTCAGCCTCCTAAGTAGCTAGGATTACAGGCATGAGCCACCAGCGCCTGGCTTAGTAATACATATTTACACACCCACATACCTTGTAGATGTTCCGTTGTGGTATCTGTGGTTTTGATAAATACATCATTTTCTTCTGAAAGAAGAATGGGAAAGCAATATTTAAAGATGATATGGCAAGTTAGAGTTGCAATAAAAATTCCATCCACACTATCTTTGTGTGTGTGTGTGTGTGTGTGTGTGTGTGTGTGTGTGTGTGTGTGTGTGTGTGTGTATATATGAGCTTTTGTGTCTAAAACAGGCTGTACAAATTATGTATTTTAACCTATAATAGCAACAACTTCTCCTTATGTACAATAGCATTAGGACGTTCAATAGGCTTATTCTTATATCAATAGCCATATAAGCCTATGAAATCCTATAAAAAAAGTTTATCTGAGTGATAAATATATAAAACTATCTTCTGAATTTCAATGGGCATTACCCCAAAATCTTGGCTGTACCACTTGTATAATTACCTAAAGTTTCTTTTTTCTAGAAAGTAGACATAGTAATAAAGTCACAAACTCTTCGTTCCTTCAGTCTACTAAAGTTTACAAAAAAAAAAGTTGTAGAAAATAATGAGACAAGGTAGTTAAAGGCACACACTGTATTGCTTTTGATTACAATACCAAAGATTAAAAAGAATATTTTTCAGAACGAATCTGTAAACTAATGAGCGAGTGTATAGTAACCTTGCTTCTTGACATTTGAAGGTGTCTGAGTTGAAAACTGACTTTGAAGAGTACACTCTGATTCAAAGATTAATGTTTTTATGAGGGTCTGAATATCATCCACACCATGATGAAGAGATTCAAATAGCATTCTTTTGAGGAATCCCGTGTTGAAAAGGGAACTTGACCTGGAAAACAGTACATAGAACTGTCTTTGGAAAATGTTTGTTCTTCAAAAAATAAGTCTTCATAATTTTGTTACAACTAAAACACTGAAAATGAAGTTACGATTTGTATTATTTTTGCTGTTCTTCCCTACTTATCATTCCAGTTTTCTAAGATCGTAATAAAACTAGCTAAGGAAATTCATTTACATTAAATCGGTAAGAATTATTGAGCCTTAGCAAGTCACACAGTATTATGCTATATTGGTAGGCACATGGAAGATATACACAAATATAAAATTCAAAGTTAACTATGCTTCCTATTTGAGAATCTCAACTATAACTGACAAAATATGAAATCCCAAATCAAACAAACCTGGATTCTAATCCTGCTTTCACTACTTACTAGCTGTGTAACATTGAGAAGTTACTAGTGATTGAGTCTTGTATTCCTTACCTTGAAATTAAAGCTTCTCACAAACATATGGGATTTAAATAAGATGGTACATGTATGAAACCTAGCACGAAATACATCCTCAATGAATAGTAACTAAGATTAAGGTTAGTAACTATTTAGAATTTCAAAGTGTCAATGATGAATATAAGATACACTAAAAAAAGAATTTAGAGCTTACTTGGAGTTGAGCTCTAAAAAGATTTCCAAAGGGAGCTATAACCTGAATCTGTGATGGGGTAAAGGGATGATATCATGGATGAGAGTAAAGGCAGAACAATCCCTATGAATGAGTAATCACAGTCCTCGGACTGAGAAAACCTAGATTCTACCCTAATTGTGCTAACAACTCATTACGGGGATGGGGGGAAGGTGAGGGGAAGGAGGTGCGGGGGGGGGGGAAGGGAAAAGGGAGTTTTAGTAAGCATTTAAGAAAATTATGCCACAGCTGTGGCTCAAGTGGTAGAGCGTTAGCCTTGAGCTGAAGAGCTGAGGGACAGCACCCAGGCCCAGAGTTCAGGTCCACGACCGGACCCTCCCCCCCACCCCCAAAAAAAGAAAATTATGCCACAATTTCTGTCTGTAAAATTAGGAAGAGCTGAGGGACAATGCCCAGGCCCAGAGTTTAAGCCCCATGATCAGAAAAAAAAGGAGATAGGCTGGAAGATCTTCCTTCTGGATCCAGCAACCTATTATTATTTTTTCTTTTTAAATATGTTTTTTATTGTGAAAATACTGTACCAGAGGGGTTACAGTTATATGAGCAAGGTAATGAGTACATTTCCTATCAAGCAATGTTGACTCCTCCTTTGTTTTTCCCCTACCATCCCTTCCCTCCCACCTCTACAATTACACTCCTCTTCATTCCCCCTCCCCACCTTCCTGCCTAAATTGTAAAGTTCACTTTTCAACATAGTGTCCTATACATCTCATTATTACAATGGCTCAACCTGTATCCCTATTTAAGCATTTTGTTTTTTCCCTTCCCCCCACCAAGTTAGAGAAGTGTATATACAAGATGCAGGGCACCGACATCAAATACAGTGAAAACAGGGGTTATACCTTGGGGGAGGAACATACAAAGAAACAAAAAAATCACATGGTACATTATAAATACATTAGGAACAACAGCAAGAAAGAACAAGCCACTTGTGTCCCTATCTTGGGGTTCATTTCACTTAACATCATCTTATATGGTCATATGTACATAGCTTTTGACCTTTTCTGCCTGTCCCAGACATATACTAGTTATTGCAAATAAGGGAAACCATATGACCTGCTTCTTTGGGTCTGGCTTACTTCACTTAAAGTAATTTTTTCTGAATCTTTCCATTTCCTAACAAATGGGCCTATTGTTCTTAATATCTCTCAGGAGTAGGGTAACTGGTGGCAGATGATATAGGTAATGGAATGCCAATCCTAGGGCTTGAACACAGGGCCTGAGCGTTGTCCCTAAGATACTTTTGCTCAAGGCAAGCATTCTACCACTTGAATCATAGCTCCACTGAAATTTTGAGAGGAGTCCTAACTGCTTACTCAGACCTAAAAACAAACTTACCTGTTACCACATATAATCATAAGTTGACAATAAACCAATTAATGAGTCAGTTTTGAATATTATTACATTTAGGTACATACCACAGAGGTCCAAGTTCTATTGCTGTCTTTCCAGGCATGGTTCCATGACAGTTACAGGGCAACTGTCTATATGGGTTTTCTGTGAATAAATAAATAAATTAAAGGAGAAATAACTACTGCAAATAGCAGCTGGTAGCTAGTATACACTGAGGATCTACTATGTGCCAGGTACTGTGCTAAAAATTCTAACTGTATTTTGAATCTTTATCACTGTGCTTTGAAGATAGGGCTATTAAAATTTCAATCACAGAGAATCATAGCTTAGCCAAGTCAAATGGCTTACTGAAGGCATAAAATATTAGTCTTAATATTAGTCTTTTGTTAATGATTACAAGATTTCCATATTTTAAAATTAACAAACTGGGGTGTAATTTATATTGTATACTGATACAATGTATACACTGGCCAGGCAGTGGTAGCTTATATGTATGATCCCAGCCTTTCTGGAGGTGGAGAGCTAAAGATCCAGGTTCAAAGCAAGCCAGCTTAGGCAGATAAGTCTGTGAAACACTTATCCTTTAGTAACTGGCAAAAACCTGGAACTGGAGGCATGGCTCCGGCCATAAATAAAATAGATGAGCAGAATACAAGGCTGAGTTTAAGCCCCAATGGCACCAAAATAAACAAATATAGTATACGTTATCTATACAAATGTAAAAATGAGGTCTAACAAGTGTTTTATAACCTTAAACCAATGTTACTTCTGTGTAATCAGATAAAAAGTTACTTTATTCCCTAATCTTGATTCATATTTAGCTTCCAAAGTATAGACTAGAAAAATCTTATTTCATTTAAACAACAGTATGAGGTGGTTTAACACTATAGGACTTTGTAATTCACTGAAGGCCCAGACTAGTCCTTTCATTCCTTTTTTTTGGGAGGGTGGGGGTGGAGAGGGTGTCAGTCATGGGGCTTAAACTTAGCCTGGAAACTGTCCCACTCAAAAATCAGAAGTGGCTCAAGGCTAGCACTCTACCAATTTGAGCTACAGTGCCACTTCTGATTTTTGAGTGGTTTATTGAAGACAAGAGTCTCATGGCCTTTCCTGCCCAGGCTGGCTTCGAACCATGATCCTCAGATCTCAGCTTCCTGAGTAGGCAGTATTACAGGTGTGAGCCACCAGTGATTTTCTTTATTTTATTCTTAATTTTTATCTTCTAATGGTGCTGAGGTCAAACCTAGAAATTCATATATGTTAGGCCACTGAACTACACTAACAGCTCTAAAAATATCATTTTAAATTAGAAACTCTCTTCATAGACATCCCCCAGCTCCAATCCATTTTTGAATTGACCACTGACTTTCTTGGAATGGTCTAATCAGGTCAGTCAGAGCTCAGGACCCAGGCAGGGCCCAAACTTCTTTCTACCTAATATTACTCTGTTAATGATAGTAAACAGCATAGGACACAGTTGTAAGATGGTACTTTAAGGAATGTGACAAAGCTTGGGTTAAGTGGTGGAGCAGCTGCTTAGAAATAAAACAGAACACCCTCCCATTCTACCACAGTACTAAAAGAACTTGAACAAATGCAAAACAAATACAAAAAAGTATTTTGTGAGGAGCTTTGAAATTACAGTATTTTACCTTTGATGTACAATGAAAATAAAATGCCAATTAGGTTATTTTTCTTTTTTGTGCCAGTCCAGGAGATATGACTGAAGGCCTGTTTATTGTCCCTGAGATTTTTACCTCAAGGTTAGTGCTCTGTCACTTGAGCCAAATTCCGTTTCTGGCTTTTTGGTGGTGGTTTTTGTTTTTGTTGGTTGTGGGGCCTGAACTCTGGGCCTGGGCGCTGTCCCTCAGCTCTTCAGCTCAAGGCAAGCACTCTACCATTTAAGCCACAGTGCCACTTCCGGCTTTTTCTGCTTATGTGATGCTGAGGCATTGAACCCAGGGCCTCATGCATGCAAGGCAAGCACTCCACCACTGAGCTACCTTCCCAGCCCACTTTTTGGTGTTTTAATTGGAGATAAAGAGTCGCAAGGACTTTCTTAACTTGGGCTGGCTTTGAACCATAATGTTCAGAACTCAGCCTCTTGAGAAGCTAGGATTACGGGCATTAGCCCAGTACCTGGCTGGGTTATTTACTTTTTTAATTTAAAATTTTATTATTTTTTACAGACAGTCCTGGGGCTTGAATTCAGGGCCTGGCACTGTCTCTTAGCTTTTTGGCTCAAGGCTAGTGCTCTACCACTTGGGCCACAGCTTTACTTCTGGCTTTTTAGTGGTTAATTGGAGATGAGAGTTTCATATACTTTCCTGCTGGGAATTGCTTGAATCGCAATCCTCACATCTCAGTCTCCTGGGTAGCTAGTAAAGTGCTTCTTGGACAATGTCACCCTTCCTTTTCTTTTCCCCATTTTCCCCCTTCTGTTCCTGTTCACAAGTTATAGTTCATTTTTCACAATGAATACAATAACTTCATTTACTCACCCTTCCTCCCTCAATTCCTATGCTCCCTTAATTTTTTGCACCGTTGAGGATTTAACCCAGAGCCTCTATCAACTGAGCCACACTTCCTAGTCACTTGCCTACTTTTTAAAGAAAATCAAAAACAAAAGTCAAGTTCTAATATCACTCTGAAAAAAAAAAAAACTGAGCAAAAAATGCTTCAACAGATAGTAAGTAATGCTACAAAGCCTCTTTAATTAACACTGTACAGGTGTTAATAGATACTAGAACAGAAAATCCAGAAACAAACTCAAATTTATGTAGAAGTCTGTATAAGATGAAGAAATGTTCTCAAATCATTAGAGAAAAGGTGAACATAAAGAGAAAACCTCTGTATTTTAAAAAAAAAAAAAAAAAAAAAGCTCATGCCTGTATGTAATTCTAGCCACTCAGGAGTCTTGAATCTGGAAGATCAAGGCTTGAGGTCAGTTTGGAGTTGGAGGACAGAGAAGAGGAAAAGAACAGAAAAGTCTTCAAGACTCCATCTCCAATTTCTAGCAAAATGCTGGATTGTAAGTTTGGTTGTAGTGTAGCTGTGAGTAAATAAGCTGTGAGGCCCCGAGTTTAAGCCCTGGGACTAGCACTCTAAGATAAATAAAAAAAGATGTTGGTAGTGGTTGGGGGGAGATGTATGGCTCCACTGCCTAGCAAGCATCAGGAGCTGAGTTCAAACTCCAAAACTGCTTTAAATAAAAAAAAGGAAAGAAAACAACAGCAACATAGGAGATGTATATCAAAAGGATTGGGGTTTGAAGCCAGCCAAGGCAAACAAATTCCAGAGACCTCAATCTTCAGTGAATAAAAATTGAGTGTGGTGGTGTATGCAAGCCAACCCAGCTACATGGGAAGCATAAATTAGGAGCTGTGGCCTGGTCATTAGATACCTTATATGAAAAATTACTAAAGCAAAAAAGGGATGTTGGCATGACTCAAATGGTAGAGTACCTGTTATCATGCACAAGGCTCTGAGTTCAAACCTTCATGCTACCAACCTCTCAACTATTAAAAGTAATACTAAAAATATCAAGAACTTAATAGAAAACAGCAGAATTTTTCCTATGTCCTAGAAACAGCTTTAAGAAGACATGAACCACAATTTCTTTTTGTATACCCAAGCCTGGCATATAGTAGAGATTTACTAAGTGTTTACTGAATTAATTTTGTAACTGGTGGCCTTTACATTCGGTTAAAAACATGAAAATTATTCCTATAAAGTTAATGATTTGTAACAGCCTAAAGTAATCTGACTTAGGCTCCTAAGATTAGTTGACAGTAGAAACTAAGTTATCTCTAATGTTTCAAAAAAGAGTAAATCCAGAAAGCAAAAACTACAGAGTAATAACTTAAACTCACAGGAATGTGCTGTCTGTTGATCAAAGTAAGTCCAGTATAGTAAATAACAAAGTTAGCACTGTCATCTTTAAAATCAAAGGACAATATGTATAATTAGGGGTGTAACAAAGGCTTATTCATTAGAGGCTTATACATAAATTAGTCAAGAAGAACTTCAGGTTACCTTCTACCATATTACCATCCTTCTGAAAAATCCTCTCCTCACACCACTGACAGTGGATCAGGTATTGAATTTTCTTGGCTGTCTCATCTGCTGAAGTAGGCCCCCTCAATACTCTCACAACAACCAACACAAAATGTTCCAAAGCTACTGCAAACAGTACTTCTATGCCTTTGTTGCATCGTGCTGCAGCTCTATAAAATTAAAAAAAATTATTTTGAGAACTTAGTTTCCTCTGGCATAATACTGACAACAATTCTGGATGGTAAACGATAGGTAATAATGGAAAATTAAATTTTTAGTAGCAGAGCTTTTTAAAAGATCATTACTGTAACTTTTATGCAAACAAATACAGGGAATAAAGGATCCTTGTCAGGTCTTCAGTTTTTAGACACTTTCCTGTATCCTAACTTTGCAACAGGTCTATCTTTGCACGTTTTCAGCTTCATATCTTCTTGTCCTGTAATCATTAACTTTCTTCCTGTTTTTTCCTTCAAAAATTTCTTCCAAATATATATTGAGTACTGACTAGATGCTGTTGTTGTTATGCTAGCTGCTGAATTTTCAGTCAAAATGAATAATCAAAGTTATTTCTACAATTAATTTCTAACTTTTTGGATTAAGACCTACTACATATACCACTTCTAAATCTACAGATGTTATATTTCTTAATATGCACATATATCTTTGGCATGCATAAACTGTGCATCAGTTTTCAGTAACAGGAATGACACTGAAAGTACATGAAGTCATATGATAATAATAATAATAAATAATGGTGATGATGATGAAGTCTAATCTAACTTAAGTGGAGGTAGGAATTTCCATCTGTATGCTATAGAACTTGTGTTTGAACTAGTGAATGAGCTGGCTGGTCATCACATTGTATTGTTAAGCTATCTTGCTAGCTTAATAACAATCTGCATGTAACAGATGCTCAAATAGTCTTCATTTTTTTCAACTACCTAGAAATTCTGACAAGAGAACTTTCTAAGATCAATTTGCAGAATAAAGTTTATAAGTCATAATTTTTATTCAATCTATCTAAAAAACTAGATACAAAACATATTATTTCTAACCTCACAACATTTCTTTTTCCTTTTCAGGTTACTATTTGCCCCATATATTGTTAAAATAGATCTGAAATCAGCTTTTCTGTCTTAAAACTTCAATTGTTGAATAACATGTTAACATGTTAAGGTGGAGAGTACACTAAGTATTTCAGATACAAACTTTTTTTTTTGGGGGGGGGGGGTTCTGGTCATGGGGCCTGAAGTCTGGGCCTGGGCACTGTCCCTCAGCTCTTCAGCTCAAGGCTAGCGTTCTACCACTTGAGCCACAGTGCCACTTCCAGCTTTTTTCTTTTTGCTTATGTGGTGCTGAGGAATCAAACCCAGGGCCTCGTGCATGCAAAGCAAGTGCTCTACCACTGAGCTACCTTCCCAGCCCTCAGATATAAACTTTTTGTGTGTGCTGGTACTAAGGCTTTAACTCAGGGCCTGGACACTGTCCCTGAGATACTCTGCTCAAGGCTAGTGCTTTCTACCACTTGAGTCACAGCTCCACTTCTGGCTTTTTGGTAGTTAGTTGGACATGGACTTTCTTGCCTGAGCTAGCTTCAAAATTCGATCCCTAGATCTTAGTCTATTGAGTAGCTAAGATTACAAACATGGGCCATTGGTGCCCCACCAGATATAAACTGTTAAAGTTCTAACAGAACATAAGATTAAAAACACATTTAAACATACCAAATTACCAGAATGGAATACAGAATTTATATTCCAAGCATATTTTGAAAAATAAGACAAAAACTCATTTGTAGGATCACTTTCAGTCATTTACTAAATCATACTAGGCACAATGTACCTTGCCACTGCAGCTACGACGATTCTGGCTGCTAGTTCCTTGTAATATTCAGTTCGGACAATGTTACATCCATAGTGTCGCCGGGCAACATGCTGTGCCTTGGCATATAAGGAACTGATATCTGTAGAAGTCACTGATACTATGCCAAGGTTTCTTATATTTCTGAATGCAGAATCTAGATAGTTCACTGATGTTCCAAAAGGGTCTAAGTGTCTAAAATTAGAAAGAAAATGGACAGATTTAAACTCATATTAGTAACCAAAATAATGATACATTATTTCTAATGGTAAAATTCCTTAAATTCTAAAGCATTTTCCAACCTAGCATGTGGTGGACACACTCAAAATCCTGGCAACTTGGGAGGTAGAAGCAGAAGAACTGAGAGAGCTAGAGGCCAGTCTATAACATGCAATGAAATCTAGATCAATGCCAGCTGGGGCTTCATAATGAAAACCTTTTCTCAAGAAACCAAAAAATAGAAACAAAACAACACTCCCCCCCCAATAAAACCCTTTGCAAATTGATTTTAGATACAGACTTCTGTTTTAATATAAGATGACCTATGACATCAAACATGTAAAGATAAATTAGACTAAGAAAAAGTTCATGCCCTTACATTTTATTTGAAATGCTAGAAAACTGCCTTATTGCATATGTTAGGCCAATGTTAAAAACTCTATTAAAATAAAAAACAACATATTTTCTTAATTTTTAACTACACTTGACTGACTTCGCCACTCAAAGTTCCAGGACAGTGGGCTGGGAAGGTGGCTCAGTGGTAGAGCGCTTGCCTTGCATGCCTGAGGCCCTGGGTTCGATTCCTCAGCACCACATAAACAAAATGAAAAAAGCCGGAAGTGGCGCTGTGGCTCAAGTGGTAGAGCGCTAGCCTTGAGCTGAAGAGCTAAGGGACAGCGCACAGGCCCAGAGTTCAGGCCCCACGACCAGACCCAAAAAAAAAAAAAAAAAAAAAAAAAAGATTGAAAGTTCCAGGACAGTTTAGCAAGTGACATACTAGATCTTTTTCACTTACATGAAATCAAAAGATCTCAAATGCATCAGCACATTCGCATCCATTTTGGTCACCTTAATATTACCAAGATTTTGTTCTTCTTCTCCAAGACAATCTCCGCCTTCCTTCTCCTTACTGTCTACTACCACTTTCAACTTGTTTAAATGGCAGTTTTTCTGAATCAATGTCACAGAATTTTCATTCATGTCATTAATTGTAACTTTGACTGCATTGCCAAGATGTTTTGCCCATTGTAATCCCATTATCCCTTAGGAGATATAGGAAAGAAAACAAGTTTTTTAGTTGTAATTATTGATGAATAAAAACCACAAAGAATATATAGATAACAAATTCCTTTAAAATCTTAATATTTTCATAAGTAGCTCTAATTAATCTATTTTTCCTCACTAAAAAGTTTCTCAAAAATTACTATAAGAATATGTCCCAAATAAGAGTTTTTACTAATATTTCTTACAATTTTTAGATGCTTCTTGTTCAAATAAAATATGTATGTTTCAGTTCATGGAATAGATTGTTGTTGTTCTGTTACTTACAGTGCAATACTTTTTATAAAGAACTGAAGATATGCCTAATATACAATATGAATAAAGGTGGGGTTACTGTGCTAGAAAGGAGGAAGGGAAGTTGCAGTCCTACTGCTGAAGTTTACCTCTAAGCACCAAAATACACAAATAACTTTCTCAGACCAAAAATTTCAAATAGTGCACAAAAACTTGCTTGTGAATGAAAAACCATTTTTCATATATAAGCAAATGATTGAGAAGAATTCAACCCAAAAAGCACTTTCGCACATGTTTTTCACAGCCATTAGATTGGTCATAAAGAACATTCATTCACTAGGTATGTTGACATAAGCCCAGCCAATACGTATTAGAAGATCTCCTGTGTATTAGAAACACTATCTTCTCCCTATTATGTCTCATGAATGGAAATAATATGTATATCTATTGTATGTCATAGACATTAAATATATTTTTTTCATTTCTTCCCAATAAACTTGTAAGACCGAACATCCTCACTTCAGGGATGAAAAACATACAAAATAGCTACTACAAACCTGATAGAAATTTCCAAAGGCCCATTAAAAAGTAAAGGTTAGAAGTTGGATATGGTAGCTCAAGCCTGTAATCCAAACTACTTGGGAGGTGAAGACTGGTGGATCATAGTTTGAGGCCAGCCTGGGCAAAAAGTTTTGCACATCTGTTATGCCAGCTATGGGGGAAGCACAGATAGGAGGATCATAGACAAGACTAGCTCAGGCATAAAGCAAGACTTTATCTCAAAAAACAAGTAACACAGAAAAGACTGATGGAACGGCTCATGCCGTAGAGTACCTAGCAAGTGCAAAACCTGAATCCTAACTCCAGTCCAGAATAAGGGCAAAGAGAGTGTGAGAAAAAATACTGAGCAAAAATAATATGAAGGACATATTGAGCTGGGACTTTTGGCTCCAGTCTCTCTTTTAACCACTGTTTTTCTCCTCAGGACAGAGCTTAGGAAGGGCAGTTTACAAGTGCTCTCACCCTTTGGTTCAAGATTTCCCAGTGTGCAATATAATCTTAAGACTTGGATGGGTAGTACAAGTGGCTTTAAAAAAAAAAATCATCTCTTATATTTCTATTATCTTTTATTTTTAAGTCCTTTGGAAAAATAGTCTCAATTTCAAAACTGAAGGCTAGGCAATGATCAGCACAACATAAAAGACCTATCAGTTGCTCTTACTTACATTAAGTATTCTTGAAATAAAATAATTCCTTATTGAATCTGATTAAACTACCAATATGAAAAATACAATTAACAGAAGACCATGTTACATGTGCCACGGCAATACTATCAATAGAAATTTAGATGGTTAGACATTACAGGTCAAAGGTTAACACACACACACTCTCTCTAAGGACAGAAGGGAATATGGATTAGGAAGGGACTTAGACATCATCAAACAATTTAAAATAATATATTCTGAAGCTGGGTGCATGTTAGTTAATTGGGAAGCTGAGAGTGGGATCATGATTTGAGACCAGGCTTAGGTAAAAGGCTCATGAGACACCCTTCTGAACTCATAATAGCTGGTGTAGTGCCTGTCATTCTAAGATACTTGGAAGGCCAGCCTAGGAAGAAAAAGTCTCTGAGACTCCATTTCCATAGGGGGAAGTAAGCTATGATGTTCCAGTTTGTCAATCCAGAAATGATGGGAAAGTTAAAGTAGGTAGACTGGGGCTAAGGCATGATTTTAGGTATATTAATGGTATTATTTCTTAAAAAGTCCTTACCAGAGGTGGGCATGGTAGCACATGCTTGTAATCCTAACACTTGGGAGGAAAAAGCAAGATTTTGTCTTATTTTTATTAGCAGGTGCCAGTGGCTCCCCATGTACAATGGACCTGTTCAGGAGGCTGAGACCTGGGTTCAAAACAAGCTTAGGCAGAAAAGTCTTCGAGGTTCTGACTCCAATTAGCCAGGAACAAGCTGGGCTGGTTGAACAAACAAGCCAAGAAAGAGTATCTAGCCCAGATTTCAAGCCATGTACAAAAAAAAGTTTTTTAGCTGGGTGCCGGTGGTTCACACCTGTAATCTAAGCTACTCAGGAGGCTGAGATCTGAGGATCACGATTCAAAGCCAGCCAAAAAGTCCATAAGACTCTTATCTCCAGTAAACCACCAGAAAACCAGAAGTGGCACTGTGGCTAAAGTGGTAGAGCGCTTGCCTTGAGCTGAAGAGCTCAGGGGACGGTGCCCAGGCCTAGAGTTCAAGCTCTATGACTGACCAAAAAAAAAAAGTTATTTTTTTAAAAATAAGTTTTTTATGGTGAAAATACTATATAGAGGGGTAAAAAAGTTATTTTTTAAAGATACAATATCCATATAAATATGCTAAAATATTGGACAAATAAAATGGGATTCAAAAAATCTTCTTTACTTACCAGTGGCTCCAAAAGCATCTAGACATTCCAAAGGTTTTCGTTCCTCAGCCAAAGCAGCCAATGTACAGAAAATTAGCTGCCTAAAAGGAAGTAATAGTCTGAAATAATTTTAGGTTACTATGGCTTCCTCACTTATAGACCTTTGAAAAGTGGTCTGATTATATATGCCTAATTTAATAATACAAGACCTAAAAATTGGTGAAATTAAGCTATGACTGCTTTCTAATTAACAAGCATTCATTTATTTTTTAATAAAACTTAGCCACAAAAGTACAAGCCTATTCAAATACATAAAGTAAGTCTATTTTGCTGTCTAACAAAGAAACTGGCTTTGTACCTAAAAGGAAACCATTATTTTGAGAAAAATGTTACAGTAGGTGATTGTCATTTTGTATCATTTTCATTCTTAATATTTTAGTAAATAGGAACTTAAAAGGTTTGTTTTCACTATTTTAAACTCCCCATAACTCTATTTTGAATTGATCTTACCGATTTAGTTTCATTTTCGGATTAAAATAGGAATCTGTTTTCTGAGGTATAGAATAGTTAGGACAAACTTGTACATCTGTATCTGCTTCCTTCAAAATTTCATTTGATGGTTTAGTAGTAGACACTATTATGAAAAAAAATATATTCAGGGAAATATAAGATATTCCAAACATTTAAAACAATATATATATATATACAAAAATAACTTATTAGATTATTTTGTATTAAAGCAAAAGGTTGGTAGATAAAAAGAAACCAAACAAAAACTAAAAACAAGATTTATTTATCAATGTCTCTAGAAAAGAGCTGGACCTAGATATTGGATGAATAGAAGAAAATGTATTCTTAAAATCTGGACTGCTTAGCATAACAATAGCTGTATTATTGTACCAAAGTACAGTCATGCTAAGATAACATAAAACCTTGTAGAATCTTCATGATTAATCAAGTACTACATTGGGTTTGTATAGTTGGTTGCTAAATACATTTACTGTGATATAATCATTAGAAAATAAATATCTGCATGATTATATTCCATCAGTTTCAGTGACTAAGTAAAAATCACTATTTTTTTTAACATTCTGACCTTCAGAATAATTTCTCATAATTTTAAACAAAAATTATATTTAGATGGCTATATATAGTTAAAAAAAAAGTACATATTAGCCAGTGGCTCAAACCTCAAAACCTGTATTCCCAGGATTCTTATCTCCAATTAACTGCCAAAAAGCCAAAAGTGGAGTATAGCTCAAGTGGCAGAGGGCTAGCCCTGAACAAAAAGCTCAGAGGCAGCAGCTAGGCTCTGAATTCAGGCATCAGTATTGGCATACACAAAAAACCTCAAAACCAAACTATATCAAACCAAAACAAGATATGTATTAGAGGCCTGGTGCCCATGGCACGTGCCTATAATATTAACTATTCAGGAGGCAGAGATCTGAGGATTGTAGTTTGAAGCTAGCCCAGGCAGGAAAGTCTGTCTACAATTAACTACCAAAAAGAAAAAGCCAGAAATGAAGCTGTGACTCAGGTGGTAGAGGTGCTATCCTTGAGCACCCAGACCCTGAGGAGTTCAAGGTCCAGGCCTAGCAACCCCCCCCAAAAAAGAAAAGATATACACTAGAATACTATAAAGCTATAAACTCAAGTAATAAATATGTATGTTTAAATATTCAAAAATAATGTGTAATTTGTGAGGAAAATAATTGGGTTAATTTTATCTGTGGCATTTTAATGAAATTACAATCAGAAGTTGACAAAACAGCAACCATCTTTCTATACTGCCAACAAAAGTAGCCTTTCCTAATGTTAAGTATTTTTCTATTTCACTGAAGAAGCATGCTTCACATCTCGAGTATCAATAATGGTGAATGAGGTTCTATGAGAAATTAAGTGGTGCTTTAGGCCATAGGGCTAATTTAAGTTTTGAGATTTGATACCACTCAAAATAAAAGATCTTGGGTGCTGGGAAGGCAACTCACTGGTAGAGTGCTTGCCTTGCATGCATGAGGACTTGAGTTATATTCCTCAGCACCACATAAGCAGAAAAAAGTCAGAAGTGGCACTGTGGCTCAAGTGGTAGAGCGCTAGCCTTGAGCTGAAGAGCTGAGGGACAGAGCCCAGACCCAGAGTTCAGACCCCAGGACCAAAAAATAAATATTTTTCTTTGCATCTTTTAGTTATTGTGCAATAAGTATAATACAGTTACTGATTTAAAAGCCATTAGTAGGAATAATCTGTCAAGTTATATGTGGTTGAGTGTCACATGTGTTTTTGTTAAGGCAAACTCTTGTTGTATAGTGTAGGATGGCCTTCACAATCCTCTCCTCTTGCCTCAACTTCCCAAATGCTGGGATTGTGGGCAAATACCACCAAGCTTGGCTTATACCATTTGTCAGAATCTGTTGAGAATAGCTATAATGTTATTGGAAACATCATACAATAAAACAAACATTAGTAGTCAACTAAATGATTTAGTTAAATCAATATACATTATCTAAGGGTCTGCAAAGAACAACTAGATGATTAAAATTTAAGGATCTACTTGCTAATATGTTAACGAGATGGCTCAACTTACCAACAATGTACCTGGACTTAGTCTCTCCTTTATTCACATGGCGCCTAACATGCCCTAGCATGTCAGTCCTTCTGGTGATAGTTGCTGAACAAATGATACAATGGTAGTGGGCACCCATCTTACTGGATATCTATCAAACAAGAATTTTTATAGATTAGTAAAATAGTGAACTCCACGTTTAAAGTTGTAAATATACTGAGTTTGTCTTAAGATGTCTTAAGATGGTATAGAAGATGTTAAAGTATGCCATATGATTGAAAGGATAACTATATTACATAAATTTACATGTTTAAAAAATCATACTTACAATAGGCCACAAGTAACTGAGTTTGGGAAGAGATATGCTTTATTTTACCTTTGGAAAGTAATACTATGCTGATAAAATAGGTGTAGATAACTGGAAGGGCAGAGATAATAGTAAAATGTATAGTAACTAGGAATGGTTGAGTTTTGTTGTTGTTGGTTGTGGAGGTTGAACTTTGGGCCTGGGTGCTGTCCCTTAGCTCTTTGGCTCAGGGCTCGCACCCTACCACTTGAGCCACAGTGCCACTTCGGGCTTTTTTCTGCTTACGTGGTGCTGAGGAATCAAACTCAGGGCCTCATGCATGAGAGGCAAGCACTCTACCACTGAGCCAACTTCCCAGCCTGTTTTGAGATTTTTTGTTTTTTTTTTTGGGTCTGGTCATGGGGCCTGAACTCTGGGCCTGGGCGCTGTCCCTCAGCTCTTCAGCTCAAGGCTAGTGCTCTACCACTTGAGCCACAGCACCACTTCCGGCTTTTTTTCTTTTTGCTTATGTGGTGCTGAGGAATAGAACCCAGGGCGCCTCATGCATGCAAGACAAGCGCTCTACCACTGAGCCACCTTCCCAGCCCGTTTTGAGTTTTTAACATTCATTACCTTTGCTTTTTCATTTATGTCTTGTCCACTTTTAATTTTATATTATTTATTTATTTATTTATTTATTTATTTATTTATTTATTGTGGGTCATAGGGCTTGAACTCTGGGCCTGGGTGCTGTCCCTCAGCTCTTCAGCTCAAGGTGAGCACTCTTACCACTTGAGCCACAGTGCCATTTCTGGTTTTCTGAGTGGTTTATTGAAGAGTCTCAGGGACTTTCCTGCCTGGGCTGGCTTTGAACTGTGATCCTCAGATCTCAGCCTCCTGAGTAGCTAGGATTATAGGTATGAGCCACCAGTGCTTGGCTTATAATTTAATTTTTAATGATAGATGTATTTGGCAACCACTTCTTAAGACTTCTGAAAACTTGAGCCAGTTCAAATTCATTAGAGGGTCAATGTTGAGAACATAAATAGTAGTATTTTTCCAAGTAAGCAATTCTTCAGAATTTCTCTTTTTTGCTGAAAATACCAACAATATTACCACCAACAAAACCCTACTCCAATAGCTCTTCCTTAGTTTTTTGTATTTTTACCAGTCCTGGGGCTTGAACTCAGGGCCTGGGCACTGTCCCTGAGCTTTTCTTGTTCAAGGCTAGCACTCTACTACTTAAGCCACAGCACCACTTCTGTTTATGTGGTATTGAGGAATTGAACCCAGGGCTTCATGCATGCTAAGCAAGAACTCTATCACTAAGCCACATTTTGAGGGCTACTTCCTATTTACTTGCCACATTATAGCAAATCTGTTTCTTTTTTTGAGACAGTGCTCCCTATGTAGCCCAGGCTGAGTCTATATAGCTCAAGCTATACAACTCATAATACTCTTTCCTGTGTCTACGGTGCTGGGAACACATGTGCACATCACCATCCTTTACACAGTTTCTTACAGTAACCTAATACTTATAATAATAATAATACATTCACAGCCTATAAGGAACACTTTTCTCAAAATGGAGGTGTGGCTCAAATGGTAGAGCACCAGCCAGCCTTGAGAGAAAAAAGCTAAGGGAGAGCACTCCAGCCCTGAGTTCAAGTCCCAGTAATGAAACAAATACAAAGCAAATTAGAAAAATAAGAAGGAACATGTTTTTTCCCTATCATTTTACCAGGACTTTCCCCACCCCTCCAAAACAACTCAAAATACAAAACAAGCATCCATTAGCACAAAATGCATTCAGAGTATTACTAAAACATTTTATAGTTTGTGTTCTTTGCAGGCCAAACTTATCTTAAAAATAAAAGTTATTAGTTTTTAAAAGTTATTAGCATTTCTATTTCTTGATTCTTTCTTAAAAGGATATATATGGGAAGAATGGGTATGAAATTTAATAAGACATTAGCTTACAGAATATTTAAGTACTTATTCCATGATAAAATTCATTTTCAAAAATATTCTTTACCTAAATTCTCCAATTCAAAATTAACGGATTTTCTTTCCTTTTTGGTTGGTCACGGGTTTGAACTCAGGGCCTGAGGGTGTCCCTGAGCTTTTTTGCTCAAGGCTAGCACTCTACCACTTTGAGCCACAGCTCTACTTTTGGCTTTTAGGTGGTTAATTGGAGATAAGTCTCACAGACTTTCATGTCCTGGTTGGCTTTGAAACTAGATCCTCAGATCTCAGTCTACAGGTGTGAGCCACCTGCACCTGCAATGAGTTTTCATTTTGAACACATGAGAAACTTGACTGAAAGTAAAAGCTATAAAGTGAGAAGTTCAATACAACAGTCCTTTCTTCCCAAACATTTCATACTTTTTCAACTATCATCATCTGAAAGCAGATAAGAATTCTAAGGTAAATGCACTGCTAAACAAATTTTAGTTTTAAAGCAAGAACAGCTTCTTGGCTTTTGGGTAAGATCAAGTGCCTAAAGCAAGAAAACACTTCACTCTCTTTAAAGACAACTGAATCTAAAATAAAAGTCTAGTATCTTATTACCTGTTCTCCAATAATGTTTGGTTTTACTGGTCGACAAGGTAAGTGACAGATGCACATCCTGAAACCTAGAACAAAGAATGAGTGGTTGTCTTATAATTGTTCATTTAATATTCAACTAACATTAAAAACTATAAACAAATTTTATTTGCTACGAATAACTTGTATTTGCAATGTCAAAATTACTTGGAGATTGCCACACTTTTTACTGGTTTAAATGGAGTCTCATGAACCTTTGTCAGGTCTGGCAGGCTCCTAACATCTGCTCTTAAATAAAAATTATAAGCATAAGCAATAGTGCCCAACCTTTCTCTCTCTTTTTTTTTTTTGTAACAACAATGACTTAGTCTCTCCTAAACTCAAAGCTTCTAAGCCATCTTTTTTCTTTTTATGCTTTATATCAAATCACTTTTCTTATGTGTTTATGTACATGAGATAGGCAGAAACAAATACAGAAAATCAGGATAAATTCTGGTCTTTCATGACTATTTTATCTTGGACAGTCATTTCACATTTTTGGCATTCAGTTTTTTTCTGCCTACTTTAAGCTTTATCATCTTTATCTCAGGTTACATTTGTCACTATATTGACTCTATTTCATCTATGACATGGTATGAACTTGTTTTTCTTTTTTTTTGTCGGTCATGGTACTTGAACTCTGGGCCTGGGCTTTTCAGCTCAAGGTGAGTGCTCTACCACTTGAGCCACAGCGTCCCTTCTGGTTTTCTGGTGGTTAACTGGAGATAAGAGGCTTATGGACTTTCCTGCCTGGACTAGGTTTGAACCCTGATCATCAGATCTCAGCCTCCTGAGTAACTAGGATTATAGGCATGGACCACCAGCTCCTAGCTGAACTTGTTTTTCTTCTTACCCTTTTAAGTCTCCTTTGCAAGTTGTATTCATTATCTTAAAATTACTCCTTAGACCTGGCTGGATATGTGACTTTTATCCTTGGTATCTATTTTGCCAGGACTGGTCTTGAACTCAGGACCTCACACTTGCTCTGCTGGTGCTCTACCACTTGAGCTACAACTGCAGCCCAGCTTTATGCTGTTTTGGTATCTCAAGGACTTTCCTGCCCAAGCTTGCTTTGAATCCTGATCCACCAGGTCTTAGCCTCCTATGTAGCTAGGATTACAGATTTGAGCCATTGGCCTGCCTTTATCCTTGGTAACTTTTAATTGCTTTCATTATTTCTACTATTTTTCTCATGGTAAGGAATCCCAAAATCACAGCTGTAGTTACTTTTCCCAACTGCCTATTAAGCACCAATGGCTAATCTATGGTCAGTATCTCAAAACTTGTCAAGATTAAACTAATTGATTCATTTTTTTTGTTTTCGTTGAAGTGCTAGGAAAAAAACCCAAAAACCTCAGAGCCTTGTGAACAGTAGGCAAATGCTCTGCCACTGAGCTTCATCCTCAACCCTTTTCAATTCTTCTGGAATATCTTGAAGGTTTTGTTTTTTAGAAGTACTGGGGTTTGAACTCAGGGACTAGCTCTTGCCAGATAGGTGCTTCATCACATGACCAATACTTCTCTTTTTTCTTCCATCACTTTTTCTACTAGGGTCTTGTATTTATGTCCAGTGCTAGCTGAGACAGTGATCAGACTTAGGCTTCCTACCTAGCT
Source organism: Dipodomys merriami (assembly GCF_024711535.1). Lineage (NCBI taxonomy): Eukaryota > Metazoa > Chordata > Mammalia > Rodentia > Heteromyidae > Dipodomys > Dipodomys merriami. The sequence goes on from NW_027203826.1 coordinate 6,622,785, forward strand.
TGGATAACAAGCACATGCTACACTGCCACACTTTTTACTGGTTTAAATGGAGTCTCATGAACCTTTGTCAGGTCTGGCAGGCTCCTAACATCTGCTCTTCAATGACTTAATCTCTCCTAAACTCAAAGCTTCTAAGCCATCTTTTTTTTTTTATGCTTTATATCAAATCACTTATGTGTTTATGCCAAACTACTCCAGAACTCAGCTCTAGCTAAGCTGTTTTTTTATTCATATTTTTATTAGCATATATTAGTTATACAAGTGTGGGGGTAGTTCTTTTTGATACTTGCATACATACATACAATTTACCCAGATCAAACCTACCCTTCCTTCTGTCTCTTTCCATTATCTTTCTTCCCCCTTCTTAAAAGAATTTCAAGAGGTTTCGTCATTCTGTTTGGAAATATGCACATGCACGTATGTAGTCTTGTGGCTTTAAATGCCACTTACATTCTGGTAACTCCTACATGTGTACATCTAGCCCCAACCTCTCCCGTCCTGGAATTCCACATTCATATAACCTCCACTCTGAGGCATCTTAACCTTTGATCTCTAAGTCTGAGGTCCTGGCTTCTTCCAGACATGATTCTAATGCAGTTGTGTCCAGCTCAGTAAAGGATAACTTCACTTGTCTAGTTTCTCAAGTCTAAGCATCCTCAGCTTTCCTTCACATCTGTTATTCCTTCTACATTCAATATATCTGCAACTTCTTTGAAACTTGCTCATGAAGACAAAAACTATCATGTCTATTTACCTGAACATTGTGAAAGAACCCAACAGCCTAATGTACCTGAGAAAACACACATCCATGAGTAAGGAAGTACGGATGATAGCAGAAGAAAATAACTTGGATACTAAATCTAAATGAAGAATATAAGAGATCTTTTAAATTAAAGAAGAATTTTCCTTTACTCAAGAAACCGGAATGATCAGACATTCTTACCTCTCTTCTCTTTCTCACTCTTGAATTACTGGGGAATAAACCCATGGCCTTGCTAATACTAGGCAAATAAGTTACCACTTGAACACTGACCCCAATTCCTTTATTTTTATATTTTTTGAAATAGTATCTTGCTAGCATCAAGCTCATGATCCTTAATCCTATGCCTGTGCATAGGATTAAGCTATGTGCTGCTACCGTGCCCAGATCAAATTAGTCCCTCATTCTTTTTCCCTCAATAATGAGTTATATAGTCTTTTATTAGGGCTAATAATGTAATTCTGGTACAGTTCTAGTTTTTCTAGGTAGGTCATACTAGCTAGTTTGAAATTGCAAACAAGTTTAATAATTTCTATTTCACATGATCATATATGTCTGTGACACTGACACATACACACAGGTGCGCACGCACATGCTCGTGTTTGAGAACTTGTTTCATTCAAATGAAATGCTATAAAGCCTTCCCTATATACTGTTTAAAGAATATACTCTTCACAGTGGCTATATTACATTTCATGGTAAGTAGATGGCATAATTTAGTTAGCTATCCCTTTTAACTCCAAGTTTTGCCATAAAGTATATGGTGTAATTATCTATCTATCATTGCATATCTGTTCTTGTTTATTAATTCTTTACCTTCTATGGCACTCACAGGAAAGAAAATGCCTGGGACTGATATATCTATTTTTAAAATTTAAAAGGTATTGCCAGATATTTTTCTTAAAAATGCTATAATACTATCTTAGGATCTAGGAAGTCTTTTAACTTGATATATCTTGGTTTCGATTCTTCAACTCTGTTTTCTTTTTTTTTAATGTTTTTTTTATTGTTAAGATACTGTACAGAGGGGTTACAGTTACATGAGTAAGGTAGTGAGTAATTTCCTATTGAGCATTGTTACCCCCCCTTTGTTTTTCCATTACCATCCCTTTTTATGAGTTTTCTTGTAAAATTTATTTCCCCAAAACATATCATTTCTGTCCTTATTATTATTGGTTTATTTTTCTAACTTCTATCAGTAGATATCTTTTTCTGATATTTGTACCAAGTATTTTATTTTTCTGTATTACATTTACTTTGCCTTCAAGATTATATTAGTAGTTGTACTATTCTTCTGCGGAAAGAAAAGTAAATATTAAGACATTGTTCATTTGGCAGCATGAACTTCCAAGGCCAAAGTAACCAGTATAAAGATGTCTAACCAATGGTTACTACACTAAACTTGTGTCATATACCCACTGTATGCTTATGCTCTCTTTTATTAAATAAATTTAAAATGAGACATTAAATCCTCCATAATTTATAAAATTGTTTGATTATATTTACAGAAAGACATTAAATCCTCCATAATTTATAAAATTGTTTGATTATATTTACAGAAAGACTTCAAAACTGGTAAAAAATGTTGAATATCGTATACATCACTTTATCCTAAGGAGAAAAATACCAACCTTCGTATTCAACTGAGACTTTCCAGTGTAAATTCTGAAGGTGACGACGAAGCTTATGACTATTACAAGCTCTGAATTTTTCCTTAGGGCACAATGGACAAGCTTGTTTATTCCCTTAAAAAGAAAAAAAACTAATAAAACACAACATATACTAGGTTACTAATGACTGGATTCAACTACAAAGAACAGACTTCTCCATGCTCCTCTCCTAATTCTTAGTTAAATGTTCTTTAAGGAAAAATCATTTTCCCAGACCCAGGAAGTAGCAGCTTATAATCATGGTTGCACATCATCAGCAGTTGAGCTTTGTACCTTAAAGCTCTCCTCTCTGTGATTTGCTGATGCTTTTGCCACTGGTACAGAGAAGTCATGGAAATGATCATCTATGTAATATTCCCTAGAGTCAAAGTGATCACCATAGGATTTTGGATAGGAGAAAGGCCAGCCCTGATCAGACTCATGGAGTGGGATAAGGGTTGGGAAGAGATACAAAAGCATCCTGTGTTATTTCTCTATTACTTTGGCAGCAGCAAAGACAATTAACACACAATGTTAGAATAACAGAAGACAGAAATAATTACCAATGTAATTGCTATTCTGAGGCATGACACATGGTTAGGAACCTGAATATAACTATTATCAGATTTATAACTTTGTCCTTATTCATTACAGCACATTCCTGACAAGATTATGGATCATCAAACCTTAAGCCTTAATTATAAATGTAATGTCCCTCAAAGAATTCAAATCCCAAATTCTAATTTGTGTAAGAATCAAGATATCAAATTTATGTTTAAAGCAATGAAATACAGAGAAATAATCAGTAATTCACTTGATCATTTTAACTCCACAAGTATCTTTCACATACATCAAGAAATCTTGCACCAATGACCTTAAATTATCTTGCTTGAGATTTCTTTTACATAAAATAATTTTAACATCCATATTATTTAAAGTGCTGTTTGGAGAATCTCTGTAACTTGTAGATAATACAATTTCTTGCCTTACAGAATACACAGGCCTTAAATATACACGAGATTGTAATTTCCTTGATGAGGTAAAAAAATTATTGTATAATACTTTTACAAATAGAACATATTACTTTCCTGGATTAAATTATTTTACTTCTGTTCTTCTGTTCTTGTTCAATAAGAAGAAACCTTGTTTTTTGGGGGGGGAGGGGGAGTGGGGAGTTGTGGGCTTGAACTCTGGGCCTGGGCACCATCCCTGAGCTCTTCAGCTCAAGGTGAGGGCTCTGCCACTTAAGCCATAGCACCACTTCTAGTTTTCTGGTGGTTTATTGGAGATAAACCTTGGCTTTGAACCTCGATCCTCCGATCTCAGCCTCCTGAGTAGCTAGAATTACAGGCTCCTGGTGAAATCAACCTATTCTAAGCAAACTGTTTTCATGAGCTGAAAGGTAACAATTCAGAGGGAAAAAATTCCCCAAATGGAATTACCTGCATCAAGATTATCTGAGTTCAATGAACTGGTAGAATCAAAGTCTCCTTCAGTTACAAAAGCTAGCTTCTCTAGATCAGCAAGCTGCCTTTGAATTGAGATGTGTCTCTCTGAAAGGAAATTTAAAGAGTTAGAAAATCACATTTTAACAATTTGTTTTCTAATGGGAGGGAAGGAATGGTAGGGGAAAAACAAAGGAGGAGACAACAATGCTTGATAAGAAATGTACTCATTACCTTGCTCATGTAACTGTAACTCCTCCTCTGTACAGTATTCTCACAATAAAAAACTTATTTAAAAATTTTTGTTTTCTATTTCCATTTTATTTGATCATATAATATACAAGTTTATACACTTATCTTCTGTAATATAGTGTCCTAGAATCTAATGGTAAATAAATACCAACATTCGTTTTACAAAATGACAAATGTGTTTCACAATAGAAAAAAAAGTTGGAGAAAAAAAATCCACAGTATAAATTCACAGATTTAAATTTTAATCTATAGTTACTGTAATTATACAAAAATTATTTTTATCTTTTACGAAGTGCTGAAGAACTATAAGCTAAGCCATTTTATGTCTTCAAAGAACTTTCAACCACATGGGAAAGATTAGTATGTTAATTTCTAAGTGCAATGGGAGGTAGAATGGAGTGACAAAGATTTGTCATGCATGGAATGACTAATTCTAACAAGTTACTGAGTGGCACTTATTAGTTAAGGTACTGAACAGATTTTCAATTAATTGGAGACCTAGTAGAACGACTCATAAATTAAAGGAGCCTTATGAATAAAATGTATGTGTTATAAAACAAACAGCTAACAGCCAGCCCTGGTGGCTTAAACCTGTAGTCCTAGCTATTCAGGAAGCTAAGACCTGAGGATCTAAACCAGGCTGGGCAGGAAAGTCTATGACATTCTTATCTCCAACCAACAAAACCAAAAAGCAAAAACAATAACAACAACAAACCCAAGGTGGAGCTCTGGCTCAAGTGGTAGAGCACTAGCTTTGAGCAAAAAAAAATCTCAGTGATAGCAGCCAGGGGCTGAGTTCAAGCCCCAGGACCAGCAGAACAACAACAAAAAAACCCAAACACAGCAACAACAATAACAACCCCAAAAACATATAGCTTCCACTACCCTACCTTTGGCTGGAATGGAAATGTTTTAAAAAAGTAGTGGGGGGCTGGGAAGGTGGCTCAGTGGTAGAGCGCTTGCCTTGCATGCATGAGGCCCTGGGTTCGATTCCTCAGCACCACATAAGCAAAAAGAAAAAAAGCCGGAAGTGGCGCTGTGGCTCAGGTGGTAGAGCGCTAGCCTTGAGCTGAGGGATAGTGCCCAGGCCCAGAGTTCAGACCATACGACCGGACCCCAAAAAAACCACAAAAAATAAAAAAGTAGTGGGTAGATATATTCAAGAAAAAAAATCTACATCATGGGAGGAAGAAATTCTATGTAAGTTAGTTTGGATTTTATTCTTGAAACATTTGGAATTTTTGACAAAGTGGATCCAAGAAGTGAGAAAATGAGTAATAGTAATAGAAAGGTAAGAGAGTAGAAAGAACAGAAGCTGGGATGTGAGATGTCAGGGTGGATGAAGTTTTGCATAATAAAGACAATTCTAAGATTTTGAGTTTATATGGTTGAAGATGGTGTTAATTTCATTAACGAAAGAAGGAAGAGAATCCCTTTTGGTAGAAAGGAACAGAAAAAGTATTTTCTGATAGTGTGTTTTATATACCATAGATGGACACAAATTTCAGAAGGCAGCTGAAAATGTTTCTGGCACTCAGGAGGGAGATACCAATCATAAAAATGCATATTAGGTAAAGCTGAGAACAACCTATCAAGCACTTGCTTGAGGCTCTGAGTGCCACTGCACAAAAAAAGAAGAAAAAAAGCTGTGAAATGGGGGAGTGAGGGGGGAACAACTCAGCTTACCCAGTTATGACTGGATAACTATACTATAACTTTATTATCTTTAAGTTAGTGACACCTTTTTTTATTTTTTACTTTTTGCCAGTCCTGGGGCTTAATCTCTGGGCCTGGGCATTGTCCCTGAGCTTCTTTGGCTCGCTAGCATTCTACCACTTGAGCCATAATACCACTTCTGGCTTTTTCTGAGGAATTGAACGCAGGGCTTCATGCATGCGAGGCAAGCACTCTACCACTAAGCCACATTCCCAGCCCCACATTTCATATTTTTGAATCATGTTTTTCCCAGTTATGGACTCCAGTTTTTGAAAAATGAGTCTTCAAATTATGTACCTTATAAAATTTTGAAATGTCTTCTAAAATATTTTAACATATTCTTCACTAGGTGTGAGGGGATTCACTCTCAAAAGCTGATAAAACACTACTGATTAATATAAATGGGTATTTCTACAAGTGAAATATGGAAAGATGTAGGTACTTAACAGTTGAGTCTGTAAAAGAGACATGCTCAATGCTGAATACTACAAACAGCCGTACAGATCAAGAGGTCTAAAGAGATTCAGTATACAGCATGTCTTGGTGACCTTTAGAAAAGCAGGTTCAGCGGGGTGTTTGTGAGAAAAAATGAGATCAGAAAGGGAAATGAAATACAGAAAATTAGTATAGTTACTTTTTTAGGAAGTCGGATAATTAAAGAGATGGATGAAATTGTAATTCTCTTTTTTCTAAGGATGGAGATCTGAATTTATGTGCATCCATAGCAAAGGAACATTCACAAACTGGGAACGTGAGTGTATAAGATGTTAACTGATAGGTAAAGCTCCCCAAAGTGGTAGGAGAAAATGGAATTCACTCTTGGGGCTCTTTAATATTCATTAGACTCTTTTAAGACTATTAACTTTGGTTTTTACATTGTTACCATCCAGTCTCCATTTCCTCAGTTCATGTGTTCACTCATTAGAATAATTGGTCTTCCTTACAAATATGCAACAAAAAGAGCCACCTACTCTTTATTCATTTTCTTTTTTCAATGGTGGGGCTTGAACTCTGGGCCTAGGTGCTGTCCCTCAGCTCTTCAGTTCAAGGCAAGCACTCTACCACTTGAGCCACAGTGCCACTTCTGGTTTTCTGGTGGTTTACTGGAGATAAGAGTCTCACAGACTTTCCTGCCTGGGCTGGCTTTGAATTGTGATCCTTAGATTTCAGCCTCCTGAGTAGCTAGGATTACAGGCGTGAGCCTGTAATAAAGCCTGGCTTTATTCATGTTCTTGTGTACAGCAGGTACTAAAGCATATTAATAAAAAAATGATTCGACTTTGTGGCTTAATTTTGGAATCTAATTCAATATCACACATTCTTCCTCAGAATAACCTTTCCTTACTAAAAACAAGTAAAACTGAAGAAATATTGATTAAATTCATTTTCCAGAAGGTATTGTTCAAACAACTTAATGAGGTATAATTTTCATAAATGACAAAAAAATTCCTGTTTGATCAAATACTTTTAATTGCTAAGTCAGTAATAGTCAAGAATCCTGTGTACAAACCAATCTATAATATTTGAAGCCATAAAGGTTTTTGGCTCCATAGTTCAAAGACTTGTTTGTGAAGCAAGATGTACAGTATTACATAAAGTTGTACCTGCTGAAATTATTGAAAGTGAAAGCCTGTAAAACTAGAAAACTGAAAACTGTAGCACATTTGAAGAAAATTGTCAAAGATTTGTCTACAAAATTTATACCTATCAAACATCTCTGAAATCACTTTCTGATTAAAGAAAGGTAGTAACAAGCAATCTGTATTTTAAAATCACTCAACCTGCTTTTCATAACACTAAATATCTAGAAGTCAACAGGCAAACCTCTTGTTAAATTAGGTGAGTCCAAGATGTCAGGAGATTCCTTAAAAACTTCTTCTGTTACTGTTTCCTCAGCTTTCAGTTCTATTTCAGATACACCATCTTCATCTTCCCTAGTTATGATTGACTTCAAAAGACTAACTAGATCATCTAAAAATAATTTTTAGAGTATTATTAATATGTATCTTAATTCTAACACATTTCAGATTTCTCAATCATTATTTGTCCCAGTAATGCATTTCCAAGTTTCTCAAACAGTATATACATCTTTATATAATACTTATAAGTCCTGGAATACATAAATGTTCCCAATCCTTATTTTTATTTTTGAGACAGGGTCTCTCTCTGTAGTCCAGGCTTGTCTCCAACTGCATATCCTCCTTCAATCTCAGTGTGTAGTACAGTTATCTGGCTTAACACATTCTTAATGGTGAGGAGGTGGAGAAAGCATGCACTCCCTAAAGCACCTGAATCTCTTGTGACCAATTTAAATAGACATAATCTGAAAAGCAGTAGACTACTTTGCAGTGTAAAACTCCCCATCCACCACTATACTGTAGGTGAAGAAATAAATAGGCCTTATTTTGCATGTACAAGCCATGCATGTATATGAAACGTCTACCTGAGATGGTGACTTTTCTTTGCTCCGATTAGACCTACTTGTTTTAAATCTACTTATAACAGTTAATGTTCTTTTACAATCGCAGGGTGATTCTACTAGACTACAACTATCCAAGTGTCTTAAAAACACCAAATTTAAAATTGGTCACATCGTAGCAGAGACGATATTCAGTAGGAGGAAGAAACATCAATTTACGGACCACGAAACAATTTCGTGAAAGTAGTCGCTAAACCTTCCTTGCCATTTAAAAACGTTCAGAAGGTCCTTACAGAAGTGGTTAATCGTCGGGTTTTAAAGTTCCCAAACGATCCAATCAACTAACTACCACTCAGAAAACATGAAGCGGATTCAGAGCACAGTCCCACGGACGACTCATGCTCAACCGTCAGCTTCTGAGGGGATGGAATAAATACATACTCGTTCGGTGTTGAGACGTGGAGGAGGGCACTGAGCTGTCTCCCAAACAACTTTCTAAGTCTCGAATTCTCTGGGGGAAGCGAGTTAGAAAGGAGAAGGAAACACGGAGGCTGAGAAGCTGGTTGACAGTTTCCAAGCCGGGGCGCCTCGGGCCGTCCAACCCGCCAGGGCCGGCGAGGCTCGGCCGGCGAGGGCTGGCGACGGACTCCAGCACACAGTAACTGCGTGAACCTACTTCTGAGCATGAGATGATGATCATCATCTCATGCTGGTCGTTTACTCGAGCCCACAGCACCCCCCCGGCCCCCCGGGCGCTGTTCACCGACACGACCTCGAGGTTTCCGGAGGTGCCTCCGGGCACTCCGCGCCCTTTAATTCCCCTCGCCCGCTACCCCGGCCCCCTCCGCTCCTAACCCAGACCTGCCGATCCCCGCGATCCCCCTCCCTCAACTCCCCCGGCTCTCCTGCGGCGGGGGACGATGCGGGCTCCGGCACTTACTGCTTTCAGCCTCCTCGGGGGCAGACGCTAGGGACGGGGACAGGGTCGGAGTCTGGGCCCGGGCAAGGGCTGGGGCTGGAGCCGAGGCCGGAGTCGGAGCCGGTTCCGGAGCCGAATCTGACACCCGGGCCGAGGCCGGGGCCGAGGTCGGGACGCCGACCTGAGCTCCCTCCTCCTTCTCCAGGGGTAGCAGCTCCTCCTCCGCCATGTTCTCCATAGTTACCGCCTCCGCGCCGGGGGGCCTGGGGTGGGGGTGGGGAGGGGGACCCACGGCGGGCGGATACAAGTGGCGTCACGGCCCACTGGGCAGGATCCAAGCCGCGGGGAAACAAATGAGGAGAGGGCGGGGTGCGGGCAACACACACACACACAACCACAACAACACACAGAAAAGAGGAACCGGCTAACAAATCCTGTCAGCAGAAAAGCCAGAGGCAACGATTCGAGAACGCTACCGCTTCCCTCTCCCCAGGCGTTGCGACGCCCCCTTACTCTGCGCAGAAGCGTGTTGGAGACCTCGTCCAATCAGGTGAGAGAGTTTCTTTTGCACGCTGCGTCGCTCATTTCACCGGCCCAAGAGCGAACCTCAGAACTACAATACCCAGGAAGCATCGCGCCCCGTGGGCGGGGCCGAGTTCCAGTCCTCAGAGGAAGAACGCTACGGAGCGTTGGGGCGTTGGTGTGGAGCCGAGCCCAGAACTACATTTCCCAGTGAGCAGCGGGCTCGGGGGGGGGGCTTTCTCCTGGCCTGGGCCTCCGGAGTCGCTACCGCCGCAGGCGCCAGTAAGGTAGGAAACTGGAGGTGCGGTGACTTTTAGCTGGGTTAGGGGGGTCTTCCATCCCGGGGCCCCTCACCCCTGAGCCAGACACTCTGAAGGGCCGCGAGTCGGCGGAAGTTGTCCCGGAGTTGCTGGAGCCTGGGACGAGGCTGTGGGCGGGTCTGGCTCACTGAAGGGTGTGGCCCGGTGCGGGACGTAGGTTCGAGCTTGCCCCCTCGCTGAGTCCGGCTCTGGTGGGTTTCTGGGAAGCGGGTGAATCCCGCCGGACGCCGAGTCGCCGAGACCTGTCCGGCTAACTCCGAGCTGGGTTGGACCGCACCTCCTTTCACATCCTCAGCCCACACCTGTGACCCGAACGCTTGTGTCGTGTTGCTTGCGGCCGCGGGTCCTGGGAGCATTGGGTTCTTTGGGCCCGGTGTGGGCATGGGCCTTACAGGCCCGAGACAAGAGCCGGGATTGTTGAGAGCTTCGAGGCACTTGGTGGATGCGTTTCAGGTTTCCTACGATTTATGCTGGTGAATCTGCTCCCCAGTCTTCTCTTTACCCTTGTCAGTCGTTCTTTTCTCTTTAGGGCGGGGGGGGGGGGGGGTGGTGGTTGGGAGGGGGAAGCGGGGAGGGAGGGGAGAGGGACGAAGTTGAGTTTTCTAGTTTCCCTGCCTGGGACTCGTTTGAAGGGTTTTGGCAGCAGGGAATGAGAGGGAAGCTGCTTTTTCGTCTCTGGTACCAGACATCCATCCAGATGTTTTTTTCTGAGTTATTAAGGGTGATGTGTACCTTGCTTACTGGTCTGTTGTTTTTCTTACTGGTTTTCAGGAATGGAAGAGAGCCTGAATTGTCACCTTGAAACGCTAACTGGAAGTTGGCCTCTTCCTTTCCCCTTCGTTTGGAAGCTTATCTGGAAGGGTTTTTTTTTTTTTTGTTTATTTTGTTTTTTGCTTTTGGTGTGTGTGGGTGTGGGTGTGGGTGTGTGTCGGAAATGCTAATTTGGAACTTGGCCTTTTTCTTTGCCCTTAGTTTCCAAGTTGAATGGTTTGTTTTTGTTGTTGTTGTTTTCGTTTGGGGGTGGGGGAGATGGGAGGCGATGGGGGGGGCCCGGAGGGAGGCCCTGGGGCTTGAACTCAGGGCCTGAGTGCTGTCCCTGAGCTTCTTTGGCTCACAGCGCCACTTCTGGCTTTTTCTGAGTAGTTTATTGGAGATGAGTCTCAGGCTTTCCTGTCCTGACTGGCTTCGAACCTCCCTCTCCTCAGATGTAAGCCCCCTGAATAGCTAGGATTACAGGTGTGAGCCACCAGTTCCTGGCTTGGAGGGTTGTTTTGTTTTGTTTTCTGCTATGGGGGCTGGAACTCAGGGCCTGGGGGCTGTCCCTTAGCTTTTTCCGCTGAAGGTCGCTTTTTATTGGTTAATTGGAAATTATAGTCTCTTGGATATGTCTGTTGGGGCTGACTTCATACTGCAATTCTCTGATCTCAGCCTCCTGAGTAGCAAGGATTACAGGGAGCCAGCCACTGGAGCCGTTGTTTGTTGTTGTCGTCGTTGTTTTGTTGTTTTTAAGATCGATTATCCTCATAAAGGTTCTAAAGACCTTTTAATCTGAGGCTGTAGCTTAGCCCTGGAGCTCTTGCCTAGTACTCAGGCCTTGGTTTCCATTTCCAGCCAATCAAGACAACTAAAATCCTTTAAATCCTTCCCTCTTTTGATTAACTAGTATTCTTGGGCATATATTGAACTTTATTTTAATAATTAAATGTAAAGTATCGCTGTTATATAATCTATATAATTACAGCCTAAAGAAATGCTGGCTAGGAAGTGGCGCTGTGGCTCAAGTGGTAGAGCGCTCGCCTTGAGCTGAAGAGCTGAGGGACAGCGCCCAGGTCCAGAGTTCAAACCCCACGACTGACAAAAAAAAAAAAAAAGAAATGCTGGCTATTTTAATGCATCCTTTAAGAATAATCGCTTTTTTTTACATTTCTAGATGCTTTCTGTAATTTATTTTTTCCTTTTTTTGGGTGCTGCTGGGAATGGAAGCCAGGGCATTGCACATACTAGGCGAGCCCTCTACCACTGAGCTACATCCCCAGTTCTTGTTTGTTTGTTTTTGTTTCTAGAAAGCTTGAGAAAATATGTCAACTTCGGGCTGGGAAGGTGGCTCAGTGGTAGGGCGCTTGCCTTGCATGCCTGAGGCCCTGGGTTTGATTTCTCAGCACCACATAAGCAAAAAGAAAAAAGCCGGAAGTGGCGCTGTGGCTCAAGTGATAGAGAGCTAGCCTTGAGCTGAAGAGCTGAGGGACAGGGCCCAGGCCCAGAGTTCAGGCCCCACGACCAGACCCAAAAAAAAAAAAAAAAAAGTCAACTTCATAATTTAATACCAGCTGGAAAACAAAACATGAAAGCATTCAATTTTAGTATATGGATTCTGTGGAAATGTATTTAAGGATTTCTGAGCATGAAGGGAATCTTCAAAGTTTGAAGAATTAAGGAAGTACACTTGTGCATCAGTCAGTTACTAGGTTATCCAAAAAGTTTGGCTTAACAGGATCATAAACACTTAGTCATCCCATAGTTTCTCTGGGTCAGGAATTCAGAAATGACTTTCAGGTGAATTTGGCTTTGCATTTTTTCATGAGGTTTCTATGAAGATACCTGCCAGGGATACTGTCCTGTGAAGGCATGATGATAGCGCTGTAGGAGCAACTTCAAATATATTTTGTCATCACCTAATGGCATTTCCCAAGTTTTTAATACAGCACACTTTTCAAGAAACTCTGGTTCTAATAGAACCTATCATATACCTCCTGGGCAAGATAGTTTTTGTCTCCATTGTTTTAATTGACTTTCTCAAAAACCCTCTAAGATGAATTTTTTATTTTACGTATAATGAAATGGGCTCAGAAAATTGTATATGTAGTTTGCCTGCAGTTTGCTGAAGGTTCACAAAAGAAATGACAGAATGTATTGGAAAAAATGAAAATTCATAACTAATTGGTTTTGAAGTGTAGATGTTGTAAAATATGTCGTATCAGCAGGCAATTGAAAATAATCTGGCATTGGAGGAAGAAGTAATAGCTTCAAGGCATAGATTATTTGTTTTTTAAATTATTATAAAGATGATATACAGAGAGCTTACAATTACGTAAGTCAGGTAAAGAGTACATTTCGTTTTGCTCTCTCCCACTTTTTTCCTGCCATATCTACCCATAAGTTTCAACATAGTGTCCACTGAATACCATTGCTGCATTTGTTTACCCTTTGTCTCTCCATTTCTGTGCCTCTCTTTAGACCCTCAAATACATATAAACAAGCAACAGAACAAAAAGAAAACAAAAACAGCAAAAAAGAAAAAAACCTTGTCAAGGCATAGTTTGAAACTCAAGCTTGACTGATCAAACTGAAGGAGAGGAACAGATTTTTATGAAGGAGAATGTAAGTAAGAAAATGTGAACAATGAGAGCATCTAACCATCTTGAGAATAGATAGAATGTGGAAACCATCTTTTAAAACTAATTTTTATATATCTAAAAAAGAATAGTTCCTAATGTATTTTATCGTTATAAAAATGTATTTGGAATTTTTGTTCTAGCTTTTAAAGATGTCCAATGAAGAATCTCGTGGGAAAGAAGAAGATGCTCAAAGAAAAAGCTGTGCCTCTTCAGTTACTTTTGATGTAGTAAGAATTTTTATTTATAGACCTCACAATGTCTTGGTTCCCCTAAGTTCCCTCCCCTTTCCTTCCCTCCCCCTTTTTCCGTATTTATTTATTTATTCTTCTTTTTATTACTACTGCTTAAAATTAGGGACCTCTTGCTAGCATAGCTTATTTGCTCATGGCTGGTGCTCTACCACTTGAGCCACACCACAAGTCAAGCTCTTTGCTAGTTAATTTGAGATGGAATCTCATGGACTTTTGTGCCTGGGCTGGCTTTGAGCCATGATCATCCAGGTTTTCCCCCTGAGTATCTAGGATTATAGGTGTGAGCCACCAGCACCAGGCTATGGCTTATGTTTATGTAATAAAAAAATACAACTTACTTTTGCATTGAGATAAGTAAATACTTTATTCTGCCTATGTAGCCTAGAAGAAGTAAGTTGATTTTCTCATTCCTTATTTGTGTTATTTTTCTTATTCTTTATAATTTTATGAGGTAGTTACTGTTATCTCAGTTGCACAGATAAAAAACTGAGGTTTAGAGTACTGAGAGGAAAATACTTTTCATTTGTGACCTCAATTCTAAGCCCATTTTCACATTTGTAATAACAATTCATGATTAGACTGCTTCCCACATTTTCTTTCTTCATTTCTTCAGTATTGGCCAGAGTTGCACTACTGTCAATCAATGGCCAAAGTTTGGCAGATGATAGTGTTCATGTTAGAAAAGCTATACTTTCCATGTTCCTTTCTCTATTTTCAACACTACATTTAAGAAGTATTTGGGAGATGAAATTTAGAGTATGTCATAACTTGGGTGGTACTGTTTCTAGGAAGTAAGAACAATGTAATTGTTATCAAAACCAGTAAAAGAAAACCTCATCTAATTGGTTTTATTGTATATTTATGAATAGTCTGCATAATTCATCACCAGAATTAGTGTGTGTGTGCTATTTTACCATCCATAATGAGAGACTAGTCTTGCAAAGGTGACTATCCACTTAAGTGGTTTCTGTGTTGTAGGTTAGTTCATAAGACTTTAATGACCAGAATGAAATAGTCAAGATACATTGTACTCTTTGATGTTTGTTCTTTGCTTCTTATAAGCTTTCTGAATATGAATTTAGTCTCCAAGTTATAGTGGTAATTAGGAAAGGGACCTTGGACATGGTCATATGGTATTTTTTTGTCCTTGATTTATATCCCTACCACCACCATTTATCATTCTTGAACTGTATGCCATTTTTGGGGGGGTGGGGAGGGGTCAGGTCGTGGGCCTGAACTCTGGGCCTGGGTACTGTCCCTCAGCTCTTCAGCTCAAGGCTAGCTCTTCACTTAGCTTCTGAGATACTGTACTCTTCATTTTTCTAATGAATGCTTGTGTCGCAAATTCCTTTGCTGGTTCTCTTTATCTTTTTAGATAATAAGCTTTCAAGTGCCCAGGCTCACAATTTCCCCAGTTGAGTCAATTGCGATTTCATTCACTTACTTGCATAAAAATCCTAGGAGCATCCTCTACTGGTATCCAGTCTATTAGTGATTTCTTTTTTTTGTTGTTTTGTTTTTGGGTCCGGTCGTAGGGCCTGAACTCTGAGCCTGGGCACTGTCCCTCAGCTCTTCAGCTCAAGGCTAGCACTCTACCACTTGAGCCACAGCAGCACTTCCGGCTTTTTCTTTTTGCTTATGTGGTGCTGAGGAATTGAACCCAGGGTCTCAGGCATGCAAGGCAAGCGCTCTACCACTGAGCCATCTTCCCAGCCCATCTAATAGTGATTTCTATAAATTTATTTTTAAATAACAATTTTTATTGTTATTATAAAAGTGATGTACAGAGGAGTTACAGTTACATAAGTCAGGAAAAGGATAATTTCTTTTGGACCATTTCTCTCATTCTCTTCGAGAGCTTTCTTTTCTTTTTTATAATATAGTCAAAGTCTTAAGACCTTTATTATTGCTATTCCATGGTCTAAGCAGCCAACTTGTTTTCTCCAGTTATCCCAGTAGTTTCTGTTTTTGCCTTTGCCTCTTCATGGTCTATTCTTATTTTTGTTTTTTATTGGTGCTGATCCTGTAGCTTGAACTCAGGGCCTGGGTACCATCCCTGGCCTTTTTCGCTTAAGGCTAGTGCCCTGCCACTTTGAGCCATAGCTTCAGTTCCAGCTTTTTGGTGGTTAATTGGAGATAAAAGTCTCACAGACATTTTGCTTGGGCTGGCTTCCAATTGTGATACTCAGATCTGAGTTTTCTGAGTAGCTAGGATTATAGGTGTGAGCCACTGGTGTTCGGCTTCTTGGTCTATTCTTAACCCAGTAGTTGTTAATGTAAGCAAATCATGATTCCTCTGTTCAATAATTTCTATTGGTTTTCATACCATTCAGAGTAAAAACTTAACCATGCGTGTTGGGGCTAACAAAACTACCTGCTTTCCCCATCTCATCTCCCCATCACTCTCTTCTATGCTACTGTGGCTTACTTGTTCCAGGATCTCAGCTCATTTGTGCCTCTCAGGGCCTTGGTTTTGCTGATTGTTCTCTTTTGAGTTGAAAACTCTTTTTCTTTTTATTCATATTCTGTGTTTCTTCTTTTTGTTCTGGTCTCTATTCAGATGTCAACATGTCAATGGGATCAGTTTTAACTAAATATCCCAAATCCTCCCACTTTCAGCTCCCAGCCCATCCTATCTACTTCCTCTCTTTATTCTGCTATATCATGTGACTGCACTGGATTTTTGGCACTGGATTTTTAACCTATGGTATACTATCTTTCGATTAATCTCTTCTCACTGTTCTTTGCATCTTTGGTACATGGTAGGTACTCCTAACAAGTTTGTTCTTGGTCCATTGAATTCAAGATCTACTAAAAACTGATGGGATGTATGGTTTTACTTTGTTGAAGACTGAATCCCACCATGATAGTGTCAACTTTTACTACATTATTATCTGAACTGTCAGCTGGCCTGCTGTGCAACTGTATGCATCTCATCTCTAATTGATGAGTATACAGGCTCATAAATCAGAATATTTCTAGTTCAATTTTCTTTCTAGTAGTCTTTCTTCTTCTTATCAAAGTTTCTATATCTTTAAGTGTTCTCCTCTGGAGTGCATTATTAAATAGGCATATCAATGTGGAATAATGATGAAATACTGCTGAGTGTACTTCATTTTGAACTTTTCTGTTTTCCCCTCTTTCTCACCAAATGCCATTCTTAGGACAAGGAGGAAAAACCTTCAGCCAGTTCTATTCGTTCACCTTACTCTATAAGACCAATTTCATCGGGGAAGAGAAAACTGGTGAGTATTAAATACTGTAATGACTTATTCCCAGCTGCTTGACAGGTGGAGACAGGAAGATGGAAGTTTGATATCATCTTGGACAAAAGTTAGTGAGAGAGGTTGGAGGCGTGGCTCATTTGGTAGAGGGCTAGGCAATGATTTGAAAGGGGTGCCCAGTTCAAGTCTCAGTCTCAGACCTAAAAAAAAAATAAAAAAAAAGTGACATCCTATCTCAAAAACCAGGCAGAGGTAATGGTACACATTGCTTTTCAGACTATATCTGAAAAGAAACTAAATACAAAAGGACTAGCATATGGCTCAAATGGCACTTGCCTAGCAGGTGTAAACCCCACTACTACTAGGAAAAAAGATATTGTAACTAACTAAATGATGTTCATGAAGTTTTTTGTTTAAGAGTTGAGGTCTCACTTTGTTGCCAAAGCTAACCTGACTTCTGAGGATCAAAGCAATCACCCTACCTCAGCCTCCCAAGTCTCTGAGGGCTTTTCTACCCAGGCTGGCTTCAAACTGTGATCCTCAGATCTCAGCCTCCTGAGTAGCTAGGATTATAGGCATGAGCCACCAGTGCCCAGCTATTTTAGTTGTTTTTGAGTGTCTTTGTGCTTCTCATTTCTGGGACAACAGATGTGCACCTTTGTGCCAAGCCATTGGTCATGATGTGTGAAGACTTAGGGTCTGTGTTGGAGGGGCAGAATAATGCAGGCTCCTGCCTCAGGATTATCTTGGCATGCTGGGCTAGAGAGGGAACATGTTCTCTCCCTATCTCAAAGCACACGTCACAGAGTCCTGGAAGCTTAGGAAGTAGCTCTCTGCTTGCTTAAGCATAGATGAACAGCTAGTCAAGCATTTTCCTGAGTATGGGGAAGTGGTTTGAGCTTGCTCTAAAATAGTTTAGGTAAAAATATACAAAGACATTGTCTCATAGGTTAAGTAAAATTGTATCTGTTGAAATTCTTTGTGTGAATGTCTCCTGACTAAATCTTGGCAAAAATAATGCTTGCTTGTCTTTAAATACTCAACTAACAATAAAGCACAGCATGAAGTGGCAATTGCTGTTTGCACTCTGCATCCCCTGTATCCTGGTGATTTCGCAACCCTTACCCAGGGACCCCAACGCTGCCTTGGACATTGACAATGATGGAGTCTGGACCTCAAACCAGATTATCCTCATCTCTACCATCCAGATAACTAGGGTTACATCTTTAAACTATGATGCCTGACTCATTTTTCAATCTTTAGAATGTATTTTGTCTACCTTTTTTTTCCTGAGGACCTTCACCTTTTGGTGGTGGATGTTTTGAACTCTTTAATACGACTGGTTATTCTTCTGCTTTGACGCTTAGCCATATCTTTAAGTTATTTCTACATATCCTTTTTTTTTTTCCCTTTGTCAGTCATGGGGCTTGAACTCTAGGGCTGGGCGCTGTCCCTCAGCTCTATAGCTCAAGGCTAGCACTCTACCACTTGAGCCTCAGAGGGTTTCCTGGTGGTTTATTGGAGATAAGAGTTTCACAGACTTTCCTGCCGAGGCTGGCTTTGAACCCTGATTCTCAGATCTCAGCCTCCTGAGTAGCTAGGATTACGGGTGTGAGCCACCAACGTTCAGCTTTCAACATTACCTTTCTTGGGTATCACCCCAGAGTACAGAGTGGTCTGTCTGCTACTGACTTTTTCTGTGCTGATGAGGTAGATATCTAATTCTGTTTAAGCCTTTGGTGTTTTATTTGTAAAATAAGGATGATAATTGGGAGGATTAAATAATTATGGCAGCCTATTTATAGTTATGGAAAAGAATTATGTCCTAATGTCCTTTCTCTGTCACTTTAACTCTAATACACAATTTATATTTTCTAAATGATGTTTTTAATTTTTTAATTTTTAGAAATCAGATCATACAGACATTCTATATTGTAATACCAAAAGACGACAAGACCTGAAAAGGTAAAATCCATTTTTTCTACAACGCTTTTTACTATTTTGCCTTAAAAATTAAGACTAACTTTCTTTTTCTTTTTCTTTATTGCTAGTGATCAAACCCAGGATCTAGCACATGTGAGGCAAGTGCTATACCACTACATGATAAACCAGTCCTAGTAATTTGAGACAATCTTGCTATATACTCCGGGCTGGACTCAGAATTGTAATCTTCCTTCCTGTGCCTTAAGTATTAGGAGGCTTGTGCCACAGTACCTGGCTTATTTTTTCATATGCTGAAGTAGCCACATAGTATCACTGTTTTCCTTTATTATTTTTCTCATTGTTAGGAAGTTCTCTATTAAGAAGTATATAAGCATCCCATTTTCTTCTGTAGTTACTAAAGTTTCAATGAAAAGTACAGTGATTATGATAATTTTTTTAATTGTTTCAGAATTTATTTTGTCTGATATTAGTAAAATTAACTCTCAAATAGTAAACCAGTGATTCCAACGCTATATGTTAATCCATAGTAAACCAGTGATTCCACACTATTTGTTAATCCTTCCCTCCTTTACCCCCCTCCCCCACTGCACTCTATTCTTTCTTCCTTTTCTCCTCCGCCCCACCCCACACTGCACTCCCTCTCCCCTGTCTTCTCCCCCCCCTCCTTCACTCTTCTCTCTTTCTCTTCTCTCTCATTAAAGACCACACTCAGGTCCTTGCACTTGTCTACTTTTTTCTTAAAGACCAGTCTGTCAACCCTAACAAAAGTTGTATCATAAGTATTATTTGTAATGAAGTAGAGGTTTTTCTGCTTCTTTCCAGATTGAATGCAAAAATTGATATACCCAGAAAGAAACAAAAATGCAGTTCTTCATCTCAAGAATCTGTTAAACTCCAAGAAGCATCATACTCAAATGCTAACCAGATTACATCACAGAGTCTTTCAAATGGAACTAAAAAAGATATTAAATTTACAAATGTAAGGAGTAAGCTTGACTTTGGAATTAAAAATTTTAGCTGTCCTAAAATTGCCAAAGATGTGAAACCTAAAGCTGAAAACCAGATGAAGGAAAAGAAATGGCCTCATTTACTTGCTCAGAGGGAAAAGGTGAAAGAAATCAAGAATGAAAGGACCAATAAATTTAGAGACAATTCTGAAGAATGTATCTTGGTGAAATACAAGAAAAATCAATTTTCTCATGATTATAATTCCAACAACATAATTAAGGAACCTTTTGAATCTAAAGGAAAGAAAATCAGCTTCAGAATTCCAATAAAATCTTTTAATACCCGCCAGAAACTACTAGAAGAAAATGTTTACAATTTAGAATATAACAAGTCAAAGACTAAGCAGGAAGAAAAAGAACGCCTGGAAAGTTCCCGGATTTCATTAAGTTTAACAAGGCACAAAACTGAACACTTGTGTTCAGATTCCACATATAAGCAGACTGTTAATGAGAGGAAAAGAAAATATCATGAGTATCAAGAAAGTAATGATTCAAATTCTAAGGAAAACCTTACCCAGGTAAGTACAAAATGAGGAATTTGGGTTTAGCAAAAAACAATTGGTAAGGTTTTAGTTTCTTTTATTACTGATGATAATCATTAAGGACTGATTTAACTTGGTTGTAAAAATAACAGATCTCTTATTTTCTAATTTCAATTTCCCTAAGGTTATATTCTGGTCATCAAGGATCTGTAACAGAAGGGAATGTATAAATGCATACAAAGAAGTACTTACAGATATTTGTGTGTGTGTGGGCGGGGGGAAGCACTATAAATCTTGTATGCTTTTTGAAATCAAATACTGTAGTCTTTAGGGGCTAATAGTCTAGTAGTCTCTGTATAACATGCACTGTAATAAAATACTCTGTAAGAGGTATACAGTGTGTTTTCAGGGATTATTTATGTAAATTAATGCAAATTAAGTACACTGAATATTGGCAAGCACAGCTTGAGATTAACGTAGCTTTAGTGTACCTTGACTAAAGGATGTAACGTGAATTTCCTTAGATACAAGTGAAGTACTTTGGAATGAGGAAGCAAGGCTATTTTAGGCAGAGGAATGGTATGTTTTGCTTTTCGATTGGGTAAAAATTGGCATTTGTGGACTCTTGAGATCCAATCTCCATAGCTTTGTTTATATGGAAAATAAAAACTTTTAGATATTTGGAACTTAGAAATGAATTAGACTGCACATAAACAGCCCTTTTGGATATTAAGACTACAGATTGTGAAGCTGAGGCAGGAGATTTACTTGAGCCCAGGGGGATGGACTGAGCATTATAATGAGATCCTAGTTCAAAACATACTTCCCTTTTGTTGTTGTTGTGTTAATGTTACTGGAGTTTAAACTTGGGTACTGATGTTTGAACCCAGAGTCTTGCACACCTAGTAGGCAGACATTCTACCAATTAGTCAACTCTGCAAGCCCCTGAAGATACTTTCTGGGTAAAGATGGATTATAACTGAGGAGGCAGAAGAATGGTTTAGGAAGTTGTATTATTGTTACTGTTGTTAGTGCTGGGGCTTGAACTCCAGGCTAGGTGGGAGCTTAACAGCTAGAGCCTTTCCTCCAGCCCTATCTTTTTGCTTGTTATTTTTGTGATAGCATCTTTCTGTCTGGGTTGGTTTCAAATGTTTTTGCTCCAATTATATCTTACAGATGAAAGAAATTAACTGAAAGGTAATCAGGGAAGCAAAATAATCACATTTTCCAGTTAGAAAGTATTGGTAGCAAAAACCATGACTATCTTCGTTCTTGCTACTCTCTTGTCTTCACCTGGGAAGGCTTGGTCTTAATCCATGTATTTAAAAAGGCATGCTGGAGGAAGGCAAATTAAATGCTATTAAAACTTTCATTTTTAGTAGGGAGGAATTGATTTGGGACAACTGAAATGAACTTTTCTGGATTGTTAAGTGATGAAAATCCCTTAACTCCCCAGTGAACAAAAGGGGTATTTGGAGCTCAAAGAAAAAAATAAGAATATTTGAATTTCAAGAGTTTTAAGGGCTGGGAATGTGGCTTAGTGGTAGAGTGCTTGCCTAGAATGCGTGAAGCCCTGGGTTCGATTCCTCAGTACCATATACACAGAAAAAGCCAAGAAGTGGCACTGTGGCTCTAGTGGTATAGTGCTAGCTTTGAGCAAAAGAAGCTCAGGGACAGTGTCCAGGCTTTGAGATAAAGCTCCAGGACTGGCAAAACAAAAACAAAAAACAAACATAAATGATAATCTGGTCAGATTTAGAGTCAGCAGTGGAAGTGTAGCTTTATTGGTTGAGAGCCTATCTTGCAAGTATAAGGCTCTAAGGTCAAACTCTAGGACTGAAAAAAAAGAGAAAAATTAGAGGAACATTATGAAATTCTTTGGTACAATTAGTACACACACATATACAACAAAGAATGATAGGAAAGTAAAACAGGCTCAAATAAGGGAGTGGGCATCAAAAGGAGGGGAAAGGGATGACAAAGAATGTAAATGAGGATGAATGTGGTCAACATAGTTTATTTGTGTGAAAATAGAACTATGATATCTGTTGATGGTGCTTTAAGGAAGGATAGTGTATGGGAAAGAAAGGGGATAAGATTGATTAGGATATATTGTATACATGTGTAGAAATATAACGAAACTTTGTATAACTAATGCATGCTAATATATTTTTAAAAGTAAAATAAGAAAACTAAAATCAGAGCTGAGATTATAAATTGCATGGTCATGAAATTTTAAAGCTATAATGGGCTGATATAAATGATGCAGGTAGTTATAAATGATGCAGGTAGTGTTATGTCATAGGAATTTTGATGTAGAGATAGGGTGGAAGCTAAATTCCCACTGAAGCATTTTTGTAAATACTGTATTTGTTTAAAAGGGGTTCTATAATTTGTGTTACAGTTTCCTCTAAAATACATGTGAATTTGCAGTTATCTTGAAAAATTCTTAAAAAATGATTTTTATTTTATTTTTTGCTGAGTGAGCAACCTGTTATTTTTTTGCTGAGCTTCCTGTCACCTGTACATAGGATCAGGTTAGGACTTAACTTATTTATTGAGAAAATGTGCCAGTTCATAAGAGGCTGAGGCAAGAAGATCAAGAGTTCAGGGCCAGTCTGGCTATATAAGAATACCAATTCAAAAAATCTAGAAAACCAGCAAAAGAAGTTCTAGTACAGGGTTGGGAAGGTAGCTCAGTGGTAGAGTTCTAGCCTAGTATGCATGAAGCCCCAGGGTTCAATTCCTCAGCACCACAGAAACAGAAAAGGCCGGAAGTGGTGCTGTGGCTCAAGTGATGAGTGCTAGCCTTGTGCAAAAGCTCAGGGACAGTGCCTAGGCCCTGAGTTCAAGCCCCAGGACTGGCAAAAACAAAAAACCACAAACAAGTGCTGATACCAAGTTGGAATGTTAGAAGACAAAAAAATAAAACACCAAGCACATAATACAACTGTGAATTTTTCAGTCTTCTGTTTTGCCTGATTACAGTCCTCCAGTTCCTTTTGTTTTGCCATGTCCCTTTTAGAAATGGCTCCTTGGCTTCCATCACTGAAGGCCAGTTTTTTTTTTTTTTTTTATCATGTTTCTTTCTATTTCTTAGAGTGCATATAGCTCAACATTGAGGAGATGACTATATTTAGTACTGAAAGCCCCAAATAATTTTACTCCCACGTTACATGAATAGAATGGGGCTTTTCTGTGGAGAATCAAGGGACCCTTAGAAATGTCTAAAGATGGAGAGTGTGAGTAGTGCTACTGACATCTAGTGGTCAGAGTCCAGTGATGCTGCTAAACATCTTAGAAGGTACAGGACAATCCCCTAACTCCCGCCCCAAATGTTAATAGTGTCAAGTTTAAAAACTTGTGTGTTTCATTCCTAACTAATATAATGATTCTTTTCACTTCAGAATTTTGAAGCACCATGTTCATCAGTGTCACCTGAAAGTGTTCAAGATACAGATCAAGAGGTTACTTATTTACTTTGAATATTTTAATGAAATTCAAACAGTTCCCACTTTGTCTTACATGAAAGGATTTGTACCTTAAATTTAAGAGATTAAAAAGCTGTATCTATCTGTGTCTATTGGTAGATATCAATATCTGTACTGGTAGATCTATTTATAGATATCTATGGATTATATATATGTATGTACATATACATATATGAAATGCCCAGGAAAGCACTGTGTATAACTACATATGGCGCAAAATGCATAAAGGATTGATATAGAAAATTTATTAAGTATGATACAAAATATTCAGGAATTTCTATAACAGTTTTGCATGTTAGTACAAAAAGAAATTGTCAATGTAATATTTAATTGTAGAAATTGTTTAATTTTTTTGCAGCATGAGTTGTACACTGAGTAGAGATCCTGAATTTTTCCCATCTATCTGACGTTAAACACCTTTTACTGAAAGTATATAGTAAAATTACCTTACAGACTTACCAACATTCCCCAAACCTCTGTAACCCTTTTATTGTTCTGAGCCAGATTTCATGAACCCTGAATTTCATGGTTGACTAATGGTTTTTTTTTAGTAGAAACTGTTGATAGACAAATATTAGATCATTTAGTAGTGTTTCTACATAGCAACCACCAAAAGTAATAGATGATAACAGGATTAGCTATGGATTATATGGCATCTGTATATTTTCTTACTAATGAGGGTAAATGCTTTGGTCTTGGAAACAGAAGAGTTTACTTCCATATGTGCTTCAGGCTCTCTGCTAACAGTGTTACTGAGATTGTTTTATTTAGTCCTCACAAAAGCCTGACAAAGAATAGGTATTTAATATTCTTTCATGTAAATGAGCAACTGAGACCCAAGATAGTGAATTTGTTTCTTCGTTACAAAGTAAGAGAAGGAAGTATATTTATAAATATACCTTGCTGTCTTCATATTTCTATGAATTTTTAAGTGACTTAATGAGTCTGTTCTTATTAATCAGCAAAGTAAGCAACTCAGAATATTTCACTGAGGTCTTTTATAATTTAGATGCAGATAGTAGAAGAACTCCATGCTGCACGCGTGGGGAAAAGTGTGGATTTACCTGTTGTTCCACCTTCTGGAGAGTTAATGAATATGGAAATTGACTTGATGGAAGATGATGTACATTCTTCTGCTGGTATTCCTTATATATTAATGTTTATGATGTCCTGTGCTTGCCCACAAGTTAATAATGTGCAAACATTCAGTTTTTACCTTATTTAGATGAAGGTTCATATGAAATGACGTATGGTGTATTTTTTTATTTTTTTAGGTTTAGGAATCAGGTCTAATATTTGTCTTATCATTTGTTTTCTTTCTTTTTTTGAGGGGGGGTGTCTGGTCATGGGCCTGAACTCTGGGCCTGAGTGCTGTCCCTCAGCTCTTCAGCTCAAGACTAGTGCTCTACCACTTGAGCCACAGCACCACTTCTGGCTTTTTTTTTCTCCTTATGTGGTGCTGAGGAATCGAACCCAGGGCCTTATACATGCAAGGCAAGCGCTCTTCCACTGAGCCACCTCCCCAGCCCCTTATTTGTTTTCTAAACATCTCACATTATTAGGCAGTTAGAAATAATTCTCATCCTTTGCCAAAAAACAGTAATCAGAGTTCTGAATTCTTTATTCTTGGCTATTAACCACAACTATTTACCAGTTTCAACTGAGTAAAACACTATTCAGATATAAGACAGATTGTCTGAAGGTATTCTTTTCTGTGCCTTTGTGGTATCAAAACTTTAGTCATCATACAACACAACTTTGTTATCAAGTGATCTTGGAATTTTACTTTTGTTCTTTTCCTCAAGCAAATACTGCTTTGGACAAAAAACTTCTAATTGTTATTGACACGAATATTCTAATGAATCATCTTAAATTTGTGAGAATTTTGAAGACAACAGAAATACCAGGTATTTACAAAGTATACTTTATAAAATTCTAATATTTTTTCTTAAATTGTTACTTTATATTTAGCTGTACATATAAAATGAGCTCAAATTTTAAGAAAGAGATCCTTCTTAAGTTAGCAATCTAAAACTCACTTTAACTCACCTTTTAAAGTATTTATTATAATTCAAAATTATTTATTATGAAAACTTAATTAGGAACCTTGATTATAAATGTTTGCTAAACTCATTCTTTTTTGTTCTCTAGTTGTAGTTATTTTTTTAAACATTGTTCTGACTTTACATTCTATTTTTAATTTATTTTCTTATTTATTGTGAATTTCTTAAAGACAAGTGCTATGTGTTAAAACATTTTTAGTTCTCCTTTGGCAATTGGATTTAATTCAATAAATGTTAGTTGGGTTCTAAGAAATCTTTCTGTTTTTTAGGATTTGACAGACTTGTATTAATAATTCCCTGGGTTGTTGTGCAAGAGTTAGATCGTATGAAGGAGGGAAAATTACTAAAACATGCCCAACACAAAGCTATACCCGCAATTCATTTCATCAATGACAGTCTCAAAAATCAAGATAGAAAATTATGGGGTCAATCAATACAACTTGCATCTCAGAAACTTTGTAAGTATCGTCTTTCAAGATGCTTGCTTACTGGTAGACTTTTTTGGGTACTGACTTACTATTGGGAGGAAACAGATCAAAGCTCTAAAAAAATATACTTATTGGAATGTGAAATGGAACGGATGTTGTGATGGTGTGTGTATTATTTTGGGATTCCTTGTTTTTTATTTACCTTTCTGTTTCTCCTAGACTTTCTCAGGTTCTGTCAGTATTTCCCATAAAGTAACTATATAGTACTCTATAGTATATACAACTGCATTACAGAGTTTTGTTTTTGTGGGGAAGTCAGTATGTGATTTTGAACTCAAGGCCTTAACCCCTTACTAGGCAAGCATTTCACCACCAAGACCTCAGCCATTTTTGCTTGAGTTTGTTTTTCAGATAAGGTCATGCTTTTGCCAGGGACCAGTATCAGATACTGGTTTCTTTACCTAACAAAGCCTTCTGAATATCTGGGATTATTATATGATCCCCCTCTCCTGGCTTGTATGTTGAGATGGGTGTCTCACATTTTTTTTTTTTGTCAGTGATGGGGCTTGAACTGGGCCTGAGTGCTGTCCCTCAGCTCTTCAGCTCAAGGCGGGTGCTCTACCACTTGAGCCACAATGCCACTTCTGGTTTTCTGGTGGTTTATTGGAGATAAGAGTTTCACAGCTTTTCCTGCCTGGGGCTGGCTTCAAACCATGATCCTCAGATCTCAGCCTCCTGAGTAGCTAGGATTACAGGTGTGAGCCACCAGCGTCCCGCCCTGTGTGTCTCACATTTTGATAGACTTGGTCTTCCACCTCGGTCCTCCCATACTCTTATCTCCCACTAGCTGGGATTATAGGCATGAACCATCAAACCCAGCCTAAATTTACTGGTACTGGGGCTTGAACTCCAGGTCTCATTTTCTCAGTCAGCTTTTTGGGTCTTGGTTGTTGCTCTGCCACATGAGCCACACCTCTATTTTTGGCTTTTTGCTGGTTAATTGGAGATAAATCTAGAATTTGTCTTCCTGGGTTGGCTTTGGATGGTGACTCTCAGATCTCAGCCTTCTGAGTAATTAGGATTATTGGTATGAGATATTGGTGCTTGGCTTCATTTATGTCATTTCAAGAGCTAACTAACCATTTATACTTTATGGGGACAATTTTAAGAAATAGGTGGTTAGGTGATATCACCAATGTATGAATATCAGAGTGTACCTACATGAGCATAATAATATAAGCATTCCCTGGCATGGCTTCTAGATGTAATGAATAGACATAGATAAGATGAAGAAGGCTTCTGTCAATATAACACAAATACACTGTTCTAGAGTGAAGTTTCTTGTAAATAGGAATACACTCTAAATTATAATAGAACTTACAGAAATCAGTAAGTCATTTATTATCTTTATGAAGTGTTATGTATTGTATTTTCTATACCTTTACATGACTGACAGCACAGATTTATTTGTACCAGCATTACTACACACTTGAATAGTGCATTGTGCTATGAAATAACTAGATATTAGGTATTTTCCAACCATTATAATAATCTTATGAGACTACCATGTGTCCATGATTGGCTAAAATATCATTCATTATATGGTACTCTATTACATATTTATTGCAGAGGAGTTTTCTAATTTAAATAATTAAAAATTGAGAACTATATGGTAAAAATGGAGAGGAAAATACTGTAAAATGGGACCAAGGTCAGGGCTCATTAACAAAAATGTTTGAATCAGTGTTTAATAAGAAATTCACCAAAAACTTGAATCAGTGCCTGGTGGTTCCAAACTATAGAGACTATCATTCAAAATCAATTTGAGGTGTGGTCCTACAATTATTAATAGACACCCAAGGGAATTCTGAGATAGGTAGATTAATAACCTGTTATAAACATTGTTTTTGGTACTGTCTCTACACTTAACAATATTTTCACAAAAGCAAATTTTATTATATGTTTTAGGGCTCAAAGAATGCCAGAGGATACCCTTGGCAACTAATTAGCATTTGTTAGTTTCTAGTCTGACATTTAGCTTACAGGGTTGCATTTCTTTTTTTTTTTGTCAGTCATGGGGCTTGGGCACTGTCCCTCAGCTCTTCAGCTCAAGGCGAACACTCTACAGCTTGAGCTTACAGCGCCACTTACGTTTTTTTTTCTGGAGATAAGAGTCTCACGGTCTTTCTTGCCCAGGCTGGCTTTGAACCATGATCCTCAGATCTCAGCCTCCTGAGTATCTAGGATTACAGGCGTGAGCCACCAGTGCCCGGCACAGAGTTACATTTCTTTCTTTCAAGTTTGCTGATAGGCATATTCTAGTCTGTTTTAGTAATAAACGAATCACTTAGTTATTGAGCAACTATATGTTATATGAATTTCAGAGCTATAATTTATTAAGGTGTATTTTACTATTTTTTATTTAAAGATTTTCTTTCAGATACATTTAAAAAATGGACTTAGAGCAGCAGCTTTACCTTTAGGAAGAAAATACAGAGATTTCCTACATATTCCCCATTCCCACATGTGTAGCCTCCATCATTATCATTACCCTTACCAGACTAGTAAATTTATTACAGTTAGTGAACCTACACTGATACATTTTAATCATAGGTAGCAGTTTATATTAGGTAAATACAATCTGAGGCTTGGGCTTATATTAGGTGTTAGTGTATACTGCATACATTTGGAGAAATGACATATTTATCATTGCAGTATCATAGAGTAGTTTTATTGCCCTTAAAGTTACAGATATTTTTAATTGGCAAATGTAGCCTCAGTTGTTGATGGTCCCATCTGTTTATTGATAATTGCCTTTGCTAAATTTGCAGATGGATTGAGTGATGAAAACAATGATGACCGAGTCCTAAAATGCTGTCTCCAATACCAGGAATTATTCCCCTGTTCTCTTGTTATTCTGTGCACGTGAGTTTCATAGCCATTGTTTTCTCTTTTTTTAAAACTTTTATTTATTTTTATTGTATAGGTAATATACAGAGGGGTTATAGTTACATAGATCAGGTATGAATACATTTCTTTTTGAATAATGTTGCCTCTTTCCTCATCTTCTCCCAGTTTTTCACTCCCAACCCCACTCCCCCATATGTTGTATAGTTCATTTTCAACATAGTGTCTAGTGAGTATCACTGCTGAATTAGTTCACCCTTTGCCCCACCATTTCTGTGCTTCCCCTTGCCTTCCCCAAAACAGATAACCTTACTATGAGACAAAAAGTACAGAAATCAAAACAGCAACAAAAGGGGAAAAACAAAGCAACAACAACAAAAAACCCACAAAAAGTAAATTAAAAAACCTCTTGTTCTCATTTCTTGGAGTTCATTTCAATAGAACTTATACCAAAGAATTTAAAAAATCATATTGTATGTATGAAATGAAGGGATCAGTGAATAATTATTTTTTATGTCTTCCATTAATCTCAGTTATAAGCTCTAGAAGAATAAGATCGTAAGTAGATGAAATTTCATTTTATTTGAGTTTGGATTCTATTCAGAAGGTCTTTTCAAAAATGAGGAAAATCTCAGTACCAAGCTCTGACAGAATTTTTTAGTTAGAAGAGAAAACAAATTTGAATATCTATTTATGGAGATGGAATCATTTATGTTATAGTTCTATTGTGTAGTTAAACTGGGTCTACCAGTTGTCAGCTATATGACCTTCAACAATTTAACTTCCTTATGTATAGTAAGACAGGGGAAATGATATCTGCCTCATAAAGTTATTTATTTTTTGGTCAGTTGTGGGGCTTGAACTCTGGGCCTGGGTGCTGTCCTTCAGCTCTTCATCTCAAGGCAGGCGCTCTACCACTTGAGCCACAGCACCACTTCCAGTTTTTCTGGTGACTAGTTGGAGATAAGAGTTTCATGGGGAATTTCCTGTCTGGGCTAGCTTTGAACCGCGATCCTCAGATCTCAGCCTCATGTGTAGCTAGGATTACAGGTGTGAGCCACCAGCACCTGGCTCATAAAATTATTTTATTAAATCATATTATATTGAATCATACTTAATATTTAATCATATTTAATATGTCAAAGATTTTGAATAGTATTGAAGTGTTCCTAGTTACCATGAACTGAGACTTAGGTGTTCACTATGAACTTTACCTTTCTTCCCCTTTCTTTCTCTCCTAATTTTCATAACTTAGTACTAAGATAAAACTAATGTAATATGCAGAAAAATTGTATTTATTGTGTTTGAGAAACAGAAGCAATTTTAACTTAGTTTTAGTCTAAATTTTGCTTATTACATAATACAGTTTTTAGTTTTATGAGCTTACTCAAATTCTCTGTACAAAATTGAATGAATGTAGAAGTGCATTAGAGCCCTGAGATTTTTATTGTAAAAGGGTTTGATTAATATTATTTAAGAAGTAACTTGTGGTTAGATCAGCTTAGAATGAAAGTTGTGAGACATTATCAATTCTTCATTATTCAGTCACTGTTTTCGAATTAATAGAAATATTAGTTTAGAGAAAAGAAAATTGGTAGCCAAACCTTTTTATTCTGGCATTGTCATGTTCCAGATAGATCCCATGTGTTTTCAGTGCCATATGTTTTAACAAAAGTATTTTTTCCTTCTAACTCTAACTTTAGGGATGATAGAAACTTAAGAAGTAAAGGCCTAATAAGTGGTGTGAAGTCACTGAGTAAAGAAGAATTGAGTTCAGAGTTACTAAACTTATCTCTGAATACAGATATGTGTCATCAACCTTGTATTTCTGAGCAGCAGTTGAAAGCAGGTAGTATTTTTAATGTGAATAATTAAAATATATCTTATGAACTAAGATTATGGATAACATTCATGGCAGTTAATAGTAATAGTAATTAATAGTAAATTTTCATACTGTCCATTTATTTTGTGCTGGTGCTGGGGCTTGAACTCAGGGTCTGGGCACTGTTTCTGACCTGGTGTGTTCACGGCTGCTGCTCTACCACTTGAGCCACAGGTCTACTTTGGCTTTTCTTTTTTCTAATTGGAGATAATGTATCTCATGGACTTTCCTGTCCAGGCTGGCTTTAAACTGCAATCCTCAGATCTTCTGAATAGGTAGGATTACAGGCATGAGCTACCAGCATCCATCTCATCTTGGATATTTAAAATAACATTAAGTTTAGGATACTTGTTGCTTGTTTTAATGACAATTATAAATAAACATAGCATTATTTTCTAACTGTACTTTCATAAATTGACTTTTATCCATATGATCATGGTCAATTTGTGCAAACTAATTTGTACTATGCAAAGTAAATCTTTTAAGTTAATAGTTGCTAGTTACATTCATTTGAAATGGAGTTTTTAGTTTCTTTTTATAATTGGCTTTATTACCTCCTATTAATACACTTAAAAATTAAGCTCGTAATAACTGTGATGTTGTAGGACACTAGTAAAAAAGTTTGCTTAAATTTTAACTAAAAATTAAGAAAGGTAAGGACAGTACTGATGTCTTGAGATTTCTTTGTTTTAAACAAAAAAGTCTGTTTTGTTACCTGATAATTGATGGAGTAGTATAACAAATGGCATCATTTATAAACATATCTCACCTTTTCCCAGTACAAAGAAAATAATTTGAGGTCTTGGTATTTGTAATACTTTTTGTATATAGTTTACATAGAAATATTTGTAAATAAAAACAAGCAATTTATTTGACCCATTTTGGAAACACAGTTTTAGTTGTAATACTCAAAATATTTGAGAGGAATACAGAATATTCTAGTTTATGGGTTTTCAGGGGTAGTATCTTTTCAGTTTGCCATTGTATTACTGCCATCTTATATCCTTAGTTTTTGTTTGTTGTTGTTTTGGTTTGGTTTTTTGTCGATCGTGGGTCTTGAACTCTGGGCCTGGGTGCTGTCCCTCAGCTCTTCAGCTCAAGGCAAGTGCTCTACCACTTGAGCCACAGCGTCACTTCTGGTTTTCTGGTGGTTTCTTTTTTTTTTTTTTGCCGGTCATGGGGCCTGAACTCTGGGCCTAGGCGCTGTCCCTCAGCTCCTCAGCTCAAGGGTAGTGCTCTACCACTTCAGCCACAGCTCCACTTCCAGCTTTTTCTGCTTATGTGGTGCTGAGGAATCGAACCCAGGGCCTCATGCATGCAAGGCAAGCACTCTACCACTGAGCCACTTTCCTAGCCCCTTCTGGTGGTTTCTATTGGAGATAAGGGTCTTATGGACCTTCTTGCTTGGGCTAGCTTTGAATGGTGATCCTCAGATCTCAGCCTCCTGTGTAGCTAGGATTACAGATGTGAGCCACCGGTGCCCGGCATTATCCTTAGTTTTCGTGTGTTGAGCTGAGCCACTTAGTGTTTTGGGTTTTGACTTAAAAATAATAGTTTTAAAAATATATTATTATTGTCAAGGTAATGTATGTGTGGGGGGGGCGGGAAGGGGAGTTATATAGTTACATAAGTCGGGTAATGAGTAATTTTTTTTTTAACCATGCCACCCTTTCTCTCTGTTTTTTCCTCCCATTCCCACCACAAGTTGTATAGTTCATTATCAACATAGTGTCTATAGTGAGTACACTTGCTGCATTTGTTCACCCTTTGTCCCACCTTTTCTGTATCTTCCCTTACCCTCCCAAAAGACAACAAAAACAGCATATGAGCCAAGCACCAGTGGCTCATACTTAGAATCCTAGCTACTCAGGTTGCTGAGATCTGAGGATCAAGGTTTGAAGTTAGCCTACGCAGGAAAGTCCGATAGACTCTTATCTAAATAAACTACTCAGAAAAAGCTGGAAGAGGCACTGGGGCTCAAGTGGTAGAGTGCTAGTCTTGAGAAAAAGAAGCTCAGGGACAGTGTCCAGGCCCTGAGTTCAAGCGCCAAGATTGGCAAAAAATAAAACAACAAACAGCATACAGTTGTTTTCAAGTGCTGAAAGTAATGATAGCTGGTTGCAGGTACCTGTAATCCTAGCTACTCAGGAGGCTGAGATCTGAGGATCATGGTTTAAAGCCAACCTGGGCAGGAAAATCTGTGAAAAACTAATCTGTGAACCATCAAAAAGTCAGAAGTGGAACTTTGGCTCAGATGGTAGAGTGTTAACCTTGAACAATAGCCTGAGTTCAAGTCTTAGTATGGTGCACGTGTGTGTGCGTGCATAACACACACACACGCACGCACGCACGCACGCACGCACGCACGCACGCACGCACGCATGCACTATTGATAATGAAGTGATTTCAAATAATGAAATGATTTCTCCCTTAATGGGAGAAGGCATAAAGATAGGTTAAGCTGAATATATTGGTTGTCTCTAAAAATTGGTTGACATAGACTGAGTTTAGAAATATGTACAATTTTTGGAAGAAAGGCATTTTCATACATACTTTTTTGGTTTTTCAGTTGTAAATAAATACAATGCATTCTTGTCATTCTTTTATTTTCAAAATAAAAGATATCATACACATTAAAATATCATACACATTTAAAAATTTTCCACTTGAGTAAAAACTTTTAGTTACTTTTTTTTTTTTTTTTTTCAAAAACCAAGGGCTAAAGCCATGGCTCAAGTGACAGAACACCTGCTTGGCAAGCATGAGGCCCTAAATTCCAACCCCAGTACTGCCCAAAACACAATAGCTAAAGAGCTCCCCTATATAAAACCATAACTATTTGCTTTGAAGGAGCAACAACTGTAAAAGACGGCTGTAAAGAAGAGTCTACGAATTCTGGACTATCCATTCTACTTGAACACATCGTATGTAATCTTGAAAAATCTCTTGGAACAGCTTTGTCTTCAATATTAGAAACAGAAATGAAAATTGCTTTTGGAAACCTTTGGATGGAGGTGATTAGTTCAAAGTTTTCTATAACTGGAGATTTGTTATCTTAAAAGATTATTGTACAAAAGGTGTAAGCTTTATTATAGTAATACCATGCATTGAAGTTTTTCTCCAGATTTTTGAAATAACTTTTTTGACAAATCATAGATATTTCTTAAAGGTTATGAATACTACATTATTCATATTTTAATCAACAAATATTTATGATGTGTTGGAAACCTGCCCCCCCTCCAGCTTAAATTGACTCCAGGAAACTTTATTTCATTTGATTTGTTATAGAGAAACCCACTAAGCAACATGCATTCAGAATATTAGTTTGTATTTTGGCTTATGCCAAATAATGAAAATCAGAATAGTTGATCACCTTAGTAAAGTGTTTGGGTTTTCTTTAGTTTTACTCTCTCCTACAATTCAGTAAAACATCAAACTGGGCAACCATGTTCTTAAGAGCTCAGTGTAATGTTGATTTAATGTTTATATACAATTATAGCTAACAGAAACATTATATATCACATCAATTGTCATTTCTAACTTTATCATAGCTCTTCAATGACATTCTCATATTTGCCAATATAATGTGTTTGGGGCTTGATTGTATTACCTAGTGTTGTGCCTGAATGATGAAGAATAATGAAAAGATTCTAGGAGGTTTGATTTAAGTTGGATATTCTGTAGTAAAAATATGAGTGACTCAGAAAAAAAAGATGTTGACATCTCATATAAATAATAGCCATTTTTCTTTATAAGCATATCTTTGTAAGGAAGTGGAATTTGTATTTAACAATTTGTTCTATTGTTCTCTCTTAGTTATATGAAATAATTATAGATTGATTTCTTTATAGAAACTATTCATTAACTTGAAGGACTTTTCTGATTAAGACTATGCTTTTCTGGTTAGAATTATACTTTTTTAAATTTGTAGTGTCTGAAACTATAAGGGTTAACACTAATATAAATTTTATAAAAGCAAATTATAATAGAAATAGCATTTCAAGATTATGATTAGCTTTTAATAAAACATTTTAATATAAAAAGAATCTAGAAATGTTTGCATTGATAAATAAGTATATTTAAATAACAATATAATAAGTCCACAAATAATAATTTTTAAACATGCTTTTTAGATGCTGTATTTGAAACCACCGTGGACACTAATACATTTATTACAGTGCTTTAAAAAACATTGGTTGGCTGTATTTGGACTAGTTATGGAAAAGAACTTGCTTTTAACTGTTGAGAGCCTATATGAAAATCTCTCTAAAGGTATGAATCTTCTTTTTCTTTAGCCATGTGTATTAAAATATTAAATAAATCACCTATAAGCTTATCTACTCAGGAGGCTGAGATCTGTAGATCATGGTTTGAAGCCAGCCTGTGCAGGAAGAGTCTGTGACACTTTTTTTGGTGGGTTATAGGGCTTGAACTCAGGGTCTGGGCCCTCTCCCTGAGTTCTTTTGCTCAAGGCTAGCGCTCTACTACTTTGAACCACACACAGCTCGACTGCCAGTTTTCTGGTATTTAATTGGAGATAAGAATTCCACAGACTTTCCTGCCCAGGCTGGCTTTGAACCGTGGTCCTCAGACCTCAGCCTACTGAAAAGCTAGGATTACAGGTGGGAGCCATTAGCATCCAGCTGTCAGACTCTTGTTTTCAATTAGCTACCAAAAAGCTAGAGTGGAGTTGTGGCTCAGGTGGTAGAGCACTAACTAGTCTTGAACACAGAAACTTAGAGATAGTGCCCAAACCCTAGGTTTAAGCCCTAGGACCAGCACACACACACAAAAGGAATGCTTTATTTTTAATTCCTAGTGCCAATAAAAGACTGTGTTCATGTTTCAAAATAAGTAAGTCTCTGAAAGTGAAGATTCAAGATACATTGTAGTATGATTAATTTGCCTTTGAAAATAGTTACATAGCATTGTACCTTAATGATAAAGATACTTGTTCTGTTTAATTTTGTTTTTCATAAGTTTTTAATCTTGGAAAGTATAGTCACTACCTTTCCTAGCTAATTTGGGGATTTTAGCATTTTTAGCTCCCTGAGAGAAAGTTGTTAGATCTTCTTGTTGTTTTGGAGCTTGAACTCAAGGCGTGGGCACTGTCTGTCCCTAAGCTCTGTTGCTCAAGGCTAGTGCTCTCCTACTTTGAGTCACAGCTCCACATCTGGTTTTTGAGTGGTTAATTGGATATAAAAGTCTTATGGGGACTTTTCTGCCCAGGCTGACTTCAAAGACTTCAAACCGTGATCCTCAGATCTCAGCCTCCTGAGTAGCTAGGGTTACATGTCATGTCAGCCATTGTGCCCAGTCTTTTTTAAATTATTTGTTTGTTTTTTTATTTATTTATTGCCAATGCTGGCACTTGAACTGAGGGCGTGGGCACTGTCACTGAGCTTCTTTTGCTCAAGGCTAGCACTCTACCACTTGAGCCACTGCACCACTTCCTGCTTTTTCTGTGTATGTGGTACTGAAAACATAATACCAGGACTTTGTTTGTTAATAGCTTTTAATACCAGAAGTTTAAGTTAGGCATGACATGTACATGTAAACATATTCTACATAAATTTCAGAGTTAATATTAGTGTCCCAAAGTGATTTTCATGTGTGTATTCATTCTTACAAGTTTGTCTTTACTTCCTCTTTCCAGCTAATAATGAAGTGAATTTAACAACAGTGAAATTTCTCCTTGAGGATTCTAAAACTTTGTTACATGCTTTTAGTACAAGGTCAAATTATGATGGTATTCTTCCACAGACCTTTGCTGAAGTGAACAAACTGCTCCAAACATTTGCAGAGGTAAGATACTTTTGAAATTCCATTTAGAGTAGCCTTTAACATACATTCTAAAAATGTATTTAGACAGTAATGGGTAAAAGATAATGTAACTCAAGCCTATTTTAGCATACTTAAAGGCATTTGGTAAGTAAGTGTAGGGGTGTATAAGCAAGTCTTGTCATAAATTATGAAAACATTTATGAGGGAATGTCATAACAGTTATTTTGTTACTTTTTTTTTGTACTGGTACTACCTCTCTTTTTCCTTTCCTTTCTTCTTTCCTTTTTCTTTTCTTTCTCTTCCCCTTCCTTACTCCTTCCCTTCCCTCTTTACATTTTTTCTTTCCTTTCCCTTCTTATTTTTGAGACAGGGTAGGGTCCTCCTGTGTAGCTTAGGGTGCGGGGGTGGCCTTAAATTTGCAGTCCTCTTGCTTCTGCCCAGTGCTGGAATTTCAGGCTTGTATAACCACACCATGCAGTTGGTGAGATTTTTATATTATTTCTTTTATGGATAAGAAAAAGCAATTCAGTATTGTTCAGCTATTATTTCCAATGCCTGTGACCAGTGGATCTCACATGTATCAAAAACACGTAGGAAGCTAGGTGCCAGTGGTTCACATCTATAATACTATCTACTCAGGAAGCTGAGATCTGAAGATTGTGGTTTGAAGCTAGCAGCAGCAGGAAAGCCTGCAAGACTCTGTCTCCATTTAACTACTAAAAAGGCCAGAAATAGAGTTGTAGTTTACGTGTAGAACACTAGCTTTGAGCAATAAAGCTCAGGAACAGGGCCTAGGTCCTGAGTTGAAGCCTCAGGATCAACACCAAAAAACAAAAACAAAATGAAAATAAAAATCCATATAGGAGATGTTTTAAAATATGCAGGTACTAAGTAGCTCTGAAACCTTACTGAATTGTAAAAAAAAAAAATTTTTGTTTTTGGTTGGTTGTGGAGCCTGAACTCTGGGCCTGGGCACTGTCCCTCAGCTCTTCAGCTCAAGGCTAGCTCTCTACCACTTGAGTCACAGCGCCACTGCTGGCTTTTTCTGCTTATGTGGTGCTGAAGAATCGAACCCAGGGCCTCATGCACTCTACCACTGAGCTACCTTCCCTACCCATAAAAATATTTTGACAAGTTTTAATAATTTTTTTTCATTTTTCACTTTGAAATTGTTGCAAAATTATGAAAAAGTTGCCAGTATAATATGGAGAATTCCCATATGTGCTCTTAACTCCCCAAGTGTTAATATTTTATTGCATTTGCTTTTATAATTTCTCTACCAATCTACATAGTATCTGTCGGCATACCTGTCTGTCTATCCATCTGCATTTGTTCTGAGCTATTTGAGAGTATGTTGAAGATGTGATGCTCCTTTATCTCCAAATGTTTCCATAGTTTTCCTAAAAAAAGAGTTTCTGTTATAATACAGTAGAATTAATCAGAAAATTATCACTGATATAATTATCTAATCTGTAGTCATTAATTGTTCTACCAATTGACTTAAGAATTTCTTTAAAAATTTTACTGCAAAGATGCTGTACAGAGGGGTTACAGTTACATGAGTAAGGCAATGAATACATTACTTGTCAATCATTGTTACCCCTTCCCTTTTCCCACTATCCCTTTCCTCCCACACTCCCCCCTGCCCCCCACCAAGTTGTAAAGTTCGACTTAGGAATTTGTGTGTGTGTATGTGCCAGTCCTGAGGCTTGAACTCGGGTCCTGGGTGCTGTCTGAGCTTTTGTGCTCAAAGCTAGAGTGCAACCACTTGAGCCACAGCTCCACACCTGGCTTTTTTTTTGAGTAGTTTATTGGAGATGAGTCTCATGGCTTTCCTGCTTGGCCTGCCTTCAAAATACTATCCTCAGAGCTCAGCCTTCTGAGTTGCTAGGATTATGGCTGTGAGCCACTGGCACCTTGCTTATTGATTTTTCCATGTAGATTTTGTCCCTGTAATATGATGTTTTTTAGTATTATCATTTCAAGTTTAAAAAACTGAAATTTTATGTATCAGAAACAGATCAACTAAACCTTATAACTACTCTGAGAGATATTAATGAGATTTTAATATAGATTGCATGGTTTCCTTTTTCTCTGAGAAACTGAATTAGGGTTGGTTTTTATGTTTTCATTTTTTGTCACTTATTTTTTATGGTCAGGTAGTTTTCAAACTTACTTGCTAAGAGAGTATCTCATGGAGTAAAAGGAACATCTTTCTTTTTAATAAACTAGTAAGAAATATGTGATGAAAGCTTTTATTTCAGGGATGAAATAATTCTTTGGTTTAAGGTGACCAAACTATTGGTAGTTTGAATTTCTTAAGGTAAATACGATTTAGGAAGACGATTTAGCAGTGATGAATAGACATGGGAGTTTAAGGAGTACAGCTTGATAATAGACTGTATTGGGAAATAATGTTACCTTTCCAAATCATAGAATTGAGCCTTAAATCATATCTTTAGTGAAATAAATATAAGGAACAAGATACAAAGTGTGGCATACTTACAAGCTTAACAGTCTTGGAGTTAAGATTATTGGGACTGGGCTGGGAAGGTGGCTCAGTGGTAGAGCACTTGCCTTGCATGCCAGAGGCCCTGGGTTTGATACCTCAGCACCACATAAGCAAAAAGAAAAAAGCCGAAGTGGCGCTATGGCTCAAGTGGTAGAGCGCTAGCCTTGAGCTGAAGAGCTGAGGGACAGCGCCCAGGCCCAGAGTTCAGGCCCCATGACCGGACTCCCCCCAAAAAACCCAAAAAACAAAAAAAAGATTATTGGACTGACAGAAATAAAAATAATCTCAAATGTTAAGAGGCGCCATAAAATACGTACGATGTTAGTGTTACTAGATTATGGCATGTTTATTGTGTATGCGTTGCCCACTTGAATTCTTAAAGGGTTGAATTTTTACTTAGTAAGATGTTTATTTCTGGATTGCTATATTAGCAAGAGATTAATGAATGCCAGTAGCAAAAATCTAGCATTCTTACTAGTTCTTTTTGTTCAGCACTTGACATTCATGTGATTGCTTTAAACAGCCTGATTGTTTTGTTCCTTTATTTTCATGTTAGAAACAATTTGTTGTCTAAGTAGGCAAGGAACATTGTGATTTTGCTTATTCCTTTAAAACACTTTGAAAAGGAGCTGTGATTTGATATATGCCATAAATACCTATTCATGTCTATAATTTGAGCTATATGAAGATTACTTCCAGAGATAGCTATCGTAAGTTAGTTATTGTTAAAAGTATCTACCTAATTTATTGAATTTGGAAAACTGAGAATAGAGGAATGTTCATTTTTATTTCCTCTTAAAGGTTTCTGAGGAAATGAGAAAGATAAACTAACATTATCATTTACTAGATTTTTCTTATAAGTGGAGTGGAAATAGGATAAAGATAGATACATTTTTATTTTATAAGCCTTCCAACCATCAAAAGGGGAAAGAAAGCTTCTCCCAGTGTGCTAAAATAATTGGAATCAATCTTATTAATATTAAATTTACATGACTCAAGGTTTTGACCTGAGTTCTTAACCTGGTTATTTGTTTCTGAATCTTAATTCTGTTCTATAAAATAAGTATAATAATAACTCCTACCTTAGAATAAACTTAATATTTATGAAAACCTTCAGACCTAGCAGATAGTAAGTGCTATATAATTGGTTGATTACAGACTCATAATTAATACTCACTACTCAGGAAACTTAAGATCTGAGAATCAAGATCTGAAGCTAGCTGGGGCAGGAAAGTCCATGAGACTCTTATCTCCAATAAGCTACCAAAAAAAAGTCAGGAGTGGAGGTGTGGCTCAAGTGATAGAATACTTAAGCAAAAGAAGCTCAGGGGAAAAAACAAAAAGCAGCTCAGGGACAGCACCAGGACCCTGACTTCAAACTGGATTGGCATGCGCACACATACATACAGACACACACACCCAAAAGTAAAAAACCACTTGTATAATTGTATACACTGTTATCTAAGAACCAGAGCAAAGAAGCACTCTGTATGTATGTGGTGATGGGAAAAAAAAATTATCGGGCTGAAGATTTATAGCTCAATGATAGTGAACTTGCATAGTGTATATACAGTACAAGACCTATATTTTATTTTTCAGCATTACCCACAAAAATAATGTTATATATGTGTTTTATATAAATAACAGATTAATAATCTGTTACATATACCTTATATATAACAGATTTTTTATCTGTTATAGATATATTCAAATATATATTAAAATTAAAATATATTAAAATCTGTATATAACAGATTTTATCATATATTTGTGAATTACATTCATTTTAATAGACAAAAATGATAGGCATCAAGTGTTTATTCTTTGCTTCCTATATTAGAAAATAAATATCATATTTTTGTTGTTGTTGTTGTTGGTCGTGGGGCTTGAACTCTGGGCTTGGGCGCTGTCCCTGTGCTCTTCAGCTCAAGGTGAGTGCTCTACCGCTTGAGCCACAGCACCACTTCTAGGTTTCTAGTGGTTTATTGGAGATAAGGGTCTCACAGAGTTTCCTGCCCAGTCTGGCTTTGAACCGTGATCCTCAGATCTCAGCCTCCTAAGTAGCTAGGATTACAGGCGTGAGCCACCAGCGCCTGGCTCATATTTACTTTTATACCTGGCATGCTATCAGAATTTCATTTATACATCATTGCAGGTCAAATCCTGTTCATGTCTCATACCATCTGAGTGACATTGTATGAGTTAATTTAGCTTTTCTATGTCTATTTCCTCTGTTATAAACTCTGAATTATAGTATCTGTTTCATAGGGGTTGTGTTTCATTAGATTATGTTATCTCTTTCATTGGATATTTGAAGTTAATTGTGCTAATAGAAAGTTGATGCACATAACAGTCTTATAAATATCAACTTTTTGATAGTGTTAGAAATTTTATTTTTGTAATTTAAAAGCATGAAATTAATAACACAAAACTAAGGTTTTGGGGCTGGGAAGGTGGCTCAGTGGTAGAGCGCTTGCTTTGCATGCATGAGGCCCTGGGTTCGATTCCTCAGCACCACATAAGCAAAAAGAAAAAAGCCGGAGGTGGCACTATGGCTCAAATGGTAGAATGCTAGCCTTGAGCTGAAGAGCTGAGGGACAGTGCCCAGGCCCAGAGTTCAGACCCCACGACCGCCCCCCCCCCAAAAAAAAAAAAAAAAACAGCTAAGGTTTTTTTGTTTTGTCAGTGCTGGGTTTTGAACTCAGGCCTAGTTGTTGTCCTTTAGCTTTTCCACTTTGGACTCTAGTTGTAGACCACTAGCACCACAACTCTATTTCGGGGAGGGGGGTTGTTTGTTTGTTTTTGTTTTCTTTTTTGCTAGTCAATTGGTGATAGTTGTCTCACAGGTTTTTTTGCCTGGCTTGGCTTTAAATTATGATCCTCAGATCTCATCCTCCAAAGTAGCTAGGAAAACATGTGTGAGTCACCAGCTAACATTTGAAATCATCTTGTTACAGTGTGGCAAATTAACCCTAGAGAAATTGAGTGATTCTACCAAAGTTCATAAAGGATGTTATTGTAAAGCTGAGTTCCAAAACCAAGTTTTTAAACTCATAATGAAAATCTTTTTCTATTTTTATCAGTTTTTGTTTTAAACCCATCCCTTTCAAGTACCCATTTCTTATTTAGTTAACTTTGCCTTAGTCTTTCTAAGTAATTATACTATTTGAGATCTTCCTTGAATCTACTATATTTCAATTAGTACATTTATATACATACAGGTGCATACCACCCAATTTATAAGCTAATTCTAGCTTCTACAGATGACAGATGTAGCCTTTGTCTCTCTGTTTCCTGACTTACTTCACCTAACATAATTTTTTCCAGATCTTTTCATTTCTTTACAAATGGTACAATATCATTCTTTCTAATGGATGAATAAAATTTCATGATGTGTATATATGTGTGTGTATATATATGTGTATATGTATGTATATATATATATATATATATGCATATATACATTTTCTTGATCTATTCATCCAATGAAGAGTATCTGGGCTGATTCCATACCTTGGCAATGATGAATAGTGCTGCAGTGAACATGGTTGTACTGGTGGCTTTACTGTAGCCTTGTTTGTGTTCTATTGGATTATACCCAGGACTGGAATTGCTGGGTCATAGGGAAGGACTAAACTTCTGCATATTCTGGATATTAGGCCATTGTTTGTTATGTATAGCTGGCAAAAACCTTCCATCTTGTAGGCTGTTGTTTTAACTTTATGGGTATGTCCTTTGCTGTGTAAAAACTTTTGGTTTGATGTAGTCCCATTTACCAAGTCTTGCTTTGATTTGCTCTGCTTCTGTATGCTTATTCAGAAAGTTCCTACCAGTGCCAAGTTGTGCTGATGCCAAGTTGTCTTTCCACTACTTTATCTCTTCAATTTCTTTTCAAATTTTTATAGCTTTCACTGTAGAGGTCCTTCATATCCTTGGATAAGTTAGTTTCTTGGGGGTTTTTTTTTGAGACTTGCAAATGGAGTTGCTTTCCTGATTACATATATTAGTAATACTTTTTGTTGACACAGATATACTTTAAACATGCTTTGTTTCTTTTCCAGTGTAATATGTGGTATGTTCATTGTTTTATTCCACATCAGTAATGGCAGTGTTTTGTTTAAAATTGTAATGAATGTGACACATCAAGTGTATGATGCTTGGAGCTGGACTTTTTGTATTTAATTTTCTGTACGCTCTCTAGTTCAATACTATCTGTAAAAAATGATCAAATAATGTTCTTATATTAACATTAGCATGTTAACTAAGAAAGGTCAC
Source organism: Dipodomys merriami (assembly GCF_024711535.1). NCBI lineage: Eukaryota > Metazoa > Chordata > Mammalia > Rodentia > Heteromyidae > Dipodomys > Dipodomys merriami. Next base: position 6,666,432 of record NW_027203826.1, read on the forward strand.
CATAATAAATGGATTGGAAGTATTATTTGAGTTAATGGAAAAGCTTATTTCTGGGAATTTTCTGTTCATAATCAAAGAACAAGAATTGCTAGCATTTCCCATGTTAGCTAACATTTATAAGCACAGTGGACATTCTGTTTTACTCAGTTACTAATGAAGGATTAATATATTTTATCTAATTCTTATTTTCCTAGGTCAAGACAAAACTTAAATCAAATTCTCCAAAAACCACAGTGAGTACAAAGCAGGAAGATACGTCTTTGATGAAGTTTCATAACCAAGAAATCACTGTTTTCTCAGGATCTCACCTTCCCCAGCCCAACAGGCATCAAGAAATCTGGTCTATCTTAGAGAATGTTTGGATTATAATATATCAGAACAGGTACTAAATTGCCAAAAATCTTTTTAACTCCTGCCTTACAGATTAGTTTTCTTAAGGTTTCCATCATTGCTATTATTTATGAAACGATGCTTGGCTTATGTTTATTGTGCTAGATTGTCTTACTGAGAGCCTTTTGTTAAATTGATACCTTAGGAATTTTAAATATATGTGTATGTGTATCGCATACATGTGACACAAATTTGGCATATGACATGATATATGTAACATGCAGGATATATATCACACATTATAAGGGTGATCTAGCTGGGACATCTGTCACCCCATTGATTACCAACATTTATTTGGCTGGCTAAGCAGTTATTCTTTTCTTCCCTAACCATTTCATGTATGTCCCTCTCCAAGCTACATACTTGATGGAAGAGGATGACTTCCAGATGGAGTCTTTTGTCAATGGTATATGAATAGCTGCACTCTCCTGCTAGACACTTCAGACAAGTTTTCTAAAATGTATATAGCTTAAGATCTATTTTTACAAATCTAGATTCAGAAAGACTAAAGCAAAGCTGAGAGTATATTTAAAATAGTCTCTTCAGGATTCATATGTAAACTTTGCTGAAAAGATTGGTCAAGCAGAATAGCATAGTGTAAGAATAGAACAGAATACAATAGTTTTTAAATAGGCTATTCCTAGAATAGTTTACAAAATAATTTAAAACCACTGATTTTATTAATCTACTTAGATGAATACTCTCATGTATATTTCTCCCCAAGTTCAGAATCTCCTCCCCCCCCCTTTTTTTTTTTTTTTTTGGTCTGAGAGCAGGACTCAGATTTGGAATCTTGAGACTTGCTTTCATTGGCCCTCTATGACCAGAGCCATGCCTCCAACCCCTAGAATCTTTATATAATCAAATTTTATCAAACTAATGTTTGTCATTTTGATTTTTGTTTATGGCCATGTGACTATTAGTACTTTTTTTTTTGTTTTAATGTTCACAAAGGTAGCAGAACAATATTAGCGCTCAAAACATCTGTGAGCAATTGGCTATGTCAGCATTTTTTATTTGGATCTGACTTTTAGTCCTTGGCTATATTCTTTTCCAACAGACTTGTAGTCTGTCATTCAGCTAGCTAGCTTATGATACTAAAGAACTACCTTTGCTTGATATGTATACTAAAGAAGATATTATTTACACATTTATATTTTATGCAAAAGTTTCATTATTTTTTTCTAGTGTTAACATATTTTGAAGTTTTGGCTACCTGGATACTCTGTTTTGCAGAAAGTACCAGGCATGGATTACTGATTTAAAAATAAAATATACATGGGGCACTGGGTGGCTCATGCCCATAATCCTAGCTTGCTAAGGAGGCTGAGATCTAAGGGTCGTGGTTCACAGCCAGCTGGGGCAGGAAAGTCCATGAGATTCTTATCTCCAATTAACCACCAGAAAACCAGAAGTGGAGCTGTGGTTAAAAGTGGTAGAGAGCTGGCCTTAAGCAAAAGAGTTCAGTGACAGTACCTACACACTGAGTTCAAGCCCTACAACCAACAACAACAGCATCAAAAGATATTTTAATTTTTATTTCACTTAGAAAACTTACTGTTAAGGTGTTATACAGAGGGACTATTGTTTCATAAGTCAGATAAAGAGTACAGTTCTTTTTGGACAGTGTCACTATTCCTTTGCTTTCCCCCGTTTCTCCCTCCAGTCTCTGCCCACAACAGTTTTCACATAATGTTCACTTAGAAGACTTTTGAGTATTTTATGTAACTCAGAGATAGTTCCTTTTGTGTTCTAGAGGGTTCTGTGTTCTTTTTTGGGCAATAGCATTTTAGGAAATGCTGTCTTATTAATGTCTACTTATTTAAGTCTACTTCATTGCTTTACAAGCTTGTTGTAGACCAAAGTCAATGTAGAACGTACTCCACACAATATGTTTGGGTCCTTCATGTAAAAATGCTCATTGGGAGTTGTAGTAGGATTTATGCGTAATTACTCATATGAAGTTACTAGTGCTTTTGTATAAGCATATATGCTTAGCTGGGCATTGTGGTACACACCTGTAATCTCAACTGGAAAGTCTACAGATTGAGGAAAAAATATTATGAATTGGTGGTCAACATAGGGAAATGATGTCTCAACATTTTTTTCTACTATTTTTCTTTTTTTTTTTTTTTTTTTTTTGGTAGGGGGGGTCTGGTTGTGGGGCCTGAATTGTGGGCCTGGGTGCTGTCCCTCAGCTCTTCAGCTTAAGGCTAGCACTCTGCCACTTGAGCCACAGCGCCACTTCCGGCTTTTTTTCTTTTTGCTTATGTGGTGCTGAGGAATCAAACCCAGGGCCTCAGGCATGCAAGGCAAGTGCTCTACCACTGAGCCACCTTCCCAGCCCCTTTTCTGCTATTTTTCATACAAGTTTCTAAGACTTAAATTTTGAATTTGCAGTGGGAACTATACTTAAACAAAATGTCCTATTACCTTTGTCATTCCTTTCCCAGTGACCCAGAATGTTACTAATACTATGAAGGTAAAACAAAGAATTTTTTTGACAATTTAATGACCAACCATTTCTATAAACTGATGTTAATAATGAAATAATTATGTATGTGCATATGTATGTGTATATATATAATATATATGATATATACTGTCTTATTTTGTGGGGGTGGTCATAGAATTTGAACTCAGGAAGATGTACTTGGTACACAGAGCCACACCTTCAAGCCCTAAATTTCCAAATTGCCAGTTTTCTTTTTTATTTTGTTTTGTTTTCCCCAGTATTAGGGATTTGACCAGGGCCTTGTACTTGACAGGCAATGTTTCTTACACTCCAACTATCCCCCAAGCCTCGATTATTTCTGGAAGTTCTTAATGGAAGTATATGAAATGAAATGAAAATATATGAAATAAAGGTGTTTTTGTGTTATGTTTGTTTTTTGTTGGTTGTGGGGCTTGAATTCTAGGCCTGGGCACCATCCCTCAGCTCTTCAGCTCAAGGCGAGAGCTCTACCTCTTGAACCACTGCGCCACTTCCTGTTTCTGAGTAGTTTATTGGACATAAGAGTCTCAAGGAGTTTCCTGCCTGGGCTAGCTTTGAATCACAATCCTCAGATCTCAGGCTCCTAAGTAGCTAGGGTTATAGGCGTGAGCCACCCATGCCCGGCTAAACTTAGATACTGTTTTGTCGGACGAGAGGCTTGAACTCTGGGCCTGGGCGTTGTACCTCAGATCTCTACCACTTGAGCCACAGCGCCACTTCTGAAATGAAAATCTTTGCCTGGTAAATGTAGGACTTCGGTAATTAGGTACATCTGCATGAATATGAAGTTGTTGGGGGAATACCATTCATACTCAGCATAACATGTTTTGATTTTTTAATCTGAAGTAGTATATTACATAAGTAAATTTGCTGCATTTAAAAATTTCATATATGGCATAAACTGCTTAGCTTGTTATTTTAAGGAGCTAATTTACTACTCAATACTGCTTATATTGTTGTATATTTAGAGTATTACTGTTTTTTATCTGATTGTAAATTATGATTAATTTATGATAGCTTTCTGGAAGTAGAATTTCCAGAATAAATTTCCAGTTTCAATGTTTTCATATATTTGTTCTTGAGTACTGACTTGAATGTACATTAATAATATTACACATTACCCATTTCTTATGGTCTATTATAATAAGACATTATCTGCACAATTTTTACAGTATTAGTTTAGAACTATATTGTGTCTGACCTAGATCCTTTGCATAAATGTTAGCCCTGACTTTCATGTCACCATCTTTTTTATTTCTGTCTAATTTAAATAGATAAGTATTTCAAGAGATGTAATTATATCATCATTTTGATACATTGGCAGTGGAAATAATTGAATTATTCAATGTATAATATATCTATATACATTTTTTTTCTATTTTAGCACAGATGTATTTCAAAGATTGGGCTCTAGTTCAGCTCTGATCACTCCTCCAAAAATAGCATCATTTGAAGAAGCATTTATTTATCTTCAAAAGTTAATGGCAGCTGTGAAGGATATTCTTGAAGGAATTCAGAGGTAAACCCTATCTTAATTTTAAGGCTTCCGTTTTCAATTATTTTTCTATTAGTATTTTTCAGATTTGCCAGTAACTTCATAAATGAATGACTTTTAGATTTAACTTTCTCTCCTGTACCACTATGCTTAGCTTATTTTTTGAGATAGAATCTTGAAAACTTTTGCCCCGTCTGGCCTTAAACCACAATCTGCCTTTCTCCTTTCTCTTTGGGCAGCCTTCTCCAAAGTTACTTAGATACATGAGTCATGTTGTTTGTATGATAAAGTAAAATACTTAGATATTTTAGGGGATTGCTACATACTGGCTTTGAGTGAATGATAATCCTCAGAGACCTAAGATGCTAATGTAGTTGGAGAAATGGCCAACGGGACAGATCTATCTAGATGAATATCTAGATGAATATCTCATATCCTTTAATGTCTATATTTTAATGATGTTCTTATTTTGGGGGCTAATTTTTGAAGGATCTTCTAAGATTATTTTTGGTTTCTCTACCAAGGAGACTCATAAAAGCTCAAACTGAAAATAAGGACATGAGTTTTGCCATGTCTTATTGATTGCTTATGTTTGCAATATTATTACTACCTTCAGTCCTTGGGTTCCTTGCTGGAATCTTTGAAACTGGTATTCATTTGATGAAGTTTAATTGGATGCATAATACAACCTGTTAGCCAACTAACTGGATATATATAAATGCAGTGTGTCTTCAACTCCTTTTTTGTTTTTATTTTGGGGTCCGGTCATGGGGCCTGAACTCTGGTCCTGGGCGCTGTCCCTCAGCTCTTCAGCTCAAGGCTAGAGCTCTACCACTTGAGCCACAGCACCACTTCCGGCTTTTTTCATTTTGCTTATGTGGTGCTGAGGAATCGAACCCAGGGCCTCAGTCATGCAAGGCAAGTGCTCTACCACTGAGCCACCTTCCCAGCCCTCTTCAACTCCTTTGATAGCCAACAAATAAGGCTTTCTTTCTCTAATGTGGAACTCTGGTTCCACCCTCTGGACACTTCACCGTTATGACCTGATGTGGTCTGACATGTGGACCAGTTAAGAAGGGATGAAGTAATATCTGCAAACCACTTAGAACAGTATCTGGCAAGTAGTGTGTAAGTACTTAGTAGCTACCATTGTCACATTTTGTTTTGTTACTTAATTGTTATTTTACTGACTTATATGTTTTAGAAAATACTTAGAATTATTCTCCTTAAATCATATTTTTACTGTCTGATTTATTCTTTTATTAAAAGACTTTTATTTTTCTCTCTTTGTTCATTGATTTAAGTATAGCCTTTTTAAATCTGGCAATCAAGTTTTTCTACTGTTTGGTCCTAACACATTTTTTTGTTCTTACATTTACCTGGTGTAATTAGCCAAATTTATTTCTGACTTTCAAGACTTTCAGTCTTCTGGTGATCCTTGACATGATTTCCTCTCAGAGCCTAGAATGACTTCTTAACTTCCCTGCTTTTTTCGCAATCTTGATTGATTGTTGAGTCCCAGTTCAGAGATCTCTGTTCCACCCACACTTATCCAATTAGTCCTTGTAGAAATATTCATATGGCCTCTGATTATTATTTTTCAACATTTTATTTCTGCTCTCAAATGAACCCTGTGAAGGTAGGATCCGTCTTTTACATCCCAAAGTATCTTACCTTCTGCCTTAGCTTAATACTATTTAATCATGATAGTAATTTTAATGATATGTTAACTAACAGTCATTAAGTGCTTAGTGTATTTCAGGTACTGTGCTGTCTGAAGTTTAACTATGTGATCTTATTTGAGTCAATATCATATCCTATTAGAAGTACTATTCTATCTCTTTCCATGGAAAAGGAGGACCATTGTCCCAGTCCCACAGTTTACTTGGCAAAATGATTCTAAAGAACCTCCACCTTAATACACAAATTTTCTGACTGAAAAAAAAACCTATTTTTTCAAGATCATTCCATAGAACTCTAGAAATTTTATAAACTTGATTTTAAAGAATATATATCTGAAAAAATATTTTTAAAATCTACCTTAGAAGGACTTTGCTCCTTTATACTTGCTATTCTAAGTTTGCCTTTTTCTACCTTTAATTCTTACACTCTCACTCCCACTCCCCAGTTTTCTTTTTTCATTCATGGGGCCTGGGTACTGTCCCTGCACTGTTTTGCTCAAGGATAGTGCTCTACCACTTTGAGCCATAGTTCCACTTGTGTGTCTTTTTAATTTTTTTTTTTGGACATATTAAGAATCTCACAGACTTTCTTGCCTGGGCTAGCTTCAAACTGTGATTCTCAGATCTTAACTCCTGAGTAGCTAAGATTATAGGCATGAGCCACCAGTGCCTGGTTTGTTTCTGTTGTTACTGTTGCTTACTGTTGTTACTGTTCCTGACTTTCCTGAGAAAAGATCATGCTCATCTTGGTTGTAAAGGAGACCTCTAAAAGGTTTCTTTTAATTAATGGTCTCATCTCCACCCGCAGAAGTTACAGAGGTGGGATAATAAAAACAGAAAATAGAAGTACTTGTGGTGATATTGCTGTCTTTGTATCATGTTATATGAACAAATGGTTTGAACCTAGGTGGCTGAGTACTAGAATAAAATTTCCAAAGCTGGGACCCTGGGTTGTGACTCAAGTGGTAGATAAGAGTGCTCTGCTTGTAGACATGAGGTCCTTAGTTCCTTCCCTAGGACTATTTCCAGCAATTTATTTTTCTAAAGTAGGCAGTGGTGGTACATGGCTGCAGTCCCAGCAATGAGAAACAAACATAAGGGAATGGGAAATTTAAGGCCAGCTTGGACTACAAAGTGAATCCAAAGCCAGCATGTACTCCATAGTAAGATGCTGTTTCAAATAAAACAAGAACTGGTTGGGTGTGTTAGTACATATCTTTAATGGCACTGGACAGGCTAAAGCTGGAAGATCAAAAGTTCAAGACTAGTTTGAACTACATTCGGAGTTCATGGCCAGCCTGAGCTACATACTGAAGACTAAACTACTCAAAAGTTCTTACATCTAATATGATTAGTATAACTAATTCACATTTCTGTCTCTGAAGGGAAAACAAAAAATACTGTTTTCATTTAAATTGTTTTAATTTCTTTTCGCTTTTTAAAATTATATATATGACATTTTATAATCTGAAGATAATGAATCTTTCCATTTACATAACTTGATTGCACCAAAGATACTACAGAAAAGATCTAATTTTAATTTTGCTTTTAATGGATAACAAAAAAAAAATGTACTGTGAAGCTTTTTTTCCATGTGAATATCTCTTTGTTGTTGAATTTGACAAATTTGCACCTAGTGTCTTAGTACATTTTAGTTCTTCACTAGAAAATTCCAATCTGATGGTATTACCCAGGCATTAGTTTTTGTGTTTGTTTCCTAATATGTAGTTTACTACAGTGGCTTTATCAAATTGCAGTCATTAATTGACATACCATCTGTAATCCCACTAATTTGTAATATCAGTAATTAGAATTGGTAATTAACAAGTACTGAATGAATGATATTACTATGCTCAATTGGATAGTAATGTTTCATAATAATATTTAAGCCATGAACTCATTTCTTAGTTAAAACTATAAATATGATTTAAAATAATACATTATTTATACATGTTACTTCATGCAGTGTTAGGGATATATCTGATCCAGGTCTTCATGCATGTGGAGAGACAGCAATCTACCACTGAGATACAGCCACAGCCCAATAAGTTGCTTCTTAAGTTTATTTTTTTCACATTCTCAAAAGCTATTTTGCTGTTATACTAATATAAACTTTGCTACCAGAGGGGACTATACTTAATTCTGAGGGCTCTAGATCTTTGACATTAGTTTTTCTTAAATAGAAGGAAAGTCTTATTTAAAATTTAAAAACGGAGTCTATTTTAATGAATGCTTTATTATTGCCAGTCCTGGAGCTTGAACTAAGGGCTTGGGCACTGTCCCTGGGCTTCTAGCACTCTACCACTTGAGCCACAGTGCCACTTCTGGACTTTTCTGTTTATGTGGTACTGAGTCATGGAACCCAAGGCTTCATGCATGCTAGGAAAGCACTCTACCCCTAAGCCATATTCCCAGCCTTTAATGTCTGTTTTTAAAATTAGTTTATTCTGTAAAATTTTCAAGTAGCATTGTCTTTGTTATTTTTTTTGTCTTTTATTTTTTATTTTTTAAATTTTATAGTAAAAGTGATATACAGAGGGGTTATAGTACGTAAGTCAAGTAATGAGTACATTTTCCTTTTGAATCATGTCTCTCCTCTTTCATTCTCTCCCAGTTTTTCCTCTCCCAACTTCCCTCTCCCCCAAGTTGCATAGTTCATTTCCAACATGTCTAATGGGTTTTACTGCTGAATTGGTTCACATTTTGTCCTGCTGTTTCTGTGCTTTCCCTTTTCCTCCCCTAATCAAGACAAAGGGTACAGAAATCAAAAGCAGTTATAGAATGGAATCAAAGAAAAAAAGGAATGAAGAAGAAAAAAGAAAAGAGGAACAATTCAATAAAAAAAACTTATTGCTTCTATTTCTGAGTGATCATTTTGATAAGCATCATTTTATATGATCATATTCAAATAGCTATTGAGCCCTTGTGATCCTCTCCTAAGAATATTCTTTGTTCTCACTGTGTGACTGATTAGACTGCTATTTAATTAATCATGTCCAGGTGTAATTATTTGTCTTTTACTAACCATTGGGTTTACTGGTAAGTTTGTGGCACATTCTAGTAATTACAAATGAAGGAAACTATGCAGCCTATGTTTCTGCAACCTAGGGTCTGGCCTACTTCCCCACTCCTGGTCACCTACGTACTGCTTCCCAGAGTGGTTGATCAACTTTACCTTCTAACTAACAGTGTAGTAGTGTTCCCTTTTGGCCACATCCTCGCCAGCATCTGTTATTGTTAGTTTTCCTGATAATGGCCATTCTAACTGGGGTGAGGTGGAATCTTAGTGTTTCAATTTGCATTCCTTTTGTGGCCAGAGATGTTGAACGTCTTCATGTGTCTATTGGTCATTCTTATTTCTTCTTCAGAGAAGTCTCTCTTTAAGTCTTTAGCCCATTTATTAATTGGGTTGTTGTTTCTTTCAGGATTTGTTCTGGGGAAGTTCTTTTTTGAGCTCTAAGTATATTTTAGATATGAGGCCCTTGTCTGATATATAGTTAGTAAAGATCTTCTCCCATTCGGTGTGCTATTTATCTTGTTAGCTATGCCCTTTGCCATGTAGAAACTCTTCAGTTTGATACAATTCCATTTATCCAGCTTTGATTTGTTGTGTTTCTGGATCTTTATTTAGGAAGTTTTTCTTTCTTTTTTTTGGGGAGGGGGGGATCCGGTCGTGGGGCCTGAACTCTGGGCCTGGGTGCTGTCCCTCAGCTCTTCAGCTTAAGGCTAGCATTCTACCACTTGAGCCACAGTGCCACTTCCGGCTTTTTCCTTATGTGGTGCTGAGGAATCGAACCCAGGGCCTCGAGCATGCAAGGCAAGTGCTCTACCACTGAGCCACCTTCTCAGCCCTATTTAGGAAGTTTTGATCTGTGCCAAGGAGCCCTAGTGTTTCACCTGTTCCATCCTGTAATGTTTTCAGCGTATCTGCTCTTACATCAAGGTCTTTGATCCATTTAGAGTTGATTCTGGTGCAGGGTGATATATAAGGATCTAACTTCAGTTTTCTACACATGTATAGCCAATTCTCCAAGTACCATTTGTTGAAGAGGCTGTCTTCCATCAAAAGCTGTCATAGGTCTGTGGGATTATTTCTGGGTCTTCATTTCTATGCTATTGGTCCCCAGGCCTAGTCTTGTGCCAGTAACAAGCTGTTTTTATTACTACAGCTTTGTAATGGAGTTTGAAGTTTGGTATTGCTATTCCTCTAGCATTGTTCTTCTTCCTATGGCTTGTTTTTGCTACTTGGAGTCTTCTGTTATTCCATATGAATTTTTGGATTGCTTCTTCCATATCATTGAAGACTGTTATTGGGGTAATGATGGGTATTGCATTGCATTTGTAGATAGCTTTGGGCAGTATTGCCATTTTCACACTGTGAATCCTGACAATCCAGGAGCATGATAGGTTTTTCTACTTGCTTAAATCTGCAATAATTTCCTTTTTCAGGCTTTTAAAATTTTTATCATAGAGGTCCTTCAAATCTTTGGTTAATTCCTAGGTGGTTTTTCTTTGAAACTATTATAAAGGGAGTTGCTTTCCTGATTTCAGCCTTGCTCTTTTCATATTGGCATACAGAAAGCTACTGATTTTTGTGGGTTAATTTTATACCCTGATACTTTGCCAAAGTTTCTGATCTGATTAGGAGAGGAATCTTTGGGATTGTTTAAATACAGGATCATGTCATCTGCAAAGAGGGAGAGTTTTACTTCTTTCCCTATTTGGATCCCCTTTATGTTTGTCTTTTGCCTTACTGCTCTAGATAGAAATTCCAGTAGTATATTGAAGAGAACATTATTTATATTGAGTGGTACAGAATAGGAATTTTTTAAATTGAGATCACCTAACTGCTTAGTTGATGTTATTGCTCCTGGCCAAATAGAGAACTTTCAAGGCACATGTGAGCAAGAGTCAGGATTTGTATGAAGATTGATTCTGTTACTAGCTTACTTTGTAGCTTTGAGGAAAAGATAACAAAAACATTTAGTGCTTGAACAAAAATAATTTGCAGCAACATTTGATAAAAGGCAAGAGTTTTTAGCCAGGCACTGGTAGCTCACGCCTGTAATCCTAGCTGCAGAGGCTGAGATCTGAGGATTGCAGTTGGAAGCCCGCCTGGACAGGAAAGTTTGTGAGACTCTTATATCCAGTTAACCACCAAAAATTGGAATTGGAACTGTGCCTCAAGTGATAGAGTGCTAGACTTGAACATAAAAGCTCAGGGACAGTGCCCAGGCCCAGAGTTCAAGCCCCCAAGCTCCCTTACCCACCCCTCCACCCCCCCCAAAAAGGGCAAGATTTTTTGACATTCATACAAAATCATTGTTTTTTTTTTTAATGGCTTGATTTGATTTTTTATAACATTATCTAAAGGCAAGTAGAGAGTAGTAATTTTTCTTTTTTTTAGTGAGAAAAGCATGCACTCTAGATTCAAACCAGTAAGAGATTTCATTACCTCCAGCCATTCTCTATCATCTTAGATAATTGTCTTAAAACTCCGACCTTTATCTTTTATATCTGCAACCTAATTTTAGTAATAGCTAAATACTGAGCGTATACTGTTTGCTAGTGATTTGCTAAGCATTTTAGATACATTATTTAGTTCACACCTCATAAGATAAACCTTACTTCATCTCCATTTCACACTTGAGGACTAAGGTGCACATAAAGAGGAAGTTTGGGCCAAGTTGCCTAACTAAACTCAGGTGTTAAGAGGACTGGAAATGACACATGTAAAGCAGGGTCAGACTTGGAGTAACTGTTTTAAGGAGAACCAAAGTACACTCAAGTCAGATCTGTGGACAGATAATTTGGTTCTGAATGGCAGAGGACATTTGTTGTTCCTCAAAATTCATCCCAGAGTAAAATTTAAAAACTACAAACAAGTTGAAGACAGAGAACTATGTCTTAAATTTTTCTTTTAGCCAGGCGCTGGTGGCTCACGCCTGTAATCCTAGCTACTCAGGAGGCTGAGATCTGAGGATCGCGGTTCAAAGCCAGCCCGGGCAGGAAAGACAGTGAGACTCTTATCTCCAATAAACCACCAGAATACTGGAAGTGGCGCTGTAGCTCAAGTGGTAGAGCGCTCAGCCTTGAGCTGAAGAGCTAAGGGACAGCACTCAGGCCCAGAGTTCAAGCCCCATGACCGACAAAAAAAAAAAGAAAAAAAATTTTTCTTTTATATTCCATAGCTTGTTTTCTTTTGGGAAAGATCAACTTTAATAGATATTGGTAATTTATAATTAAAATGGATAATATTATACCAAGACCCTTTATTACATTTAAGCCTACATTGTGAGTACATTTGTGTGTGTGCATAGTTTATTAGAGATAAAAGTTTCACAGACATTTCCTGCCTGGACTGACTTCAAAAGCCGTGATCCTCATATCTCACCCTCCTGAGTACCAGGATTACAGGTGTAAGCCATTGTTACCCAGCATGACTATGTCATTTAAAACAGGATGAAAAATGTATAGTTATATTGCCATCTGGGAATACTTTGGAATAGCTTCAAATTCCTTTTAGCCCCCTTGATTCCATAGCTCTCATAACATACAATTGAGGAAATACTATGAATTGAATATGTACTTACTGTGAATGTCTTTTAAAAGGATAAAAATGGGAATATATATAGCCATTTTCTTAAATTCATTTCCATTTGTTCTTTTATTCTTTCTAAAAATTGGCATAAAAGGGTAGTTTTAGGGTTTTGTTCTAAGAGTCTTTTGTCTTCCCACTGGTACAAAGGAAAAAAGAAATGAGAAACTTGGAGAAGTCTGACCTCTCAAGAATTTGTGTGTGGGGAATTACTAATGCATGAAAATCCATAAACAGCTTTTTAAGTTTTTTATAAACTGTACTTCTAGAGCATAAACGTTTGCAATTATTTTTATGTCAAACAAAACTACTTTATTAAAATTCAGAAGTAATTTTTCTCCATTTTATGTTTTTTTCAAGTATTTTCACCAAATTGTACTTCCAGAAAGTAAAAACTTGCAATCGTTTTATACCAATACAGATTCCATTCTCCAAAACCCAAGAGTTGGTAGGATGTATTGAAATCTGAATTCGACCTTTTTTTTTTTGGGGGGGGGGGGTCTGGTCATGGGGCCTGAACTCTGGGCCTGGGCGCTCTCCCTCAGCTCTTCAGCTCAAGGCTAGCGCTCTACCACTTGAGCCACAGTGCCACTTCCGGCGTTTTTCTTTTTGGTTATGTGGTGCTGTGTGGTCTTTTTTTTTGCTTATGTGGTCTCATGCCTGCAAGGCAAGTGCTCTACCACTGAGCCACCTTCCCAGCCCATGAATTCACCCTTCTTAATGGAATGTATTTTAATAGATTCTTAGTCTATTTGGGAGTTTGATTACCATAAACCATTCTTTTGAAATAATGAATATCTTGGTTAAAAAAAAATAGTGTGGAGAGAGTGTGTGTGCGTGCCACTCCTGGGACTTGAACTCAGAGCCTGGGCCCTGTCCATGAGCTTTTTTTTTTTTTTTTTTTAATTGTATTTTATTTTATTTGAGAACATACTGTACAGAGGGGCTACAATTACATGGGCAGGATAATGCATACATTTCTTACCAAGCATTGCAGCCTCCTCCTTTGTTTACCCTTCACTTCCCTTCCCCGCCTCCCCCTCCCCCCACCCAATTTTACCCCCCTCCCCCCACCCAATTATACCCCCCTCCCCCCCCACACCGACATTGTAAAGCTGGTTTTGACATGACATTTTGTACTTCTCATTGTTGCAACAGGTCCACCTGAATCCTTAAACGACTTGTTTGTCCCCATCTCCTCCACGTGTTATACTGACATCAAATATAGTGAAAGCAAGGGTTATACTGTGGGGGAGGGACATACAAAGCAACAAAGAAATAATCTTATAAATGCGTTAGAAACACATGCATGAAAGAAACGAAAACATTAAAATACATATTTAAGGGTTCATTTTCCTAACATCACATTATCTGACCTTTTCCGCTTGACTCATACCTATACTAGATATTGCAAATAAGGGAAACCATGGGACCTATGTTTCTTTGGGCCTGGCTTACTTCACTTAATATAATTTTTTCCAAACCTTTCCATTTCCTAACAAATGGGGAAATGTCATTCTTTCTGATGGAGGCATAGAATTCCATTGTGTATATATACCACATTTTCTTGATCCATGAGCTTTTTTGCTCAAGCCTAGCTCTCTACCACTTGAGCCACAGCTTCACTTCTGGCCTTTTTGTTGATTAATGGGAGAGAAGAGTTTCCTGCCCAGGTGGCTTCTTTGAACTGCAGTCCTCCCATCTCAGCCTCCTGAGTAGCTAGGATTATAGATGTGAGCCATCAGCACTTAGCTAAATGTGTTATTTTATTCCAACAAATGTTTCTTCATTAGTACACAATTCTGTGATTTTTTTTTTATGTGCCAGGACTGGGGCTTGCACTCTTGTTCAGTTTTTGTGCTCATGAATATTACTACTTGAGCTACTGTTCCAGTCTGGCATTTTACTAGTTCATTGGAGATAGAGTCTCAGACACTTTTCTGCCCAGGCTGGCTTTGAACTGTTATATTAGAGATCTCATCCTCCTGAGCAGCTGTGATTATAGGCGTGAGCTACCAGCACCAAGCCAGCTCTTTAATATTTGGCAAAATATCAAAGTATTTAATTTGAAGCAAATGACTGCTTTCTTAAAAACTTAAAATTTCTGTTTTTCCTGTTTTATTTATAGTTAATATTCAGAAGTGGGCAAAAATGGAATATTTTTTCTTGATCATCTACCTGTGCTCAGTCAGCATTTTTTTCTTTTATATGTTTTTTAGAACAATTATTCTATAGTCTACTCTGGATCTTCGGGTTTTTCTTGTTGTTAATCATTCTAGCATGTTGAAATACACAGTTGATCTGGTGGAAGAGTATAGACTGGTTACCCGTCTACCTGCTGGGGCAAGAGATGAGAAGCACTTGATCAAAATAATCTGTAGTTAGGAGTAAGAAGTTCTGCTGTGCTGTTGCATTGTTGGGTGACTAGATAATAATAATACCAAGGATCTAGAACCGTATGGCTCATAGTAGGTCTCATAGTAGGTCTCTGAATAAGAGAATAAAGGAGTGATTGTTCTGATCTGGGCAACTTTAGTGTGCTTTTTACTTTTTGGCTTACTGGTCACATGTATTGTGAAAGTTAGGGCTCATGCTCTAGACTCTAATACAGTATGCTATTATTTACAGTTATAACCATGCTTTTGTGTGTGAAAGAGGGAAAGAACTTAGAAATGAAGAGATCAGTGTAGTCCAGAAATGGCAACTGTTCAGACAGAGTAGACCAATGGTTTGCCTGGAATGGGGTTAGAGGTAAGAACAGAGAATGACTGTAAATAGGCAAAAGAGATATTTTTTGAAGGAAGTGTTCTAAAATTAGATTGTGGTGACCATTATACACAGATTTTTAAAAAATCATTGAATTATTAACATGAATGCATTTTATAGACTATAAATTATATCTTAGTAGAAACAAAGCCATGGTTTTATTTTAAAGTAAAGTTTCAGCCTGAAACTGGTGGCTTATCCTGTTATCTTAGCTCTCAGAAAGCTGAGATCTGAAGATTACAGTTCAAAACTAGCCCAAACAAGAAAATCCTTGAGACTCTTTATCTCCAGTTACCCACCAAAAAGCCTGAGGTGGGGGCTGGGAAGGTGGCTCAGTGGTAGAGTGCTTGCTTTGCATGCATGAGGCCCTGGGTTCGATTCCTCAGTACCACATAAGCAGAAAAAGCCAGAAGTGGCACTGTGGCTCAAGTGGTAGAGCACTAGCCTTGAGCTGAAGAGCTGAGAGACAGCACCCAGGCCTAGAGTTCAGGCCCTGTG
Source organism: Dipodomys merriami (assembly GCF_024711535.1). NCBI lineage: Eukaryota > Metazoa > Chordata > Mammalia > Rodentia > Heteromyidae > Dipodomys > Dipodomys merriami. The sequence continues at coordinate 6,682,355 of NW_027203826.1, forward strand.
ACTGACAAAAGAGAAAAAAAGAAAAAAGAAAAAAAAAGCCAGAGATGAGCTGTGGTTCTAGTGGTAGAGTGCTTTCTAGCCTTCAGCAAAAAAAGCTTAGGGACAGCACCCATGCCCTAGGAGTAGTGCATGCACACACGCGCACACACACAGGAATTAAACCTTTTGCTAATCAGAAAACTAGATTGGTGAATTTATTTCCCACTTTGGATATAACTTGCTGCTATAGACAAATGGCCAGTTTACTTAAATTGAGTTTTTCTACAAAGTGATTTATACAAAAAAAAGTTATATTCACACGTGTACTTCTGTGTTATGAACTTGGAGCGCATAAAGTTCTTAATATAAAATGTCTAATTTCCTTGCCCTTTTTATGTACAGTTTGGATTATTTCTCAAGCCATGAAAAGGAACAGGTATAAACTGTTCTATATTGGTGATTGGATTGTGAGGTTAGAACACTCAGTTTGTTTCCCTCCCTCCCTCCCTCCTACCTCTCCCTGCCTCTCCTTACCCCTCCCTCCCTCCCTCCCTCTCTCTGTCTCTCTCTTTCTTTCTTTCTTTCTTTTTCTCTCTCTCTTCCTTTCTCTAGTCCTTTCTCTCTTTCTTTCTCTCTTCTTTCTCCCTTCTTCCCCTTCCTTTTTTTTCTTTTTTGCTTGAACTCAAGGCCTGGTCACTGTCCCTGAGCCTCTGTATGCTCAAGGCTAGTGCTCCACTACTTGAGCCCCAGTGCCACTTCTGGCTTTTTCTGTTTATGTGGTACTGAGGGATCAAACCCAGAGCTTCATGCATGCTAGGCAAGCACTCTCCACTAAGCCACCTTCCCAGCCCCTTTCATTTCTAGGTGACTGGATCACATTGTTTTCATTTAAAAAAATTTTTTTATTGTGAAAATACCATACAGAGGGGTTACAATTACATGGGCAAGGTAATGAGTACATTTCTTATCAAGCATTGTTGCCTCCTCCTTTGTTTCCCCTTCCCATCCCTTCCTACCTCCCCGCCCCCCCCCCCCCCCCCGTGCCAAAGTTGTAAAGTTCGTTTTTCGATATAACGTCTTGTACATCTCATTACTGCAGTGGGTCCACCTGTATCCCTATTTAAACAATCTGTTTTTTTCCCTTCCCCTCCACAAATTATACCAAAATCAAATACAGTGAAAACAGGGGTTATACCGTGGGGAAGGGACATACAAAGCAACAAAGAAATCATCTTATAAATGTGTTAGAAACAATAATAGCAAGAAAGAAAAAACATTTGAGTCCTTGGGGTTCATTTCACCTAACATCAACTTATCTGTTAATGGTACATAGAAATATAAAATTTTTACATAGTTATGTGCTATCTGATATTTCAATACAAGTATACATTGCAAAGTATATTAGGTTAAATATATTCTCAAACACTGTCATTCCTTTATGATAATATCATTCAGAATCATTCTAGCATGTTGAAATACACAGTTGATCTGGTGGAAGAGTATAGACTGGTTACCCGTCTACCTGCTGGGGCAAGAGGTGAGAAGCACTTGATCAAAATAATCTGTAGTTAGGAGTAAGAAGTTCTGCTGTGCTGTTGCATTGTTGGGTGACTAGATAATAATAATATTTTGGTGGTGTTTTTTTAGAGCAAATTATTTATGGACTATGCCCCTCCCCTATCCTCGTCTCTTTTTTTTATTTTTATTTTGGTTAGGAAATTATTTTTAAATTACTTGTAGGGAGAAAATGTTTTCCCCCAAACTAGAATTACCATTCAAATTTGTGTATGCCTCTTCCAAGGGAAGTTTTGATTATGTCTTATATAACTTATACAAGTTTTACCAGAAGTGTAATAAAGACCAAGTAGCCTGAAGATATAATTAAGTTTATTCGCATCATTTAGCTTCCAATTCTGACAGTATTAGGCATTGACAAAGACATGACAGCCTTGAGACATTATATTTAAAAGCTATTTGCGACTTAAGAGCTAATTGAGGTGACTAGATTTCACATTCATTGTACCATTCACTTATTTTGTGGCTTCCAACTAGGTAATGATGTTACAGTTGAAATGTGTAGTGTTTGTATTATATGGTCACTGTTGTAAAGGATTTTGTTAATAGTAATTCATTTAGTTTTCACAGTTGCGCTATGAAGTAGGTATTCTCATCAATACTTTCCAAATAAGAAAAGTCACATAAATTTAAGTATTTTATGGAAGGTCATAACAGACAGCTTGAGATAGACAATATTCAGAATCCCTGTGGTATAATGGTGGGGTAGGTTTCCTGTTTTTTCCAAAAGAAAGAAATGTTCATATTGAAAGAATTTTTAAAAATTAGCATAAAGTCAGAAGGGAGAATCTCATTTCTTTGTTACACACACACACACATCAGAAGGGAGAATCTCATTTCTTTGTTACACACACACACACACACACGCACGCACGCACGCACGCACACACGCACGCACGCACGCAGTCAGTGTAATGGTCCATCAGTTGACCTAGTCCAAGAACTAATCTGAGTTTTCATAGAGCACTTGGATGATAATTGAGTATCCTTTGAATTTGGCCACAGGTTTTTTTTTTATTAGTTATCTTTTAATATGCCTTAAGTTTCATTAGTTGTCTGTTTGGACTGGTTAACAGTACTGTGGAAATCTTTAAGCTTTGTACAATGTATTTTGTGCTCTCTTGGCTTGCTTGTTTGGCTGGCACTCTACCTCTTGGGGCATACCTCCAGCCCTGTTTTTTTCTAGTTATTTTGGAGACAAGTCTCATGAACTCTTCTGCCCAGGTTAGCAGAAACCACAGGCTAGCTTCAAACCACAGTCTCCAGATTGCAACTTCCTGAGTAGCTAGGATTTTAGATATGAGCCACTGCCACCAGCTCTCTACCTTTTGAGAAATTTTTATTGTCCTTACTCTATGACTTCTAATTTCACATATAAGAATGGTATGGTTGGTGATTAACTGAGGTTTACAAGTATCAATTTAAATAAGCCAAAATATTGTAATGATCTCTGCTGAATTAAGTTCATGATCTTACAAATTTTAATTGATAAACCAAAGAGGTTTAAAGTTTGAATAAGTTTATTAAACGATCTGTTAGCTTTTCATGGTATGGGTATGTTTTGGGGAGAAGATTTAATCATTCCTTTTTTAAATTTTTATTTTAAAGGATTTTGGCCCCCAACAGTAATTGTCAAGATGTTGAGACCCTCTATAACTTCCTAATCAAGTATGAGGTATGAGAAGTATTTTCAGGTATTTGTACTTTTATCATAGAAAAACAAGTTTAATATAAGTAACTGTAGGAGTAAAAGCATAGAAAAACATTTGTTATTTACTTTAAATTTTAATTTCTCTTTTATTTGAGACAAGGTTGCTATGTATCTCAGGGAGACCTCCAGCTAATCATTCAACTTCCTCAGCTTCTCAAGTGCCAGGATTGCAAACGTGTCTCCATGTCTAACTTAAATTCTTGAATGCCATAGAAATTTGCTAGTGCCCTATTCTTTTTAATAGGATATAAAGTATACAAGATGATATTTTTATATTCATGGTGAAATTGTTTCAATAGTCAATTAAATTAACATGTTCATCCTCTCAGCAAGCAGCTTTTTTAAAAATGTGCCAACAGCACCTAAAATCTACTCTTCTAGTGAAATTCCTAAATACAGTGTTGTTAACCTCACCTTCTACACTAGTTCTCCAGACCTTGTTATCCTGTATATATTCAACTTTCTGTCATTTGACCCATGGCCTCCTGTTTCCTCCCATCCTATTCCCACCAGTTGGAACAGCCAGTTTATTTTTTTTGTCTAGAATGGCCCATTTGTTTCAGGACAGAATTGTTTAGATTTGGATTTATTGGCATTTTGGACAGGTTATTTCTTCATTGTATTCCACACATCATCATTGCTGACCCATGGAAGGTAATCTGCTGATTATTCATTTCAGTTTGCCTAAAGCCCTCTGATGTTCCGTGTTCATTTTTCTGTTGTGTGTGTATGTATATTTAATTTTTAAACATTTCAGGAGCAATATATTAGGTCTTATTTCTTATGGAGTCAAACATACTCCTTCTTTCTTTTTTTTTGGTCAGTCGTCGGGCTTGGATTCTGGGTCTGGGCGCTGTCCCTCTACTCTTCAGCTCAAGTTGAGCCCTTTTTCACTTGAGCCACAGCACCACTTCCAGTTTTCTGGTGGTTAATTGGAGATAAGAGTCTCGTGGACTGCCCTGCCTAGGCTGGCTTTGAACCGTGATCTTCAGATTCAGCCTTCTGAGTAGCTAGGATTACAGGCGTGAGCCACCTGCGCCCGGCAAACTATTGGTTTTTGTTCCAAAGGCCTGGACTAAACCAGAAAAGCTTCTGAATTGGCACCTGGCTCTGGCTAGCTCTTTACTTAACCTTTTTTATGCCACATCATCTATTAAGAACCTACCTAATGAGTAAGAACCCAGGATCTGAGACCACATTCCTTGTGTTGGCTCTTTCAGTTACTAACTGTATGTCCTTATCCTAGTTTCTTCACCTTTTAAATGGGAATGACAGCATACAAATTATATGTATTCTAGAATGACAAAAGAACCTATAAAGTTCTCTAAACAGCATAGAACCAGGCACATAGAAAGTCTGCAGTTGTAACCTATTCTTATTTAAGTAAAAAAATGGTTTTACATGTGTGCTTTAAAAAATCAGTTTAACATCTCTAACCATATTATATGATTATTGAAAGGATTTCCTTATTTGAATTGAAACATGTTTCATCATAGTTTCAGAAACTTAACATTAAATCTAATGACAGTGATACATGGTTGTGAAAACAGAAGGATAGTTTAAACATATAGCCTGTATATTTCTAAGACATCGCTCTTTTTTGGGTACATGACTTCATATTTGTAAGAATATTGAAAATGCTTGACTTAATGTGTATTTATAAGAATATGTGGATTTGATTCTCAGATGTTTGAAATAATTTCCCTTAGCAGAATTTCTTCCCTACATCAGTTATTACACTGTCTTATGATATGAATAAGGATGGGGCCACCCATATTTTTTTCCCCCTGGTCCTGGGACTTGAACTCTGGGCCTGGGCTCCGTCCCTGAGCTCCCTTGCTCAAAGCTAGCACTAAAACCATTTGAGCCGCAGCACCATTTCCAACTTTTTCTGTGATTAATTTGAGATAAGAGTCTTCCAGACTTTCTTGCCCAGGCTGGCTTTGAACCATGATCAGCAGATCTTAGCCTCCTGAATAGCTACGATTACAGGCGTGAGCTACTAGCACCTCTCTAAGTCTTGAATTTTTAAGAGCTAAAACTTATCAAGTCATTTCTTCTATTTAGCTTTAATTGTAAGTAGTACAACTAAAAAAAAAAAAAAAAAAAGCAATGACGCCCAGTAATATTAACCTACTTTATAGGTATACTCTAATGATAGCTATTGGTTTCTTGGAAAATTGTTTGTGGAGTAATATTTAACATTATAATTTAAAATAGCTCAATATGAGTAAGTAAAATTCTCTTAATATCCAAAATTAATGAATATGATTAAACAAAATATTCAGACTACATTCTTTGTGAATTTATGCTCCAGTTTCTTTATTAGTAAACTACCTTACTTTTCTACTATAATGGAGCTATTATCACGTTTATATTCCCTGTGTTCTGGAAGGTCCATATATGTGGATGGTTGCTTTTAAAACTAAAGATAAGTCTGGATAATACTGAATAAGGAACTACTTTGTATTCTTATATCAGGTTCCAAATCAGTTTGTTGTTCAGTTAGGCAAGAGGTAAAGATAAGCAGGATCATGGTTCAAAACCTGGGCAAAAAAATTTGCCAAGACCCTATTTCCACAACAAGCCAAATGTCTTGTTCACACCTGTAATATCAGCATTCAGAAGACTAAGGCAGAGGATGAGTTCTGTGTCAGCCTGGTTGATATAGTGAGACCCTGTCATACTGTCACAAAACCAAAACAACAAAAGTGTCCATAGAGTTGGGTTATAGATAAATGGCAGAGCACTTGCTTACCATACTAGAGACCTTGAGTTTGATCTCCAGAATAATGGAAAAGAAGGAAAAAAGAAGTAGAAAAGGAGGAGGAAAGAAGAGCTATGTACTAGTCAAAGATGTAACTAAATTAGATAGAGCTTTCCATAGTTTATAATCTTAGGTTCTTTTTCTGTCCATTTGATTTCCGGTGTGATCACCTGCTTGTTGAGATCCCACTAAATCTAGGCCTGTTTCATGTGTAAGGTATAATAGTAGGACTAACATTTTTATATGTAGTTCTCTGTTAAGGAACTTCTTGTTATCACTGTTTAAGTCCTTTTTAGAGCAGGAACTAGGAACTTGAGATCTGGCTCACTCTGAATACAGGCCATTCTAACTTTATTCAGTGCTCATTTTGTTTAATGTATCTTCCTAATAACTATATTTTGGTTCTTTTCAGGTAAATAAAAATGTCAAATTTACTGCCCAGGAACTTTATGATTGTGTTTCTCAGACTGAATATCGGTAAGTCTTACTTGTATGTAGATATATCATTGTAACAGGCTTTTAGCATACTCAGCACTACTGAGAATTTTAGCTGGGAGAGGACTATACTCTTCCAGCTATTTGGGAGGCTGAGGCAGGATTGAAAATTTGAGGTAAACCAGGGCAACTTGGTAAGATCTTGTCTCAAAAACTAATAAAATTAGAGTAGGAATAAGGTGGGTAGCTCAGTGGTATAGCACTTGCCAGTGTGCGTGAGATCCTTGGTTCAGTATCCAGTACTCAAAAAATGTTTCTTGGGGCTGGGAAGGTGGTTCAGTAGTAGAGTGCATGCCTTGCATGCATGAGGCCCTGGGTTCGATTCCTCAGCACCACCTAAGCAGAAAAAGCCAGAAGTGGCGCTGTGGCTCAAATGGTAGAGTGCTAGCCTTGAGCTGAAGAGCTGAGGGACAGCGCCCAGGCCCAGAGTTCAGGCCCCACGACCAGAAAAAAAAAATGTTTCTCAACTCATTTTTATATGTCACTGATTACTCTATGTATGTTAAGCAACATTATTATGAAACTATTTCCCCAAATAAAAAATGTTGCTGATAAAGTGACACTGCTGTACAGTTTTGCAAATCTTACAATAAGAGACAACTGAATTCTCATAACTGCTTTTGTATTCAGTCTGTTCACATATTAATGGACACTGTACTTTTGAGAGAACAAAAGTGAAATGAGGGCTTGGTGCTTGCTAGGTATACACTATCACTTGAGCTATACTCAGAGCTCTCTTTTCTTTTCTTTTTTTTGATAGTTTTATATTTTGCCTAGAGACTGAGACAGGTTCTCCCACTTACAGCCTAAGGTAGTGTGAACCTCCACACTTGGCTTATAGATTGAGATAGGATCTTGATAACTTTTTACCTGGGCTGGCCTTGAGCCTTCATCTTCCTGATCTCCAGCTCTCAAGTAACTGGCATGATAGTTATAAGGTAATGCTTTGGTCTTATGATAATAGCTATGACCTTGCAGATCCTCTAGATGAGTCCTAAGTTCTTGAGATCCCTAGGCCGTGTTCTGAAGATCAAGTAGTCTAAAGAATACCCTTGCTGAGCTGGGAAGGTGGCTCAGTGGTAGAGTTGCCTTGCATGCATGAGGCCCTGGGTAGATTCCTCAGCACCACATAAGCAGAAAAAGCCGGAAATGGTGCTGTGGCTCAAGTGGTAGAGTGCTAGGCTTGAATTCAAGAGCTGAGGGACAGTGCCCAGGCCGAGTTCAGGCCTCATGACCTACCCAAAAAAAGAAGAAAAAAAATATATATATATCCTTGCTTAACTAGTATATGTCTAGGATAATCTTACCAGATGCCAAGTCAAATGAACCCCAAGATATGGGCACAAGAGGTTTTTTTCTGTTGCTGTTGTTTTTAATGTACTATGTGATTTTTTTTTTTTTTTTTGCATGTTCTTCCCCTTATGGTATAACCCCTGTTGTCACTGTATTTGATTCTGGTGCCCTGCATCTTTTTTTTTTTTTTTTTTTGTCGGCCATAAGGCTTGAATTCTGGGCCTGGGTGCTATCAACTCTTCAGCTCAAGGCGAGCTCTTTACCACTTGAGCCACAGCACCACTCTGGTTTTCCAAGTAGTTTATTGCAGGTAAGAGTCTCTTGGACTTTGCTGCCCAGGCTGGCTTTGAATCGTGATCCTCAGATCTCAGCCTCCTGAGTAGCTAGGATTACAGGTGTGAGCCACAACGCCTAGCTGCCCCGCATCTTTTATATATATATATATATATATATATATATACGTTTTTCTAATTTGGGGAGGGGAAGGGAAATAACAAAATGCTGAAACAAGGATACAGGCTGACCCATTGTAACAAAAAGATGTATAAGATACTATGTTGAAAACAAACTTTACACCTTGGTGGAGTGGAGGAGGAGGAGTTGGGGAGTTTGGGAGGGAAGGGACAGTGTTATTAAGTATTAGGTACAGTGAAAAAATTTGTTCATTTTTAGCTTAATGGTGCCACTCTACTATTTAATTCAGCTCATAGCATTTATATGTAATGAAAAGGCTAACTATTGTAAGTCAGCCCTTTTATATATACATATTCAGTTGAGAAGCCCTTGCTTTGAAGCCTCTTCCTCAGTGTGATAACAAGATGAAACTTTGGAAATGGATTAGTGCTGTTGTGGTGGAGACTTCAGAGACCCAGTGAGTCCCTCTAAGACTAGATAGCCAGTCCACCAGTGTCTGCTGCTTAAACCAGCTCCAGCACCATGAAAAATAAATTCAAGAGGGGCAAACACCTGCTTAGACAATTCAGTGTTCCCTCACAGTTATCTCCTACCTCCCTCCCCAACCCAGTCTATTTTAACTCAATGTGGAGACTCACCCATGTTGATGATAGAGGAGTAGTTAGTTTATGGTCAGCTCCATTATGACAGATATATGCATTCCTAAATGTCATCCCTGCATTGTATAGTCAGGCAGTGAAATCTACAGGGCCTATGAGCAAAATGTGAGACCTTGTCAGGAATATGTTAAAGATAACCTAGTGAAATGATATCCCAGGTCATACATATTCAGTGCCTGAGAAATGCATTAGTGCTAGAAGAAAGCTGACATTTTACCTTGAAATTTTTACCTTAAAGTTTGCTTGTAGAGGTGGTCATTGAAAAAGTTTGAGCTTGAGAATTACCTGAGTTTGACTATAGATCTGTAACACTGAAGTGAGTGAATGTCTCTTAACATATATGAAGAGCTATAATGGGTTTGAGGTGTGTTTTTCGTTTCCTAAGTTTAGGTGGGAGCAGTTTTCTCTATTCACTTCTTGTTTTTCCTTACCAAGTGGGAAAGTTGCACTGTGTTCAAATTTTATCAGTAGTGTTGGAATAAATTCTTAGGTTGAAATCAAGCACTATGGCAGAATGGACTACATTTCTACTGGATTGTGTCACTAATCCATATAGTTCAATTGCTATATGCAACTTAGGCTGTTCTATGAGCCAACCTAGTGACAGTTTTCAAAATGCTTCTGTGTCCAAACTCTACATTGATGAATTTGATAGTAAGACTTTTATTAATCATGTATAGACACAGACAAAATAATAGATAATAGACAAAAGTTACAAAAAGTTGTAAAGGTTTACTCAGTCATGATTTAATGTTTTCCAAGAAAATTTTGAGTGTATATACACAAGTGCATTGTATTTGGAGGAAGAAATGGCTTCTTGCTCAGCTCTTCAGACTTTCAATGAATCAGTTGTATTCTTTATATATAATCTACAATTAAAAGATTATGCAATATTTGTATAAAATGCAAGGTTTTCTAAGTTTAGGCAAAAATTTGAAAGTTTAAAATGCTCACTGTAGTTCATGGAGGCCATAGCCTCTTCCAAGATGGCTTCAATTAGATTGAAGAATTCTTTTTTTGGGGGGGGGGGTCCGGTCGTGGGACCTGAACTCTGTCCCTCAGCTGTTTAGCTCAAGACTATCGCTCTACCCTTGAGCCGTAGCACTACCTCTGGCTTTTTTTGCTTATGTGGTGCTGAGGAATCAAACCCAGGGCCTCATGCATGCAAGGCAAGCACTCTACCACTGAGCCATCTTCCCAGCCCTAGATTGAAGAATTCTTATATTGAAGAATTATTTTGACCTCAGCTTACTTTTGGAATAGTTGGGAGAGTTTTCGAGGATCACGTTGAATGTTCAAAGTGAAAATAGTTGACTCTGGCAATCAGAGCATGGTAGTATCTTTTAAGAGGTTGTTAGAGCTATGACTGTCTTATGTGGCCCTACACCAGAGTATGTCCTCTTTAGTGTTGGTCCTTTACCCTTAGCATCCTATGGCTAACTCAAGGTACAGCCCACCCTGCTGTCCAAAATCTCTAGAATATTAGGCAGCATATCACCAACCTACAAAAACAAAATCTAAATCTAAAATTCAAAGTACATTTTCTATCAAAGAGATAGTTCTCTCATACCATCATAAAGTTGAAAAATTGTAATTCAGATACCATTTGTTTATGGTGTAAAGTAAGGGGCCAACTTCATGAATTCATCTGATGTCCATCAGGTTGTCTTGCACTATTTTCCAGAGGAGCCTATTTTTCTGTTCAATAGTATTGGCATCCTTATTGATTTATGTGAGAGCTTACTTCTGGACTTTGAATTCTATCCTTTTTTTATTTTGCTCAAGACTAGCACTCTATCACTCCATTTCCGGCTTTTTAGTAGTTAATTGGAGATAATTGTCTCACAGAATTCCTACCCAGGCTGACTTTGAACTATGATCCTCAGATCTTAGCCTCCTGAGAAGCTAGGATTATAGGCGTGAGCCATTGGCATTGTTACTCCATTTCTTTACATATGCCTGTCTCTATGCCAGTAGCACAGATGTTGATAACAGTTGATTTTGTTGTAAGTTTTGAAATTGGAAGTGTTAATTCCTCAATGACTATTTTTTTCCTTTTCAGGATTTGGAGAGCCTTGTAATTCTAGATGAATATTAGAATTAGCTTTTTCATTTTCTACAAAAATACATTGTTTGGGCGTTTGATAGGAATTGCATTGATATTGTAGATCGCCTTGGGGAGTATGAAAACACTCCTGAGGCTTCTAGTCGGTGGGATTCTGATCCACTTATTTAGTTCTTTTATTTCTTTCACAGTGTTCCTGAGTGTTCAAGTCTTAAGCCTCTTTGTTCTGATTGACTTCTTGTTTTCCTTTGCACCTACATCAAGTGATCTGACACGTGCAGGCAAAGTGGGAGGGGCAGCTGGTAGTCTTCTCCAATACCTTGGAGATAGCTTCCAGTTGTCCACGATAACAATGTAGTCTAAGAGTAGTAATAAAAATAACTACCATTCCTGCTGCTGAATGTTCTTCTTGAACTTATACATATCTCAGGAAACTTGGTTAAGTTAAAATACAATGGAATGGTATCCCACAATGTAAAATCTTATAATTTCTAAGCCCCCATTAACTTAAAAAAAATGTGATGTAGGTGTGAAGCATATTATGTATTACTTCCAGCTTCCTCATTTTGGGGTTGTTACTGGTATTCACTTATTAGGTTGTGGCTTTTTTTTTTTGCAGTGCTGGGGCTTGAATTCAGGGCCTAGGTGCTGTCCTTGAGCTTTTTTGCTCAAGGCTAGCCACAGATCCAATTCCAGCTTTTAATGTTTAGTGCTTGTTTGGAGATGAGTCTGATGGACTTTTCTGCCCAAGCTGGCTTCAAACCATGATCCTCAGCCTCCTGAATACCTACTATTATAAGCATGAGCCACTGGCCCCAGTGGTCATATTCTTTTTTTAAGAGTTGGCAGCTCTTTGTTCTTTCAGAAGTGCCATCCTCCAGTCCATGTATTAGCTCCCAAAGCAAAGAAGACAAGGTAAACCCATTTGTTCCAGTGTTGTTTAGTAACATCTTAAACCAGAGTAAAATAGAACAAAGTTGTTCAGTCTAGTCCATCACATAAGGATTATGTTTAAACACACAACTTTGCTTGCTGACAAAGGTCAAGCCCTATGACAAACAAAAAACAAAACAAAAACCTTTGTTCTGGATTTAAGGAACTGCTCAAAGATTTTTACAATGTTGGTTATCTAAGATGTGTTCAGCCAGGTGCTTATACTCCCATGTTTTGCCCCTGCTAGGAAACTATGCCATCAGAATTTTCCCTTTCAAATATAAAAAAATATTTCAAATCCCACCTATTACCAGACCATATTGAAAGTTTCAAATATAGCTAAAGGAAATGGAGTCAGCATGCTATTCCATATATATAGCAGTAATCACAATAGCCAAGATACACAAGATATAATAGCTTAAGTGTCCAGGAGCTAATGAGCAAAGAAAATGTGGCCTATATACCTCATCACATTTTATGTAGTCTTAAAAAGGGAATCCTGTTACTTCACACAGCATGGATTAACCTGTTAAATATGCCAGGCACAGAATACTGCATGATTCTCCATGGAATCTTAAAAGTTGCAATAATGGTAATCAGAAGGCTGGGAAATGGTGACAGAAAAGTTGGTTAAATGTTTGGTCAAGGCCAAAAATTTAAGTTAGGAAGAAGCAGCTCCAGAGATACTGCCCAACATTATGGCTCATACCTAGAAAAATCCCCGCAGGAGATTAAGGCAAAGAGGATCCTAAGTTGTAGATTGGCCTGGGCTATACCACAATACTTGTCTCAGAGAAGAAGGTTAGGGAGGGTTTAGTGCACAAGATGCTAACTTTAGTTAATAAAGTTATATTTTGAAAATTGCTAAAAGCAGATTTTAAGTATTCTCGTCACAAAAGGTAAATGTGCAAAATAATGCTATTCATTAGCTCAGCTGAGCCATTCTACCATGTGTGCATATTTCAAAACATCGTGTTGGGGCTGGGAAGGTGGCTCAGCGGTAGAGTGCTTGCCTTGCATGCATGAGGCCCTAGGTGCAATTCCTCAGCACCACATCTGCAGAAAAAGCCAGAAGTGGTGCTGTGGCTCAAGTGGTACCGCGCTAGCCTTGAGATGAAGAGCAGAAGGACAGCACTCAAGCCTGAGAGACCCCCCTTCCCCCCCCAAAAAAAAATCATGTCATGTGTAATATCCAAATAGCTAAACAATTCTTGTTTTTTAGTTTAAAAATAGGAAAATAAAAACTTTTTTTTTTGGTTAGCCTCTATGCAGTTATTTAACATTTGTTTTTCTCCTAGGGAGAAGTTAACCATTGGATGCCGCCAGCTGGTTGAGATGGAATATACCATGCAGCAGTGCAGTGCTTCTGTCTACATGGAAGCCCGGAACAGGGGATGGTGTGGAGACACACTCAATGACAGGGCCTAAGTGCTGATTTGGAACTTAAGAGGAACTACATTGTCTTCATAAAAGAGTAATTTTCAACCTGGTCACTTTTTTGAGCCAAACTCAGGAAATTTTAAGTAGTTTCATAAGTACAAAAAAGTGATTATATTATTGACAATCTCAGTAAAGCTCTAAAAAACCTCATGCATCCATGTGTGGTAAACTGTGGACGGGACTCTTTTGGAGTTGACAATACCTTCATACCTCTGCAAGTAGTACCAAGCCAGTATCTTTAAGGAAAGGAGAGCCATCTTCTCACTGCTCCCAGGGCAGGAGCCATAGTGGCATCTGAGGAAGTCCTACAGCATAGCATTACCAATTCCCCAACCCTCAGGATGGGCCCATGACCGCACACTGCCAAGAATTAGGACAAGACCATGCTTACCATATCCCAGAACAAACTCTTGTCCTGAGATGTTTCTGTGATCAAACGGTCATTCATATAAATCTGGTGGAAATACCACCACCTTCCTCAGGGTAATAAATGTGGCTTCTTTTCTTCCCTGGACATGTCTTTTGTCAGTGCGTTTCTGTTGGGGACAGGCCCCGTGCTGATTTGCCTCTTAAAATGTGAAGCAACATGAATTTTTGGAATTAGGTGGCAATGACTGACTTGAAGTTTGCCCAGTGTTTAATTGACTTATTTCTAATTTAGTTATACAGTAAGTTGGAAATCTGTTAACTGCAATGTATTATGCCCTTGTTAATACACCACATTTGGCATTCTATTATAAATGTTAATTTATTTTTAAAAAGCAATAAATAACTTATTTTAGTAAGATTTTGCTTTTCATTTTACTTTCAAACAACTTTTGTGAAATGAGTACAGGTATAATGATGAAAGTGACCATCTGCAAGAAGAGGGAACCAGTTCAGCATGTTATTTTATATTGGCCAGGGTAAGTAACCTCGCCACTGAGTGCTGGGATGGCAAAGTGTGGTCAGGGACATAGGTTCATAGGGATATGAACCTCTTTGTGAACCAGAAGTTTCAGTTGATGGTCTCTACTCTTTCTTCTCTAGGAGCATCTTTTTTTTTTTTTGCGGGGTGGGGGGGGAGGGGCGGTCATGGGGCCTGAACTCTGGGCCTGGGCGCTGTCCCTCAGCTCTTCAGCTCAAGGCTAGCGCTCTATCACTTGAGCCACAGCGCCACTTCCGGCTTTTTTCTTTTTGCTTATGTGGTGCTTATGTGGTGAACCCCGGACCTCATGCATGCAAGGCTCTACCATTGAGCCACCTTCCCAGCCCCTAGCATCTTTATTCCTCAACTTGTTTCTGGGTTGTTTTGCTCTGTGTTGTAATTTTATCTTTTTTCTAGTTTTACATTTCATGCAATTTCGTTGTATTCTGAAACTTGCCAACTTACCTGAGCATATTTCACCCTTATGTATATGGTTTCTATGTTTTATTTTAAACATTAATTTGTGGTTTGATTTCAACTGGTTTATTTTACTGATATATATATATATATATATATATATATATATATATTTCATATTTGCTCTTCATAGTTACATGTGTTGTGTTTTATATTTGTTTTGTATTGCAGGTTTCTTCCTATCAACTATTTTAGGGTTGCAGTAACTCATTGGCTCAAAGATACTAAGCCCTACTTTAATAGAACGTACTTTTTTTTTGGGGGGGGGGTTGGCTGTGGGGCCTTAACTCTGGGCCTGGGCACCGTCTCTCAGCTCTTCAGCTCAAGGCTAGCGCTCTACCACTTGAACCATAACACCACTTACAGCATTTTCTGTGTATGTGGTGCTGAGGAATTGTACCCAGGACCTCATGCATGCAAGGCAAGCACTCATCGCTGAGCCACTTTCCCAGCCCCTACATTTTTAATGGACCTTCCAACCTGGGCTGTCTTCAAATCGCTATCCTCAAATCTTCAGCCTTCTGAGTAGCTAGGATTACAGGTGTGAGCCACCAACTCCCAGCTTAACTTTTTATAATGTAGGTCTTGGCCCTTCACATAAAGGCCAGGCAACACATCCAATTCTGTTTCCTTGATATTTTTAATGTCTTAAGAACAGAATTCTTTCAAAGTCAATCTGTTATATTATTCACATGCTCCATTTCACCAACTCCCTAGCCTACCAAGTGATGAATTGAGATGAATTTACTTCTTAAAATAATAGATGTAACTGGACCCAGCTAGCTCATTCCTGTAATCCTAGCTACGCAGGAGGCTGACATCAAAGATTGTGGTTCAAAGCCAGCCGGGCAGAAAAATTGGTGAGCCTCATCTCCAATTAACCACCAAAAAGCCACAGTAGAGCTATGGTGAGTAGTTGAGTGCTAGCTTTGAGCACAAAGGCTCAGGGCAGCACCCAGGCCCTGAGTTTTCCAAAGGGAAAAAAAAAAGTAATACAAGTCATTAGTGAGCGATCAAAGAGCATTGCTGTTCATAGCTTCTGGAGATTTTTACAAATATACTCTTGTATTTTTGTGGGTCTTTGGCAAAAATAACCCATTCAAAGAGGACAGGAACAACACTAGTTCTATTCAAGTTATGGTCAGAATTTTTGACAAAATACTTGGGACTCCCCAAGACATGTTTTACCTTTGTCTACCAAAATTGACTCAAAAGTTCTGTTTGTGGTTTGCATTGGATGAAAAGCTTGTAAAACTCAAATGTACGTTAGGTTTGGGTATTCTCACAAAAACACATTCTTCTGGAGTCATGGTGCCCTAAAGAATTTCCTGATACTGGTGTTTATATTTGTATGTATAATTTGCATCTAAAATCTATTTAGTGTATCCCTTAATATTTCAGGATATTGATGACAATAGCCAACCATATATACTTTCTTGAGTTTTGATCTAGTTTTGTTTGTAAACTGCATGTAATTTGCCTGAAATTTGATTCTGGATGTTTGAAAGCACTGAGAATTCTTTTTTTTTTTTTTTTGCCAATCCTGGAGCTTGAACTCAGGGCCTGGGCACTGTCCTTGAGCCTCTCTGTACTCAAGGCTAGCATTCTACCACTTGAACCACTGCACCACTTTCGGCTTTTTCTATTTATGCAGTATTGAGGAATCAAACCCAGGGCTTCATGCATGCTAGGTAAGCACTCTACCACTAAGCCACATTGCTAGCCCACTAATGAGAAATTCTTGAGAAATACCATTTGTAAGCTTAGAAGATAAGGGAGCAGGCAAAAACCTTAGCTACTGGCTTGGTTCAGTGTTCCTACCTACCAATTTTAATATCCTGGTTTTTTTGAGTGCTAACCTTTTTTCAGCTTTTGCAACTCTACTGGACAGTATATTAACTCAGAACATACCTCTTTGAGTTACGAATGGTTTTCTAGTGGGATAAACATGATGTCCTAGCTCTTAAAGTCAGGTCCTTTAAAAGCTTGGCACTTTTGGTTAAGCTAGGAATTTTCCCTTGTACTTGTTTCATTAAACGCATCTTCATGTAACCACCAGCTCATTCAAGATGTAATGTCTCCATCAACCCTAGAAACTCTTGTCCTGCTTTGAACTCCCACACCCACCTTGAGGTCATTTATGTGCTTACTGCTGTTTTCCCTTTTTTAGAATGCCGAGTGGGGCCTTCTAGTACAGCTCACAAGATACTTGGGGTCCACCTATGCTACCTGCAGTTCACTCTTCATTCCTAAGTAGCATTCTGCAAGGATGGTCCTATTTATTCATTCACCCAGCAGTTGAAATGTTTCTTTGGTTGACCAGTTTTTGGTGATTACGAATAGCTATTCAATACTAACTTGTGAACATGTTCCATTTCAATTGGGCAAATGCCTTAGTGGGACTGTTTTATCACAGGGCCTTAGAAACTACTACTTTAAAAATGCCTGTGTAGTTTTACAACTCCTCTTAATAAATTGTTAGCAACTCTGAATCCTAACCAGGAGTAAGCATGTGTGTCATGTTTTCCTGTGGTTTATATTACTGACCATTATTTTTTTTTTGGCGGTTGTGGGGCTTGAACACTGGGCCTGGGCGCTTGTCCCTAGTGGTTTATTGAGATAGGAGTCTCACGGTCTCTCCTGCCCGGGCTGGCTTTGAACCGCAATCCTCAGATCTCAGCCTCCTGAGTAGCTAGGATTACAGGCATGAGCCACCGGTGCCCGGCCTGACCATTATTCTTATTTGTTCAAATACTCTACCCATCTTAAATTGACTTGTTTGGCCTGGTGATATAATTTAGAGTACTTGCTTGGCATATATGAGGCCCCAGGACCAACCACTACCATCACTCAATATAACTGAACCTGACACTGGTAGTTCAGGTCTATCCTATTCAGGAGACAGATCTCAGGACTGCAGGGTTCAAAGCCAGCCTGGGCCATTAATCAGCAAAAAATTGGAAATGAAGCTGTGGCTTAAGTGGTAGAGTGCTAGCCCTGAGCAAAAAAGTTCAGGAAGTGTCCAGGCCAGAAAAAAAAATTATCTGGACACAAATCTATCAGATATTTTCTCAAAGCTTTGTACCAGTTTTTAATTTTTTTTCTTTTTGCCGAGAAAACACTTGCCTTAAGACAGGATTTGGGAATAACCTCAGTGATTATCTGACCCTGAGACCCTCCCAATTACTGACTGGATGAGTGCATGATACCTTCACTTTTTAGCTAGAATTAGCAACTCAACTTCATAAGTTTCATTGCTCTACCTTAACTGTCTTTTCCAGGCTAAAGTTAATCAAAGTACTATTTGTTCACTCCAAGCAATTATGTTGTCTGTTATTCAGTCATACCCTTCCCCTTTTTATATTTCCATGAGCTGTTAACTCTATACATACCCATATGTAAGTTATCAACCTTATATACCCATCTCCCAGTAATGTATGCAGATACAGGTGTGCCTAGCATGTGTGAGGACCCTGTCACTAAATACTCAACACCAGAAAAACTAAGTTGAGTACTTCTATCAGTCATTGTAATAGGTTTGTATACTTGTCACTTAATGTATCATTTTAAAAGTGAGAAACTTCGGTATCGCTATGATGGACACTGGGCTTGCTCCACAACTCTTTTTTTCCTGGTGCTTGAACTCAGGACCTTGACACTGTCCCTGAGCCTCTCTGTGTTCAAGGCTAGCCCTCTACCACTTGAGCCACAGCACCACCTCCAGCCTTTTCTATTTATGTGGTACTAAGGAATCAAACCCAGGGCTCATGCATGCTAGGCAAGTAGTCTACCACTGAGCCACATTCCCAGTCCTGTTCTCTCGTAACCTTCAAGCACTGAGTTTAGTAAGATGTTTAAAAGAGTTGTGGCTTCGTCTTATTAAGAATTTAAGAGTACCTGTGTATAGACTAGGAGGGAGCATGGCTTAAGTGGCAGAGCCTCCATTTTGATACCATAAAAACAAAAACACATGTAATTGGTGTTGTCTTTTTCCTTCCTAAACCCTCAGTTAATTTGCTATGTCTTTTATCTCAGATTCCACAAAAAAAAAATATTTTGGTAACAAAGGTATAGATGCTAATGAGGCAGCTCCAAGGCTGCAGAAATGTTCTGCTGGGACTATTCTGTGTTTAATTTTATGAATTCTTAGATTTGGAGAAGCTAATCGATTAATCACCTATTTGTTAATGCAGCAGTGGTTTTAGCATGTGGCACACCCCTAAGCTCACAATTTTCTCCCATAGGACTTGCACATGGGTGATTCTAAAACATTTGAACAGTAAATGGCAAAGTAGCCAAAAATTAAAAAAAAACACCAAAATTAAAACCACCCCTGCATATAGCAAACTAGTTGGTATATTACAAGCAGATATCGTTTGCTGGTTTAGAAAATTCAGTATGTTTACAGCTGATTCAAAGTATTATTGTTCATCTATTCTAAAACACTGTAAAACAAAATGTCCATTAAGCACCATTTTGTTAAAATGAGCATCTTAAAAAAGCCAGGCTGGAGGCATAGCTCAAGTAGTAGAGCACCAGTAAAACAAGCACCACAGTGCCATAAAACACATGACTTTTTAGCCACCAAACTCCCATTTGTCATAAATGGTAATAAGGAAAACTCTGACATAAAAGTATTCCCATTTATTTGCATGAAGCATATTACTTATGAAATAATTTCAAGGATCTTAAGTGCTGAATCCTCATCTAAAACTTTATTTCCTTGAGCTCAATAGAACATACACAGATCCATGTAAAGAACAGTCATCATATTAAGCAAATTCAAATCTAACTTGCTAAACTAGTTCTAGTCCAGAAACAAAGCAACATAAATGGTTAGTAACCAGGTGGTCTGATTTTCTTTTTGAGTAGTTCTCTGAAATCTGGTAGAAACCAGGTGGCAAAGGACCACCAGAACAAATGTCTAACCTTTTCCTAACCCAAGTTAGCCACTGAAGAGTCATCTCACCAGCTCTTTAGGTTCAGGCATTCTTCATTTTCTGTGAAAAAAAGATTTTATATCACCCCTTATTCCAAATGTGAGATGCTGGGTGAATATTTTCTACAAATACCTTAAGTTCATCCTTATATATTAAAAAAAATCTAACTTTTAGTAACGAATGAGTAG
Source organism: Dipodomys merriami (assembly GCF_024711535.1). Lineage (NCBI taxonomy): Eukaryota > Metazoa > Chordata > Mammalia > Rodentia > Heteromyidae > Dipodomys > Dipodomys merriami. The sequence continues at coordinate 6,702,198 of NW_027203826.1, forward strand.
ACAAACATTTGGATATTCATCCCATCGTGCAAGGACTTCGGCCAAGGTACCTTTTAATGTGTCTGCAAGCATTAGACGTCATCATTTTGGTACCATATGATAGGTGTGTAACAATACATCGGATACCAGTTCATCCCAACCAGTATTTATCCAGACAAATAGAAAAGCTGAACAAAAATATAGTTCTGATAAGGGCCGCACTCACAAACCCAACAGTTGGTAGTAATTATTTTCTTCCCCATCAAAGGCTCTGTTCAAGATTTTGTTCATGATAAAAACAGGATTTGGAAAAATGATAAAATGCTTCATTTTTCTTATCACTATCCATTAAATGTCCTATACTTGTCAAATTAATTCAAACTAATACTTGAACTACCAAATCATCACTATGTTACTGTTCAGCAGCAACTCTGTTCAAACAAACGTCAATACTACATTCTCAAAAAAAAAAAGCAGCTGAATCGAGTGCTACCAAGTCTGCATTTAAGAAGCCCTACTCTGCATCCTTAAAGACTGCCATTCTGCTTCAGTAACTGAGTTTGTCACATTTTATTTCAACAGATAAAGCACTCTGCTGAGAATATAAAAAGTTATAAAAAGGCAATCATAAAAGATTAAATATTGGTAGGCATGTCAGCTTTTAATAAAAACAAAAATAGTCATTGTTATCTATTTAAATAAGTATCTTTTGTTATAGAGTATTCCAGTTATTGAAAAAGGGTCCTTAAAAATCCCAACTGCCTACATGTTTAAACCCTATTCTTCTATCCCATTATAAACAACTGAGGGAGGAGTCACTGAATGTGCAAACTGGCAAAACAAATGTGGAGAAGGGACTTCTTGAAGTGACATGCCCAATCAATTCTGTTTATTCTTTTATAGTATCAACTTCCAAAAGATAAAATAACCAAAGAAAGTCTTAAAAAGACACAAAACAGACCTTCATCTTTGCATTCCTTCCCAAACACAAAAAGTTATGTACAGCGTGTTTAATAATATGCAATATGCAAAAGCTTTGTGTTGCTGTTAACAACATCTATGAACATCTATACCCACCCACCCTCCTTATTCACAAGTGTACCTCTACTAAACACAATTACATCACTAAGCCTGTTAGTTTAAGAGGGTCTTAAATTTGTTAAAACTGGAAAATCTTTGTGTAAGGGCTCCACTCATTTGACTCAACATTATAGACTTCCACTGTATTCAGAAATTCATTGCCATCAAATCCTCCCACTGCATAAATGGTGTTCCCCACAGTTGCGATCCCAGCATTGCTCCTAGGTGAAGTCATATTTCCCATCATCTTCCATTCATTCCTAGTTGGATCGTACATCTCCACACAACTAATTGCATGAGAGCCATCAAAGCCGCCACCCACAAACAGTTTTCCTAAAAAAGAAATGAAGCAGAATAAATCTTCAAGCTGAAGTATAATAATGAAAGGAAAATCACGTACACGTACCTATTAATAGAAAAATCAATAGTTTTAAGTAAAAATGCCTATTCTATCAGAAAACCTCCCTGAATTCCAATGCAAGCTCTCTTTAGAAGGTGGGGATAAAAAAAGGAGTGACATGGATAAAAAGAACTTAAAATGGACAGAAGTGCAACACCTAAAAAACATTTCTCAATTCTCAATAATTGTTTTGTAGTCATTAAAGAAATGAGAGGCACAAAGTTGAACAACTCATTTACAGCTCTTAGGTTGGCAAATTAGATAGCATTATACACTGAAGTTTGTGTATCTGGTCCAGTTTATAGAAGTAAATACTCCGCAACAACTGAAATTCTAGAGCTTTCCATTGAAAGCCAGGCACTGGTGGCTCATGCCTGTAATGTATCCTAGCTACTCAGGAGACTGTGAGGATAGCAGTTTAAAGCCAGCCCAGGCAAGAAAGTCCATGAAACTCTTATCTCCAATTAGCCACCAGAAAATCGGAAATGGTGCTGTCTGTGGCTCAAGTGGTAGAGCTCTATCTAGCCTTGAGCTTAAGAGCTCAGGAACAGCACCCAGGCCCAGAGATGCTGGAAGAGACGTTCTCACACTGTCTACACATGAGTCTATTAAGATTCAGCTTTGTTTCAAAAAACAATGCTAAATGGTGACCATTACATAACTAGAAATTTAAAACTACAATAAAACCGGTATGAAAAGCAAGCTGTGTCTACATAAAACAAAGTTTAATATGGTAAGGCATTAAAAGTATTCTATGAAGGTTTAAGTTCCAATTCGTGTGGGAAAAAAATGGATTTGTATCTGCAACACTTGGAAATCATATTTTACAATTACCACTAGAAAGGGCAGGAAGCTCAAGATGAAATATCTGGGATTTGGTTTATGGAAGAAAATGATTTGGAACTTCATTAAATACCAAAAGACTGGTGATTATATTTATGTATTGAGTCTGACTAGAGGGGGACAACAGCAATATAAAACCCCAACAAACTTCTACAAGACAAGTTCCCAACCCCACTGATCAGAGATGGCTGCTTCTGAATTCTAAATTGGATAAGGGTATATATAACTTCTATCATTTTCACCTTCTTGGAATCTGAGAACAAATCCTTGCTACTATTATTTACTTCTCCAAATCCAGACTTACCATCAAGAACAGCTACTCCAGCTCCTCGCCTGGCCACATTCATGGGAGCAATTAAAGTCCAGGTGTTATTTTCAGGACTGTAACGCTCTACTGTGTTCAGACAATTCCAAGACTCTGCACCTCCAATAATGTACAAATACCCACCAAGCTCACAAACTGCAGACTGGTGTCTACCTATAAAATCAAGCCAAACCAAGATGATTACCAATTCTTTCAAACCTGTGTGAAGTCACACATACAATTTCACAAGTCTTTAACTTACGAATGTTAAGAGGAGCACAGCTTGTCCATGATTTTGTTACAGGATCAAAAACATCACAATTTTTCAGTCCTTTCTGACCATATGGATCAGAGCCACCAATGATGTATAATTTCCCATCAAGAGCACATACTCCTATGTGAACATAAGATACAGCTATACATTAATAACTTACTGTATTTAGATATTAGCTATCTCAGAAGAAAAGTATTATTACCTGCATTACATCGGTTAGTTCTCAATTCTGGAACAGGGGTCCAGTCATCAATGTTTGGGTCATATGTCTCTCCACAACTCAAGTCATCTGAGTGGCCATTTGATCCACCTACCACATAGAGTTGGCCCTATGCCAAAATGAAAGGTGAGAATTTCTGCCATGCTAAAGAAACAAAGCTAAATATAGGGTGTGATGGCAATATAATATGCTTACCATGAGTACAGCCATCTGGAATCGGGCTCTTGGTGTTCTCATAGGAGCAAGAAAGGACCAATGATCTGTATGTGGATCATAGCATTCAACTGTCCGAAGACATTCCTCTCTGTTATAGCCACCTGCTCAAAGAACCAGAGAGATTTATTTCTAAAATATTCAACTGGTTAAGGGTTTCTAGTTAATGTATTTTTTTGACAAGCTGTCCTATGGAACCCAGGTTAGCCTTGAATTTATGATCCTCCTCCGTACCCAAATAATATGGTCCAAATAATATGTACAAAGAAAATATTAAAACCACAAAACACATTAAGAAACCAGTGGCTGATATTTTAATTAAAGGCTCACAAAAGTAATATTGTTAGTGTGAGCAAGTTATTTATTCTTGGCATAAAGTTTATTCATGCTCTATATAGTTTAAAAAAAAAATTATAGGAGCTGGGAAGGTGGCTCAGTGGTAGAGCGCTTGCCTTGCATGCATGAGGCCCTGGGTTCGATTCCTCAGCACCACATAAGTAAAAAAAAAAAAAAAAAAAAAAGCTGGAAGTGGCGCGGTGGCTCAAGTTAGGTAGAGTGGTAGCCTTAAGCTGAAGAGCAAGGGACAGCGCCCAGGCCCAGAGCTCAGGCCCCACGACCGGACCTAAAACAAAAAAAATTATAAACAGGCTAGCTTGGTTACATCTATTTGGTGGTATTATTTCTGTCCTTTTGAAATGCCATGGAAATCTATTAAGTATATTAAGCCCTCAAATTTGCATGCCACAAGCAAGAATAAATGCTCCTTTACAGGCTTGTCCACTTAAATGTTTCCAACAAATCACAAATCCTTCTGTATTCACCTGCTGCTATGAGTTTGCCATTCATCTCTGCTGTCCCCAGTCCAGACCGTGCATACTGCATTGGAGACATGGACTTTTCTATTAGCTCATCTGGTTGCATCTCAAAGCTTAAACTCTTCGTTAGTTTTGGAGTACTTGTTGGTGAGCTCTGTGGGCTATTTCGCCCATGAAGGAAAATGACGCAAAATATACCATCCAGCACAGCCAGGCACAAGTAAGTGTTATCTGCAAACACAAGAGTTACATGTTTATGATGCAATTACTAATTAATGCTTTTGATTGCCGTATGATTGTGATTTGGACTCGATTCCAGATCCCTGATTGGGATATTCTACTATTGCTTTCCAAATTTAATTGCTTCTGAAGTTTTCCTTAGTCAATCTAAAATCATTAAAATTGACTAGGCTCCTTAAGAATAAACTGAAGACAAAGCTGGCCATTGTCCTATACTTACTTGAAGTCTTCTCTGAAGCAACGATTTTCCACTCATGTTTAGGGCTTTGTACTGTAGCATTTGGAGAAGAGAGACATCCAGTGGAACTGCTACTTATCTGCTTATGGCCATTCTCACGTGGCGGCTTTTTCTGCAAAATCAAAAGGTAGCTACAGAAACCTAGCCAAAGACCATACCTGGTGTACCTTTGTTCCTGAGCTAGTCCATGACACTGCCAAGCACGTGAGTAACTTCCACCTAAATAAGACACCGATAACACACTAAATTTAACACAACCAGTACTTTCTAGTTGACAAATTACTGGCACATTTCCAGCTCTGGATAATAAAAACAGTACTTAAACAACTAGTTTGAAAACATTCAGTTTAAACAATCCAAAAAGCTCAAGTCTCAGAAGAGTATCTCAATGAGTGTGAAGAAGAATAAAAATACCATCTATAAGTCAAATAAGCTCAAGTACTGTTTTGGATCCAATATACAATCTCCCAAAAGCTATCATAAATTTGTAATGGCACGAGTTACCTGAGAAAAAACACATGTAACTGTCACCACCGAACTGTCAAACCTAACTAAACGTTACCATATGCACTGGTATCCTTTATACATAGCCACTGAAGTGAGCAGACATAGAGCCACCCAGTCTCTTTCAAACTATTTTATATAAAAACAAAGCCATCACAAGCAGCACTAAAGTTGTTATTTCCTTAGGGCTGTCTCATATGTAAATAGAGCGGTGCTCTAGACAAAAGTACTTCAACACAACAATTAAGAAATGAAATACTTGGCCGGGCGCTGGTGGCTCACGCCTGTAATCCTAGCTACTCAGGAGGCTGAGATCTGAGGATCGCGGTTCAAAGCCAGCCCGGGCAAGACAGACCGTGAGACTCTTATCTCCAATAAACCACCAGAAAACCGGAAGTGGTGCTGTAGCTCAAGTGGTAGAGTGCTCTCGCCTTGAGCTGAAGAGCTGAGGGACAACGCCCAGGCCCAGAGTTCAAGCCCCACGACCGACAAAAAAAAAAAAAAAAAAAAGAAATGAAATACTACTACAAGAACCAAATATCCAACAAAATTGAAGGATCTAGGAAGTAACACGTGGACAAATGACTCTTAAGAGAACTACATAGACTTCCTCATATATGAGTTTGCTTTCATAGCTTTCTTCCCACAGTCTGAGTCCTTGTCACTTCCAAGGACTATGATCTTATGGAACTGGAGGATTGGTCAAAACTACTAAGAGAGTAACTGCCAAACAAACTGGTGCCACCTTAGTAATTAATTATCTGGCCAGCCCACTTTATCTTCAGACCAGAGTCCAGACCACATAGGGAGGTGTAATTAATATTGGAAAATTCTTGCTAATGGAAAGAAAAAGCAAGTGATAAATAATATAATTGCTATAATGTATTATGATCAAAAGTTAGGTTTGGCCTGGAGTGGTGGCACATCTATCATCTCAGTACCCAGCAGGTTGAAGGCAGGAGGATGAGCTTAAGCTAAACCCATCTTCAGGTCTGGACCATTCAGTAAGTAGTTAACAGAATGTATGCACTCCTTTGAGAAAAGGCAGAGTATGTCACATTGTTGGTTAGCACTGATTTACATGTGCACATGTAGGTATTGTTACCACCTCTTTTAATCCAAAGAAGTTGGACTATATTTTCTAAGAAGTTACCCAATAAAACGGCAAAAATTAAGGTTAGGAATTCTGAGAATAAAGCCTCTCATTTTATACAATGCAGTAGAAAACCACCAGGAACTAAAGTTAGTGATATCAAGCTGTATCTGGGGAGTAACAAAGTATGTGACTCTCTCACCTCTTCTAACTTGGGGAAGTATACCCCAAATAGAAGATAGTCACATTCAGAGGTCTGATTGCAGTAAAACTACTGTAATGTACAAAGAAAAATGAAAGGGATGACTACCATTGAAGACTAGCATTATAAAACAGGCCTAGGATAGAAAGTGATTCCCAGCTAATTTTCTATGACCTTTCAGATGACTTAACAGTTTACAAATACACTCTCCCTTCAAACTTTCTTTCCCCACATTAGGTAGCTTTTACGTGATTAGACTCTAATCCTGCTCCTACCTTTCTATGACTCCATCTCAACCTTCCTTCTTCTATTCAGAAGCCTATAATATGTGGCAGCTCAGCCTATGTGCTTCACCATCCCTATTCAGGGCACTATAAACTAGCAAGTCACACAAGTCAGGATCCCACTCATGCTCAATTCTTCCTCAAACCTCCTAAATGATTATGGAGGTATGTGCGTATACATACACGGTACACAATCCATCCTTTCATGCTTGATCAACCTTTTCCTTTTTAAAAAACCCGTTACTGCTTGCAACATCTACAAACTGGTCTCGTGGGCTTTATCTATCCTGTATCTCCCCAATACTGGATTACTGAAACTATTTACCTGTTCCTACTCTTCCCTCAGTTAAATTCTTCCTGCTATCCCAAAATAAAGCTAAGCCCATCTAGGTTGCATGTGCCCCTTTCCCAGACTCAGGACCTCCAACCTGGAGAGAAACAACTTTGCCCAAGTAACATGATCTTAAACAGGGAAATACAGTGATCATGAAGTAATTAACCCAATAATTATGTATTAAATGCCAAATATGAACAAATCAATATTTTAATACTTTATTAATCCTAGGATTTTCTTTTTTTTTTTTTTTTGAGGGGGGAGGTGTGCGGGGATTAGTCCTGGGGCTTGAACTCAGGGCTTAGGTACTACATGTGAGATTCTTGCTCAAGGCTACGACTCTTTTTACCATGAGTCACAGCTCCAATTTTGTCTTTTTGGTAGTTTATTAGAGATAAGAGCTTGTCAGGCTTTCCCACCTGGGCTGGCTTTGAAGGGTGATCCCTCAGATCCTACTTTCCTGAATATGCTAGATACTACTGCCTCTAAATCGTAAGCCTGCACAAATGCCTCCTCTGTGGTTTCCAGCTATTTCATTACACCTCCTTTAGGGTACTTACAGGCATTTGCTTGTAAGAGTATTATTTATCCACTCTGATTAGGTCTTGCCAGCAGGAACTAACTCTTGTACTTTTTGTGGCATTGTTGGATTTGAACTCTGTGGGCTCGACACTTGGTAAGTAAACAATTATTTGAGCCATTTCTTCACCTTTTTTGTTTTTGTTTTTCAAGATACCCAGGTTGGTCTGGACCTCTATCCTATTTATGCTTTCTGTTAGATCTGTGATAAGCACACACTACGATACCCAGATTTTTCTGTTGAGAGGGGGATGTCTTTTTGTTTAGCCTAGGTTGGCCCTGAAATACAGAATTGTCCTGATGTCGGCCTTCCGGGTAGAGCTGGGATGTATCTAGCATTTTTGTGTCTCTATGCCAAACATCATGGCTTGACACTTACTGGTTATTTAATCTTTGTATGGTTGAAAGGACACTTTAAAAGTGTTAACTTAAATGTTATAGTTCGGTTAGGAATGTGGCTTAGTGGTGAAGTGCTTGCCTAGCATGCATGAAACCCTAGGTTTGATTCCTCAGTACCACATAAACAGAAAAGCCGAAAGTGGCACTGTGGCTCAAGTGGTAGAGCACTAGCCTTGAGCTTCTAGAAGCTCAGGGACAGTTCCCAGGCTGAGTTCAAGCCGCTGGACTGGCAAAAATAAAAAGTTAACTAGTTAACAGAGAAAATACCCTAAATATTCAAAATGAAGCACCAAATTCTCAACTAATTCTAACCCCAAAATTCTTTAGAAAATATTCAAACACTAGCACCACAGGACACCACAGAGTGCTTTTAATAACAACCTAAAGATGACTAGTATCTCTTATCATTTACCCTCTAAATTATTCTTTTAGAGCCTTATGCTTGTTAGGCAAGCACTCTACCTACCACTTGAGCCACACCAACACTGTTTTACTTAAGGCATTTTTTAGAAGGGTCTTTCTTAAGGTATTTTTCAGATAGGTCCTGTCCAGGCAAGCCTGCAAACTTCTATCTGTATCTCCTACATAGGAGAAATTTGCAGATGTAAACAATCACACCAAGCTTGCTGGCTGAGCTAGGATCAACACTGTCTTTCCTGGGCTAGCCTCAAACCACCATCATCCATCTGTTTCCTGAGAAGCTGGGATTATAGACAAGCACCACAATGATCAGGTCACATCCTAATTAAAAATTTAAAAAAGAAAATAACCTTAATCTAGATTTACTTTATAGCTTACTCCTCACTAGTACAATGCTGGCCTAAAAGGCCAAGAAAGTATGTTATTTCACAAGCATTTTTATAAATTTCAAGCAGAGGCACAGCAATCAGCCAAAACCTAGTCAGGAAAATGGGCTCCTTGGGGCAGTATAGAACAGTGATAGGCAAGGGGTTAAGTGCAGGCTTGTAAGACACTAGAAACCTTAAAAAAAAATGGGTAGGGTTTACACATTGGTTAGTTCATGATTTGTGAGCTGGCAGTGGCTCAATGGTAGGTCTTGCATACAATGTCAACCAATACAAAAAATAAAAGAACATTTTCCCTAAGCTGAAGTTCTAGCTTAAATGTTTTCTAATAATGGTTGAAAATGTTTGAATATACTTGTGTTTAATAAAAGCAACTAAATCAGCACAGTGGAATTATGTCTTAATTCCTTTTGCTCAAGAAACATCTAGGTTACATTGTAACATATGATCAACAACTTCTGAGCTGATAATGCTGCAGAAACACTGTAAGCCTTGTTAACAGGTCTCCAGTGTCGTCTTAGCTATGCCATTTCTTATTTCAAATGAAAGCCCACTAATGACACAGCCTAATTGCTTGTGCAGTCATCAACTTAAGTGTATCTTTTTTCATCACAGGGTCTATTAGATATGCTGTTGTAACTGTTCTTCATCATCTAGCCAAAACAATAACTAATTTCTAAACTGCTTCATCTTGCTGTCCTTATTTTTAACTATGTAAATTCTACTTATGAGAAAAAAAAATCTAAATGGGGTTTTCTAATTTGCTGAGTTAACTTCCGATTATGTGGCAAAAATGCTAGTTAACTCTAAAATAGTTTTCTCCCCCAAAAGTGCTTCTATCCAGTTATACCAATGAAATCTATCCACTTTCCTTTATTAAAGGAAAATTTATGCTTTAAAGTTCTCTAGTCAAGTTTTAACCTGAGGTTACCTCAGACTGTGCAATGTGTACCTGCACAAACTGAATGTGGTCATCATCACTGCCAAACACCTCAGCCTGTCCATCTAGAAGGTTCCCATCAAGCAGCTTGTGATCAGCTGAGTAGTACAAGGTTTGAACCTGCAAAACAGCAACAGAACACCCATGTGGCTACTGTCACCATGGCTACTCCACTAGAGCGCAGATACACAACCGCCTCAAGGTAACCTCCAGTGTGCTGCTTAAGCTTCTTGACATCTTACTCTGGCAGGATCCCGAAGTAAAGAAAAATACATGTCATGGTGGTAAAAATTTAAAAAGCAAAAACAAAAAAACCCAAAATCAAACACAAAATCTTCTAAGACTGGCTGAAGACTCCTTGGCTTGATTGGCTTGAAAGAAATCTTCACTGTTTTCATAGCTTCTATTGTATAACATTAAAAAAAAAAAAAGAAAAGAAAAAGAAAAGGCACCAGTAACAATGGAGATTCTTAAGAGAATATACATATTTACAATAAAAGAATTATTTACACCTTTGAAAATAAATGGTATGACTTGCATCAACATACTTCTCTCCTGTAGGTAATGTCAGTTAAACAAATAAATACTAGTGTAAAACTTCAAGCAAGTTTCAGTCCTCCTTGACAGATGCAAATAGACAGTTAATGCATCTGATTTTCAAGTGGGAAATGACAGAAATAAAAGATGGAGTTTGACCTGTTTCAAAAGATAGTAATAATGTAGTCTTATGGACTGAGCAGACTGGCAAGCCTTCAGTGATTACGAAGGGCTAATGTGGAAAGATCAACCAATGCTGCTCCCTCCACCTGCCTATGTTAATTCCCACCATTTCTGGTTTTCTTGTATAGTTTTAAAAGTTAAGCGACTGATTGACTAAACGTATGAACAACACCACTGAGAAACACACAGCTTTAAAGACAAGAATCCTGTAAAGGAGTAAACACCATTAAATCATCATCGTTCTCTGCCCACAGCGGATTTTTCTTAGGAGAACTGGGGCAGGACTGCTGCTTCTTTACGTGTCAATACACTTGAGGTTTCTTCTTGTTTCTTCAGTCTTGGGTATCCTAGTTTTGTTAATAAACCTATGGGGAGATAAACCAATGGGGAGGAACAACCATTAGAAGCTTTACCTATTTGTCAAACTTAAAGCAAAAACCTGTGAAGAAAAATTAAGAATCTACAGAAATTTCAGTACCACCTCCCATTTCTAAAGCAAATTACATGCTACTTTCAAGAAAGTTAACAGCACATAATAAGCAAAGAAATAAAAAAAAAATAAAAATAAAAAAATAAAGAAGAGCAGAAGACCAAACTGAACAGTTCAATCAGCTCACCTGGACACCCCCCCTGTTTCTCAGCTTAGGGGTACCTATAGCAAAATTTAAATTCTTTAGGGTCATGGTTATAAAATAAAGTGAAAGGGAATCCTTCATGTCACAACAAAGTAACTTTTAAGAATTGTTAGATCCCATTTACTTTAAAACTAACCTCCTCCATCAGCTCCTCCAGACTGTCTCCATTCTCCCAGATGCTACGCTGCACCCAGTTGATTACCTTTGTGTACAATTTGCCATTGCTGGGCAGGCAAACATTATCTTCAAGCATCACCTCCAACTAGAACAGGAAGGAGCAGTAAAATGTGTTATTTGTGTTGAAATGCTTAATTCTTAAGACAAACTCTCCACTACATGATAAAATTTGATTCTATACATTTGCTGTAATTTTCAAGGACACTGATAAACCAAGACAAAGCAAACTGATAGGCAGAAAAAACTATACTCAGAATAACAACAATTTCAGTATATTATCGTTTTCATAAACATGGCTCACTTACTTAAAGACAAAGTTTCTCTGCCTTGAACTAGGTAATAAATCTATTTATATGTATAGCCCTTACCTTTAGACGTGGAAGTTTAAGAAATTCCTCTTCTTCTGAAATTTGTAACAAATGCTCCTGAATGTATGCATCAACCTTATTCAAAAGACGTGAGTCTCCCATACAACTTGCAAAATTTCGGTAAGAGATACAGCTGGTAACATCCATTCTAGATAGTAAATAATCACCACAAACCTTGCAAAGGAAGTAAATAGCTAATTTATTCAACAAGAATTTAACTTTCAATATTGTAAGCACATACACAAAGATTTAGAATTGGACCAAAAATCACTGTCAGGGAACTAGGCATAGCTCAAGTGATGATACAGCACCAATAATGGTCCATGAGCCTTTTAAGAAGATTGGCTGGGGCTGGGAAGGTGGCTGGCTCAGCGGTAGAGTGCTAGCCTTGCATACATGAGGCCCTGGGAAGGTTCCTCAGCACCACATAAGCAGAAAAAGCTGGAAGTGGTGCTGTGGCTCAAATGTTAGAGCACCTAGCCTTGAGCTGAAGAGCTGAGGGACAGCGCCCAAACCCAGAGTCCAGGCCCCACAACCAACAAAAAAAGAAAAAGAAAAAGATTGGTTTGCTAGCTCTTCTTTCAATGCCTTATTCATACATGCCTTCCATCATTGGCAATACTAGTGCCTACATTTTTATTTAGGCTTGTATGCAGACCATACTCTCTGTCACAACTACTCACTATAATAAGAAAACAACAGACATAGAAATGAATGTGTCTAGGGGCTGGGAAGGTGGCTCAGTGGTAGAGCACTTGCCTTACATGCATGAGGCCCTGGGTTCGATTCCTCAGCACCACATAAGAAAAAAGAAAAGCTGGAAGTGGCATTGTGGCTCAAGTGGTAGAGCACTAGCCTTGAGCTGAAGAGCTGAGGGACAGCGCCCAGGCCTAGCGTTCAGGCCCATGACTGGACCCTTCCCCCCCAACAAACAAACAAACAAAAAAGAAATGAATGTGTCTCTTCACCTTTTGCTAATAAAACATTACAAACAGAAATAAAAACAAAAAACAGCAGATGGCTATGGCCTACAGTTTACAGCCTTCGTGCATTTGAGGAGTGTCTTTTGACTTTGATTTACTTTAACAAGTCTCACTGGCATTAAGTTCTAGACATAGTTGTTTTTCTACCTGTCCTGGGCCTTGAACTCTGGGCCTAAGCAATGTCTCTAAGCTCAAGGCTAGCACTCTACTACTTGAGCCACAGCAACACTTCCAGCTTTTTCTGTGATTCCTGCCCAAGCTGGCTTTGAACCGGGATCCTGTCATCTCAGACTCATAATAACTAGGAGTACAGGCATGAGTCACCAGTGCCCAGCTTAGATGTAGTTTTAAAGAGGAACCAAAAGGAGAAGAAAAAAAAATTGGAGGCTTAAGTTATGATTAAGTCCAGGGAAACAGATGAATAAAATTCATGATACCAGACACTATAAACTAGCAATTCAACTCCTTAACAGATTTCACTAGCACAGCTCTGGGTGGGTCCCCAGAAAATGTGCTCAGCCAGAATGGTATGCTCACACCCATCCATCTGTGCAGGGCCACATTTCCATGGTTTATTGTTGGTAACCTGCAGTATAATTATTACAATTTAATGTGTATTACACTAAAAATAAATAACATTTACTGTAGCTTAGAAGTGTTTTTTGTATAACTGGAATTCCTAATACTGCTTGTCACCCCACTGAAAAGTGGTACAAGGTTTAAAAAGTGCTGGGTGCCAATGGCTCATATCTGAAAATCCTACTTATTCAGGAGGATGAGATCTAGATTACTGTAGTTCAAAGCCAGCCAAGGCAGAAAAAATATGAGAGACTTCATCTCCAATTAACCAGCAAAATACCGTACTGGAGGCATGGATCACATGTGGTAGAAACAGCTGGGAGCAAAAAAGCTGTGCATATGTGAGGCCGTGAGTTCAAACCCTGCTGTTGGCTCAATTAATCAATAAAATGAAGATGGAAAATTCCCTATGACTGGGGGAAGGGGAAGGAACTGGGACTGACATAGCCACAGCAACACAGAAAACTGTCTGAAGAATAAGCCATTAGCCTAAATTATCTTTCGAAGAGGAAGTAACACTTTTGTCACTAAAGCCAAACAGTCAAACAACATACTTAAAGGTTTTTTTGTTTGTGGGGATGTGGGTGGGCATTTTCAAATTCTTGGGAATAACAAAATGCTTCAAGACAATTTCTGAATTCCGATCACAAAATTTCCACATGACTTCTGATACTCTACCTGCTTTACGCGGTCCATCTTTAGTTTTTTTGCTGCAGAATAAACATCTTTCACTAATTCCTTATCAGCTTTTAACCTATTAAAAAAATTAAGAATTTAAAACATACGGTATGTAACTTAAAAAACATTAAAGACTTAATATTTCCTGATATTTCTCTATACAGTACACAGTACTTACTGAGCAGTGTATGCATAATTCAACAGGACTTCAACAGCTTCTGGATTGAGATCATCAAATTTAACATGAGAAACTCCATGAGGATCACTATCGCTATTAAAGATTTCAAATAAATAGGGACTGCAGCAAGCCAGCACTGCTCTGTGCGCTAACATCTCATGGCCACAGACCTGCAATTACCAAAAATGTACATTATAAGTACTGCGAACAATAGATTTCTTTTTCTACATCATTACTATATCTGGTGTCCTTAATGTACTTGTATTTCTAAATACAGTATTCTCTTAAAAACTCATTTCATTAAGTGTCTATGGGGAAGACACCTATGTTTGGTTTTTAGTAACTGATGTTTTTAGCAACAAAAGATTAGTTCTCTAAGTTCCCAATTAGGCTGTAATACCTGAAGTCGAACATCACAGAACTGGCCACTTTTTCTCAGGGCATTTAATTTGGCAACAGAAGACTCAATGAAGTTCTCATCTTCAAACATCAAGTATCCATTGGGAATCATTTTTCCGTATAAGTTTGGCTAAATAGAAGAAAGAGAGCTAAGTTATTTTACTTGCAAATAACAGATAATATCTAAAAGTGTATTTGACAAGCTGGGAATGTATCTCAAGGGGTAGAGCACCTGCATAGCAAGCCTTAATGCCCCAAGTTCCAACTGCCAAAAAATAAGAAATACAAATACAAGAGTAATACAGTATCTTTACTCTGTAATTCTTTCTTATGGACAGCACGTAAACCTTTTTCTAAATTATAAAACCCTGACTGAAAGAGCCCTTGTGCTGAAAGCCTGTCTCTGTATCCCATACTTTTGATGCTAAGACTTACCTCAATAACTTTCATTCTGAAAGAGGAAAATAAAAATGTCCTAACCCAATACTATAACTATAGTTACATAAAACTATCCTACCAGATAACTATATAACAGGTAACCTTAGAAGCCTTTCAGGAAGATTTCCTTGGATTTGGGCTGCTGTCATCCTTTTACTCACAAATGAGATAATTGTTATCTCAGTCCTACACTTTTTTAGAATCCTTGAACGGTCTATTTTCTTTAAATATATAATCTCATTTTAAATGTGGAACATTACCTAACTTCTTCCTACCTTGCTTAAAGCAGACAATTTTAAAGTCTGATAATTCTTGACACTGAATCTACCTAATATCACTTAAAAGAACAAGGCAAGGAGATTTAAAGAGATGAATTTTGTCTTCTGTTCTTACCTAAGTGTCACATATTCTTTTTTTTTTTTTTTTGGTCAGTCGTGGGGCCTGAACTCTGGGCCTGGGCATTGCCCCTCAGCTCTTCAGCTCAAGGCTAGTATCCTACCACTTGAGCCACAGCACCACTTCCGGCTTTTTTCTGCTTACGTGGTGCTGAGGAATCGAACCCAGGGCCTCATGCATGCAAAGCAAGCACTCTACCACTGAGCCAACTTCCCAGCCCAAGTGTCACATATTCTAAACCACTTATTTCCTATCATAACAGAAACTATTGTTTTAAAAAGTTGTTTATAAAAAATTTACTGTAAAAACAAATGATTTCACAAAACTTCACTATGTATGAGATGGAAATAGTGACACACATCTATAATCCCAGTGCCTAAGAGGCTGTAGGATAGAGCTGAAGGCCAGACTGATCATATTTAAAACAAAAAAAAAAAGTCAAAATTAGTGACCTGGTGGTGCTGGTAGCTCACACCTGCAATCACAGCTACCCAGCAGGCTGAAATCTGAGGATCCCCTGGCAAAAAAAGTCCAAGAGACTTCTATCTACACTAAGTTATCCTAAAAAAAGCTGAAAGTAGAGCTATGGCTCAAGGGGTACTAGCCAAGGGGTACTCAAGAGCACTAGCCATGAGCAAAAAAAATTCATGGACAGTACCCAGGCCTGGAGCTCAAGATCCAGGAATATCGTGTGTGTATGAGTACACGCATCTACACACAAGTCAAAATAAAGGAAAGGCAACAGTATAAAAATGCTTTCTATCTTAGAGGAAGGACACAAAGGCACAATGCCTCTGATCTTATAAAAGCTGGAAGTAGAGCTGTAACTCAAGTAATCTTGAGGAAAAAAGAAGGAAAAAAAGCGCAGGGACAGGCCCCAGGACTGGCATGTGTACACACACACATGTACACACACAAACACACAAAATTACTGATGTCTCTGCCTTTTTAAAGACACCAAAAGAAAAAAATCTGTACTGAATACAGTCTTCAGAAAAACATTTTATCTTAAATGCTACACTGAGCATTCATTCACTTACCTTCTTACTGGTGAGAAATGATTACTGGGAACTAAAATTGATCCAAAGACAAAGGAGTGTCGAAAGGAAGCACTTTGTCAAGGTATGAAGATAGGTGGCTGGAGTGAATGTTGATGTTTCTTAAGTTCTAATGGTGGTTCCAAAACTATCAGGCTTGAAAATGATGTAATCAAGTCCTTAAAAGCTATAGACACGAATTTCTTCTGTGATAATCATGCATCATAATCTACAACAATGATAGATTTAAGTTAGATATTTAGAACAGCTGAAGCCTGCCACTCATCTAGACAGAGCATGCAAACAATGTTTAACAGACTTTGAGGCAAATGGCAAAAATATTCACATCACACAGAACCCTGGGTCTGGGCACTGTCCCTGAGCTCTTCAGCTCAAGGCGAGCACTCTACCACTCCCGGCCTTTTCTGTTTATGTGGTGCTGAGGAATCGAACCCAGGGCCTCATGCATGGGAGGCAAGCACTCTATCACTGAGCCACCTTCACAGCCCAACTCAGGCAATCTTTAAAATAAATCCTGCCCAAGGGGGCAGGAGCTAATGAATTATCATTTAAGCGGGGTATACAAGACTGCTAAGAGTTAAGGGATATATAAACATTGGTTTACTCCTATTCTTTGTATTACTATTACATTCCAATTTATGAGATGCCTATTTTTAGGACCCAGCAAATAACCTTTGAGTGCTAATCCCAAACATGGAAACACTGTTACAAACCACATACTCCAAAGTATGCTCTACACATCCTAGTCTCAGTACCTTTGTTCTACCTCCAAAACCCATAATCCAACCTCTGCTATAGAGCCTTTGCCAAATCATTTACCCATCCTCATCATACAGAACCCTCTGAGAAATGTATGTCTAATTTTACAGCTTGTCTATTCTGCCTCTATCTATTTGCTAATCTTTCTCAATTCAAGACCAAGGCAGCAAAATCTCCCCAATCTTTCCCTCCACAAGTAGATCAACATTTGAATTTACTATTCAGAGAATAGTAAGTTTATAAAACAACAAAATTTACTATTCATAAATATGTTAGCCTGGTGCTGTTGGCTCACGCCTATAATCCTAGCGACTCAGGAGGCTAAGATCTGAAGATTGTGGTTCAAAGCCAGCCAAGTTCAGGAAAGTCCATGAGACTCTTTATCTCTTTAACTACCAGAAAATGGAAGTGGAGCTGTGGGCTCCAAGTGGTAAAGCACTAGCCTTGAGCAAACAAATATAGCCAGAGTGCCCAAGCCCCACAACCAACAACAGTAACAAAAGAATAGCATGTTGAAATAAATGAAATAAACAAAAGGGAAATCATTAAGGTCTGTTCTTTGTGTGATCATTTTCCTCATATACAGTAATACAATACCAATAGAATTATTCTGTTACAAATTAAATCTTCAAGGAAATCAGTCCTCCTACCTATTCTTTCCCACTCATTTTCACATCCTCAATTATTAGTCTCAAATTTATATGGCACTTACTTTTACTACTCCTCCTCCCCAAGTGCTGGGGATTGATCCCAGAACCTTGCATGCTACACTCCCAGCCTGAGACTTATTGTTTTTGAACTTTTGAACTGCTATTACATCACCACCTAATTCAGAGAACTAAGGGAACTGTGTAAAATGTGCACTTTTAAAAATGGACATCTTAAAGCTACCTAGACTTTCTGTACACATCAACCAACCTCATATTCTAAATCCATCAATTATTTCAAAGGGAATATTTTCTTGCTTCAGGGCTACTGAAGGCAGTCTAATAACGAACCTATTCTGTAAGATTTAACATGGTAGACAACCTGTGAGAGAGAGCTGGAACCCATATTCTCTAGCTAGTTTCTCCATAACAGGTTTCATTTTAAGGAAGTAAGTTAAAGCTTATTCCTTCCTCAAAACGATCACACATTACATAATGCTAACTTTCACTGCTTTACAATTCTCAGCTTTCTTACTGAGCTAGTTTTAATAAAACAAATGCTCTCCAAGTGCACACAAACCTATCTTCACAGAAATAACACACTATCCTTTCAAACTGGGTGCCAAACTACCTTACATAACTGGCAACTCACTGCACAGCTTTATAAGCTACTCCTAGAACAAAGGTAATGGAGAGGGAACCCCACACAAACTATTTGATATGATTAAAATACATCCTTTAAAAATCTAAAACATCAGGGCTGGAAAGGTGGCTCAATGGTAGTGCTTGCCTTGTATGCATGAGGCCCTGAGTTCGATTCCTCAGCACCACATAAGCAGAAAAGCCAGAAGTGGCACAGTGGCTCAAGTGGTAGAGTGCTAGCCTTGAGCCGAAGAGCTAAGGGACAGTGCCCATGCCCAGAGTTCAGGCACCACAACTGACAAAAAAAATCTAAACACCATAATATGGGTTTGTATTTGAAAACTTGTAACCTACCCATACACAAAAGAATGGCTCCTGGTTTCCCTCATTTGTTGAAATTAGTGTGTATCTAAGATAGTCCTAGCACAAGATCACAGCAGTTCAATAGCTATATACATGTGACATATAAAATGATGCTAATCAAAACGAACTCCAAGATATAGAAACAAGAGGGTTTTTTTTGGTTATTTTGTTTTTAATGTACTGTGTGAAATTTTTCTTTTTTCTTTGGTTTATCCTCTGTTGTCACTGTTTCTGATTTTGGCACCCTGTGACTTGTATATATATTTATTGATTTGAGGAAGGGAAGAGGAGTAACAAAATGGAGAGACAAAAGACAAAGGGTGAGCCAAGGTAACAGGGATACTTATAAGACATTATGTTGGAAATGAACTTTACAACTTGAAGGAGGGAGTGGGAAGTGGGAGAAAAAAAAGTGGGGTGTTAACAATGTTTGACAAGAAATGTACTCATTACCTTACTTATGTAACTATAACCCCTCTGTACTTTTACAATAAAATAAAATTTAAATTTAAAAAAGAAGTCAGACACTAAAAAACAAAATGGCACCTGTTATTTAATATAATAAATGTTCTACCATGTTTATTTTCTAAGAAAGTGACAGTTAAAATTGCTAGTCTCTTAGGAGAAAACTTAAGACTTTTTTGAGCAATTCTTAGCATACAAATTTATAGAATATCTTCATATATTTTGTACTTGATTTTTTTCTATATCAAGATCTTAATATGAGCCTTACCTTTTTATCTATAAAAATACAACCTATACGCTTTTTAAAGTCAGCCAAACTTTGGATGACATTTAAGTTAATGTAAACTTGCTTTTGAAAGGTCATTCACTTTTGTCAAGGATCTGTTTAGGCAAATTAAGACTTCTAAACTACACTCCAAATATACATTTCTTTTTTGGTCAAGCACAGAAACTGTGGGTAGTTTTTTCTTTTTCTTTTTTTTAAATAAACGTTTTTCTTTGAAAAATACCAAAAGCCCAAGTATCCTCAGGGTCATATAAGAATACAAAAAGTACACTACTTGCTGTTTAAACTATACTTTCAACATGTCCACTTTTAAAATGAAAGCAAGTCAAATAGAATATTCTGATAAATGTATTTCACAGGACTACCCAAAGAAATAAAAAGAGGACTCAAACGAAGAAACTGCTTTTAAGATTCAGAACTACATAGAGCTGAGCTGAAGTGAAATGTGAAATTTAACACGTCTTTATAATAGTTGTTGGGGGGGGGGGCGAAGCATGGCCTTCCCCTAAATTCTTCTCTGGACTTTAGAAAGATAAAAGTGATCGCTCATCAGACTTTAAAACGACTTTTAAAAGCTCAAGATAAACTGCAAATATTTATGGTTAAAGTCAATTTCTGAGGTAGGCAACCATAAGGCAGTCATTCCAACCCAACACTGGGCCCAAAGCCTCATGCGTGCTTAGGTCAAAATGCTATCTCTGAGCTACATCCTTAGGCCACTATTTTAAAACCAGAAGTTTTAGCTTCCCAATGTCACCTCAGAAACCACAATTACCATCCGTCTGTATCAAAACACCAAACTCACTCACCGGTCCCAAATTGGAATGAAATATTTATAACCCAATGGAGTAGACCAATTTTGGGGGTTTTTTAAATATGTTTTTTATTGTAAAATTACTGTACAGAGGGGTTAAAGTAACATGAATAAGGTAATGAGTAAATTTCCTATCATGGAGTAAACCAATTTTGACCCTTAAACATCACACCTAACAAGCTTAGAAGTCAGATAAACCAATGAAGAAAACAGCAAAAGGGAAAAGGAAGACAGCACAAACATTCCAGAAACTGCAGTTATTTGGGTTTGAATAGACTATAGACTGCAGGATGCAAATGGCAAAGGGTAGGAGAGGAAGTAAGAGTAATTCTAACATTTAAACAATGGCTAAGTATGGGGAATGAAAGGACTTAAAAAAGGAAGTATAGGGCATTTGAGCAGACAAGTTGGGGGGATGCCCTGGGAGAACTGGTAAAATGTGGACAGAAGACAAGGCAGTGAGAACTCTAGACATTTTTGCTTAGATATAGCATCATTAGCAAAATGAGTAATTTTGAAATTCCAGAAAATATAACAATCACTTAGTTTGAGGCATTGAGAAAAATAAGGAAATGAAGAGGGGGACTTACTGGACATCTAGGTTACATCAACAGGTTACAAATACTGATCTACACATAGGTTTGAAATACCTACAAGGCACTAATTGACATCACTCTTATTTCTAATACTTCTATCTAAAGTCTGTAGCAAACAAGGTTGGTGCTCAGAATTTCAACCTGCAATCCATATTGCTAAAGTTAATGAAATGATTGTTAAGCATTTCAATTTAGCATCAATGATTAAGGCATTTCCCTAATAGGAAACGGGGGAATTAAGTGACAATTAAATGCTTTGTCTTGGGAAGGGGGAAAAAAATCAGAAAAACAAATCGGAAGCCTACACATTAACATGTATTAATTTACTAGAGATTTCACCTATTAGGAAAGTACAAAGAAAAGTCATTGCAGGTTTCCATCAATGAACTCCAGCTTACCTCCAGTTACCAAACTGTATAGGTTTGGTAAGCTGCCTGGTACTAGTTTCAACCTAACTCTACATTATGATCAGGTTTCAAATTACAGTTGTTCCTGCAATACTTTTTAAAACAGAAGTTTCCGCAGAATTCAACCTGAACTTATTATCAGTATTTTTTTCCTAAAGCAACCATTAGTGCTAGGATCAAAAGCCAGCAAGACTTCCAGGGTTATCATTTATTACTAAACAGGAGACCACAACAACCCAAGGATTCAAAAAAAAAAACTTTATTGTGTTATAATAATCATCATTGCCAACAGACAGTAGAAACAAAACTGCGCCTTTTAGGCTCATCCGATTTCTTCTGGTTGGAAATGCCAGCTGTCTCCGACCATCTGTCTACATTACACATGGGGAGAAAAAGCGCACGGATTTCCCAAGTATTTGCGGCTCTACATCGTCTACGTCCATACTTCGTGAAGTCTGATATTAGCCGATGTCTTTTTCTCATGGCTTTACAACCAAAGATCCTTTTCCAAAAGCAAGTTAGTACAAGAAAAGAGTAAAATACGCACCCATTCCTTTTTTTCTTTTTGGTGGTGGTGGGGTGTGTGTTTGTGAGAGAGAGAGAGAGAAAGTGTGGCCAGCAGCCCAGAATCACCGGCGACCCCAGGCCCCCCCCAGACCCCCCAGGCCTGGCTGGCGCCCAGAGCCCGCACACCCCCGCCCGCGATTGGCCAGCCCCGCAGTCATTCAGCGGCGACACGTCAGGCCAGCCGCTCCCTAGCTCCTCCCGCCTTCTCCCCGCGCTTGGCAAGGAAAGCGGGCAACGTGGAGCGGGAACAAAGGACCCCGCGGCCCACGGCGATCGGGGACGCGGTGCCACCTCTGCCGCAGGCCCCGGGGACCCACGCGGCGCCCGGGCGACTCCCCGCCCACACGCGCTGGCCCCCGCACATCTCTCGGGGAAGCGCCCAGCTCCCCTGCCAGGGTCCGTTCCTCCCGATCAACCCCGAAGATTCCCGCGCCCTCCTTCCGGAGGGTCCCCCCTTA
The DNA here is from genome assembly GCF_024711535.1 of Dipodomys merriami. Lineage (NCBI taxonomy): Eukaryota > Metazoa > Chordata > Mammalia > Rodentia > Heteromyidae > Dipodomys > Dipodomys merriami. The sequence goes on from NW_027203826.1 coordinate 6,724,558, forward strand.
CCCCCTCCCGCCCCGCGCCTTCCCCACGCCGCCCGGACCCCCCGTCCGGCGCAGCCGACCTCTCGATCTCAGCGCCCTGCCACCCCGGCCTCGGCGCCGCGCAGCTCCCAGCCGCCGCCGTCGCCGCTCCAGCCCCGGGCGGACAACGCGACCTAGCAACCACGGCCGCGCCGGGCACGCGAGGCGGCCCCGCGACGCCGGCGGCCCGGGGCGTCCTCCCCCGAGACGCGGACGCCGCTCCGCGCCTCCCGCCCCCTTCCCCGCCGCCCGCGCCAGGCCCGCGTCTCCCCTGCCAGCCGCGCCCTCGGCGCTCCGGCGCCGTCCGGACGTCCAGCGCCAATTACCTGGTTCATCTCTGAAGAGATGGAAAAATTCATCTCTGGGGCTCCGACGGGGCGCAGGAGGAAGCGGGAGGGGACCGGCCCGGCCGAAAGCTCCCGGAGGCGGCGGCGGTGGCGGCTGGCAGCGACCGGGCGCGGGGACTCACAGCCAGTCCGCGTTGGCTGCGGCGCCACCGGAGGACGGCTCGCAAGGACTCGCTCGATCGCCGGCACGGCGGCGCGGAAGCAGCAGGCGGAGAGACTGCGCCCAGCACCGCCAGAGACAGCCGCCCGACCTCCACGCGCGTCCCAGAGACACTGCCGCTGCCGCCGCCGCCGCGCGCTCCCGCCCGTCCGCACCGCACCCCCCACGCACGTCACCACGTGCGCCGCCAACGCCAACGCCTCCCGGGCCGCTTCCGGCTCCAACCCATCCGCGAATCACAGGCGAGCTCCAGAAAGATCCCGCGCTGGGCCCCGCCCCCTCCGCAGGCACGCCCACATCCCGTCCCGCCCTCCTCCGCGGTCCGCCGGCGCTTCCTCCTCCACCGCGCAAGTAGGTCAGCGCAAGGTGATCCCGCGGCGCGGGACGGCTCTGCGTCCCTCCGCGTCCGCGCCCCGTCCTGCCCTGGTCACACTGTCCCCTCCTCCCTCGATCTGCAACTCTGCCTCCGTCCTTTCGGACGGTCCCGGAACTAGTTCTCCCAGGCCGCCTTCACCTGCTTCTCTTTCCCTGGAGGCACAATAGCTGAAGGGATCGGACGTGGGTGCGGAGATTTCTCCTTCCAGGCAGCCGCCCTAGACTGGACTGGGCCGCAGTGGACTTTAAGTGTAGTTGGTCAACAGCCCTTAGCTTGGAGGTGAAGGAAAAAGAGAAGGGGTTGAATAACTCTTCATTCGGCCTGGTTTGGGCGACAGCATTCAGTAGCTTACCAAAGCCAATTGGCCTTATTACTATAAAACCCTGTTCACCTTCACTTTATGTCCTCTGGGTTTCTCCTCAGGAAGACTCAATCTTTACTGGTTTTGTATTCTTTTAGACAAGAAACCTAGAGAGATTAGTAGTCCCTATCTTAACTTCCGGGGGGCCTTTTATGTCTGGAGCCAAGCCTAATTATCTGTACCCCATTACTTTGATCCCTAGAAGGCAGATCTATTTGGTTTCACCACTCCTAGTTAGGACCTTTACTTTTTTTTTCCCTTTGTTTATTACCTTCTCTATGAAAAAGAAAGTATACTGTATGTGTGTAGGTTGTATTTATATTTCAGGTAACTCAGTCTATCCAATTACTACTCAATACTTGCTAAAACATTAATGAGACATACTGAATATTTTCAGTCTTTTTGTTTCCTAGGTGTACCGTGATAAAGCACCTCAAACTATGTTAAGAAAAAAAAATCTGTCATATTTTGGAGGCTGAAAATGTGAAGTCCAAGTTCCTTATGGTGGTTGTGGGGAGGATCTGTTCTGGGCTATTCACATCTGGTAACTCATCTTTACACAGTATTTGTCCTGTGTACATGTTTACTGCCCAAATATTCCCTTTTTTAAAGGGCATCAGTCATTATTGGAGTAGGGACACAGCTTACTCCACTTTGACCTCACTTTAACTAAATCTACAACTATTTTTTGCAAATGAGGTCATATTTCGAAACACTAGGACTTACAGCTTCAACAAATGAATTTGGACAGGGTATGTGATTCCATCCGTAACACTTAGGTTCTGTGTCTCCCTAGGATAGTCATCTGATCATATTTGTTAGAATCTCATGGATAATCATATCAGTCATATAGGTCCCTGGGCTCTAAGCTAGTAATTTTCAAAGGAGAGTGTTATTTTGCCCCCAGGGGACATTTGGCAATGCCTGGAAACAGACTAGGAGAGAGGTACTACTGGTAGCTAGTATGTCTGGAATGTTGCTATAATCCTATGTAGTGCACAGGACAATGTCATAGCAAAAAATGATCATTGCTAATCACTGGTAGCTCACTCCTGTATTCCTAATCACTCAGGAGACAGTGACCTGGCAGAAAAATGTGTAAGACTATCCAAATATCCAGCCAAAATGCAGGATTGGAGATACAGCACCAGTGGTGAGTGAAAAAGTTGAGGTAGAGCTCAAGGTCCTGAGTTCAAGCCCCTACACTGGCGCACATGAACACACACACACACACACACACACACACACACACACACACACACACACACAAATCTTAACACGTAAATGTCTCCAACCCCCTTTCGGGTATTTGTTGCCTTTCTTATTTAGTAACCATGTTAATTATGACAAATTGCTTTAATTATTATCACCTAATAATTCAGACAATTTACAAGTCTTAATATTCATTTTAAATTGGAATCTTGTTTACATTTTGTAGAGGTGGGTGGGTGTGTGGGTGTGACCAGTACTGGGGCTTGAACTCAGGGCCCAAGTGCCATCCTTCACTTTTCTGTTCAATATTATTACCTTACTACTTGAGCCATAACTATACTCCCACATTTTAAGTGGTTAAGGAGCTTCTTAGATTTTCTTGCCCAAGCTGGCTTCAGATCTTCCAAATCTCTAGGATTACTGGCGTGAGCCATGGGTACCCAGCTTGTTTAAATTTGAAATTTCTCTAGTATGTCGCATTATTTTAAATCAACTGTCTAAATTTTCTGGCTGTCTTTGGTCTAATGAACAATCATCACCAACCTCTAGTTTGGCAAAGCACTGCCTCCTTCCCTCCAAAGGTTTCTCCTGTATTCTGGGGACTGCCTTGTCTGATTGATACATTCCTCTCTCCCCTTGCAGTTTGTTTGTTTGTTTTGCTGTGGGGCCCTGAACTCAGGTTTTGGGCACTGTCCCTGACCTCTTTTGCTCAACACTAGTGATCTACCGTTTTGAACCCCAACTACTCCACTTCCTCTCCTTGCAGTTTATACTGAAACTTCCTCCATTCCTTTTCTTCTTCCTTCTTCCCCTTCCCCCTCCTCCTCCACTACCTCCTCCATCTTCTTTTTTGTCAGTCAGAACTTGAACTCAGGGCATGGGCACTGTCCTTGAGCTCTTTTGCTCAAGGCTAGTGCTCTACTACTTTGAGCCAAAGCTCCACTTCCGATTTTCTGGTTGTTAATTGGAGATAAAGAGTCTCATAGACTTTACTGCCTCGGCTGACTTTGAACTGTGATCCTCCAATCTCAGCATCCTAAATAGCTGGATTACAGGCTTGAACCTCTGGTGCCTGGCTCCTTTTCTTCTTTTCTTTTGGTCTTGAACATATTTTTAGAGTACATTAAAGGAGTTTTAAGAGCAGAAAATGGTGGTGTCATAAAAGGCACAAAAAGCCTAGGGGAAAGTCTTAAAACTTTTATACTGACATTAAAGTAGGTCACTGAAAACTGTTCTGTATTGCAGTGCATAACCAATTGAGAACTTGATGCCTCTCTAAAAAAGTGTTTTCTTAAGTATTTCTTATTTAAAAAAAAAACTTTCACTTCCCTGTGAGACATCTATAGATTTTTTTTCATCAGAATAAGGTCAATATTTAGTTTATTATTTTTTAATCTGTGAATTTTAATATTCTTCAAATACATCAGAATACTTGGAGCCTGAGTGATCTTATTTGTTGTTAAATTACTCAAAGAGAATATTTTACTAATAATTTTTCCCACTAGTTTTTTTTTTTTTTTTTTTTGCCAGTGCTGGGGCTTGAACTCAGGGTGTGTGCACTGTTCCTGAGCTTCATTTGCCCTACCACTTGAGCCACAGTGCCACTTCTGGCTTCTTCTGTATATGTAGTACTGAGGAATTGAACCCAGGGCTTCATGCGTGTAAGGCAAGCACTCTACCACTAAGCCACGTTGCCAACTCCATCCCACTAGTTTGTTTGTTTGTTTGTTTAATTATTCTTGGTAAAGTTTTTGAGATCAGCTTTAGCCTCCTATTCCAACAGTAGGGATTTCCTAATAGTTTCTCTCTCTTTTCCCAGGAATGAAAATTTCCTGCCATTCAGAGATTCTTCCTTCAATTCAATGTTATATAACATTTAAATCTGCTTCCTCTTTTTTTTTGGGGGGGGGTGGAATGGTCTTGGGGCTTGAATCAGGCCATGGGTGTTATCCTTTAGCTTATTTGTTCAAGCCATTTTTTCCCCCTTCTTTTTGGTGGTTAATTGGCATTAAGAATCTCATGGCCTTTCTTGCCTAGGTTGGCTTCAAACCATGATCTTCAGATCTTACTTCCTGAGTAGTTAGTATTACAGGTGTGAGCCACTAGTGCCCTTCTTCCTGCTTTCTTTTTGACATGAAGCCACAATATGCAATCTAGGTTTTCTGAGAGCATCCAAAACAAAAACACCAACAACAAAACCCTTTTAAATCAGCTTAATTTCAAAGAATAAAAAAGACATGGAATAAGCTTTCTTAGTAGCTGAAGTACAATCATGAAAAGGAAATGTATAAATAAAAGTAGTTACATATAGTATAATCTGTATGGTTCAATCCTGAAAGAGATTTTTTGGTTGTTGTTATGACTACATCCAAAACTGGGTAAATAAAAGTTATATGCTATAATCCAAGCATGGCAGTACACTACTGCAATCTTATCTACTTGTGTAAGAGGATTTGGGTGCCCTGTTGGGTCTGGGTAAAGTTATATGTGAACCTATCAAAAAAAGATGCGGGGCGGGGGGGGGGGAATCTTTCAATATATGAAATCAAGAAACTGTTCTTAAGAAAAAAAAATCAGAGAAGGCAGTTGGGTTGTAACCTTTTAGTTCTCCCTTCTCTTATAGTGTTTCCTGTCTTCTACAGACAACCAATGTGCTGCTAGAGTGTGCTAGGTGCCAGTGGCTCATGCCTGTAATCACTGCTAATGTTTTATCACACAGATTTACACGAAAGTGGGATTGGAGTTTAGCACTTGCTTGCAAGCTTGAGACACTAGGTTCAGTCCTCATTATCATAAACAAAAAAATTAATAAAGTCAGGCATGGTGATGCAGATGTGTAATCCCAGCACTTGGTATACTGAAGGAGGAGGATTGTGAGTTTGAGTTCAACCTGGGCTAGATAGGGAGACCATGTCTCAACTCCCCTCTCCCCCTCAAAGTTTTATGGTGGCATCGTATCTTGCTAACAGCCCTCTTGTATCACCATGCCAGAGATACCCTTCTTTTCTCAAATCCTTACTTCTACATTTTGTTGAGTGTTTTGTTTTGTTTTTGGTGGGTGGTTTGTTGGGGCCTTATTATTTAGCCAAGGATGGTCTTCATATGTAGCCCAGCCTTCTGAGTGCTAAGATTATAGGCCTGTGCCAATAACTGTGGCCTCCTGTTTGTCCTTTAAATCATGGTTAATATTTTTTACTTCCAAGGAACTAGCTTGGGGGTATAAATCAAGCAGTAGTGCTATTCCAAGCATAAGTAAAGCCATGAATAACCAAAGCAATGCCACAGGTCCGGGTTAGCTGCCATGATACTCAAGTTGCCTTGCCTTCTCTGGAGGGCCAGACCCCACAGTTTGTCTGAGTGAAAAGGAAACAAACTTGCAAAACTAGAAATGTGAATAGCCAATTAGTGTGCCTTCTGGTTACTGTGTTTCTGTTCCATTTATTTTATTGTGTAGTTCCATAGCTGTTTGTGTTTCTGGATCCCATACTTCCTTATGAAACTATCAGCAACAAGTTAACATGTTCTAGATTGTTTGCTTATGGTTGTATGGATGGTAGGTGACATAGAGAAGGTGATTAAAGGTCAGGAGTCTGTGTGTGACATCTATAACCTCAAATTTTGGAACAGGCATTTAGAAAATGACATACTTCCTCAGCTTGTTCTATAGACCCAATTATCTAGCACCACCTCACTACCTCATTTATCTTCTCCCCAAGGACATATTAATCTTCTTGATAGGTAATAGCGAATACGTACCAAGTGTGTTACTGAATGTAAAGCGGTTGGCTACATTAACTAACATTCCTTCATACATTCCTTCATACATGAAAATTGTAAAATATTTTATTCTTTTAGTAAGTAACCTTGAGCCCCTTGAATGGGAGAAATTATTCTATGGGATACAAGTAAGGTGTGGGTTTATTTTTCTTCAACCTTCAGACATGTGCTGTTAACTCATTGCTGCCACAGATATAAAACCTCTTAGTGAGATCCCATAACTTTCACACCTTTTGTGTGCTGTTCCTAACAAAGTTGAAAACAAAACAAAACCAAAACCAAAAAAAAAACACCCTAACAAGGTATTGTGAAGCACTGGTACTTTATTTTAGTTTGGATTTGGGAAGATACTTAATGATTGTTTAAAAAAAAAAAAGAAAAAAGAAAAAAAAACAGGTAAAACACAACTTCTTCAACATATACTTTGGCCAGGAACAGTTGGCTGTTTCTTAATTTTATTGTTATTGGGTAGTTGATAAAGTGGTTACAATTCCATAAGTCATGTTATGACTACAATGCTTCTTCCAGGTCATGGGCCTGGGCACTGTCCCTCAGCTCTTCAGCTCAAGGCTAGTGCTCTACCACTTGAGCCACAGTGGCACTTCTGGTCTTCTGGTAGTTTATTGGAGATAAGAGTCTCATGGACGTTCCTGCCTGGGCTGGCTTTGAACCACGATCCTCAGATCTCAGCCTCCTGGGTAGCTAGGATTACAGGTGTGAGCCACCAGTTCCCCGATTTTTCCCTCATGTCCTTCTCCACAATTTTGCACATTTTTTTACATTGTTAATATTGAAAATAACCACCTTGGCTCATGAGTATTTTAAATGATTTTAATATTTCTATGCATGGAAGGAATGAATTTGTTTTTCAGTAGCCTATGTAATACAAAGGCAAAAATATATTTTATTAATTTAAAGATCTACAGAAGCTTTTTTTTTTTTAGTTTTGCTGTACCATCATTTAAGAATAATTGTCAATCTATTGCACATCATCACCAAACACCTATGAAGTTTGATGGACTATGTGACTTTCATTTATAGTAATAATATCCATGCGTAGGTAAAGTTATTTAATCAAAAGGCAACTACAATTTATGTGATTATATAAAGCAAGTTATTGGAACTACTTACAAATGAAAGAGTAAAATTTAAAATAAAAAACAGGTAAAACAAAATGCTCTTAAATTTTTTTTTAATGCTAGTCTTGGTGCTTGAACTCAGAGCCTGACAGCTGTCTTTGAGTTTTATGCCCAAGTCTAACACTATATCACTTGAGCTATAGTTCCCCTTCTGGCTTTTTGGTACCTAATTGGAGATAAGAATCTCACAGATTCTCCTTCTCCAGCTGACTTTGAATGATGATAGTCAGATCACAGTCTCATGCATAGCTAGCTAAATGTGAGCCAATGGCATCTGGCTAAAATGTGAGAACTTTTCAATACCATATTTAAATCACAACATAAAACATGAGTCATCTCTAGCTTTAAGCTAAAAGAGTAAAAGAAGAACATCTCAATTTTAATGCTTTTAGTTTTAGTGGTCTGTAGTTCATACAACTGTCTAAAGAATGAAATAAATATATTTTGTGTTATTTTACCTTCCTTTGTTATTTTATTTTATTCATTGTGTATCTCAGGCTGTCCTCCAACTCATGATCCTCTGCCTCAGTCTTTAATCTAGCCTCCAGGGTGCTGAGATGACTGGTATGTCACCATGCCCTGCTAGACTTCTTGTTTACTTACCAAAGCAAGAATTACCCAGGATGTGCTGTATGTTTGTAATCCCAGAACTTAGGAGACTGAAGCAAAAAAAAAAAAAAAATTAAAAAATAATTTTTAAAGAACCTTGAAGGGGCTGGGAAGGTGGCTCAGTAGTAGAGCGCTTGCCTTGCATGCATGAGGCCCTGGGTTTGATTCCTCAGCACCACATAAGAAAAAAGAAAAAAGCTGGAAGTGGCGCTGTGGCTCAAGTGGTAGAGTGCTAGCCTTGAGCTGAAGAGCTGAGGGACAGTGCCCAGGCCCAGAGTTCAGGCCCCACGACCAGACCCCCCAAAACAACAACAACAACAAAAACGAAGATCAAACTCAAAGCAAGCACTAGTTTAAGCTCAGATCAGAAAAAAAAAAATAAAAAAAAAAAGAAATGCCATTCTTTTTCTCTGGAGCCTTTGAAGAAACTAGACCAAAACTATACATTATTGAAGGTTCCTATCGAGCAGTGTTGTTTTTCTTTCTGTGTAACTGTCTAGAGAACAAGCCAAATAAGAATTTCCTAATGCTGTAAGAGCTATGGCTTTTGATATTTCTCAGGATTGGGAATCCTGAACAGCAGTTGAGTGAGGGTTGTTTTCTTATTTATCTATAATAGCAAATATGATGGTAGGAGGAGCTTGACAACCTATGCTTAAAGATCATTTGCTCTCTTTAAGTGGGAACCTAATGTAAACACTAGGTTCTGGCAGTATGGTGGTACACACCTGAAATCTCAGCATTTAATAGGCCAAAGCAGAAAGCTTACAAGTTCAAGACTAGCCTGGGCTCCATAGAAAGAACTGTCAAAGAAAACAAAAATGAAAAAGAAAGTAAAAGGTTCTGTGATTCTAAAGAGAAAATTCTATGTCTGGGTTTCAAGTTTGGTTTTTCTGCAGGGTCTCTGTAAGTAACTGCTCAAGCCATAAGTCCTTACTGAAGAGTAAAGAACATTAGAATAACTTACAGATTTATCCCACTGGCAACTTAGAATGCAGTGTTTTATTTTTAAGCATATAAAATTTGAAAACAATATAGCCTAGATTAAATAATGTCATTTCCCAGTTTGAATATGCTCATTGGGAGGTCTTTTCTTTCTTTTTTCAGTTCAAACTACTGTACAGCTCCCTTAAATGTCCAGTGAGGAACCTGTAGTTTTGAAAATCTGTAACTGGATAAACTGATTACTCTCAGTAACATCCTTTTTATTCCCTTCATAAGGTTTTTTAAAAAAGAAATTCTATAGTAGATTGTTTTTATTTTGAGTCTCTGGTAGCCGACACTGGCCTCAAATTTAATTCCTCCCACCTTAGCCTCTTGAATACTGGGATTATGGTGCATATCATCACATCTGATGGTACATTATTTTTCTAGTCTCGGGTTCACCATTTCATTCCTAAAGTGTCCTGAGAGGCATTGACTAACATGGACAGTAGTCCATCTTCATCTGTCTCATTGTCCTTCACTTCACAAAGCAACCTGGAAACACTCAACAATGGGTGTCCATTTACCAACAGGGAGAAAAGCTTGGCTACCATTGAAGCATAAGTACTGAGTTCCTTGATAAGTTTGTTTATGTTGAACTGGTAAGACACAGGGACTTGATTTTACCTAGAGTGACAAGCTGCCTTTCACCCCATATTGTACTAGGATGCTGCGCTTGAGTAAGTGAGGTGTCTACTCCATTGGCAATTTGGTGCTGCCTGAAGGTCTCCTAACTGCATGGTCTGGAAGAGTTCAGAAGAGTCCTACTGAACCAGGGTGCTTTGCTCAGCTTCCCTTCGCCATAACAAGTACCCAAATCAACTGAGAAAGACAAAAGGGTCATTTTGACTCATGGTTTCAGAGTCTTCAGTCCACAATCCACTGACACTATTTCTCTGGCCTAAGATTAGATCCTGGCAAGATAGTATATCCAGGCTGAAAGTACATGGGCGCTCACTTTACAGTCAGGAACTGGAAAAGAAAGGAAAAAGAAATTTCAGTCTCATAGTCTGTCGCTACCGCCTCTACCAGCAAGGAAGACGCGACACCGGACTCTTCCCTCTGCAGTTTATTCAGGACCTTTGAGTAATCTTCTGACCCCAACCCTGGGGAGAATTCCCCACAGCCTTAAGTACCCGCTGGGTAGCCAACCCTGATACGCCACGTGGGAACCACCAATAGGTTCAGGTGCGCGGAAGCAAGCCAGATTCTTTGCCTTAGCCATATAAGGAGTTGTTTACCACGAGAGCACTCGCCATCGGGAAGGTGGAGGGCGGAAGCCGGCACCATCTTCCAGGTGCAGCCTCTTGCAGCTCTCTACAGTTCCCCCTTTTTTGTTTAAAGAACACAGATGAGAACAGAGGTCTGATCCCTGTTGTGCAATGCAAGGACTACATACAAGCCTTCTCCCAGAGGGTACCTTCTCTAGGGATGACTCAGCCTGTCCATTGATTCGTTTTTCACAAGGATGGGAAAAGGCGAATCGAACCCGTGTGCAATCAAACATGCTCTCCTCGAGGGCAAAACTCATGCCTCTCGACTGCAGTACTTTGGCTTTGCAATCTGTGTTCATTGTTTTAGGGTGGCAAGCCACGCTTGGGGGGACTGACCTGCTCCAATGACTGTAAAGGCATGGATAATCATGGCTGCACTGTGACGCTGAGAACCTCTAATTTGGCAAATGCACCACAGACATACCAAGGAGGCTAACACCAGAAGGCCTGTCAGGGCTCCTAAACCCGCCCATTCCTTAAGATGATTCATAGCAGCGGAGATCCATGAAGATAACCCCTCCGCCAATCCAGCATCCACTCGGGTCGAGTTCACCATGACGATGGCAACCCTGAGCTGTTCCATCAGGCTGTCGAACTCCCCAGTTCAATTACCTAAAAGATAACTAGACAACTGTTTAGACAAATTTGCAGCGTTTTTTGAATAGGTTTTTTCCTGGGCCTGAACTCTGGGTCTGGGCACTGTCCCTCAGCCCTTCAGCTCAAGACTAGCACTCTACCACTTGAGCTACAGCGCCACTTCCGGCTTTTTTCTCTTCTTTTTGCTTATATGGTACTGGGGAATTGAACCCAGGGCCTCATGAATGCAAGGCAAACGCTCTACCACTGAGCCACCTTCCCAGCCCCCTTCTTCTGGGTTAATTGCACCACAGCAGCAGCTAATCCAGCATTAGTTAGTGGTCCGCCCAGCTCTCTGCAAACTTTCATCCATGCTTCTAGTCCCCTATTCTTATATGGGGTTATGGCGGCTCTGCATTCCTTAGTGCACTGCTCGTAAACAAGCTGTTTAATTAATGGCATGGCTGCGTCTGGGTCACCAAAAATTCTGCCAGCAGCCTCGACCATATGAGCAACAAAGTCCGAAAACGGCTCTGTAGAGCCCTGCATGATTTTGGGGAGATTGCCACTCACCTCGCCTTTATTTGGTAAGGCCTTCCATGCCTTTATGCCAATTTTATTGATTTGTTCATAAACTTGAACCGGGTAGCCTATCTGCTGATTGGTGAATCTCCCCTGTCTAAGCAGCATATCTCTGTCCCAAGCTGGGTTCCCCACAGCCTGATTGGCTGCAGCCTCTTCACTAGCAAATTCAATCAAAAAGGCCTTCCAATCTAAATACTGACCTGGGCTCAAACAAGCTCGTGCGAGCCCACTCCAATCACCGGGTGTCATGCAGTGTCTGTTTAGGGCCTCCACCTGGGCTACAGTAAAGGAGGCTGTGATTCCATATGTCCGCACAGACTCAGCTAAAGATTTTATAACCTTAAAATCTAAGGGTTCATGATACCGCTGTCCCTGTGGATCCTGAAATATTGGACAGGCTAGATGTAACTCAGTTCTGACCGCTTTCCACACGTCTGGGCTGAAAGAACAGCCGGGGCTGCCACTTCCAGAGTCCTCCGCATAGAGCAGAGGGGCCGAAGGTGTGGCGCCGTGCATGGAGGGCGTGCATTTGTCTTTATCTGGGTCCTCTCTCTCCTTCCCTTTCCTCCTCTTTCTTATCTTTGTTTTTTCTATTTGTTCTATGAGTGATTGTAGTTCCTCTGAGTCTGTAGACTCAGAGGTCTCTAGTTCGGCAAGATCGGGGTATAACCCCCCCCTGCTCTCCTCCTTTTCGTTGTCTGCCCTTTCCGATCTTTCTTCCTGCAGCATTTCTAGGGCGGCCTGACCATTCTCTACCGCCTCACTGCAATGCTGGTCCTCGAGACAGCCTCTTATCAGTTTCCATATTGGTCTCACTCCGCTCTTAAGCGTTCCTTGTTCAGAGGCAAAATCTAGGTCCCTCCCTAGTTTCTCCCAAGAGGCCACCGTGAGGCTTCCGGAGACAGCGAACCACGGGGCAACGATGTCACATTCATTCAAAAATCTCTCTAAAGTACTCTTTTTTATTTTTAACTTTTTTTTTTTTTTGGGTCCAGTCGTGGGGCCTGAACTCTGGGCCTGGGCACTGTCCCTCAGCTCTTCAGCTCAAGGCTAGCGCTCTACCACTTGAGCCACAGCGCCACTTCCGGCTTTTTTCTTTTTGCTTATGTGGTGCTAAGGAATCGAACCCAGGGCCTCGAGCATGCAAGGCAAGTGCTCTACCACTGAGCTACCTTCCCAGCCCTATTTTTAACTTTTTTGAGTGCAGTAGCTCATTGAGAGCCAAAAAAATTGGGTGCAAAGAAGAAGCGCCCATGTTTTAAACATTTAAAGCTGGTAAACAAACTTTTACTTTCACTTTTGGCTACTCTATTGACTAGCCCCGGGTTCTCACTCTCTCTTTATCTACCGAGAAGAGCAAAAATCACCCCCCCCCCCCCGCTCTTGTCGCGGATTCCCCTTTTACCTGGGAACTTACTCCCCGCTCTTGTCGCGGATTCCCCTTTTACCTGGGGACTTACCGGTGCACCACCCTGACTGCAGAGAGTTCTGAGTCCTCGTTGGAGTTATGGCTGAGTCCCCGTACGGGCCACCACGTGTCGCTACCACCTCCACCAGCAAGGAAGACGCGACACCGGACTCTTCTCTCTGCAGTTTATTCAAGACCTTTGAGTAATCTTCTGACCCCAACCCCGGGGAGAATTCCCCACAGCCTTAAGTACCCGCTGGGTAGCCAACCCTGATACGCCATGTGGGAACCACCAATAGGTTCAGGTGCGCGGAAGCAAGCCAGATTCTTTGCCTTAGCCATATAAGGAGTTGTTTACCACGAGAGCACTCGCCATCGGGAAGGTGGAGGGCGGAAGCCGGCGCCATCTTCCAGGTGCAGCCTCTCGCAGCTCTCTACAATAGTCCTCTTGGACAGTGCTTCAACTAGTAAAGTTTCCACTCCCTCCCAAGAGTACATAGACCAATCCTGGTGGTGATAGACCTTTGGAGGATTTTCTAGATCCAAGCTATTACAGGGACAACCATGACTATGATCAGTCCAACACCTGTCATGGCAGCATTTCTTGTCCTAAGAACTAATTGTAATTTCCTACTTTTATTTTAAAACATTTTTGAGACAAATAGCAAAATTTAAGGTGAACTTTAAAAATCGAATGTATTCTACAGTTAGCCAAAGGGAAGAGCCTTGAAGCTCTAGTATCATATACTACTGCATGCATCTAGTTGTGGTTTTTCCTCCTAAGAGGAAATAAAGAAACCTGAGAGAAGTTCCTTGGAAAAACAGGAAAAGATTAGTGATTAGAAAATAGGATATCCAAAGAAACATGTGATGATTCCTTTACAGAAAAAGGACATTCTGAATTCAAAGTCTTGTGTCTGCTTGTTAACTAATTCCTTTGAAGGATTATTACATACTTACTATTCAGTAGGAATGGTGGACAAGTTTTATCCTATGGTATTAGAGCCAGATATTGATGATGTACGTGGCTATAATTGCTCTGGTATGTTAAGGGAGAGAGATATTAAGTGCAGAGGAATCTGAAACAAGGTAAATGCCATGAGGCTGGGTAATCAAAGAGATTTCCAGAGGAGAATGGAAATAATTGTTTAGGTAAATTCCCTCAAAGGCTCATGGATTGAAGGCGTGGTTTCCAACCTGTGGCATTATTATGAGGAATCTTTAGAGGTGAGGTGAGGGTTGGAAGTCTGATTATGTGGGGGTGTACATCAGATGGGGTTGTTGGCACTCTGTTTCGTGTGTGTGTGTGCACGCGCGCGTGTATGTGAACTCACGCACCTGTCTTGGGGCTTGAACTCAGGGCTTTGGAAGCTGTCCTTGAGCTTTTTTACTCAAGGCTAGCCCTCTACCACTTAAGCCATAACCCCACTCTTGGCTTTTTGGTGGTTAATTGGTGGTAAGAGACTCAAGGACTTTCCTGCCTCACCTGTCTTTGAACAATGATCATCAGATCTCAGCCTCCTGAATAGTCTAAGATTACAGGTGTGAGCCACCAGTGCCCAGCTGTCACTCTGCTTCTTGAACACCATGAGGTGAGTAGTTTCCTCTGCTAGGTCTTCCCATCAGAATGTGCAACAGGCCCAACAACAACAGGAAGTACCAACATGGATGGAAACTTCCAGAACGGTGAGCCAAAAACAAATATTTCCTCTTTGTAACTTGATTATATCAGGTACTTTGACCAGCATGGAGTTCGACCTAACACTTGAAGAATGGGTACTAACTTTCCTGGTGAATACATAATTATTTAGCATGTGCAAAATAAGAACAGGATTCTTAAGCCATCATGGTGAAGAGAGGACAAGAAGGGAAGAAAGGTTGGGGATGAGGTACCTTGTTTGATATTCTTTAAAACTTGGAATTGCCTGATAGTGGTTGAAAATGCATGTAGGGAAGAATGTCATATGCACATTTTTCTTTGGTGGTATTAAGATTTGCTAAGCAGGTGTTCTAGCACTTGACCCATGCCTCCTACCCTGGTATTTGTTACTTCATTTTAAAGAAAGCCTCTGTGGGTGGTTTTCTTTTCTTTTTTTTGGGGGGGGTCCGGTCGTGGGGCCTGAACTCTGGGCCTGGGCTCTGTGCCTCAGCTCTTCAGCTCAAGGCTAACGCTCTACCACTTGAGCCACAGTGCCACTTCCGGCTTTTTTCTTTGTTGCTTATGTGATGCTGAGGAATTGAACCCAGAGCCTCAGGCATGCAAGGCAAGCGCTCTACCACTGAGCCACCTTCCCAGCCCCTGTGGGTTGTTTTCTTAAGGAGAATGTTGAGGAGTTCCTTGTATCTGCAAGAGGAGAGAGAATAAGAAGGAAGAGCTGAAACATGAAAATTGAATCCTTGCAAGGGAAAGTTTGATAAGACAAGGACTTGATCCTGTGAGTGATTAGACAGAAATTGTGAAAGGAATTGGTAGCATATGCAGAACTGAAGTCATTGTGTAAATGCTGGCCTTCATTCGCATTTTTAAGTTTCTTTGTGGATGATGCACCATGTTCAATTTTCTTTTTTTAATGATAGCAAATTATTTGTAATAAAAATGAATCTACATAAGACACTTTATATTTTGTTTGGTATTCTATATAGTTCAAATTCTTAAAACATGTTCAGTTTTCTTAAAGTGTATTTTCCAGAAGATAAGCAGAAAGCAAAGTTCCAGTGTTCTCCAAAAGCTTGACTGTGGTATAACTGCCTAGACTTATCTATATCTTGAAGGACTTTGTAACCTTCAACGTGGTAATGTGCTCTGGGACTACTTGAGGGGGGAAGGCTGAATTCCAACTTAACATCACATGATCTCTTTTCTTTTTCAGTGAAATACTGAACCAGATACATTTACTATTATAAACTCTAAAATTTTTCCTCAGATTCTGAAATCCTTAAAAGTATTTAAGGTTTGAAATTATTTTTTCCATAGTTCTTATCAGTTACGTGAGTAATCTGACAGGTCTGAAGCCTGTCAATATTTAATAATAACTAGAGAACAATTACATTTTACAGCCCTTAAGGCTGGAGAAGTCAATAAAATAGGAACAGATATACTACCTGCCTTCATCTTAAAGCCACCTCAAACACTAAGGGCTCAGCTTAATAGGAAACTTTTGAAATCATTTCTTTATTCATTTCAGAGAACTAAAAAAAAAATAGAATTGATAAGCCACCACTTGCCACTTCATCTAACAATATTAGCTGATGTAAAGCTAGGGTGGGTTTTTTTATGCTGAGATTGCAGAAAGATTTCAAGAAAGATTTCAATGCAGAGGCCAATTTTTTTTTTTTTTTTTTTTTTTTGTCAGTTGTGGGGCCTGAACTCTGTCCCTCAGCTCAAGGCTAGCACTCTACCACTTGAGCCACAGTGGCACTTTCATTTTTTTTCTGCTTATGTGGTGCTGAGGAATAGAACCCAGGGCCTTATGCATGCAAGGCAAGCGCTCTACCACTGAGCCACCTTCCCAGCCTCCAAAATGCCAATTCTGATTAGTTCGCAATGTTGCTTAGCACATTAGTTTGAACAGTTGTGACTAAGTCAACTTGGTGTACAAGAAAGGTGATTAATGAGCAAGATCGCTCCTTATCCTTCTAGCTCCAGTCCCCTTACTGGGTTATTGTATATGGCCCTTTAGGTCTGGAAAAAACAGTTGTGCAAGAGTCATTTGTTATTAATTAATCTAGAATTGAGAACTATACAGAAATATGTTCTTAACATGGAACCCAGGCAAACGTCACTTGAGTCATAGCTCAAGTTTTGGCTTTTTGGTGATTAATTGGAGATTAATTAGTGATTAATTGGAGAGTCTTGTGGATTTTCCTGCCTGGGCTGCCTTTAAACTGCAATCCTCAGCTCTTGGCTTCCTCAGTAGCTAAGATTACAGGCATGAGCCACTGGTGCCCAGAAGAAAAAGAGTTCTTGACAAAGAAGTCTACAAATGCCTTTTAGCAATACAACCTTTATGTATAGAAAGCTTTATTGTATAGGATCCATAGGATAATTTCTGCTGCAGATAAATTTATCTTTCCTGTGAATACACCCAACTCATGTAGGTTTCCATACTCTACCAAGCAGCACTGTAAATATATAGTGAAGGTCTCAATTTAAATAGCTTTCTGTAGTTTGCAAATAAATGGTGTTTTTATTACCTTCTGGGATGTTCAGAGTCCTTGAAGGGAGTGAAATTATCAGAAGGAGAGAGAGATACTTCCCTGTAAAATAAAATTTTAAAAAAGAAGGGGAGGTAGAAGTAATTATACATCTTTGTTCCACAGCAGCATTCAGAGAAGTCCAACCCCCTAACCTCTGGGGAGCTGGGCCCGTGGGTAGATGCCTAGATGCTGTCCAAGTGGAGGGACATGTGTGCAGTGTGAATCAGGGACACTTACTTCACACCCATCTTGCTGCCCCAATCTGAGCCAATGGTATAAAAAACAACTTAAGAAAAACATGTCCCTCAGAGACAGTCTGTTCCTGTAGTATCTAATTTGTGGCTAAAATCATGGACTTGACATTAGGGGAGCTGAGTAGACACAGAAATGGAAAGATCTGTTTCTCAGCTGGACTAGGCAGTAGCCTCAAGAACTTTGAACAATTCAACTTTCCCAGGCTCCAGCTTTCCTTGTGAGTGTGATTGGGAAGAGAGAGAGGCTGGAAGTAGAGACAAGGAAGAAAGGGATTTCTTAGTTCTAGATTTTGTTTTGCTGGTCCTGGGGCTTGAACTCTGGGCCTGGGCTCTGTCCCTGAATCTCTGTGCTCACTTGAGCCACAGCACCACCTCCAGCCTTTTCTGTTTAGGTGGTACTGAGGAATCGAACCCAGGGCTTCATGCATACTAGGCAAGCATTCTACCACTAAGCCACATTCTCAGTCCCAGTTCTAGATCTATTAACTGAAGTGTTTTCAATCTTTCTTTCCCAAGTGTTTCTCAGTGAGCTCACTAGAGTGACACATTATGATGAATGAGACAGGATGAAATAGAATAGACTTGAGTGTTGCTTGAGCTATCTGAGCATTATGGTTCGGGGCAGAAAAGTCCATGAGATTTTTATCTCCAAATAACTAGCAGAATGCTGGAAGTAAAGATGTAGTTCAAATGATAGATTGCCAACCTTGAACAAGAGCAAGAGGCCTTGAGTAAAAGCCCCAGTTCTGGCAAGAAAGGAAAGAGAAAAGGAAGGAAGGAAGGAAGGAAGGAAGGAAGGAAGGAAGGAAGGAAGGAAGGAAGGAAGGAAGGAAGGAAGAAGGGAAGGAGGGAAGGGAAGGGAAGGGAAGGGAAGGGAAACAGGCAGACAGGGAGGGAAGGAGGAAAGGAGGAAAGGGGGGAATGAAAAAGCAAAGAAAGAAGTTTCTTTCATGTCCAGCAGGAAGTTTCTGAGAATTTTCCTATAAGAGATAGACTTCTATAGTCTTTCTGGTTAACCTTGTGGTTTTGGATATTTCAGGTATCTCCTGAGTATCTCCCTCCCTCAATTCTTTCAGTGCTGGTCAGTGGAACCCTCAGCCTTGTAATGCTAGGAAAATGCTCTACCACTGAGCTCCAGTCCTTGCTTTTTTGAGACAGGGTCTTAGTTTATAGTAGATAGCCCAGGGTAACTTTGCACTCATGATCCTCCAGCATGATGGGATTGCAGGCATGTACCACCACACTCAGCTGTTAACATACAGTTCTTGACATAAGAACCATTATGAAAGCCATGATAACTCACTCCTCATTTTTATCAGTCTTCCTTATAACTATGCTGCTAGGAGCTATTTTCCACAGTAAAAGTTACAGAAAGGCAATTGTTTTGGATTAGGCTCTTGCACTAGCCCTGACAAGAAACAATATAGAATCAAGAACACTGAAGTTTCACATCATAAGATAAAACTAGTTTGTTTATATGACCCTCTTAGAAATCAGGATTAGAGAGATGATAGCTACATTTTGCAAACTGGCCAATTTAATTGGCCAGACAAGGAAATTCCCTGTATTAATCCCTTGCACACAAAAAAATAATTGAAGTATAACTATCTGTTGTTTTTCATTGCTGTATCTCTTTGTCCCTGTATCTCAAGGAAAGTAACTTTGAAATGAGTAATCTGTTTCTGGTATTTTGTATTTCCTTTCTTCAAGCCCTTTCCTATCTATAAAACTAATCTTTTTTGTTCCATTTGTGGATTGAAAACTATTGTGCTTTATAAATTGCTTGATTTCAGAATGGAAACAAAACAAAGCAAAGCAGTAATTAAGATATTCATTGATTTATTTGATTTTTGCCAGAACTGCAGCTTGAACTCAGGGCCTGAGTGCTATTCCTTCGTTTTTATCTGCTCAAGGATTCCACTCTAACACATGAGCCATAGATCTAGTTTGAGATAAGAATTTCACATAATTTCCTGCCTATTCTGACTCTGAACCCTGATCCTGGATCTCAGCCTCCTGAGTAACTAAGATTACAGGCATGAGTCATCAGTGCATGGCTAAGATAGTTAAATTCTTGTATTTTTTCTTTGATGGCACAGATGTCTGGGTGAGATGGCTCTGTGTTATCTCTGAAGGGTAGGCTTTTTCCCTATAAATGAATAAAAGATTCTGAAAATCAGGGTGCGAATAATCCAACTACATTCAGCTTTACCTTTTTCTTTCCTTTCTTTTCTCTCTCTCTCTTTCTCATGTGTGTGTGTGTGTGTGTGTGTGTGTGTGTGTGTGTGTGTGCTGTCAGTTGTGGGCTTGAACTCAGGGCCTGGTGCTGTCTCTGAGCTTTTTCGCTCAAGGTTAGTGCTCTACCACTTTGAGCCACAGCTCCACTTCCCATTTTCTGGTGGTTAATTAGAGATAAAAGTCTCACAGACTTTCCTGCCCAGGCTGGCTTTGAATTGTGATCCTCAGATCTCAGCCTCCTGAGTAGCTAGGATTACAGGCATGAGCCACTGGCACCTGGCTTCAGCTTCACCTTTTTTCTTAGTAAGTCCTGTATATGTCATCAAATTATGTGCGTAAGCCAACACAGGCCTTTCTTAGACAGAGCAGTGATTGTCTTCAAACTTTTTGCTCTAGAAATCTTTTATAGCTTTTGTAAAATCTGTTCACATATTTTCAAATCATCTCCAAGCTTTAAATATCTTTCCTTCTAAATTATAGAGTTGCAGATTTACCTCATTCAGGTCAGAAATTATTCCTAAAGAGAGTAGAAGCAGAGCATTATGGTATATGCCTGTAATTCTAACACTATGGAGTCTAAGGCAGGAGGACCATGAGTTTGAGGTCAGCCTAGGCTATGTAGTGAGACGCTGTCTCATCAAACAACTATCTGGCTAATGTAGACTGGCTTTTTCTGCTGCAAGAAAGGTAAATTTATGTTTATACAACCTACCTCTGAAGTTGAGAGAAACAGAACCACAGCTCAGGAAGCTGAACAGACATCCACACATCTCCTCTGCAATCTTAGAAAATCTGCATTCCCTCCATTTTCTCTGCTGGGTGGCCCATAGGTGTGTGTATCCCTAGAGTACACTCAGAGCCCAGTGGGGCTTTGCTTTTGCTTTATTACAAAAGCACCTTCAGGGCCTTTAGTTGAGAAAGGGGACATGGGAAAAGAAACCATGGGAATCATGGACCTATAACATTCTGTTTAACACAGCCTTGTTAGAAGATGTGGAGTTGAGGATTGAATGTCCGTTCTGCTTAACTGTTCATGCCTGTGAACCCCCCATCAAAGTGCTCCTCTGAGCCAGCCTACACCCTATCTTGCCGAACAGGCCAGGATTCGCAAGAATTCAAACAGGATTCGCAAGAATCCTACTAACTCAATGTAGCCAGAATCCTCCATCTCAGATTCACAGGCAAAATCTGATCAGCGTCCATTTCTCTACCAATCCACTAAGTAATATCTAATCACCCAACTTTCCTTCAGCAAGAATGCTGCTGGTTTAACCAGAGCACTACTTGTAACTTACCCACCCATGCTTGGCTCTATATTTCTACCTCCCACCTTGGCTGTACATTCTCACTTCCTTCTGAATCTGGAATTAGCTCAATCTTTCTTCCTTCCAACATAAGCCCATTCCTACTGTTATTAAAAGTGTAATGTCTCCAGGTGTCAGTGGTTTACCCTGTAATCCTGGCTACACAGGGGACTGAGATCTGAGGATTATGGTTCTAACCCACCCAGGGCATGAAAGTCTGTGAGAGAATTATCTACAATTAACCACCAAAAAGCCAGAAGTGGAGTTGTGGCTTAAGTGGTAGTGTGCTAGCTTTGAGCAAAAAAAGCTCAGGGATAGCACCCAAGCCCTGAATTCAAGACCCAGGACTGGCACAACATTTAAAAAACAAAAGCAAAAACAAAAATACAGTTTTATGTCATAAATAATGTTTATTAACATTCCATTAGGGCTTTAAATAACTGATGGAATACTTTTATTTTCCTAAAAAGACTTATTATATATATGCGTTGTGTACATGTTATAACATTATATAAATATGTATATTACATTGTGAATATGTAGCTAATTTAATACAGGTATATAAATTGTGATATATAAATACAGAATAATATATCAATACGTTGTATTATACAATGATATCATCTATAATATTAAATTGTTTAGAAGTGATGATTCATAAAAAATTTTTTTCCTAAGAAGAAGGATAGGGCTTATTGGTCATGACATATGTTATTTTGGTCATTCTACTACGAGAAATATTTAAAACTTGTTTTGTATTTAGTATGATTGATGTCTTGTTTTATTTTTAGGGATACTGGATCTTTGCTTTTTGACATAAGTATCCTTAGGTTTTCTTGATGCTTTGATTGAAAAATGTGGCTTTTTTTCTTAGCTTGAATTTAGCATGTGCGCACACACACACACACACACACACACACACACACACACACACACATTATGTCCAAGGGATGTTAAAGTCCCGGTGACATTGTTCCATTCTAAATTATTAAGATAGAGCTAACAAAGCTTTTACCTCCCCTACTTGACAATAAAAAAAAAACAAAGAAATCAAATTAAATTGTTAATTACACACCTATGATGATCATTTCTTTCTGAATCAACTTAGGTTGATAATGACTTTATATTCCTGTCCTTTAGGTTTTCTGTATCTAGAGATGAGACTCTAGCGCTAATTATTTGAAGCCCCTTTGATGTCTTTAGGATTCTACAATGTACCATCTGCACCTGCCTTAAAGACTGGTTTTCTCATTATGACAGTGAAGGCTGGTTGAATCTAGAAGAGTCATAAACATCCCTTTGTAGACTTGCTCTTGGGAGAGGAGATGAGAGACTGAGTGGAGGCTGTTCAGTAATACTCAGAACAAGCGGTGAAAGAGACAGGAATAACACCAGAGTTCCTTAAACCTTTTGCACCAATACAGGGCACTCGAGGAATCAAACCAACAAAGAATATTTATGGGATATTTGAGGGCAATCTTTTTCGTATAATAATTTTTTTTCAATAAAGATTTATTCAACAGTTCTTTTGCATACTAGACTTTTAAAAGGTATTTTTTCACAATAGAGCCACAGCTCTAGGAAAAAAAGAACACCTTGTCATTTCATTTCTCAGTGTTCTTTCTCTGTATTGGTTGTAAAATACGGCACTTAAACTGAGCACTGGTGGCTAATACTTGTTATCTTTGCCACTCAGGAAGCTAAGATCAGAGGATCACAGTTCCAACCCAGTCAAAGTAAATAGTTCTTTCCCTAGGCAACTTTTTTTTTGTAATATATATTTTTTTATTGTAAAGATACTGTATCTTACATTAGTAAGGTAATGAGTACATGTCCTATCTAGCATTGTTACCTCCTCCTTCGTTTAGGCTACCTTTTTAACTCATTCTCTTTTTGCAGAGGTAAATACTTTAAGTTCTAATTATTATTTAAGTTCTACTATTCTTTTCTAATTATTAACTTTGGAAAGTATCTACTGACTCTGTTATAAGGGATTGGAAGCATGATGATAAAAACCTCTAATTATTGCCTTTTACCTCTTAATAGTAACATTAAGTAATATTACCTCATAATATTTGGCCTTCCTAGTGGTTACCGTTTTTAGGTTTATGGACAATGTAGACAGCATATATATCTTATATATACATATATGTGTGTGTGTGTATATATATATATATATATATATATATATATATATATATATATATATATTTGTTGTTTGTGGGGCTTCAACTCAGGGCCAGGGCATTTTCCTTGAGGCTTCTATTTTATTTTATATTTTTTGTTCATGGTTAGCACTCTACCACTTTGAACCACAGCTCCACTTCTGTTTTTCTGGTAGTTAATTGGAGATAAGTATCTCACAGATTTTCTTACCCTGGATGGCTTCTAACTGTCATCTTCAGATTTCAGCCTCCAGAGTAGGTATGATTATAGGCATGAGCTATCAGTGTGTGGCAGACCTTATATTTTTTGACAGATTTTTTAAGATACTCTTACTGTCATATTGCTTTGTGCAATACATATTTAATAGCTAGGTCTACATATTTAATATATGTTTTCACATGGCCATAATATATAGCATTCACATTTCTAGTACACTTCCTTGTCTTTAAGCACCAGCTCCTGCTTGCCCACAGCATAAAGTCTAGATTCTCCAGTGCTTTAAATAAAGCTCTCAATCACCTGGCCCTATCCTTGCTCTCTGGCCTAAAGAGCAGTACAAAGAATTTGTGCTGACCTTATGTATACAGTGCCTTTTTATCTGCCTAGGACTTTGAGCATCTTGTTAATTCCAACTCAGGAACTTAAACATATTTTCTTCCTGGCAAGTTTGTACTTGTGCTTTAAGACCCAGCTTTATTGTATCCTTTTATCAATGCCTTCCTGTTTTTCACTTTCCTCGGGTCAGTCCCTCCCATAGTCTTTTCTTTGGGTCTCTATGAGGACATTTTCATATTGACTGAAATTGTACACACTTACGAATCTGCTTTCTCTTCAGATTGAGCATTTCATTTCTGTGTTTCTATTATTCAGGATTGTGTCCTTGCACAGCATGAATGAATCAATGAATCAACGAATCAATGACTGAACAAAATTTTTTTTAAAATTTAAGAAAATATTTTAACAAAAAGATCAACCATGGTATGGGAGGTTTTCTTTCTTTCCTAAATTTCCAGCCTGATTTATACTTGACTTAGAATATGCTATCTACCTTCTCAGGAGAAATAATTCAAGTAGAAAATTATTTCTGCTGGCATAACAGGTAACCACTCCTTCACTGAGCCCAAAAGCAAAGAAGAGTTGTATACCAGAACATTGTCTTTAATCAATAATATCAGTTTTAGTACTTTTAATTTATGATTTTTAAAAATAACAGCCTGTTTTTACTTTTGTGACTGATGTATGTCATCACTATTTGTAGACAGGAAACGGAGAGATTTATTTTCTGATTTCTTTTTCTTGTAAAGGGTCTTCCATATCTCCTCCTTCTTAACCTGGAGGCAGTTACTCTTCATGCTCCTTAGGAGATTTTCTTTTTTTTTTTTTTTTTGCAAATCCAATTTATTTATTGCTTTCTCTATTCAAATCACGGTAATATTTACATGATTGTTATTACAATAAAACCATCCACTTTCATTCATACACAAAGCAAATATGGTCTATTTTGCTCAAAAGTGAGCAAATACCAATTCCTAACAGAAAAAATTGAACACATAAGGCTGAACCAAAAGGAAATTAGGCAACCATATATATAATATTTGAAATTCAAAAGAATAGAACTAAATATGAAGAATAAACCATCAGAGGACTTCAATATAAGGTCACAAGAATTGTAGAGCTGGTGTACAATCAATAAAAAAATAAAAGGAGGAGGCAACAATGCTTGATAAGAAATGTACTCATTTCCTTAGGAGATTTTCTAGTCTTGGACTTCTGACCTCAGCCTGGCTAGCTAGTACCTTCTTGTCTTCACCAGTAAATGTCTTTCATGGGAATCCATTGTTTTTGAATACATGCTCCTTCCTCTTCTGCCACAAGCTGTGTTAAAGACAGTGGTTATTCTTAGGATTCAGGATACCTTTTTATTAGATTTCACAGAATCCACAAATACCTCATCAGAGTAACCTGCTTAAGTGTCCTACCATTGGCCAGTTCCTCCCTTTTCTGCCAATGTACTTAACGTCCACCTTTCCAGTAGGTGGACCTAGGTATTTTTTTCTGTCTAGAGCCCAGGAATGGGACATCATGGATTGTGGATAATCAGTACCATTTGAGTCAGCTTTGATCAACACAATACAATGGAAATTGGGGATTTCATTGATCTCATCGCGGTCCAACAGACCTGGTTTTTGCCTCAATTTGCCTCAGCTGAGGAGACCTATTTTGAAGCCTGAGGATACTCTTGGCTGTGGCCATAACTATGAAAAGTGATTTTTAGGAATGCATTATTTATGTGCATTTGTTGCTATAGATTGAAAACAGGGCCTCCTGCAAATAAAGCAAGAATGTACCACTGAACTACACTTCCATCCCTATTTGTATTTATTTATTTATTTCTGTGCTGGTACTGGCCTTGAACTCAAGGCCTGACACTCTCAATTATCTTTCTCTTTTCTTTCTCTTTCCCTCCCCCCTCTATCCCCCTTCCCTCCTTCCTTCCTAACTTCTTTCCTTCCTAACTTCTTTCCTTCCTTCCTTTTCTTCCTTCCTTTTCTTCCTTCCTTTTCTTCCTTCCTTTTCTTCCTTCCTTTTCTTCCTTTCTTCCTTCCTTTTCTTCCTTCCTTTTCTTCCTTCCTTCCTTCCTTCCTTCCTTCCTTCCTTCCTTCCTTCCCTTTTCTGTCATGGGGCTTGAACTCAGGGCCTGGGAACTGTCTCTGAACTCCTTTGCTCAAGGCTCTATCATTTGAAGCCACAGGACCACTTCCCAATTTTCTGGTGGTTAATTGGAGATAAAAGTCTCACACCCTGCTTTCACTATATTTGATGTCAGTTTAACTTGTGGAGGAGATGGGGAAAAACCAGTTGTTTAAGGATACAGGTGGACCTGTTGCAACAATGAGAAGTACAAGTTGTCATGTCCAAAACGAGCTTTACAACGTCGGTGGGGGGGGGAAGGGGGGGAAGGAGAAGGATTGGGATTGGGGGGGAGGGGGGAGGCTGGGAAGGGATGTGAAGGGTAAACACAGGAGGAGGCTGCAATGCTTGGTAAGAAATGTACGCATTATCCTGCCCATGTAATTGTAACTCCTCTGTACAGTATGTTCACAAATAAAATTAAATTAAATTAAAAAAAAAAGTCTCACAGACTTTCCTGCCTGGGCTAGCTTTAGACGGTAATCCATCCCTCAGATCGCAGCCTTTTGAGTAGCTTCAGGTGTGAACCACCAGTGCCTGGCTCAATTGTCTTTTTCACTCAAAACTGCTACTTTACCCACTTGAGCTACACCTCCACTTCCTATTTTTAGAAATTTAAATGACAATACAAAGTGATTTAAAAATCACTTGCAAGGAATATTTGTTATAAAGCACTGTAAATGAAATTAACTTGTCATTTATTTATTTAGTGAGGTGGATTTTATTGAAAAATTTTCAGGGAAAACAGAGGAAGAATTCTAAATCGCAAGTAATAGTTCATGTTTAAGTACCAAGTGGGCTTTGCTTCTCTGATAAAAGTTACTGTGTCCCCTTTTGTTGTCCCTTGAACTCTAGCATGAGGAATTTTCCTTCTCAACTTCACTGTGCCTGTAGATCTAGAGTTATGGAAACTGTTTTAAACAAATGACAAGCTCTCCTTAGCAGGCGATCTCACTGCAAATGCTAAGAAAAAGAAGAGTTGTCTTTTAAAAATTAGCATAGAGAAATAGTACAAGAGGTGTCATTGTAACAATTGCATTGAGGTGTGCAGTATACTTTGAACAAGTTCCTGAACATTCTTTCTCCCTCTATAGTTTTTAATGGGTTTCATTAAGGGTTTGTCTTCTTGTAAACTGTTTTTTTTTTTTTTTTCCTTTTTCAAAATCACTATACCTTTGTAAAGGAAAGTTCCTCAGACATGGGATTTATTTGAAGGGATTTCTTAGAAATTTGTGTAACTGATCTATTTTGAGTAAGCATAACACATAGCCACAGGCTCAGTTGAGTTGGCAACATTTCATTTCTCAGTTGACTACAATGAGCCCACATGCTGGTTTCCATCGCTAACTAGATTGCTGAATTCCTGCTGGTGTGAAAACGATTGAAGTCAGCGTAGAAACAACTCTGATGAATTGCACACTCAAATGCATCATAGTTCTGTGAATCCTGACACAGTGTGAGTTTTTAAAGGTAGTTAAGCAGCATGGGAACCACCTGTGAAAGGCATATTGTAAACCTGTGTAGACTTCCAGCTGCCCTGCAGGAGCATCTTTGGTCTAGGCGCTGTGGCTTTCTAGATGTGTGGCCTTGAGCAATTTATGTAAATGTCTCTAAGTCTCTCCCCCATCTGCCAAATAGAGAACATAAGTGTGAGTTGATGTGTACACTCAGCTTAGAAAAGTACTTGGCTCTCTATAAGTGTCCTAATGACTAACAATTCTTTCTTCCTTGTTTACCTTCTTGCTCAGTTTCTTTTGGCAGTACTGGGGCTTGAACTCAGGGCCCATGTACTGTCTCTTAGCTTTTTCACTCAAGGCAGGTACTTTACAAAGTTTTACAGTACATTTCACTGTTCCACTTCTAGATCTTTTGGTAGTTAATTGGAGAAAAGCGTCTCATTGACTTTCTTGATTGGGTTTACTTCAAACTGTGATTCTCAGATCTCAACTTCCTGAGTAGCTAAGATTTTAGGTGTGAGACACCAGTGCCTAGCACTAACTACTAACAGCAATTTTTTTTTTTTTTGTGAAGAACACATAGAAGCAAAAGTGAAGGGATTTTTCTGTGGTCATCCCTACAGAGTATTAAATATGTAATTTTAACTAAGACAGCAGTAGCACAATGGAGAAATTAATGCTATTTTAGGAATAACTTGGTTCTATAAAACTCAACTGTAAAGTTTACAAATATATTTTCAGAAGAGTTGGTTTCTCTATTGCTTTGTGGTTTTTCATTGGAGAAAGGTGACTGGAGGAGCCAGGTGATTTAGTTACCCAAGAATTCATAGAGCAAGTGTTTTCAGAATATACAAACTGTGATCATGAATTCAATATCTATAACACCAATTCTAGGCAAATAGTCAAATCATAGGGCTGAGTATTTCTTTAATTTTATATTGTATATATATATAAAGTTGGCCTTCTATGGATTCTATTTCTGGCTGATGAGAGGAGAACTGTTGCTTAGCAACCTGTCATTTCTGCTCTGCTGATGTGTGAAATGGAAAGCCAGGCAAATCAGAGGCAAATAATTCCATCCCTCAGGGGTGTTGAGTTACTGGTGTTAACAACCAAACTGGCTCCCATCTTCTGGGTTCCTAGTGTGGAAAGGATAAATATGAAGATGTATACTAATTATTTCAAAAGAACAAATTTTAATATTATATACAAAATAGAAAAATAATATTTCAGAAATTTAGAAACATATCTAAGTTTGGAAGTACATATTAAAAAGTTTTGAATAAAGCTGGGCATCAGTGGCTTATGCCTGTAATCCTAACTATTCAGGAGGCTGAGATCTGAGGATCAAAGCCAACGATGTCAGGAAAGTCTGTGAGATTCTTATCAACAATTAACTACCAGAAAACTGGAAGTGGTGCTGTGGCTCAAGCGGTAGAGTGCTCACCTTGAGCTGAAGAGCTCGGGGACAGTGCCCAGTCTCAGAGTTCAAGCCCCATGACCAACAAAAAGCAAGCAAGCAAGCAAGCAAGCAAGAAAGAAAAAGTTTTGAATAAGTCAGGTGCTGGTGGCTCATGCCTGTAATTCTGAGGATCATGGTTCAAAGCCAGCCTGAGCAGAAAAGTCCATTAGATTCTTATCTGCTAAGAAAAAGCCAGAAGTGGCACTGTGGCTCAAGTGGTAGAGTGCTAGCCTTGAGCACATAGAAGCTCAGGGACTGTGTTCATGCCCCAGGATTGGTACACACACACACACACACACACACACACACACACACACACACACACACACACACACACACACACACACATACACACACACACACACACACACACACACACACACACACACACACACAGAGTTTTGAGTAGAAAAAAAACTTTGCCTCTTAAAACACAGAGGAAAAACTCCAAAATATACTGTTATTGAGTTGTATACAACCTTAAAAAAGGCTTATATTTTTTGCAACTTACTATTTCTTTTATAAAAGGTTATCTTTTGCTTGCTTGCTTCTCTCATTCCTTATTACCTTCTTTATAAATCATGTTGCCTAGAAATTTCTAACTACTGGGTTCAAGAGACCTTCCTACCTCAGCCTTCCATGAAACTGAGACTACATAATATCACCACACTTGGCTATACTCTATAAACTTCTTTACATAACTTCCTTCCTTCCTTCCTTCCTTCCTTCCTTCCTTCCTTCCTTCCTTCCTTCCTTCCTTCCTTCCTTCCTTCCTTCCTTCCTTCCTTCCTTCCTTCCTTTTTTGGTGCTAATAGGGTTTCAATTTAGGGCCTAATGCCTATTCAGCAGATACTCCACCCCTAAGTCACACCTCTAGCCCTTTTTCTGTCTGGTTATTTTTGAGATAGAGTTTCACTTCCTGCCCAGGCCTATGCTTGTACCAAAATTGCTGATATTAAGTTTCTCATTATCACTTGGATGACAATCATGTACCATCATGCCCAGCTATTAATTGGGAAGGGGTCTGGAGTGTATGTCCAGGTTGGCATCAAACATCAATCCTCCCAATCTCAGCCTCCCAAACAGCTAGGAGTATAGTCAGCAGTGAGCCACTGGTACCCAGCTTCACTTCACTATGAAAAGAGACTAAGTTTTATGGTGGTGAGAGATGGTGTGGTGATGAAAATTTCTGGGCTGTTGCTAACAAAATCTGACCACCTAACTAGAATTGGAGAGTGTTTGTTGGAGTGAAATATTTGCTGTTGGTGTGCTCAGAATTGATGGGGTATTAGAGAGCTAGACCTGGGTGCCACAGAAGACTTCTGGTAGCAGAGCCATCACTAGTTCCTTGTCTCTTATGTTTTAACAACTCAAGGAGAGCAGCACTATATAGCTTCTTCTTCTTCAGCCTGCTCCTTGGTGAGGGTGAGTGGGGGCCATGAGCAACCTGGCATTGACAGGATGTTTCCTAAGGGGAAGAAAAAATGTAGGAGATACATATATAGAGATATATACATATATAGAGATACATATATAGAGATATAGGCATTGCTTGTGGAGATTAGACTAGTATGGAAACTATAGACTTATAAGTGGCTGAGATCTGAGGATCATGGTTCAAAGCCAGCCTGGGTAGGAAAGCCTCTGAGACTCTTATCTCCATTTAATCACAGAAAAAGATGGGAAAGGTGCTGTAACTCAAGTGGTAGAGTGCTAGCCTTGAGCAAAAGGAGTTTAGGAACAGCACCCAGGCTCAGGATAATGCCAGGACCATAAAAAATCCCTTATATAACTCTCTATTGCTTACCGTCAATTTCTTTTTTTTGGGGGGGGGGGTCCGGTTGTGGGGCCTGAACTCTGGGCCTGGGCGCTGTCCCTCAGCTCTTCAGCTCAAGGCTAGTGCTCTACCACTTGAGCCACAGTGCCACTTCGGGCTTTTTTCTTTTTGCTTATGGAGTGCTGAGGAATCAAACCCAGGGCCTCATGCATACAAGGCAAGCGCTCTACCACTGAGCCACCTTCCCAGCCCCCTTACCATCAATTTTTCTGTGACCTAATTGTGCATCTGTGTCTGTATGTATATTTGGTGGTACTAGAATCTGAATTCAGGGCTTTGTGCTTGCTAGGCCAGTGCTCTACCACTTGAACCATGACCACAGATCCTAATTGATTCATTTTCCCTCATATTCCTCACCTCTAAAATGAATATAAAATCATTAAATTCTTGAATTGACTATGGCCTATAAAAATTACCATTAGTTGGTGGTACTTACCTCTGTTCAGCGTGAGAGGAAATATAAGTACAGTCAGAGTTTATAAAACATTATTGTTTGTGTACTTTCATCTATAATTTAATTTTGTGCTTTAAAGCTTTATAATATCCAGGAAGATCAAAGACATTGAAAAAAAATCTACAGAGCCACAAAATTAAATCAAGAAGAGAACAAGTTATGGAGTCTGTTTTCATACAATGTGGAAGCAAGCCAACATGTAACAGGCCTAATTATTTCTTTTATATCACTAGATTTGTTTCAAAGAAAAAAAATCATTAAATGGTGAAAGAATTTGCATGTATTTCTTTGGTAAAATATTCTAGCTTTCCCTCACTTGTTTGTTGACAATATTCCTTGTCATTTAACCTTAAAGATACACACACACACAGACACACACACACACACACAGACACCTATACCCACAAAAACAAATGAACAAACAAAAATCTCTGTTCCAATCTGAACCTGCCATTTGGCATATTCCAATAGTATACTGAAAACAAGTTAAAGTTCCCAAATCTTCTCTTTGTTGAGCTATCAGGTTGATTCCTAAACAAAGGCCAACATAAAAGCGCCTTTCTCACACACTAGTCAAACTATATGACAGCGAATATAGCACTTTCACTGTGTCAGGGTTCAGGTTCTTTCTGACTTCTCAGCCAGACCAAGATTGGTGCAAGCAGACAGGGCTCTCCCAGCCTGGTCTCTGGGGAGGCTCGTATTCTAAAAACAGTCTTTCCCAAGGCCTTCTTGGCAAAGAAGAGTTGGGGAGGAGGAGAAATGGGAGAAGGAAAAGGAGGAGAAGGGAGAGGAGGAAAAGGAAAAGAAGGGGGGAGAGGAAAGGGAAGGAAGAGAAATAATTAACTTTCATCTCAGAGTTCTAATACACTCAGAAAGAGAGTATTTAAGGGCATCTTTGCCATCTTTAGGCTCCTTATTACATTGACATATTGCTGAGGTCTGATATATAAACCCTTAAAATATGTATGTGTGCACATATATATATATATGTATCACCACCCACATACATACATACATGCACACATACATATATATGCGCACATATATATTACTACTCCTATTTTATTATTACTACAACTACTACTATTATTCCAGTCTGGGACTTGAACTCAGGACCTGAGAGATGTCCATAACCTTCTTTTGCTCAAAGTTAGCACTCTACCACTTGAGCCACATCTTCACTTTTAGCTTCTTTTGGGGGGGGGGTCCGGTTGTGGGGCCTGAACTCTGGGCCTGGGTGCTGTCCCTCAGCTCTTCAGCTCAAGGCTAGTGCTCTACCACTTGAGCCACAGTGCTACTTCTGGCTTTTTTCTTTTTGCTTATGTGGTGCTGAGGAATTGAACCCAGGGCCTCATGCATGCAAGGCAAGCGCTCTACCACTGAGCCACCTTCCCAGCCCCAGTACTATTCTACTATTACACACAATTTTACAATAATTTCAAAGTAGCTTCTGGAAAAAAGAAGCCTTGGGAGAGCAGCTATTTGTCAGGTTAAATTTGTTTTGATATGTGTCTTTCCAATCTTTCAAATATATTCTCTACCTACCAGCCTTGGTTCTTTCTTACTATTCATTTAGGAGGAGCAGGGTTTTTTTGTTTTTTTTTTTTTGTTTTGTGCATTACATAATAAAAAAATAGCTATTTAACTTTGAAAAGTAAAACTCATTGTGTGAATTGTCCTTGTGAAACTTTCTCCCAACTTTTCTGGTTTTGCTTCTCTGCTGCCCCTGAAAATTTATTGTACCTACTTTCTTCATGGGCTATGCATGGGCTGATAAACACTTAGGGACTTAGTGTTCAGCCTCACTCTTCAGAACAATGGAGATGATACTGTTGCCTTAAAGGTTATCAAAGGACAAAGAGGAGTCAGGCTACTCTTCCCAGTGATTTTTGGCTTGAACTGCTGAGATGAGGGAGAGGCAAAAGAGAAAGACTAGGCTGATAGGGAAAGACAACCCAGCGGAGATATCACTCCTACCTCTTCCTGAAGACCCGGAGAAACAGATTGCTCTGATGGAAGCAGAGCACTTGACAAACCTGGAGCAGACCTGCATAGAGAACAGGTACCATCCACCTGGGGTAAAGTACAATCGGGCTCATCCGAAGGGATATAAAGGGGGACCCCACAAGCCTATGTCAGAATGCAGATGTCTGGGCTTCACTTCTCACTCTCTTGCACTGAGAAGTCTGTCCTCCTCCTCCTCCTCCTCCTCCTCCTCCTCCTCCTCCTCCTCCTCCTCCTCCTCCTCCTCCTCCTCCTCCTCCTCCTCCTCCTCCTCCTCCCTCCTCTTCCTCCTCCTCCACCTCTTTTCTTTTTCCTCTCCCTCTTCCTTTTTCCCTTCTCATTCTTGTTCTCCTCCTTCTCCTCCTCCCTCTTCCCCTGGGAAGCAGGTGGACAAGACCTTACATGGCATAAGGTGGCCCCTCCAGCTGAAATCCTAGTTAAGGGTCTTATGCCAACCTGCTGGCAGCCAAGAGACATTGCTCAGCTTCATTGGGGCCTGACTCTCACTTTCAAATAAACTTTGCCTCTGCTCCCATAATTCTTCATAATAATTCTGCTTCCTGCTTCATAATTTTTTATCTGGTGGAGAAAAATAACACACCCAAGATCCCTAGATGGTCTCTGTGATGGAAGCTAAGTTGAGCCAGAGGAGGTAAAGTGGCAACTCTATTAGCTCATCTTATGAAACTACACAAAAAAGGAAGGAACCACAGAGAGGAGAAATCTGGTGGCAGAAAGACTCATGTCCTATTTCCCTTAGGTATGTTATCTTCAATCTCTCACACCTATTTTTCCCACTAGAATATCTTACTCCCAGCTTCTCTCTAGGATTGGAAAGGGTTCATTTTCTCTAGAAGCTTTTTTTTTTTTCCCTGGCTGCTGGTTGCTGTCCCTAAGCCTCCTTTGTACTCAAGGCTAGTGCTCTATCACTTGAACCACAGTGCCACTATGGCTTTTTCTGAGTAGTTCATTGGAGATTAAGAGTCTCGTGGACTTTCCTGCCTAGTCTGGCTTTGAACCACGATCCTCAGATCTCAGCCTGCTCAGTAGCTAGGATTTACAAGTGTGAGCCACTGGCACCCAGCTAGAAGCTACTTTAAAAAACAATCCTAGGCTCATGAATGTGGGAGGCCTGGGAAGAAGATGGCAGTGTGTGTGATAATTAGCAGCCATCAACAGAACCACATCAGTGGAGTCAGAGCAGGTCCCTAGGGAAGTGGGAACAGGGTCACCAAAGCCAAGAAACAGCCACAGCCTTGGTGTGTCCTTCAACTGCAAAGAGCTCAGAGCAGATATGAAGTGCTAAACAACGGACACATTCTGTTGCCAGATTTTTTTTTAAACGTTTATCATTGCCACCCAAGACAAAAATAAATAAGGATGATCTTTACCCTGAAAAGTTCATAATCTGCAGAGGGCTTAGAAAGGGCACAGCTAATTAAGATTCAAGAGAAAAGATATTAATTAAAACAAAAAAAATGCTCTGGAGAGTTTAGTGTAGCCAATTGTAGGAAAGGCCATGTAGATGTTTGTCTCTTGAGGAACATCAACATTTTGCTGGACAGAGATGGAACTTTGGACAGGGGACATGAGGACACTGTATTTGCTGAAGCCACATGAGGACATCCGGTATTCAGGTGAGATGGACGAGGGTTTGGAAGCTGCAAACAGATGGTGTGGGTTGGAGTTGTACTTTGGAGGTCCTTGAACTCCAGGTTAAAAACTGTGTACCAATTATCCCCCCCATTTTCTCACAGAAACAAGTAGGAGCCCCAAAGTGTCTTTGGAAAAAGAAATTTAATCTCTAGCCACATGTAATGAGGGGAAGAAGCCAGCAGTAACTGGTAGGACTCACAGATGCCTGCTGCCTTTTGTTTTTCCTAAGAGCACTGAAGAAATATAAAGAAAAGATTAACATGGAAAGTTGACAACATAAGGCTTAAGATGGAAAAGTCAAGCAAGAAGATATACCTGCTTTTGAACAGGGTCTCACTATGTAGTCCAGGCTGACCTCCAACTTGAGATCCTCCTCAATTAGCCTTCCAGATGGTAAGATTACAGATGCATGCTACCATACTTGGCCAAGAAAATAATTTTTAAACCATTGATAAACTAGTGGTACTCAAGGAGGCCCAAGAGCATCATCTCCACCTATTTGTTAATAATTCAGAATCATGAACTTCATCCCAGTTTCTTTCTTTTGTATATTTTTTATTGTAAAAATACTGTACAGAGGCATTACAGTTACATGAGCAAGGTAATGAATACATTTCTTATCCTCCTTCGTTTTTCTCCTACCATCCCTTCCCTCCCACCTCCACAACTACACAACTACACTCCCCTCCCACCTAAACGATAAAGTTCATTTTTCAATATTGTGTCTTGTACATTTCATTGTTACAATGAGTCAAGTGTATCTCTATTTAAACATTTTGTTTTTTTCCCTTGCCCTCCCCAAATTATACTGACATCAAATACAGTGAAAACAAGGGTTATACTGTGGGGGAGGAACATACAAAGCAACAAAAACATCACATTCATCCCAGAGTTTCTGAATGAGAAACTAGGAGTAGGGCCTGACAATCTGTTTTATAAGCGAGATAATTCTGATAAATACTAATGTTTGAGGACCACTGTGTGGTAGCTGAAAATGGCACCTCACCAAATACCCACAAATCCAAATATCCACCACCAAAAGAATCCGTGTGTGTGTGTGTGTGTGTGTGTGTGTGTGTGTGTGTGTGTGTGTGTGTGTGTGTGTGTGTGTGGTTTTTGTTTTGTTTTGTTTTGTCAGTTGTGGGGCTTGAACTCTGGGCTTGGGTACTGTCCCTGAGCTCTTCAGCTCAAGGCTAGCGCTCTACCACTTGAGCCACAGCTCCACTCCTGGTTTTCTGACTGATTTATTAGAGATAAGAGTCTCACAGACTTTCCTGCCCAGGCTGGCTTTGAACCATGATCCTCAGATCTCAGCCTCCTGAATAGCTAAGATTACAGGCATGAGCCACTGGTGCTGGGCTATGTGTGTGTGTTTTGTTGTTGTTGTTTTGTGTTTGTTTTTGTGCTAGTACTGTGAATTGAACTCAGAGGTCCTGGACACTATCCTTTTGCTTTTTCACTCAATGTTAACACCACGAGGTTAAATCAACCTCCACTTCCAGATTTTTGGTGGTTAATTGGAGAGAAGTCTGGCTTTGATTCTTGGATCTCAGCCTCCAGAATGGCTAGGATTACAGGTGTGAACCAGCACCAGCACCTGGCTTCCACATTGTAATCCTCAGAACCTGTAAACATTGCCTTGTTTGGAAAAGAAAAGGTCTTTGCAGATGTGTTTGAGACAAGCGCATATTCTGGATTTTCTGGTTTAGTCCCAAAGGTCATCACAAATATCCTTCTGAGATAGAAGATTGCACATCCACAAATGAGGAGGAGGTAAGAAGACTATGGAGGAAGAGCCTGAAGCAATGAGTCCCAAGGAAAGAAATGCCAACAGCTGTCAGAAGCTGGAACAGGAAGGAAATGGATTCTCTCTTAAGCAAGAGGAAAGAATGCAGATGCCTTTGCTTTCAGTTCAGAGACACTGATTTCAAACTTCTGATCTCCAGATCTCCAGAACCATGGGGAAACAAAATTCTGGTTTTGCATGCCACCAAGTTTGTGCTATTGTTACAGCAGCCACAGGAAACTAATGCATACTGAAATAAAGAAGACCTGTATGACTAGAGCACTTGAAAAGTTTATTATCAAGCTTATACTAATATTGTCTTTTTAAAACCTTCTAAAATGGTGATTTCTTGGTGTCTTATAAAATTTGCCATGTCTAAAACATTTTTTAACAGTTTGACCCCCTATAGTAAAGTATAGCAATTTTCATCAAAGATGGCCTTTCTGTATACCTTGATTTGCATATGCTAATCCCACAGGAAATGAAACAAATTCTGTGGATAATAAAATCAAACAGGAAGCATTTTACTTATAGGTAAGATTTGCATAGGTTAGCAAGCTGAAACAGAATCTCACATATTTACAAATGTTTTTGGTAAAGAGTGGAATTTACTTATGAAAAGAACACTTTATAAATAAATATGGAAAGACATCTATGCAACTTGCTATCTGAGACACTAATAATTATTTATCTTGTGCTCCAGGCTTTTCAGAAGACAAGTAACTGGCCCAAGGTTACAAAACAGGTGGTTGCTGGGTTTGAAATTATATATTACCTACTTCTTCTGTAGAGTTGTTTCCAGGGATCCAGACTTCCTGAATGAGGAACACAGGATTCGTGCATGTGGTTACAGCAGTCACCCCTTCTTAATGGAAGGTGAATTCCAAAACTATGGGTAGTCCTCAATCCTGTAATTTGATACCTTTCCTACTGGGGCCACAACATTATCAGTTTAAGGCATAACAGCAAAAGTAACACAATAATTTTCTTCTCCTCAATTTCATGTACAAATGATGCATTCATTCTGTACTCATTAGCAACTTCAGCACATATTTTTTTTTCTTTCTTCATTGAGATCTTTCAGCTTTTCATTTACAGGAAACATTTAAAATTTCCTTTCATGTATCTGAGTTACTGGCATTTTTTAGTATTGTGCTTTGGGACCACAATAAAGTAACATAAGTGTTACTTGAATATAAGAAATAATGTTGACATTGTGATAGTCAGTCTGTTAACCTGTTCAGCTGCTAAATGACTAACAGGCAAGTATCTTTTTTTTTTTTTTTTGGGTCCGGTCATGGGGCCTGAACTCTGGACTTGGGCACTGTCCCTCAGCTCTTCAGCTGAAAGCTAGTGCTCTACCACTTGAGCCACAGCGCCACTTCCGGCTTTTTTCTTTTTGCTTATGTGGTGCTGAGGAATTGAACCCAGGGCCTCAGGCATGCAAGGCAAGCGCTTTAACCACTGAGCCACCTTCCCAGCCCCAGGCAAGTATCTTATCCAGGATGGACACACTGGACAAAAGCATTTATGTCCTGTAAATAACAGCAACATAGCTGAGATTTTTTTTCATCATAATCAGAATGTCATATAACTTAAAACTTATAAATGGTTTAGTTTGTGTGATTTATTTATTTAGTGCCAGTCCTGAAGCTTAAATTCAGGGCCTGGGCACTGTCCCTAAGCTTTTGTGCTCAAGGCAACTGTTCTACCACTTTGAGCCACAGCTCTTTTTCTAGCTTTTTGGTAGTTAATTGGAGATAAAAGTGTCCTGGCCTTCTCTGCCTGGGTTGGCTTCAACAGGATCCTCAGATCTCAGCCTCCTGAGTAGCTAGGATTTTAGGCATGAGCTACCAGCATTTGGCCTAAATTGCTTATTTCTACAACTTTACATTTATTATTCTCAGGCAACTACAGCCCTGGAAAGTGTGTGTAAGAGAAGAACACTAGAGTTATATTCTAGCTCAGACAATCTGTTGTCTATTTTATTCAATTCAATAAGCATTTGACAAACAATTACCCTATGCCTGGAATAGAATGGTGCATATGAATCTGGGGAAACAAATATGCCTGACATATTGCTATAAAGGAGGAAATGTCTATGTCATGAGTAAGTAGAGGAATGAATAAAGCCAAATGCCCCAGTCTGGGAGACTTGGTACACACAAAACTTGAAGTTTAATGGGCTGACTCAGGAGGTGAAAGTTGGAAAAGCATTCTAGAAGTTAAAAGGACGTGGGGGAGGGTGAGGAGGGGGGGTGGTGGAGAAAGGAGTATGATTGCAAGAGAAAAAGTAGCATCTGTGACCAGGAGCAAACGCTGTGTGAGTAGCCAGAAGCACTGTGCATGTGCTGGTGAATAATAGAAATTGGCCTATTTGTGCTTGCCTGGCCTCATACCATTAAACAGCAATGAGCACTTATTAATAAGACTCTATTGCACCCTAGAAAAGGAAGAGAAAAGCAGTACTCAGATAAAAATTAAAACACATTATAAAAAACTCATTCTGTCCAGTTTTCCCATTTTAGTCTTCTGGGAGCTTACAGCTCCTGTGTTTCCTGAGAATCAACAGGTATGTGTGTATATGTGTAAATGTATTTCAACAGCTGTCTACACATTTCCTCTTACGGAAAGGAGTGTCTTCATTTAGGAAAATGTTTTCAAGAGCTCAAGATGAGGACTCAGTGTCTAAAAAGAATTGTTCTCATTCCCTGACTTATGAAATGGTAACCCCTCTGTACAATACCTTAATAATAAGAATAAAAGCACTTTTTACAAGTTCAGGATAAGGACTCAAGTGTATATTGACATGAAAAAAGCAAGATTATATTCGGGCCATGAATTTGGGGGAGGGGATTAACTAGAAAAAGAGGAGGAGAAGAAGTGGGGTAGAGCCTCAGGAAAAGGACTATTGGCCAGAAACTTCTAGGGCCAAGGTGGTTGAAGGGCCTTTAAGAATAAGGATATGATCAGTATGGTGGCACAAGCCTGTAATCCTAGCCTCTGGAGGAAGGAGAATCAAGGTCATATTCAAGGTCAGGCTGGATTACATAGTGAAAACGTGTCCTAAAACCCAAAAGAAAACAAAGGTATTTGATTCTTGTAAATTATTCCCAGTGCTTCTGTATAGATCTTCTCTATTGCCCTGAGTTTTCTATACAAGTTAGTTACACTCAGAACCTTGAGTCAGTGGAATTTTGGGGGAAGAAAGTAAAATGAAATGTGGATGGGAAGGAATCAGAACTGTGTCTGGCATGGGCAACAGCAACTGGCAATCACAGTCATGCAGTGGCAAGATGATCTGTGGATCAGACTCATTTTAAGCTCTTGATGACAAAGAAAGATCTAGGCACACAGTGTTCCTTCCTACACTCCAGTCAGTGGAGAAATTAGGGAGGACATTGAGTTTCCCATTGCTTGTTGGATAGGACTACAGCCAATTTCACTTGGCCTGCATAAGACGTGGTAACCCCTGCCTATATCTGGATTATACCAGTTTACCATCAGTCACTTACAATGCTGTTTTAGTCTCTACTTCATTGGAGCTTCTCTGTCACCACAGAAAGGCCTTTCTCTTGGCAGAGAATTACCTGGAAATAGAGCCAGCTCCTGCAGAATTAGGTAGAACTGGACAAGCTAAGAGTACTGTCTCCAGACAGTGACTCAGATTTGGCTTCTCTTGGTTCCAGATCCTATTTTCTGTTTACCAAGAGATTCGTCGTGGTTTCCAAATTGGTCTTCCATACCAGCAGGACTAGGTTAAGCAAGTGAAGGTGCTGGGTTTGGGTTTTTCCATGCCCTGTAAAGTGATTTTCAGCAGCAAAGTGACAATGTACTTCCTCCTTTACAACTACCCAAGGAATTACTGAGGGAACTATAACTTGTATGATCTGATTGCTTGTCCTGACATAAGTGCACCAGACATATGGCAACTGGAGTAGATAATTCAACTGCTTTGTTTTGTTTTGTCAGTGTAAGGGTGAATTCAGTGTTGTTTGATTAACCATATTTGTTAGATTTTTGAATTAATTTAATTTAACATCTGTTTAATAAATAGCCAGCATGCATTTGGCTACAGAAAGCTACATTTGGTATTTCCAAGGAAATCAAGACGGGCTTGGAAATATTTAGTCTTTATAAAAAAGGGGGGGCTTGAATCTGGTTTTATTTTTTTAGGCTTCAGTGCATTTTTATTAGGATATAGTTTTTAGTGTATTCAAATATAAGGAAAGAACAAAAAGTCTTTATAGGCCTGGAAGTGCTATCATGGGAGATGCATTTGTTTGTTTGTTTATTTGCTGTTTAAGTGGAGATAGAGTCTCAAGAACTTCTCTGCTTGGACTGGCTTCAAAAGGAGATCTACCAGGTCTCAGCCTCCTGCATCACTAGGATTACAGGCACGAATCAACACCCTGTGGCTTGAGAAGGTATTTTAAAAGCTGAAGTCATAGTTGATTTTTGTTCTCCCCTTTGTGGGGAAGTGATTTGATTATCTTATACTGTCTCGACTTCCTCAGATACCAGTCAGATCATATTTTCCCCAGTGATAACAAAGACATTCTTGAAAACACCATACTTAACTTTTAAATGAAGAACCAGTGTTTTGGTTAGCTGGATTACTATATGTAATTTGTGCTAATTATTCTTTAGAATTTAGTATATAAGATAGTTGTTTATATTAAGAACAATCCTCTAGCTGGAAAAACTGTATTACTCTCACAAAAGTTTATAATATGAAATATGCTGATGAAAACCATCTGTAAGAGTATTTAGTGCTTTATTAGTTTTTCTTTTCAGGTAGTAATTCAATTCAAATAAAGAAGCAGCTTACCATATGATGACCTATTTCTCTGTGTCATGATTAATTTCCATCTTGTCAAGGTTTGTTCTGTGTAAAATTTCATACATATAATCCCAGTTACTCAGGAGGTAGAGGCAAAAGGATCTCAAGCTCAAGGCTAGCTTAAGCAAAACTAGTGAAGAGACTATGTCTCAAAACCAGAGTGCTGGGTACTCAGCTTGAGTGATAGCATGCTTGCCTAGCAGATGCAAGGCTTTAGCCTCAGCGCTGAAAACAAACAACAATTGCATATAAAAGAGCATAAAGACTAGCATGACCGTGGTAAAGGCTGTGATTAGAAGATAGACATCTAGCCAACAATGGCATACTGTCCCTAGCTTGGTCCTCCAAGTTTACTGATGCCTGAATGCCACAGTGAATGTGTGATCCCACAGTGGTAGGCATGCTTCTCCCCAGTATTGACTGGTGCATGTGCTTCAGAGAGTGATGATACCCCCTCAGGAACACCATAGCCAGAAAGGATGGTATAATCAGGGGGCGTGTTTTCAACTGCTCAAACATTTCTTTCTCCATGATGCTCACCTGGAACTTAATATTATTGAGAACGAAAGAAGTCAACCATTCATTATTTCTTACTGACAAGATATGGAACAAAGCAATAATGACAATTATTAGGAAAATAATTTCCAGACTCTTTACTAGATCTGATTTATTCTTTTTATTGTCTTTAGTTATACAAAGGACTTGCTACTTAACAAAGCAGTTTATAAATACAATGCATCTTGATTAATGTCACCTCTTTCAACATCTTACTTTTGTAGGATATACCTTGAATTCTTAGCTGCACTGTCCCCTCTTCACTTTGACCTCATCCTGCCTTCTTCAAGTACCTACTTCCTGGTGTTTATTTTGGTGAACATTGAGTTTGCTTTTCTAAAGAATTACACTATCCAAGAGATTACAACCATGACACAACCATGTTCATTGAAACACTATTCACCATAGCCAAGATATGGAATCAG
Organism: Dipodomys merriami; assembly: GCF_024711535.1. Lineage (NCBI taxonomy): Eukaryota > Metazoa > Chordata > Mammalia > Rodentia > Heteromyidae > Dipodomys > Dipodomys merriami. The sequence continues at coordinate 6,766,716 of NW_027203826.1, forward strand.
CCCAGATGCTCCTCAATGAGTGAACAGATCAAGAAGATAGAGTACATATTCACAATGGCTTTTTCACTCATCCATTAGAAAAAACGATATTGTACCATTTATGAAGAAATGGAAAGACCTGGACAAAAATTAAATGGAGTTAAGTAAGGATCAGAGGGACAAAGGATGCACATTTTCCCTTATCTGTGGTTTATTTTTGAAGACACCAAAAACACAGAGGAGGTGAGTGCAAAATTGTTGCATAGCACATAAATTTGAACTTCTGAATTATGGGATTGAATATTATAAAGTTCTGTTTCCAAACTCTTTGAACAACATTAGGAATAAACACATCACGAACAACCATGATAAGTAAAATGTCAGCATGATGACAATAAAGCTAGAATGTTGTAGAGAGTTTGGTGGAGGTGGGGGGGGGAGTGCATTCAATTGACTATCTGGAGATGTTTCTAGGATTACCTGCTAGAGTTGCATTATTCAATGAAGACAACAGCAAAACAGTATTGTCCAGCTAAGACAAACCTCAAAATCACAGCTGTGGTTAGAATGTCTCCTGTGAAAGTCATGTTAAAATTTGCTGTGTGTCAGTATTAGGAGGTAGGACTTTAAGAGGTAGTTAGGATAGGAGTGCCTGGCCTCAGGAATAGATTCGTGCTTTATCCTTGGACTGATTTCCAGATAGAAATGACAAGTTTAGCCAGTTTCCTCTGTCTCCCTCCATTGAGCTTGCTCACCCAGCTGCCATGTTATGATAGAGCATGGAAGTCTTTGCTGAGTGCTGGTACTGGGCTCTTGGACTTCTTTGCCTCCAGAACTATGAGCTAAAGATGGTGCCATGATGGGAAATTGCCCATTCTGTCATAGCAGCAGACTATCACAGACTATAAGAACTGTTTTAGAATTGGAGTTGGAACAGGCTTGAAAATCATCTGGTCTATCCCAACTGCTGTACAGTACTTACTTGATGTTCTAAATATGCCCATTTCAAGCAGTAGCCTTTTTAGATTTATTTATAGGAAATAATCTTTTGGAAACGTCTCTTCATTCTGGCAACCAATTAACCTTTTCATCCTAGCTATCATTAGAGAAGATTTTCCCATTTTTTCTTTTCTTCCATTGTGCACTTTATGTTTTTAAGTATAATTTTATAGTTATTATGAAGGTGTTATACAGGGGGGTTATTGTTGTTATTAAGGTGTTATACAGAGGGGTTACCATTTTATAAGTCAGGTACATTTCTTTTGGACAATGTTACCCCTTCCTTTGCTTAAGACTTTCCTGTTTTTGTTTTTGTTTTTGTTTTTTTTTAATGAAAGTACCACATGCAATGCTATAGGGTACAGGATTGACTAATATTGACTGGAGTTCTGGTTTTAAGAACATTCCAGTCTAGTAGACTTTATATACAAGTATTCTTTGGGAGGCATTATCAGGAAGTCTTCAGGGAAGAGACAGAAATTGAGATTTTTGGTTCAGTCAGAATTTGAGCTTTTCCTAGGATGGCCTATAAAATAAGTAAAATTCTGCCACATGGGTAAAGAATTCAACAGGACCCAGGTTATCGGCTTACATGGAATTTCCCATAAGGCAACAGCAGAGAGCTTTCCGTTCTAGGACGTGGTTTGAGAATATAAATTGTTGCTCCTTTTGAGGCTGTTAGTAATTCTCTTTTTACTAACAGGCTCTTACTAATCCCTGTTCCCTTCCCCCAGAATAATTTTGTGTTGAATAGAAAAAAAAAACCCAGAAGTAAAAAGAATTATTGGATACAATCCTAAATCATTTCCATTTTGAAGCATAATAACCAAAGGAAACATTTTAAAGGTTCTTATGTTCATAAAATTTAAAAAGGAATAAAGGAAAACATAAGCAACATTAATTAATTACTTAATTGATTAATGATTCTTAGGACTGGAGATTGATCTCAGGATCAATTTCAACCACCTGCACCACATCTCCACCCTTTCTTTGCCTTGATTCTTGAGGGAGGATTTTACTTTACATCCCAGTCAGCTTAGGCTCTGTCTACCTACTTGTACTTCTGGTTGTTGGGGATAAGAGATGTGTTTCATTGCACCCAGCCATTGAGTGAAAAAGTTTCACTAACTTTTATGTCTGGAGTACCCTGGAAACTCAATTCTCTAATCTCTACCTTCCCAAGTAGCTGATACTACAGGCTTGAGCCACTGTGCCTGGCCATAACCCTCCTTTTATCCTGTAGCATACAAATGCTTTAAAAGTATTTGTTCTTCCTCTAAAAAGGAAGGACTTTGGCATGCTTGAATGATGGGGGCTTCAAGTCTGAGGTGTTTTGATTCAGTCTCTGAAGGTGCCACTTGGGTTACTGTGTAGATGAAGGCTCTCCTAAGCATTTCTTTTCCTCTGGGCAGTGCAGACCCAGGTCTGCTCTGTCTCCAAGGGTTTTTGGTCCTTCCTTCCTTCCTTCCTTCCTTCCTTCCTTCCTTCCTTCCTTCCTTCCTTCCTTCCTTCCTTCCTTCCTTCCTTCCTTCCTTCCTTCCTTCCTTCCTTCCTTCCTTCTTCCTTGTTTGCCAGTCTTGGGCTTGAAGTCAGGGCCTGAGCACTGTCCCTGAGTTTCTTTTTACTCAAGGCTAGCACTCTACCACTTGAACCACAGCACCACTTCTGTCTTTTTCTGTGTATGTGGTACTGGGGAGTCAAATCCAGGGCTTCATGTATGCAAGGCAAGCATTCTACTCTAAACCACATTCCCAGCCCTCCCAGGGTTTTCTTGATGGGCATAAGGGGAAGGTTTTTGTGCATATGCAAACACATGGGTAGAATGCTGCCCCTTCCACCATTAACCCACAAGATAACTGATCCAGTTCACTTTTCCTTCTACTATTTCTTTTTCTTCTACTATTTCTGTTCCTAGCAGAGTAAATGTGCACACTTGTGATTGTGTTTTGAGACAAGGATGGACAGGAGATGAGTTTTTAGCACAGGCTCACAGTCTCTTCCCTTTCTTTTGCCAGTTCCAGAGGGCTCAAGCCTTGCTCTCTTGCTTAGCTTTTTTGCTCTATGCTGGCACTCTATTACTTGAGACATGTCTCCACTTCTATCTTTTTTTTTTGTAGGCTAATTGGAGATAAGACTCTAGAGAATTTGTTTGCCTGGGCTGTCTCTGAACCTTGATCGGAGGGATTATGTTGCCTTCCCAAACAAGAAAAGTTCCTAGCATTGTAGTCTTGAGAATTAAACTCAAAGGTCTCTGCCTCCTAGCAAGTGCTCTACCACTTGAGCTATGTCCCCAGTCTTTGTTCTGCTTTTTTGACACAGGATCCCACTATGTAGCCAAGGCTGCTTCAGCCACTCAAATGCAGGGATTACAGGTGTATACCCAGCTTCACAGCATTGTTCTTCTAAAAATAGAGAAGTATATTGCTTTATGGGTGATATTTTTATTTATGAGATTATTTTTTGTAAATATAAACTATTCAGAAACAAATTTCTCTCCCAAATGAAATCATTATTTTGGAAGAATTTTTCCATCATTTCGTGTTAGAATTCTTGGTATGATAAAGAAGGAAAAATATTAGAATAAAAATAGGAAATTAAGCTTTCTGTTTTCATTATGCATCAAATTGGCTATATGAATCTGGGCTGGTGACAGATAAATGTGTTACTATTTTATGACTTCAGTATTCAGGGGTTGTCTCTAATATTTTGGATTCTAATATTTAGATGATTTTTATGGGCTAGTTATGGAGTTCTTTAATCTCAATGATCCATGATGCCACTGCATTTAATTATCTTGCTGTCACATTTCCCCTCAGGAAGTTATAGTCATAATAATCCACCTTTGAGAATTAATTTGAAAAATGAATATATGAAGTTTAAACATTGGTCTTTCCTTTTAGAAGTAAGACTCTTTATAATTATAACTTGTCTTTCCTAGCAAAATATTTAACCATCTATCTAACATTTTAATAATATTCTGTATTATCTGGATCAAACATAACTCTATGGTTCTCTGCCTTCTTTCCATAGTTACTCTCTTAGTGATTTATATACACTTTGCAGTTTTAGACACCTACCCTGATTTTAATAGATTTGTAAGTCCAGTTCAAATTCATCTCTTAAGCCTAGACTCATTTTCTATTGCCAGGGACATCTCTATTTGGATGTCTTAAATTCCACATGTTGGCCATGGATTATCTGGTCTCTCCTGACCCCTGCTTCTCTCAGTGTTCTCTCTACTTGGTTCCTAGCAGCTCAGACCTTCCAGTTCATTTTCCTGCCCCGGGTGTCTTCTGACTGTGATTCTCCTATCAATCACAGTCACCCAAGTAGCTGGCATTTCAGACATGACCATCATGCCTGGCCTTGAATAGGATTGTTTCTTCTCTACTTTCTACTAATGTAACATCAGCACCAGAGTGGTGCCCTGTGCATAGTAGGTGTTCAACAAATAGGTCATGAGTGAATGGATAATCTGGGCTCTGGGCTCTTACACTCTGGGTACACTGACTTTTCTTTTGCCTCTCAGCCATCCTGAGCTCATTCTCATTCTCACCTTCTGGTCCTTTTCTTTCATATCCTGCTCCTGGAAAGCTCTGTTTATGGGTCTCTGATTACTTGTGACTAAGGTCTCTGCTCAAATGTCACTTGCTCAGAGAGCACTCCCTGGTCACCCTATCCTACATGACCCTCCCTGCCCTCATTCACAGCTAGCTATCTTGTTTCAGTATCTTGCTAGTTTCTACATCACATTGATCTTCGAAATTGTCTGGTTGTTCACATGACAGGTTTTCACCTCTCCCCTAAAATGAATACTCTTTTGTGGCTCTGTTTAGCATGGGGTTCCCACAGTCTAAGATAGTTCCAGTCCTATGGTTGGTGGACTCATTGAAGAATAAGCCTATCTTCTAAAAGATTTCAGAGTGTAACTGGTTGCCAATAGTTAGGGGTGAAGGGCTGTGTTTGTCAGGATCAAGTAGCGAAGAAGAGACTAGGTTAGATCAGAAGGGATTCATTACAGAAGGCATTTCACAGCTGTAGAAACAGCTTCACACAAAGCTTTCAGGAAGAACCCTGAAAGCCATGGGTTGACGAGGCCATGCTGGAGAGACTGCACTTCCCCTACACTGGAAGATGGTTTTGCTGAATACTGCGGTGCTAGCTGCTGGCTTTCGATCCAGATACCACTGCCAGTCCAGAAAGTCAGCGCTATCAGGAATTACCCCAGAAAAACCAGACACCAGACTCCAGTGTGAGCCTGCAAGGAGAGTGATGACAGCCAAACCTTGCGCTGGTCATTTGATCTCCCTATTCTCACGCCAGTAATACCTCAGAGGGAGGTGAACAAACACCAAACCCTAGGTTCTTACAAGTCTAGGACATGTGCCTTTAGCTTATTGTTCTCTGCAGTATAAAAAAAAGACTCACATAATGGATGTCGAGGGCCGATCCACCATGCCAAGGGGTGTATATAGGATCATACAAAAAAGTAAATGAATCTTCAAGTATCTGCCAGGCAATGAGGTCACAGTAAGAACAAGACAAATAGTCAAGAGACTTTTCTACATGAGACTGATGGGTAGTATCTGTACAACTTCAAGAAGAATTACTTTTCCTCTAAAGATGCACTTACTTGGGCTAGAGATATACCTCCATACATGCATGCAGCCTTAGCACTTAAAAAAATAACAAAAGGAAGAATGCAACAGATTTTTTTGGAGTTTGAATAGCATGAGATTTCTTCCTTTATTAGTTAATATTAATTGTAGAACATATTGGGGTTCATTATGGTAGTATGTATGTATGTATGTATATATATATATATATATATATATGTATTTTTTCTAGTCCTGGGGCCTGGGCACTGTCCCTGAGCTTTTTTTGCTCAAGACTAGCATTCTACCACTTGAACCACACACCACTTCGGGCTTTTTCTGTTAATATGTTACTGAGGAATTGAACCCAGGGCTTCATACATGCTAAGCAAGTACTCTACCACTAAGCTACATTCTTAGCCGAATATACATATAATTTATTATTATTATTGTTATTGTTGTTAAATGTGTGTGTGTGCTGGTCCTGGGGCTTGAACTCAGGTCTGGGTGCTGTCCCTGAGCTTCTTTGTGCTCAAGGCTAGCGCTCTACCACTAGAGCCACAGCACCACTTCTGGTCATTTCCAAGTAGTTTATTGGAGATAAGAGTCTCAGGTACTTTATGCCCTGGTGGCTTCAAATTGTGATCCTCAGTTCACCCTCCTTTGTAGTGAGAACCACCAGCACCTGGCTCATTATGATATTTTTATATGTGGATATACGTTGATCACATTCATCTTCCATTACTCTCTTGTCCTCCGGCTTTCTCTTTTTTGTCCCCTTCCTCATCATCCTACTCCCTTTTTTGGAAAGGAGTGGTACTGAGGCTTGAATTCAGGGCTATACACTTGTTAGACACTTCCTCTTCTTCTGTCGGTCATGGGGCCTGAAGTCTGGGCCTGGACAATGTCCATTAGCTCTTCAGCTCAAGGCTAGAGCTCTACCACTTGAGCCATCGCACCCCTTCTGGCTTTTTCTGCTTATGTGGTGCTGAGGAATCGATCCCAGGGCCTCATGAATGCTAGGCAAGCACTCTACCACTGAGCCACCTTCCCAGCGCCTTGTTAGGCACTTCTTGAATCACACTTCCTATCCCCTTTTTTAGTTGTGTGTATATCTCTGTGTGTGTGTGTGTGTGTGTGTGCGTGTGTGTGCGCGCGCACACACGCATGCATCTTTTAATCTAGATTCCACATATGAGAGAAAACGTGATATTCATCTTTTGGAGTCTGCTTTAATATGATTCTTTTGGAGTCTGCTGGTTTAATTTTTCTTTATGGCGGAATACTTCCACACTATGGCTGTGTGTATGGTACATTTTCTTCATCCATTCATCCATTAGTGAGCATCTAGGCTCTTTCCATAACTTGGCTATTGTGAAAAGTGTGTAGTAAACATGAGTTTACAAGTATCATCATTGAATGCTGATTGGGATTCCTTTGGATATATATGGCTGCACATAGCACTCTGTGTTTCTTTTTTGTGCATCCTCACTAGATTTGTTGTCTTTTTTAAAAAATTGTTCTTTCTAAACCATTTTGTCTCAGACAAACAGAACTCAGCAGAGCTGTGATCTAAGATTTACTGGAGAGAGAAACTATTCTCACTATTCACCACGTAGTTCTATAAGAAAAGTGTGAGGCTGGTCAGGCTAGGTGCTGTTTTCCACTGCTGGTCATGAATAGTGGTTTCTAGCATAAGGCAGTGGTTATAGACAGAAAAAGGGCTTAAATTGTCCCTATCGGAAATTCTGTACTGACAAAGAAATATATTATATTCTCTCTCTCTCTCTCTCAGTCTTAAACAAGGTCTATTATATAGCACAGACTGCCATTGAATTTGAGACACATCTTCCTGTCTTAGCCTCTTGTATACTGTGATTACAGGCATACACCTACAAACGTGGTTTCTGATTTAATTTTTGTTGTATGAAATCCATGAAGGTTTATTTATGTAAACCTATTTAATATTTATTTTCATAAAATCTGCCCTATACTTTATTATAGATTATGCAATATAGTATATATGAATATATATATATATATATATATATATATATACAAATATATCCTTTTTGTGGCAATACCTTGTGAACTTAGGACCCCAAGCCTGTGAGGCAAATACTCTGTTACTTGAGCCACATGTGTAGTCCTTCTGCCTTAGTTTGCTTTTAGATGATGTCTCCTGTTCTTGTCTGGGTTAGCTTCAAACTATGATTCTCCTACATTGTCTTCCAAGTAGCTGGAATTACAGTTTTGAATCACCATATCTGTTCTTTATATAGATGTACACTGATATATATTATTGGTAAATAAAATAAATCACAAAGTCTTTTTACTATTAACTATTTGCATGCTTGTCAATATCAAAATCTCATTGCAACTCCAGCTGTTGTTGGCTTATCTGTTTTGTATATTTAAAACTCTATTTAAGTATTTATATGAAATGATAATTGGGAGCATCTTCTCATTTAAAAATATAGAGATGCAGGAAAAAAAATAAACAAAGATTCAAAATTTATTTCTTAAGTATGTGATTTTAGTGGCTCACCCTACAGTCCTAGATACTCAGGAGGCTGAGATCTAAACATCACGGTTCAAAGCCAGCCCAGGACGGAAAGTCCTATGAGACTGTAATCTCCAATAAACTACTCAGAAAAGGACAGAAGGAGTTGTAGCTCAAGTGGTAGAGCACTACCAGGAGCAGCGCGCGCGCGTGCGCGCGCGCACACACACACACACACACACACACACACACACACACACACACACACACACACACACACACACGGGAGAGTAGAGAACCATCTCTGCTGTACAAAGTTGAGATTCTTTATCTTCTCCTGTTTGTTGTTTTCTCGGGACTTACAGATGAGGAAATAACACCTTGCAAACACAGCTCCCTGCAAAGACAGACCCCCCCTCCCCAAATTTGTTTTCTTTTGTGTCTTTCTTTCTTGGGGCTTGAACTCAAGGCCTGGGCCCGGTCCCTGAACATTTTTACTCAAGACTGGTTCTCTATCTCTTGAACCACAGCTCCACTTTGGCTTTTTTTTTTTTTTGGTTGTTAATTGGAGTTAAGAGTCTCATGGACTTTCCTGCCCAGGCTGGCTTCAACCCATGATCCTCAGATCTCAGCCTCCTGAGTAGCTATGATTCCAGTTGTAAGCCACAGGCACCCAACCCTCAAATTGTTTTAATATAAGAGGTGAACGCTTTATAAATATTGCTGTATGAAATATTATTGCAACTGAGTTACAAGGCATAGGTTATATGTGTTTGCTGAGAGTCCTTAAAGACTTGGAGATTAACGAAGTATAGAAATTAATTAGAAGCTGAAAATGAAAAATCCCTTCCTGGGAAAGAGATAAGGTTTATCTGATTCTCACATGAAGGAGAAGGAATGATAAAAATTGAATTTCTGTTGGAGAGGAGCAAGTACTTCAGACACTACTTAATAATTGTTCTGAGGTGTTCTCAACCTTTGCATATTACCCAACATTTTTACCAATTCCTGGGTACAGGCTCCAATGCAATAGACAAAACATACTACATGTGTCAAGATTTCAGTGCATGGTGAGGCCAAACACCCTGCCAGAGGCAGAGGCTAGGCTATTAATAGAGAAGAGTATTCTTCACTTCTTCACACACTTCTGCTTCAGCACAAGAGAACAATAGCAGGCTTTAATGAATAATAGTGACCAGCCTCTCTTTGGGGGGAGTGGTGTGGAGTGGTAAGTCTGGGGGAATCTTGGAAAACATGTCTAATGGGGTGGTTATCACTCAGCAACCTTTTGTTGTTGCCAGTGAAGACAGTCCTATGATATAAGCCATTAACAATTCTTAAAAAGAGGGTTAAAGGTCTAGATTTTCTGTGAAGCCATCTCATAGTTAAATCCTGACAACAACTCAAAATTTGTAAAAAATAAACGAAACACGTAACTGGGCACCAGTGCTCCTGCCTATAATCTTAGCCACTCAAGACCCTGAGATCTGAGGATCTGAGGTTTGAAGCCAGCTTGAGCAGGAAGGCCAGTGAGGCTCTTATCCCTATGTAACTACCAAAAATGTTGGAAGTGGCGCTGTGGCTCAAGTGGTAGAGCACTAGCTTTGAGCATAAAAGCTCAGGGACAGTAGCCAGGCCCTGAGTTCAAGCCCCAGGACTGGCACAAAAAATTAAATTAAATAAAGCACCAAAAACTAATTGGGCCAACTCCCTCCCTTCTTTCTTTTTGCCAGTCTTGGGGCTTGAACTCAGGGCCTGGGCACTGTCCCTGAGCTTCTTTTGCTTAAGGCCTGCACTTTACCACTTGAGCCACAATGCCACTTCTGGCTTTTTCTGTTTATGTGGTACTGAGGATCCCAGGGCTTCATGCATGCCAGGCAAGTACTCTACCACTAAGCCACACTCTCAGCCCAAGGGCCAACCCTTTTAAGAGGGTGGTCAGCCCTCCTGGTATGTCTGGAGTGGGGGGTCTCAGGGATTTCGTGAAACATGGATCTTTTTATGCTAAAAGATTGGGAGGGGTCCAGTGACTAGGGTAATCGGCCTTTCTAGAAAGTGATAATAAGCAAAGCATTTCTACAGGCCAAATGAAGTTGGGGGAAGGGGCTGTCCGACTATGACTTCTGATGTAGCTTAGAATGGGGTTCACGCAGGTCTATTTTCAAAGATTCCTAAGATATGACCCCAGGAAGGGTCTCTCACCTCAATGTAGTCCAAATCTGTATAAAATTGGGGAAACTGAGGCCCAGTGACCCTAGCTAGTGAATGACAATATAGTACAATCTGGGCCTGTTTGGAAGGGAGTATGGGGGGGGGGGCACAGAGGGATAAGGAAGGCAGCACAGTCCTTCCAGGCACATTTCCAGCACAATAAAGAGAGTTTTATGGAACGAAGAAAAACAACTGTGAACGTTTAAAGACAACAGAAGGTATTTTATCCTCTGCCTTGGCTAATAAAATGAAATAATAATAAATCACTGAATGCTCATACTGCTGACACACAACCACCAGCACTAAGATGAAATGCAGTGACGTGGAGCAAGGAGAATCCTCTGTCAGAAAGGCTTCTAGACTGTACCTGAGCCATGTTGTATGAGCAGCACACATTAAAAAAAAAACAAAACTGCCACGACTTGCAAAATATAGAAGAGGAAGCGAACAGCAATCTTTTAAGCCATCATTATACCCTGGTATATATTTAGCTTTAGTTCCAAAGCATACACACTGATTCACAAGACTTCTCCTTGAAGTTCAATAATGAGCTGTGTGGTGAGGCTAAGCCCCAGGGCCCACAGGGAGCAAGCAAAGACAGGCTCTTTTCCTACTTCCTTGGCATACCACACCAGCCAAAGAACTCACTGGTCATATTTATAGTCACTAACAGAGATCATTAAGTTCTAAAGACTCATAATTTTCTCATTTGAGTAATTAGATTCCTCTTTTATTTATTTTGCTTTCTTTAGGGGCTAACATGAAATATATAGTTCATCTTTGGTGCCTGTGTACATTCCTAGGAATCCAATAGAGTGGGAGTGAGCCAATGGCCCCATAGTATGAAAGTGGCTCATAGACTACATAAACCATGCTGGGTTCCTTGAAGACCTGGAGGCTGGAGATGACAGGTAGCTGTCTTGATTAGGGAAGATGGCATTGACTTAAGTTTGAAGAGTTCAGAGTCAGAATGATCTGATAGGAGGTGCCAGCACTTAAGAGAAACTTGATGGTATAAGCCCAGACCTGAAGCCTCAGTTACCGTTGCCTTCCTGATCAGGCCCAGAAAGGAAGGGAGGAGTGTGTTATTTCTTCATACTTGTATATGGAATGGTTGAGATGGGAATGGGAGTTCACAAAACAATTATGAAATACTGTTTAAATATTCAGGCCAGACTTGCCACTAGGACAAAATCTCTGAAGGGTGATTTGGGATCTATATCAGAGGTGCTGTTGTTGTGACTATGTATACATGCATTTGAAGCAGCAGATTTATTATCTTGTTATTTCTGAAGGTCAGGAAACTAAGCACAGTTAGTTTATCTGGGAGGTTTTGGTGCAGGTTTTCTCATGAACACAAGGTAATAGCTAGGACTCTGTCAACTGAACACTTGATTGGAACTCTAGGGCTTATTTCCAAGATTGCAAATCATTGGCTAAAGCTGGCTTACTAGTGGAAGGCCCCAGTTCATTCCATATTGCTTTTAATCTGCCCCTGGGCTGCTTGAGTATGTCTATGACAAGGAACCTAGCTTCTGTCTAATTGAGCAATCCCAAAGAGAGAGGAATGTAATTAACATGGCTTCCAGAATTAAGTATTTGAGATCTATTGAGATCTATGGAGTTGTTTCAGGGCAGGGCAGGGAAGGGAGGGTTCGAGTCACTGATGTGCATTGTAGCTGAAGAGGTACATATTTTCTCTGGGTGATTTACTTCCTTCTGTAGGTGATGCAGGTGAGTTTGTGTTGGGCATTGTGGAAGGTGAACAGTGGCTCTTGCACTGAAACTAGGAGAAGCTTCTTAAATAAATGACTTGGTCATTGCCAAATACTGAAGTAAATTATAATTGTTTAAATTTTGGATAAAAGGGGTTCACAAATACTTATCTCAAAGCTTTCATTTTACACATAGAAATGGAAAGCATGAGAAATGAAACTCTACATAGATATTTTCAAATATTCAGATTTAAAAGACAGCGCCTATATTTAATATATCTTTTGAGTATATTATTACAATCTAGATAAGCAGTCTCTTTTCAGGGTCATTGTCAACCGACATAAGACAATTGGCTTATAGTGAGTCATGTGAATTTGAGTACAGAAGAAGGATTAAGATCATAAACAAAATTCTCACACACATTAGTGGGAGAAGAGCTGCTGAGTAGTTGTAAAGGAGTTTCTTTGGTGCATCAAAGCTTTTAGATAAAGTCAGTGAAAATCTTCGGCCACATCTTTGCCAGTGTGAGACCAATTTGTTCTCTAAAACAAAGCTAGGAATGGGCTTAGTAGTAGAGTGGTAGGAGGGGCTAGGAATGTGGCTTATTGGTAGAGTGCTTGTCTAGTGTGAGTGGATCCTGGAGTTGGATTCCTCAGTATCACATAAACAGAAAAAAGCCGGAAGTGGCACTATGGCTCAAGTGGTAGAGCGCTAGCCTTAAGCAAAAGAAGCTCAGGGACAGTGCCTAGGCACTGTGTTCAAGCCCCAGGACTGGCAAAAAATAAAAAATAAAGCTTGTAAGGCTTGTAGGGCTATAACAATAATGAGAAATCAATTGTCTTAAGAGGGTGTTCAACAGATGGTAGCTGACAGTTCAGTGTCATCATACTGGTCACTATTACAGTTTTTCTTCAAGACATTTACATTCATCCCTGGTATGGGTAATTGCTATGTAAGAGAATTTGTAAGCCTTAGGTTTTCAAAATGACTTGGTGGTAAGGGAGAGGTAACCATGGAGGGAGGATTGTGATGCCCATCCTCTCAAGCCTTGTGAGGCAGTGTTTCTCCTGAGCATACCTATAGCATACATACCTGGTTGTTTGCTTAAAGTGTAAACTCTTAGCTTGTGCTACAGATCTATTGATTTAGTACAGAAGGGGATGAAACCCTATAACCTGCATTGTTAATATGCCATTCAAGTGATTCCTATGTTCACTAAACTTGGGAAACCACTGCAGAATGTGCTTGGGATCCCTTAGTAGATCCACACTTGGCAAGGCAAATGCATTGATCTTAACCAGAAGCTCTAAAATTAAAAAAGAACAAAGTAGATCTCTATCAAGAAAACCTTTTGTGTAATATGATCTTAATGTTTACATGTCTTTTTAATATATTTTATTGTAAATTATTTACAAATATCACTGTTAGTATGTTGTCTATATTATCAGACAAAACAGAAATTTCAAACACTGAGATAAAAACTGTGTAGAAACTCTGTTTTTTTAAATTTTCTCTCTTGAGGTTAAGTGATTACATAAATTTCACAAAATTCACAGTTCTGTGGGATAGTGATACTTAGTTGAAGTTACAAACACATTTTAACCTTCACAAGGTGCATTGTTATTACAATAGTCTATAAAGCTTATGCTACAAACTTTGTCTGTTTTATTTTATTTATGTATTTATTCTGGCAGATTGGGGCTTGAACTCAGGGCTGTGCTTGTTAGATAGGCACTCTACCACTTGAGCTAGCTACCTCACCAGCCTCTTTTTTATTGGTTATTTTCTAGACAAGGTCTCACATCATTATATACTCTCCCCCTGTCTTTGGATGTGGTTTTGGTGTAACTCTCTGTGTGCTTGAGCTCCATTCCTGACGGGTATGAACTTCTGTAAATGTTTACCCTTGAACTTGTTTGCTTCTTGGTAGACAAAGGTAGCATCTTTTTTGCAATCTTAATCAAACAATTCTCTTTGATAACAATCCTATTAAATTCCAGGTTGAGTTGAATCAGCCATTAATCATTGTGGATTTACTAGTGGCATGCTGGATATTCCAGGCCACCACCAGGAAAGTAGAATTTCACCATTTCTGATTTTTCTAGACTATACAAATGTTAAAAAAATGTATTTTAGGGCTGGGAAGGTGGCTCAGTGGTAGGACGCTTGCCTTGCATGCATGAGGCCCTGGGTTTGATTTCTCAGCACCACATAAACAAAAAGAAAAAAGCCAGAAGTGGTGCTGTGGCTCAAGTGGTAGAGTGCTAGCCTTGAGCTGAAGAGCTGAGGGACAGCGCCCAGGCCCAGAGTTCAGGCCCCACGACTGGAACTCCCCCCCCCCCCCCCCCCCCGCAAATGTATTTTATTGTGAAGGTGATGAACAGAGGGTTCCAGTTAAATGAGTTACAAGATTTTTTGTTTTCCTGCATTGAACTACTGCTCATTTTCCATCTCATTTATCCAGTTGCCACAGGGACTAAGAGATGTGACTTGGCTTACCTTGCCTCTGGCATTTAATTTTGCTAAGACTTCATTCCCTCGTCTGGAAGATGAGGGTAATGATATTTACTCTTGAAATTACCATGAACATTAAATGAGATAATTTATGTAAAATGCTCACTACAGTTAGAACACAGTAAAAATTGAATAAATTACTATTACTCAACTTAAATGGCAAATAGGGTGATACACTCTTTTTTAACATTTTTAGTAAGTACAAGCTGCAAATTCACACATCTGCTTGTAATTGGATTTCACTTGATGATTCTAAAAAAAAAGCTAGCTGATTTGACCTTAGTGTGTGTGTGTGTGTGTGTGTGTGTGTGTGTGCTCATGCTGATACTAGTGCTTGAGCTCAAGGCCTTATATTTTCTTCCTTATATTTTCTCAGCTCTCTTGCTCATGCCTAATACATTACCTTCAGAGCCACACCTCCAGCCTGGCTTTTTATGGTTAATTGGGGATGGGATCTTAAAGACTTTTCTGCCCTGGCTGACTTCAAACCTTGGTCCACTGGGCCTCAGCTTCCTAAGTAGCTGGGATTTCAAGCCTGAGCCACAAGCACTTGGATATCTTACACCTTTTTATGATTAGCTTCTTTATATTGGTTATTGATGATGAAGCTAAAATTGAAAAGAAAATCATTTAGGGGTATGAATAAAGAGCTGTTTGAATGAAAATTTTTTTGCTATATTTTGGTTTGGTCTAGATTTAAGAACTGGACCTTCCAGGGCTGGAAAGGTGGCTCAGTGGTAGAGTGCTTGCTTTGCATGCCTGAGGCCCTAGGTTCGATTCCTCAGCACCACATAAGCAAAAAGGAAAAAGCTGGAAGTGGCTGTGGCTCAAGTGGTAGAGCGCTAGCCTTGAGCTGAAGAGCTGAGGGACAGCGCTCAGGCCCAGAGTTCAAGGCCCCACGACTGGAACCAAAAAAAAAAAAAAAAGAACTGGACCTTCCAATTGAGACTAAATAGTCACTGGACATAAAAAAAATAAATAAGAAAATATTGCTAATGCGGTTGTGAAGTGATGAGCTGGTGACTTATATGATCTATGACAAGGTTTTGATTTTGACTTTTGAATTCTATGACATAAATCTTATGCTAAAATTTAATAACAGGGAACTTATTCTTGTTACACAAGTTATTGACAGAGCTTACATTGCTCTCATTATGACTCAAAATGGATCTGAGTGGTATTTCTTCGTCCTGAGTTAGATAAAGATAATTTGACTATAAGAATGTTTTAACAGATCATTATTTTACATTTGCAATATAATTGCAGCTTAAAAGAATGACCAAAGGACTACAAGAATTTGTTTCTGAATAAGTTTGCATACTTCATTCCCTTAAAAGTTCTAAGTACAAACTTAATACTTAGATTCTCCAGCTATACAACTGACGAAGGCCTAGTGTCCAGAACATACAAGGAGCTCAAGAGTCTAAACCCCCAAAGAATCAATAACCTAATTAATTTCTCAATGGAGATTTCTTAGAAGAAATAAAAATGGCTAATAAATACACAAAGAAATGCTCAACATCTCTGGCTTTAAAGGAAATAAAAATCAAAACATCAAGGAGATTCCGTCTTACCTCAGTAAGAATGGCCATCATCAAGAATACAAACAAAAGGGACTGGGAATGTGGCTTAATGGTAGAGTGCTTGCCTAGCATGCATGCATGAAGCCCTGGGTTTGATTCCTCAGTACCACATAAACAGAAAAAGCCAGAAGTAGCACTATGACTCAAGTGGTAGAATGCTAGCCTTGAGTACAGAGAGGCTCAGGCCCTGAGTTCAAGCCCCAGGACTGGCAAAAGATATAAACAATAATTATTGGTGGAGATGTATGTGTGTGTGTGTGTGTGTGTGTGTGTGTGTAGGAATCTTATACACTGCTGATTGAATGAAACTAGTACAACCACTATGTCAGGCAGTTTAGAGATTCCTCATAAATGATACCACTCTTGGGCATCTATCCAGAATATTGCAAGTCAAGATACAGTAAAGACACTTACTTGCATACCCATGTTCACTGATGCACTCACTGCTCATCATAGCCAAGGTCTGGAAACAGCTCTATAATGGACAAATGGATCAAGAAAATGTTGTATGTGAGTGTGTGTGTGTAATAAAATTTTACTTACCCATCAGAAAGAATGAGATTTTGTCATTTGCATGAAAATGGATGGACTTGGGAAAAATAATGTTAAGAGTAGTAAGTCAGGTTCAGAGAGACAAATGGTGTATGTTTTTTCTCATAGTGGAAACTAGATCTAAGTTATAAACATATAAAACACACGCATACACACATACACACACACACACACACACACACACACACACAAGCATGTAAATACAAACAAATTCACTAAAGTATGGTATACTCAGGGGAGAATTCCAATAGGGTAAATTATCTGAAAACTAACAACTAACTAACAGTTTAACAAAATGAATACCAGGAAGCTGAAACATGTTTTGTTGGGGTTGGGGAGTGACAAGGGAAAAGGGAGCAAATGAATGGAGAAAGGGTGAACAAATGAACAGTTCTTATATTACACACACACACACACACACACACACACACACACACACACACACACACATTATAACCATGTAACTCAAATTTATGGATGGGGTTTGAAAAAATGGAGAAGAATAGGAGAATGATGGAAAGGGTGACATTGATCAAGATGCTTTGTACTTATAAACTGATTTGTTACATTGAAACCCCTTTGTGCAACCACTTAATGATAAAACAAATCAACCACAAAAAAAAAATCCAAGAGCTGTCTTCCTATCTCTTGACTTTGAAGTTTGTCCTGTGTTTTGCTTTCTGTGTATTGATGGTATTTCTGATGGTATTACTTTTTTCTTTTTCTTTTGTCTTTTTTGCCAGGCCTGGAGCTTGATCTCAGGGCATGGGCACTGTCCCTGAGCTTCTTTTTTTGCTCAAGGCTACTATTCTACCACTTGAGCCATAGCTCCACTTCTAGCTTTTTCTGTTTATGTGGTACTGAGGAATTGAACCCAGGGTTTCATGCATGCTAGGCAAGCAGTCTACCACTAAGCTACGTTCCCAGCTCTGATGGTATTTCTTATCATTGAAGACTCTCAGTGGGAAAGAACAGAAAGACAAGAGAGAACTTACAGACCTGAGTCAACACCCAGGCAAGTCAACTGACTGTTTTAATCAGCACAGAATAGAGAACAGACATGATTATCACTTTGGCTCATGATTTATTTCTTTCAACTCAGTTTCTTTCAGTTTCTCTGACTCCTGATTTAATTTCTTGCTCAGAGGCATGAAATTCGATGGTAAGATCAGATAAATCAGAAACACCATGTGCAATCCTTTCTCTTGAACAAGCTTTGCTAGGTGAGTGGAAACTGATATTTCCAGGCTCTCCCCAGTCAGGCATGGCAGATGCACGCTGTGCTATTGGATCAGGTTGTGTCTTCCCTTTATGTCTCCATGGTTGTGCTTTTTACAAACTGAGTGTAAAAGTGCCTATGTTTTTAGAGAAAGCGATAGATGTGGTTAATGGGACTAGATTATAATATAGGAGCATATGAATTACCATGGTGAAACCCTTTTGTATAATTAGTATATGACAATGAGTGTATGCTGATAAAATGTCATCACAGAAAAGAATAACAGTCTCTGCTTGGAGTAGGTGCTATCAGGAATGAATGGGTCAATATAATGATGGTAAATATGGTTGAAGTAACTTGTACGCAGGGGTAAAAATAGAACAATGCAGCCTGTTGAAATTGTTTTTAAAAGGAGAAGGGAAGATGGAGAGAGATGAGGGAGTAAATGTGATCAGGGTGTAGTATACAAATGTACAGAAATGTCACCATAAAAATCCATTTGTACAACTACTATATGCTAATAAAAAATAAGAAGAAATATAATTTCTTACATTCTTAGTACATTTTGTTTGTTTATTGAGATAGAGTCTTGTTATGGAGCCCAGGATGGTCTTGAACATGTGATCCCCTAGTTTTAGCCTCATTTTTTTTTTGGGTCTGGTCGTGGGGCCTGAACTCTGGGCCTGGGTGCTGTCCCTCAGCTCTTCAGCTCAAGGCTAGTGCTCTACCACTTGAGCGACAGCGCCACTTCCAGCTTTTTTCTTATGTGGTGCTGAGGAATTGAACCCAGGGCCTCAGGCATGCAAGGCAAGCGCTCTACCACTGAGCCACCTTCCCAGCCCCTAGTTTTAGCCTCTTAAGTGCTGGGATTACAGGGGTATATCACCTATACTCAGCTACTTTTAGTGAATATTCACATTGAGAGTTCTTGTTTAGAGCACATACTAACTTTTCCTTTACCATCACATTGTGACTTGACATATTCCTTAGTGAATTATTTGTACTGGAGAGTAATTAATTGCTTGAATCAATTCAGAACCTTTTATATTCTAAAAGATTTTAAAAGATCTAAAATGTTGGTTAATAAGTTAGATTGTAACAACCTCCAAATCATCAAACTTTGAGAAGAGCTATTACAAATACTAATCTGGTGTCCCAGGAATTGAAAGTACTATATAGTAATAGCATATCTCATGTTTTTTAAAAGAGTGGATACCATTTAGCAAAAATAAAATCTAGAAATTTTACACACACACATACACATGCATGTGCACGCACACACACACACACACACACACACACACACACACACACACACACACACACATACACACACAGAGAACAGTGGCCATAAGAATACAGCATAAGAATATTGTAAGACAGGCTTCCAGAATAAAACAATATAATAGTAGTAATTTGGATATATCAAATGTATCAGCTTAGACTTGTAATTTTAGGATGCATCATTTCAAACAACGAAATAAGTTCAGAAGGAAATATCCACTATCATGTGTAAAAGACATATAGGACTTCTGGTGTTGGGTCTTCGTCCATCCCACGAAAGACAGACGGGGTCGGAGGAAAGGTAAGTGCGGCACTTGCCCATTCCCCAGCCTCCCTCAGCCCAGGAGACAATCAGACACAGCGGGGAGCCAAATCCAGCAGGTAGAAAACTCATTTATTAACAGAGAGCAGCCCTTTTTAAAGCCAAAAAGGGCGGGTGGCATGGCAAGGGAGGAAGAGGAACCACTCACTGTCAAGGTCACACCCTATCATTCACCTAAGCCTGATCCGAAGGTCAATTGGGCTCTGCCCACTCTACTCTCTCCCAGCGCCATCTTGGCTGCCCATGTGCTCTACAGTAAATTGGGCTCTGCCCACTCAACTCCCTCTCAGCGCCATCTTTGCTGCCCATGTGCTCTACATTCTGGAACTTTTGATTTCTAGGAAACTGTTGGTTGTACCCACTCTGCAATTTCCTCAATCCCTGTCCTTTAGTTTCTACTCCATCACTTACCTGAAACAGCCTTCATGGAGGTCACCAATGAATGACAAACTGCCAATCATTCTTTCTCAAGGAAAATAGCTGTGACATATTGACAACTCTCTCCTCCAAACTATCTTGTTTTTACCTTTTTACTATTGAGTACTTGTCACTGCTCTTCCCTCTTCTTCACATACACCTTAATTATTAATATCCAATATTCCATACTAAGTCCTCTGTATTTTATGCCACATCATGAACATGAAATATGACTATGAGAACACATGCCCATGACAGGCATTGCTAATGGAATTGGCTCACCAGGGACACTGATTTCTTGAATATCCCTTACTTGGAAGAAGAAATGGAATTTTTCAACAGGTTTCACTGTGGATTTAGAATTTATAGGCAGGCCTAGTTTGATATAGATTGCCGGATGGCATGAATAGTTAATTTTTGGTAAAATGAAGGTCAGATATATAACTCATTTTATCTCCGTCTTTGACAAAAATATGCTGTAGTAGTATAAATCTACTCTCTTACCTTAACATTAAATGTGAGAGAGTTAATCCTGGGGCTGGCCTGAGGACTTAATCTGGAAGTTAAAGTATACCTTTGATGCCAGTTTGTTTTCTCCTAAAATTAGATTTTTTTTCTCATGAAAGAAAGTATTGTTCCTTGCGTTTTGATTAATTGAAGGGTTGATATTTTTCTCTCTGTGCTGGCTTATTTGCTTCCACACCATGGGGTGTGACCAAAATCCTCAGTCAGTCTGAGTCACTGTGGCTCATGAGGTCAATTACATAAGTCAAAGTCTAATACGCCCAAGTTTCTGTGTAGTCAGTCTATGCTGGAAACACATCTTTTTGCCAGATCTTTTAGTCATGTCTATTT
Organism: Dipodomys merriami; assembly: GCF_024711535.1. Classification (NCBI taxonomy): domain Eukaryota; kingdom Metazoa; phylum Chordata; class Mammalia; order Rodentia; family Heteromyidae; genus Dipodomys; species Dipodomys merriami. Next base: position 6,787,465 of record NW_027203826.1, read on the forward strand.
CTACCAATATTCATCTGAACAGGACAAAAATGGAAAGAACAGGAACACATGTCTCTAAACAAATAAGACAGCATTTAAAGTAGTCAAAGTAAATCTCTCAACAGATTCCCAGTGTGCTACCGGATTTGAGAATATTTATTTACTTATTTATTTAGTGTTGGTATTAGGGCCTGGGCTCAAGCTGTAGGTGTTGTTTCTTAACTGGTGCTCTACCACTTGAGTTATGGCTCCAATACTTCATTCTTTTCTTTTTTGGTGGCAAATTGAAGATAAGCGGTCCAGATACTTTCTTGCCTGGGCTAGCTTTGAACCCCCATCCTCAGATCTCAGCTTCCTAAGTAGCTAATATTACAGCCATGTGCCCGTGGTGCCCAGCCTGAGAACTTTTTGATGCTTAATAAAATTAATTGTAAAAATTAAAGATCCCCTCCCTCCCTGAGATACTTCCCCTCCCTCTTTACGAGGAGATCATTGTTCTGAAAAATTATATAAGCATCAATTGTCCATTTCTATGTGAAAAATAAACTGAATGACTTAAATAACCTCCACTTCTTATTCTTATTAGACAGAAGGTTGTACCAGTAGGATGGGGCTAGACTGAGCTTATTACTCAGGACTTGCTGCTGTGTCTCCAGTCAACTGGAGGTCATCTGTGTGCTGGCTTCCCTTAGCATGGCCATAATCATTATGTCTGGTGATTGGCTGATTGAGGCTGGGGCTGTCTGGATGTTACTCACTTTTCAACAGGCTTGTCCAGGTTTATTTTCAAGGCCGTTGCAGGATTCTAAAAGGGAAGGTAGAATGGAAGACTGCAAGGGTTCTAGGAAAATGTTTCATGCTCTACATCCTGTTGGTGAAAATGAGTCACAAAGACATTGACGGGAAAAATCAACTTTACTTTCGGAGGAGGAGTAAAGTCACATTGTAGAGAAGAGTGGATTTTGAGGAAGGATGGAAAATGGTGACTATTTTGTGATTTTTTTCCATGTGTTTGTTTTATATTTTTCAGTAAATGAATATTTTGTTATTGCTATTAAAATGAATATAACTAATATCCTATCCAGAATAAGCCTTTGAAGATTATTTTCTTTGAAGTCATAATTATGCTTTTGACATTGCTGTTTTTTTAATATCACAATGTCTCTGTACATTCTTCATTGAGATATTTAAATGATTTCCCATTTTCTTGTGATGATCACCAGTGAAACAGTAGCAAACATATTTTTATATTTTCATATGTGAATACAAGAGCTTCTCTAAGAACATTTCCACAATGGACCTATTGGGTTCCAGGACACAGATATTCTTTCAAGTTTATTAAATATTACCAGATCGTTCTCCAGAAGAGTAAGACTAGTTTATCAGTTTATATTTGGCCAGGGTGTATAAGAACTGCATTTTTCCTATATCTTGACAAATGATAGTTTGTATTATCAGAATGGAGGTTTTTATCAATCTTTTTCTAAAGAGGCAATTTGTATATCTGATAAGCTGACACCCTACCACTTAAGCTACACTTCTGACCCTGCTTTTTACTGGTTATTCTGGAGTAGTGTCTTGCAACCTTTCCTATCAGCTGATTTCCAACTTCAGTCTTCCAGATCTCAGCCTCCTAATTAGCTAAGTTGAGTCAGCAGTTACCTGGCTCCATTTTTTTTAAACACTGAAGACAGAACTCAATACAAATGCTTTTCTACTGAGTCACATCCTAAGCCCAGAATATCATTGTTTTATTTGTATATTTGGTTAGTAAAGTTGAACATAATTTCAAATGTATGCTGGCCAGGTAAGTTTCCTCCTTTGTGAACAATCTATTCAGATATTTTGACATTAAAAATTTTGAGCATTACAAATATCTTTTTTTATGAACTTGCATGATCTGAAAAATATATCAATACTAGAAACCAGTACTTCTGCAATGATATCATGCATTCGCCTTTAGATTGTGATGTAACTTTGTTCTGTCTTCTGTGATATACATATTTTTAGTATCTAAGTAGTAAAAATGTCAGTACATTTCCTTGTGGGTCTTTTATGGTTTCCTTCTTTTTTGACTTAGGAAAAGTTTTCATACCAGGATGTACTAAAGATACTTCCCTATTTTGTTCTCCTAAGATTTGAATATATTTTTTAATGTTTAGTTTCTCAATCTTTCTGGAGCTTATTTCGCTATTTTGCAATGTCCATACGTGATACTCTAAGTTCTTCTGCAGACACAGGCTTGTTTGGGGAAGAATTTATTTTCTTCAACTGGTCCATTTTTCCCCCATCTGTGCCCCATTGCTACACTTTTTTTTTTGGTGGCACTGGAGATTGAATTCAGGGCCATGCTTGTAAGGCAGGTGCTCTCCCACTTGAGCCATGCCCCCAGCCCCTTTCGGCCCTGGTTACTTTATGCCTTCTATGTGTACTTCCTGGCATTGTTGGAGATAAAAGGCATATTCTACCATGCCAAGTCATTGTATTTCCCCCTAATTGGGAGAATAGATATGTACCTCCTCACCCAGCCATAGGTTGAGACAGAGACTCATGAATCTTTATGCTTCTGCATGCCTTGAACCACAATTCCCTGATTTCTGCTTTCCAAGTAGGTAGTATTATAGTTATAAGCTACTGCACCTATTGCCCCTTTAGTTTGAACTCAGGCCTGGAACTCTTCCTCAGCTTCTGATTCACAGCTGGCATTCTACCACTTGATCCACATCCTCAGTTCAGCATTTCAGTGGTTAATTGCAGATGGAACCTCACAGACTTTTCTGCTGGCATCAAACTATGATTTTCCTGGTCTCAGCCTCCTGTGTACTTAGGATTATGGGTGTGAGATATCAGTGCTCTCTGTTCATAAATTCTCTCTCTCTTCCCCCCCTTTTTTGTGGTGCTGGGGTTTAAATTCTAGGTCTTGTGAGTGTCAGGCAAGCAATCCACCAGGGATTCACACCTTTAGCCTCATCAGTGTGGTACCCTTTTAATGAGAGTAGCTTTACAGTAAGTTTTCCATGTGGTAGCCACCTTCAAAACTGTCTAGGCTCTTCTTGGTCCTTTGCTTTTCCCAAGTAGATCTGAGAGAAGCTTGTCAGGTTGAAAGATAGAATGTCCCATTTAAGACGAAAAGATAGACCAAGGCAAGCATGACTGATGGTACAGGTGATGGTATTGGAGGTGTGGTGAGGCTACGCTTCACTGAGAAGGAAGTTTTAAGATCAAGAAATTAGCCTATGACACTGTGAGAAGAATCTTCTGGCAATGAAAACCACGAATGCCATGGTTCTGAGGTAAATATTTTGGAGGGAGATCAAGGAAACCAATGAGACAGAGCAGAATGTTATGGAAAATAACTCCCCGACAGCCATATCTTGGAACTGTCCTTGTGGCCGACCCCAGTTAATCATCCATCTCCCCTCCCTTTTCCCCAGGTGGTCTTGGAAGAGAGCCTGAGCTCAAGGCCACATCTCATGCAGATGCCCCTGCAGGACACAGTTGCTGTTGAAACCTTGAAAAGCCCTACTCAAGATAAGATTGCTCTCCCACTCACCCTCCATCCCCCTTCCAGCTGCCCCAGCCGACTTCACTTCTTCTGCCCAATATTTAAAGAAACCCTAGTTGTAAGGGGAGCTTGCCACTTCTGCTTCAGCTGAAGGAGACTTGGTTGCCCTTCCCAGATTTTCTTCCCAAATAAAACCTGTTGGACTGTTGAGTTTGCCTTTCTGCTCTTTTTCTTTTCCTACAAAATGAACAAGAGAAAATACCCAGGAACTGGGGTCAGAGGTGCTTGCAGAGAGCCACTGGGAGGATATTGGCTTTTTCTTTTTTTTTCTTTTTGTGCCCAGTACTGTGCCCAGTACTGGGGCTCAAACTCAGGGCCTGGTGCTGTCCCTTAGCTTCTTCTACTCAAGGTTGGTGCTCTAGTGGTGCTCTTGGAGTCATACCTCCACTTCTGGCTTTTTAAATTTTTGGTGGTTAAGTGGAGATAAGAGCCTCGTGAGCTTGCTTGCTTGGGCTGGCTTCAAACTATGATCCTCAGATCTCACCCTCCTGAGTAGCTAAGATTGCAGGTGTGAGCCACTGGAGCCTGGCTGGAGGTTGGCTTTTCCCCTGGAAGACTCAAGTAGTCTGCATGATTTTTGAGTATAGCATAACAGGATGTGATTTCATTTTAAAAAGCATCACAATGCCCTCCGCAATGCTGACTGGGAGTAAGTAAGGAGCTGGGAGACTAGTAATGGGGCTATTGCAATAAAGCAGTTGAGAGATATGGTGACTCAGACTCAGGGAGTAACTGTGCAGATTTGAAACATGGCTATCTTCTTGGTGGATAGCCTTTGCTGGATTTCTAGTGAGTTGATTGTTGAGATGTAGAGAAAGAAAGGAGTCAAAGATGACTCCAATGGTTTGGGCATGACAAATGGAATAAAGAGCTGCTTTGTTTGGTGTGGGGAAGGAAGACTGTGAGAGGAACAAATGTAGGAAAAGATCTAAACATGGCGGGCCAGCAGGCTAAGTTCAAGATGCCTATTAGACATCAAGAGATGAGGCTGGTGTTCAGGGAATGTAGATTTGGGAGTTATCAGTAGCTACCTCCTGTTTAAACTCTGGAGATGGATGAGCCTATCTAGGGAATGAGTATAAGAGAAGTGTGTAAGACGAAACTCTTTATTAAGAAATTGAAGAAACAAGCGTAACTAGCAAAAGCATAAGTGAGAAAGCGTTGTCACCATTCAGGGAATAGAACAGGAAACTGCTCAGTATAATTCAGATGGTTTTTGTTTGCCCTTTGTCTCATTTCTGTACTATGTATTTTTTTTACTACTTCTCCATCAGAAAGAATATTGTACCGTTTGTAAGGAAATGGAAAGACTTGAAAAAATTATATTAAGTGAAGTAAGCCAGAATCAAAGATAATTAGAATGCACCTATAAATCTACAAATAAACACTCTGGATGGTAAAAGACAAAAACCACATTGGGACATGATAAATTATACAGGTCTTTAGACATTCACCCAGTGATCAAGGGAGGATATTCTTGGGAGAGGATCACAAAAGCTCAAATCTATGAACATATGCATACAAAATAACTTTTATCAAAATGAACTCCAAGAAATGGAAACAACAGATTTTTTCCATGTTGCTGTTTTTGTTCTTTGTACCTTTTGTCTTTTTTGTAAGTTTATCTGTTTGAAGGAGGGTAAGGGAGGAACAGAAAAGGTGGGACAAAGAGTGAACACATGCCCCTCAGTAGATGAATGGATCAAGAAAATGTATATACACAATGGAATTCTATGCCTACATCAGAAAGAATGGCATTGCCCCATTTGTTAGGAAATGGAAAGACTTGTAAAAAATTATATTAAATGGAGTAAGCCAGGCCCAAAGAAACATAGGTCCCATGGTTTCCCTTATTTGCAATAATTAGCATATATCTGAGACAAGCAGAAAAGGTCAGATAAGTTGATGTTAGTGGAATGAACCCCAAGATTACGATTCAAATGTTTTTTCTTGTGATTGTTTCTAATATATTTATAAGATGATTTCTTTGTTGCTTTGTATGTCCCTCCCCCACAGTATAACTTCTGTTTTCACTGTATTTGGTATAATTTGTGGAGGGGAAGGGAAAAAACAATTTGTTTAAATAAGGATACAGGTGGACTCATTGCAATAATGAGTCATTATGTCGAAAAACAAACTTTACAACTTTGGAGGGGGGCAGGTGGGGAGGGAGGAGAAGGGGAAACAAAGGAGAAGCCAACAATGCTTGATAAGAAATGTACTCATTACCTTGCCCATGTAATTGTAACCCCTCTGTACGTCATTTTCACAATAAAAAAAAGAGTGAACACATCCATCCATGATATTCACTAGACACTGTGTTGAAAATGAACCATGTAAATTGTGGGTGGGCATGGGAGGGAAAAAGTGGGAGAGAGTAAAGGAAGGGGTGACATAGTTCAAAAAGAAATGTCCTCATTACCTGACTTATGTAACTGTAACCCCTCTGTACATCATATCTACAATAACAATAAAGATATAAATTAAAAATGGGTTAAATCTATATCCTGGTGGCTCATGCCTATATTCTTAGCTATTCAGGAGGCTGGGATCTGAGGATCATGGTTCAAAGCCAGCCCAGGTAGCAAAGTACCTGAGACTTTGATCTCCAATTAACTACCAAAAAGCTGTGGCTCAAAGTGGTAGAGTGCTAACCTTGAGCACAAAAGCTCAGGGACAACACCTAGGCCCTGAGTGCAAACCCCAAGAAAAGGAGTTAAAGCTTGGCACTGGTGGTTCATGCCTATAATCCTAGCTAGTCTGGAGACTGAGACCTAAAGATCATGGTTCTAAGCCAGCCTGGGCAGGAAAGTTCATGGGATTCTTATCTCCAATAAACTACTCAAAAAAGCCAAGAATGGAACTCTGACTCAAGTAGTAGAGAGCTGGCCTTGAGGCAAAAGAAGCCAAGAGAAATAAAAATTAATCCAGGGGACAGTGGCTCAAGCTTGTAATCCTATCAACTCAGGAGGCTGAGATCTGAGGAATGTGATTCAAGTTCTTGAGACTCTTATCTCCACTTAAGCAACAAGAAAAGCAGAGGTGTAGAGTATCAGCCTTGAGATAAGCAAGAGTACAAGGCCCTGAATTCAAGCCCCAGTGTGGATTTAATAAAGAAATCAAAATGGTGTTACCTATACTTGCTTGTATATGTTCTTAATCCATGTTAAAAGCCTTGTTCTGTTGGCTTTTGGGGGTAATAGCTTTGAAAGTTTGCAACAAATTCCCTCAGACTAAAGTGACTGAATAATAGAGGGGAAAGATGAAGCGAGGGAAAAGGTGGTTCTGCTTGAAGAATTTGATACGTTGAGCTCTGCCCCGGTGGTGACAATAGAGGCTAAAGTCACCTGCTCCGTGTGGTGAGCAAAGAAACAGACTGCGACAGATTACAAAGACACTAAAGCAATGGGACACATTCTGTGGCTTTTTCAACTTTTCAATAGAGGTCTGACACTGTGGCTTTAGTAATTGGTAGAGTGAGAGGCACCGGTAGATGCTTATCTTCTAATAGAAGGGCTGTGTGGCGAGATGCAAAGCAATGTGGGGTTTAAGCCACAGGCCCATGGAAGCCTTTACTTAAAAAGGGTGTGGTGTATTGCAAAATGTGTGAAGTCACTTCTTAGAGGTGTACTTAATAAGGGAGGATTAAAAGAAGCAAGTACAGTAATCAGCATATCCGCAGCAGAGGAGCAACTTGTCAGTAAGTCCATATTTTAATTATTCCTTTCTTTTTTTCATGTTGAGAAACCCTGTAATATTTGAAGTCCCCAAAGGGAAACAGACAACAACAATAAAAAGAATAAGCTGGGTGCTGGTGGCTCAATACTAAGGAGGCTGAGACCTGAGGAGAGCAGTTTGAAGCCAGCCAGAGCAGGAAAGTTGGTGAGACTCTTATCTCCAGCTGATCACTGAAAATCCAGAAGTGGATGTGTGGCTCAAGTGGTAGAGCAGCAGCCTGAAGTGAAAAAGTCAAGCAAGAGTGCAAGGTCCTCAGTTCAAGCCCTAGTATCAGCACACAAAAAATATAATAATAACATAAAAAAGATCTGAGGGCATGACTCAAGTGGTAGAGTACTTACCTTCCAAGCAAAACCTTCAGTTCAAATCCCACTGCAGTAAAATGCTGAAATAAAAATTCAGCAGAGGAGAAAGTCATAAAATGTTGGTGTCAAATGATGTCAGAACAGTTTTATGCCAACCTCCTATACTTTATACTATATAATGTGAATCAATGCACTTCCTAAGGATGAAATAAGTGAGTTGAAGATCGAGAGTAGGAAATGGATAAAACACTTTTATCTTGGTAGATAGGGCTTTGGAGCGTAATTCATCTTGACTGCTGTATTAGCAGTCAAAAATAACATTTGTTTTAGTGAACCTCACCCAAGAAGCTCAAAACTACCTAAGTTGGCAAGGAAAAAGGAAAGCATTACAGATGCACCCCCAAATCACAGGACTCAATTGGAATATACTGCATTTGTATTTGATCTGGAGAGCTGGCAATCTCGCAGGTTCTGGCTTTGAAGGGGACCTGCCACCAGGAAGCTGCTGTACAGCGGCCCTTTCAGCTCTCAGAATCACTGACATGGAAGGAAGTGGACGGGAGGATCTGAAAGTACAGTACCTGCCAGGAAGTGTAGTTGCTGGGGTGCTGGCCATTGGATGAAATGTACTTCTTTTGGGACATGGTGATTCATCCCAGTTCCTACAGCCCTAGGAAGAACACTTGCAGAGGGAAGAAGAAACTTTGTTTCTTGCGGGAATCATCCTTCTGGTCTTTATAAATGGATTTCTTCCTGTGCCAATCAATAAGATCAGTAACTCTTCTGTTCAGGCTGCACCTGACTCCAGATGGGTCATGGCATGGGTGGGTAAGTCCATGAGATCTTATCTCCATTTAGCCACCAAAAAGCCAAATGTGGAACTGTGGTTCAAGCTTTAGCCTTGAGCGCAGAAGCTGAGGGACAATGCCCAGGCTTTGAGTTCAAGCTTAGGACCAGCACACACAGGCACACGCACATGTGTATACGTGCGTGCGCACCCCCCCCCACACCCACCCCCCCCACACACACAGAAAATGAGAGAGAGAAAGGGAGAGAGAGAGAGAGAGAGAGAGAGAAAGAGTTCTGTACTCAAGGTTTTCCATGCTTTCAGATGGTTTTTAGTGCAGTGATTCTGAGACAGACTCTTTGACATTTTACTCTTATGTATTATTCACACTCTCTCACTGCTACTTTTCTGGTTCTTTGACCATGGTTCTAGGAACTTAATGGAGGTGGAAGAACACAGGCAGTGGATCACACATGGACAAGGAAATTCACAGCAAGACACTGATGAGCATGGGAGTGTCAGGGCTGGTCTCGGCAAGACAGTAAAGATGCCAGACTTGTTTTGGCCTTTCAAGCATGCACTTGTCTTATCCCTGAAGCTCCAAGTGTCCTTGTGCTTTTTTCCCTGAGTCCAGATCTGCTCTCGGGCAAAAGTGCCTAGTCCAGGAAACCTTGCCTTGTTTCTCCACAAAGATGCCAGACTAGTTTCCATCTGGCAGAACGGCTCTGTTCCCAGAACCCAGATGGGGAAACAGTCCTGGATTATTTCCTTCCACTCTGCAAGTATTTTCAACATTAAGTTTGAATATCCTACAACTAAGCAATTAACACATCATCAGGCTTCCCCAGATTTTCAAACGTTGACCCTTCCATGCAACTTTGTTTGAATAATTCTTTAAGTGGCCATCTTTCGTCTTCTTTTGCTGTCATATCATTCAGTCTATACTCAAACTCTTGTCACACATGGCATGATTAATTGTTCATAGCTCTGTGTGTTTGGAGTAGGGACTTTGCTTTGTTCATTCTTAGGCATATTTTATTTTGGTAGATATTCAATAAGCCAAATGGAACAAAGAGATCAAAAACCCATCACAATAAGATATAAAAGCCCAATGTTCATTTGTGATACTTCTGCTTCCCTAGACAATCTAAGTGTCTGAGGAAGGAGGAAAAATACACATAGTGAATCTGTCTTACAAATAATTTGTAATAAGGGAAACAAATAATGTGGAAATAAGTAGAAACAGATAAGTAGGTTTAGCAGTATAGATATGTAGATTATACATTGCATATAATAATATATGTGTGTATATATGTTATGTAAGTCGGATGAGGAAATGTGGTTCCTCCCAAAATATTTCTCTTCAAAGAGAAACGAATTCCTTTGCATTTGAATTCCTCCAAACCTTTTGTGCTGTGGAATGACTCTTTTAAAAATACAAAGTGCTTTTTGGGGAAGACATATTAGCCTGAGGTAATCCCAGGAAATCATAAACTTACAGATGATTATGCTTGTTTGCTTTCTACAAAAGAAGCAAATACACTGACCATGAATTGAATGAACCTTTTCTTTGGGAAAAGTCTCTGCCTCAAATTGTAAGTTGGGAATGTCATTGTCAACAGATTTCTGAAGGGCCCTTTAAAAGCAAAGTTGTAAGTGGCTGCCCTGTGACCATGAAAAGTCACTTGTAGGATGAATGGAACAAAATATTGGCCATGTCTTGTGAATGAGTATTTTTGACTTGGTATAAAAATTCCAATGGTAGCATCATGGTAAAAAAAATTAGGAAAATAGATGGAAGAGAGAATGATGTCTGGAAAATCAGCAATTGACTGAAAAACATTCGCCAATGAAAGGGAAGACACTTGTCATTAAAGACACATCTAGACATTTTGGAACAAAATTTCATGGAATAGAAGAGCGAAAACAAGATTCCCAGGGCCCTGAGGACACAGCTTCAGTGATAGAGCATCTGAGTTATAAAAAGAATATTTCTAAGTTGATACATTACTTTGGATAATGTGATTTTTAAATACATATGCTTAATTAAATTGATGGATTGAATATTAAAATTAGGAATCGAATTATTTCATCTATTTCTCTAAAGGCTTCTATTCCAATTGGATCCAATCATTAAAAGGATTTTCTTGTCTTTGAGAAAAGGACTTCCTGTTAGAGTCAATTTCTATTTCTATATTTTTATAATAAGAGCAAAATAAAAAAACACAAACTTGTTATCCCTTGCAGCAACTCTTAAAATTTAATGGGCATTTTCATGCTTTTATATATGTAATTAAACTTTAATGATGGAATTCTGGGCATCAGGCACTGGATAAAATTATGTGGGAGTCAGAGGGGGCCCTGTGTTTTTAGAATCAGACCAGAAAGACCATTTCCTTGTTTCTGAGGGAAGCAAGCTTGCTGGGGAAATGTCTATCAGGGTAAGCTTTTTTTTTTTTTTTATGGCAGGGACTTTGAAGCTCAGTTTGCAAGCAGGAAGGAAGGAATGAAAGAGCATGTTTTAGGGGCCTGCTGCATTTCCAATCACCCTCAAACTTAAGAGCCCCAAAGAATAGCCATTGCTTTGTCTCTGTTCTTTAGCTTGGTAATGTGGTGATGCACAAGACTGGGAGGATCATGTCTGCCCTGCTGTGCTGTGCAGTTGTTGGAGGCCCAGCTGGTCATGAAAGGCCTCTTGTCAGTCTCGCTGACAGACAGTAGTATTCATGGAGAGTGAAATCGGCAGCTACATGGCCTTTGGGAGCTAAGGCTTGGAAGTTGTATAGTCTCATGTTTGCCATATTTATTGTCCTAAGTGAGTGACCAAGCCCAGCCCAATTCAAGGATCCAGCCTCTTGATAGGGGCAGCTTCAAAGAATGTACAGTCAGATTTCACTTTGCCATCAGCCAGTTCCTATGAGGAGAACAGATTCTGGGATGAAAGAGAGAGCGGTGGGTTATAGGAATTTTAAGGATTTTAATCTGGTTTAAATAGAGGAGGCTAGTTGGTGAGCCAGGTTGGAAGCTGGAGAGACCTAAACGCTGCATGCTTAGAGCCAGAATACTGATGCGTCAGAAAACCACAGGCCATGAACCTCCACTGCCTCAGAGAATTCTTAACTCATCTTCACCATGGTTGCTTTTCTCTTCTTTGTTTGGGGGGGGGGGGCGGTAGGAGGAGCATAATATTGGAGTTGGAACTCAGGACCTTATACTTGCTATATTAGCACTCCATAACTTGAGCCATGCTTCTATCTGTTTTGAGCTTTAGTTGTATTTTTTATTGTTGTTTGTTTGTTGTTTTTTTCAGATAGAGTCCTGTACTTATTTCTTAGGCAGGCCTTGAACTACTATTGGCCTACTTCAATGTACTGAGTAGCTGAGAATATAGATGTTAGACACCCCATCAGGTGTGTTTTGGAGTTAGGGTTTCACTAACTTTGGCTCAGGATGACCTCAGTATCCTCCTATCTCTGCCTCTCAGATAATAGTATAGGGATCACCAATCATGTCTAGCCTTCTATTTTTCAGGAAACGTTTGCTTTAGTAGTAGAGTGCTAGCCTTGAGCAAAAACAAAGACAAAAATAAAAACTTGGAGTCAGTGCGCAAGCTCTGAATCCCAGCATCAGAATCAACCCCCCCCCCCCCCCACACACACACATGAGTTTGCTTTGAGATTTTGGAAGACTATTTCATTAAACAGCACAGTCAAGAATTTATCAGAGACTGGGATTGTGGCTTAGTGGTAGAGTGCTTGCCTAGCATGCATGAAGCCCTGGGTTCAATTCCTTAGTACCACATACACAGAAGAAGCCAGAAGTGGCACTAGTGGTAGAGTACTAGCCTTCCTCTTAGAGGCTTCTATGACATAGCAATTTCACAAAGATACTTTTAATGATAAGTATTAACACATCTTAATTATACAAATGAATGGATTTTACGGTGACATTTCCACTCATGCACAATTTGTGATGTGATTATGTCCATCCTTGTTTTACCCTCTTCTGCTCTTCTCCTTGTCCCACCCCCACTTCTGGTCCTAGGGATGGAACTCTGGGCCTGGATACTATCTTCTTTTGCTCAAGGATAGCACTCTACCACTTCTGACACAATTCTACTTCTGCTTTTTCTGTGATTAGTGATAAGAATCTCATGCACTTTCCTGACTGGGCTGGCTTTGAACTATGATCCTAAGATCTCAACCTCTTGAGTAGATAGGATTACAGACATAAGCCATCAGCACTCAGCATCCCTCCTTGTCTTTAATAAACCCTCTTCTATTTCCAGGTCAACCTCTCCCCACTTCCTGATTATTTTGATAAAACATTCTCCAATGAGCCTTGAGTGTGTCCGTCTTCTGAGCTGAGTATAAATTAGGTAGGCTAGAAGTGTCAATCTTCCTTAAGTCCTTCCCTTGGGGAACATGAGGTGTCTCTGAGGCACTCATACTACTCACACATGACGATATCTGGTATAACAGGGACCCTTACACACATTCTAAAGAGAAGATATTAATTCACTTAAGCCAAATGCAATCAAGAGCCCCTCCATCCCTGATTCAGGTTGTATTCATGTTTGTCCTATCTCTACAAGTGAAAAACCTCCACTGACTCCATGAATAGACAGTACAAGGGCCTGTGTTAGGTATCAGGAAACCACAAACTCAAGTTAAATGTAAATAAACGGGGTTTGGGAGAAAATTACATTGGGTCTGGCACCAATTCTGTTCTAGCAAAGTGGGTGCTGCTTAACTGAGGATGCCCCCTGGCTAAAGAGTGGAGGTCATAACCAGAGGAAAGGAGTTCCCATCTTCCAGCGTGTTCCATTCAAAGAATCTGAACAGGAAAGATGTTGGCTGGTCCGCTGTCTTCCAACTCTTGCTAAAATTTCTGAGGCCTCCAGATCTTACTCTCCACCACCATCCATCTCCCACTGCTGATTCTCCCTGAAGTCTCCCATTAACAATTTTCTGAGAAATAGTGAAATCAGTTCATGCTGTCTGATGCTATAGGCTTTCATTATAATCCCAAAGCAGGAAATGGAAAGAATTGACACATAACTAATTTTCAGACAAGGAAAGCCATACTTCTTCAAATGTGGTGAATAAAGTAGGATGTAATCTACTGTCAATTAACTAGGAGCATGCCCATCCCAGCACTTAAAAAGAGAATTCCTCAAGAAGACGGAGAAATACATTTTTAATGGAGCCACCTGTGCCACGAAGCCTCTGAGAACTTGAAGAAGGATACATCTATGAAAATAGTTGCTATAAGCATGTAAAATTCATAAATTAAACATGCATTTTAAATTATTCATGGAGTCTTCCTAAGGGATTGAGATGCTGGAGGGATAATGCAAATGCTGTGTTAATAAGCAATCAGTGGTGATTTTTTAGAAAGGAGGAGAAAAAAGAGGGTTTATGTAAGTTTCACTTTGTGCAGAAGAATGAACTAAGATGGTAACTTTCAGTTAGTATACTAATGAATAGAAATGGGCAAGATATTACTTTGTGTTTTAAAGGTAACTTAATTGTTACAGATTTAGTCCTAGAACAGAGCGAAAAGAGAAAAATTAAAAGAATAATGCTAGATAATAGGTATGATCTACTTTGATTAGAATTTTCATAAATCACTCTCTTTTTCAACAGGAATCAAGGGCTCGGCAAGTAATTCAGTGGTAAAGCACTTGCCTAGCATGTACAAGGCCCTGTATTCAATCCCTAGCACCATACAACAAAACCAGGGTAGGAAGCAACTGAGACATGTTGGAACATCTCTTTAGAGAGATAAAGTTGCTCTTGGTTACAGAGCTAGGATTTGAACAGTAGGTCTGGGATCATAGCCTATATTTATCTTCACTAGTATTTCTTATCCAACCAAGAGCCCTCCTGAGCTTGATTGATGAACGGAAGTAGCTGAGTCCTTCATCATCGGAGGTCTTGGCTCAAATATCAGCTCTTCCTCTTGTTAGTTGTGTGATCTTGGATAATTAATCTAACCCCTGTGTTTCAGGTTCCTCCCTATATAAAACCCAGATGATACAAGGCTTAAATGAGACAATATATACAAAGCAATGAACTCAGTGCCAGCTCTACAGAGAGAGTACAATACATCCTACAGTTATTGTCATTGTCAGTTACTTCAAATAAACAAAAGGCCAAGAGAATAGTCTGGCTGCTTTAGATAAGAAACTCAAATGCTGTCTTACCAAAGTGCTGCCATCTGGTCTTGCTGGGTGTGGGAGCAGAGTCGATTACTCACCCCGTTGGCTGTGGAGCCTGGGTAATCATGGGCCTGTCTCACTCCTGGCTTGCTGCTCCTGGTTTTCAGAACACAGGACTACATGGTGCTCTCGATCCTGATCCATGTGCTGGCTAGGAAGGAGATCTAGGTAGTCTCAAGCCAGGTTCATGGTCAGGGTAGGATTCTGTCCCAGTTCACGTCCCCACTTCTTCCAGCTCACCTCAGCAGAGATATCTTCAGAAGTTTCTCCTTGTTGGAACATTTCTTTATACTGTAGGTCCAAAGAAATGGAATCATTTCTGTCATAAAATGACAATAGTGTTTGAAAATCCCTTCTGAAGAGGGGAGGCTAGTGTCCTGTCCCCTGCATTCTTCAAATTCATATGGTGAAGTCCTAACCACTCAGTTATTTATTTATTTGTGTGTGTGTGTGTGTGTGTGTGTGTGCGCGCGTGCCAGTGTGGGGCTTGAATCTAGAGCCTCATGCTCTCCTTTTGCTTTTTTTTTTTTTTTTTGCTCAAGATTAGATCTCTGCCACTTGATCTGCACTTTACTTCCAGCTTTTTTGCTGGTGAATTGGAAATAAGAGTCACTTGGATTTGTTTGCTTGGGCAACTTCAATCCTCAGATTTCAGTTTCGTGAGGAGCTAGTATCACAGGTATGAGCCAATGCTGCCTGACACTTTCATTACTTTAGAATGTGGCTATCTTTGGTGACAGGGCTTTTAAAGAGGAATGAAAATAAAAATTAGGTCTTAATTCAATATGACTGATGTCCATGACATAAAAGATGAGGGCCCAGACCCATATACACAAGGACATGGCAGCCATCTGCAAGTCAAGAAGGGAGATGAGGAAGAAGCCAACTCTGCTAGCACCTTAATCTTTGGCTTCCAGCTTTGGCAATTCTGGGAGAAGACATTTTTGCTATTTAAGTTACTTACTTGAAGTGTTCTGTTACATTAGTTTCTGGCTAATAATGCAGGTAGAATGGTCCTAAAATGATGTGAAACAGGAGATACTGTACTCAAGATGCTCTGTGTTGAAATGTGAGTCAGAAGAGCCTTGTCCCCACCCCACCAACTTGCCTACGTTCTCAGATTTGAAGAACTCTGGGAAGTTTGAAGGTAGCGTCGAGTGGGTTCTCTCTGTCTCTTGCGCTGTCTCTGTCTTTATCTATCTCTGTCTTTGTCTGTCTGTCTCTCTTTCTCTATCTCCCTCTCTTGTCTTTCTTTCTCTGTTGCTGAGGATGAAATCTAGGGTTTCATACATGCTAAACAAATGCTCTACCACTAGGCCACATCCCCAGCCCCCAGCCTTATGATCTTGCTGTGTTTTTGGCTACAGCATTAATGTTGCTTGACAAATGGCATATGTATTTATGTTGTTTTTAGTCTCTCCTCACCCATGTGAGATCCCTGAGGATAATAGCTTTCTTGTCTCTTGTTTCTCTGGCATCTCTAAGCAAGATGCCTTAAATACCTTATATCTTTTCCCACAGGTTTGAAATTCCTAAGAGGGGTTGAAGCTTTTCTTTAGTTGTCAAGAGACCGCATGATAACATGGGAAGTTGCTATATCTCCTCCCTTTCCCCCCCCCCCATACTCTTGATAGACTAATTGATTTGATATGCAGATTCAGGGGAAGAGTTTTAAGGGGCAGGGAAAGGAGAAATGGGTGACACTAGCAGGTCCTCCTCCTCCCAGCTTTGCTCTGGGAAAAATCCCCAAGGAGGTTCCAATGGGGTTTACAGGAAGAAGAGTGATGCTTCCTTCCTCAGATATGGGGGTTAGGAGCACAATGATTGCATCATGAGTGGTTGAGCCATTGTACCCTTCTTTTGACCTTTTGGTTTTTGCAACATTTTGATCAGAAATTTCTGCTTTGAGTATAGGGGATGTGGTCCAATTGAGGAAGGAAGTGTGGAGAGTAAACAAAACTCTCTGCTGTAGTTCACTAAAACATCACACTTCTGACCCTCACCACCCTCCACCAAAATGCTTTCTACCTGCTTTTTCTTGATTCTATTGAGGGACAGTATATACCTATGACATTTTGACTCATCTGCATTTTGGCTTAAACACGAATATAAGTAAGACTTCAACAGCAATGTAGTAAACTTGCTTGTAAAATCACTTGTAGAAATGCTTTCGTATTTGAAGTCAAATTAACTTTGTCCTCAAGTCAGATTTCTGCTCCTGCTGCCTCTCTCTCTTACACCTTCTTCTCTGGAATCCTTCCTCTAACGTAGCAGCAGCCTGTCCTACACCCTCAGGGTGCCAGCAGTTTCTAGGATTTATTTGATTCTTCTTGTGAGATATATTTGGAAAGTCAAAAAAAAAAAAAAAGACTCCTTCAAGACTCCACAGTGAATTTTGAAGGCTATAATTGTAGACTGATGCAATATTGTGAGAAGAACTTTCTCAGAGTTTCTAGAAGATTATGTCCATATATGTATACATATCAGAGACATAATCTACTACATACATGTATAGATGTATATATATCTATGTATATACATGTATTCATGTATGTATTGACATTAGGATGTTTCTAGACAGGTACTCTATTGCTTAAACTACAGCCTATCCTCCTCCCCCTTTTCTTTGTTTTATTATTTTCAGATAGGCTCTCATGCTTTTTTCCCAGGCTGGCCTTGGGCAATGATCTTCCTACTTCTTCCACTTCCCACTTAGCCTCCATAATAGATGTGGACCACCTCAACCAGCTAAGTCTCTACAATTGATGAAATTCTCCATGCTAATGTAATGGACAGCATTGAAAGGGAGATGAATCAGGATGATTGCCTCTGGATGGACAGAAATAGTACCAGCCTCTCAGAAACATTAAAAAAATATGTAAGCATTATACTTTATTCTGGCTCAAACAGCATGTTAGAGAAGAGATGATCTCGGTAAATACTTTTGTACCTCACTTCATTTAAAAAAGCATTTTTATTTTTTGAAGTAGTTATTATTTCTTTCTAGATGTGGAGGTGGAATAGGCCTCTGTTAATGTATGGCCCCTAGGGAAGTATAGTCACATGCTTGGGAGAACAATGCTTGTGTAGGCTTCACCTCATGGGTTTGTGGGTGGGAGAAAAAGGGCCATTAATAATACAAAGCAAGATAATATTTTGACTCACTCTTGTGTCATTCCTTATGATGTTGTAATTCTTTATAACTAGAGAATAGCCTCAACATTTTCCCCAAAGGAATGGGGTATGTATCTGTGAAGGATGATTAAAAATGTGGAACAAATGCAAAAAAAAAAAAGTTTGAAGAAAATCATTTTAGAATTAGAGCCATTATGCTTTTAGCCTTTGGCCCAAATGACAAAGATGGAGTTTGTAAACACATTTATGTAGGCCTACCTATTGGCAGTCAAGTAGGTAGAGACTGTCCCTTAATAGAACACAAATAATAGAACTGTAGATAACACCTTTTTAGGAGTACAGAGCAAGCCTATATTCAGGGGGATTCTGGCAAAAGATCTGTGTCACGTCTTAGATACTACCATAAAGTAAATCATCAGAGAGCAGGTTATATTGTTTCCAGAGAAGCAAGATTAGAATTAAACGCTGAAAGGAGTATGTCATTGGTAAGGTCAATAGCATGTTAGAAAAGCAAACGTAACATATAGCTAATTTTTTTCTAAAGGTTAATGAAATCTAGACAAATACACCATACTTCCTTGATTATAGAAAATAATACCATCTAAACACATATATACTCTCTGGGACCAAATTTTTTTTGAATTTCATATCTATATTTCAGAAAACCTACTTGAATACACTTTGAAACAAGAGCACAACAAAATAGAATATACTTAAACATCAACTTAAACATCAACTAAACATCAACTAAAAAGAAAGAAAGAAGGAGGAAGGAAAGGCAGATAAAAGAATGAGAAAGAAAACACACACCAGGTATTAGGACTACCTGACAAAAATTCATGCTGAGCCTGAACTTCCAAGGGACGGGAGACCTGAAACTGACGGCATGGCGGGTCTGAGGAGGGACACAGACAGGTTACAGCAAAGGCCAGCACCAACGGTTAATTTGTGGGACCAAAATTTGATTTGCTAACTACAATGAACCATTTGATCAAATGCTGAGTTTAGTGGCAAGAAAATTTGAAAGTGCCTTTTGGGTAATATGAATCTCCTAAAAAGACATCCAGGAAGTAGATTTGTGGTTCAAGTGGTAGAGTGCTATCTTTAAGCAAATAACTCAAGGACTGGACCTGGGTTCTGAGTTCAAACCTTAGAACTGGCCAAGAAAAAGAAAAAAGCACTTTAAGTTTGTTCCCCCCACAACAAAAGCATTAGAGACATTTTTTTCTATAGAAAGTGATCCCCCTCACCCTTTATGTCCTACCTGTAGCAAGAATATTTTAATCATGTCACTGATCTTACAGTTGTCCGATAGTTAGGCTCATAATATACGAGTTAGGAAAGTTGCTTGTGGTGTTTTATCTATCCAAAGATTTCACTTTAATGGTGTGTTGCAATACAAAACTGAATATGTTCACAATGTACTATTAAAATACTTGACTAAGCAGAAAGAAGGAAGCTGGCGGTTGATAACTCCTCATTTTGGAGACAATCACTGACCTAATACATATGCCCTTGATTAACCAGCAACAACCATCTCTTTGAGTAGCATAGCAGCACTTAAAATGATGGTACTGTAGGACCCATCTCTGGATGTTTCGGTTGCTTATACTATTTTTGCCAGTGTATTTGTGACACCCACATCTGGTGGGTAGTTTGCTTCATGTGGAGGTGAGCAGGGAGGGCGCTTCAGTGATGTGAACAGATGGCTCACCATGTGAACAACATGCCCACCACTAGTTGGGCATGGACTGCTAAGGTGCCCACTCAGCTGTCTGCCCTTCTGGTTGGAAAAGGGAAATCCTCTAGCTCTCTGAGAAGGACATTTCATGGTCTAGGTTGCTGTAAGGAGAAAGAACCTGAAGACTGAAGGTCAGGAGGCTTGAGCAGTCAGTGGATGATCTTGGAGTGGACCCCCACGGCTTGTTCTTCCGATCACTGTCCAAAGAGCTTCTTCCGCTATGACAAGAAGTCCCCAGACAAATGGCATTGTTGAGAGATTTGTGTTCATTGTGCCCTTACTGTCCTACTCAACCTCACTTGTGGTCATGGGCTAGAAGTTCTAAAGCCAGTGGTAGGGCTGGGGATAGAGCTGAATGCTTATCTGGTATATGTAAGGTCATAGGTTCAATTCCAAGCACTGTGAAAACAAAACAAGAGACAAAAAAATCAGTATTAAAAAGACCCTAGGGAGTCAGCTTTATCCATAGGCATGTGACAAAGAAAACAAGCAAAGCTCAGGAATCAACAGAAGGCCCAGGCTCTGTGGTCGGCTTGGCAGTCCACTGATTAGGTTGTTACTGCAGAAGGTAATTAGATGTGTCAGAACAGACCAGTGCCTTTGAAAACAGAATTAGGTTTGAAAAAGTCTGAAATGCAAAAGACTCTTTTTAAGAGTCTAGATGTCAAGAACACTTCAGCTCTGTGTGCCTAGGAATAGCAGTTGAAGGCTTTGCTCTTAGTTTAAGAATACATCTATAAAATGAAACAGAACTCTCTACCTTTGTGGAAACCTACACATCCTTAGCTTTGGGAAATCTCTGAAATAAAATACATGTTGGGTTTGTAGAAAACATAAGTATCATGACAGTCTCAGAAAATAATTTTATTAGAGACAGTACCAGAAAAAGGAAAGAGATTAATATTTGTTGGGCATCTATTGATCCTGAACTTGATATCTCCATTTCTCTTTAATCTCAGCACTACCAAGAGAGGTGGATTTGGACCACATTTAACAGAGGAAGGTGACTAGGCTCAGAGTGTTTACCTAATTGCCAGGTCTCCTGCCTAGCAAGTAGTGGGGCTGGGGGTTGCCATCTCTCATCCTCTATTAGGTACCCAGTACACATGAGCTACACTTTGAAAACATGGAAGTGATGGAGCTCTCCAGTCTCTTTCTAGTTTTGCAGATCTGAATCCCATAGCATTCATGGGCCCATGCAAGTCTCCTGTGTGTGTGTGTGTGTGTGTGTGTGTGTGTGTGTGGTGTGTGTGTGGTGTGTGTGTGTGTGTACATGTGTGTGCTGATATTGGGGTTCAAACACAAGGCCTTATACTATTCAGCTTGCTTGCTAAGCTGGTGCTCTTCTACTTGAGCCATATTTCTAGTCCCCCCCTTTTTTGCTGATTACTTGGGTAATGGAATTTCCAGGACTTTTCTGTATGGATTGGTTTTAAACTTTGAGCCTCTAGATCTTAGCTTCTCAAGAAGCTAGGATTATAGGCCTGCTGCCTGGCTTATGTTCTAACATCCATATTTGAACCTTGCCTTTTATATAGTGTTTCTCTTTAGATAAGCCTTGTGTGGGCCCAGATTGCTGTGATTTTCACAGAATGTTGATTTGATTTTAATAAACCTATGAAAAAGTTCCTGATATAGTTGGTCTGAAATAAAAATTATAATCAAAACCATGTTAAAGCACATAAGGTATGCGTGGCTTTTGGCACTTTTCATTATTTTTTATACCCATGATATTAGACACTTAGAGAGACTTATGGGGAAATATATAGATGTGTATGCATACATGCATGCATACGTGTGTGTGTGTGTGTGTGTGTGTGTGTGTGTGTGTGTGTGTGTGTATGTTTCTTGCTTGGGATCGAACACAAAGGCTTGTGCTTGCTAGGCAAGCATATTTTGAGAACTAGATCATTAATGATTTCAGTTAAAAATGTCATTACCTTTAATCTTAAGTGTTAAAAAATCCCTTTAGATTTCTATCAGTGTACTCATTATGCGTATGTTTTATCCTTAATCAGATTGTAGCCCCTTTCTGCTAGGGAACTTAATTTTTTGTACCTCTGAGCCTTTTCAAGAAGGCTAAGACTTAGAATTATTTTCCCCCAAGAATAACTATCGATCAAGGGCAAAAGGGGGCAGAAAAACCAAAGGTTCATTCAGAAGATTCTGCCTGCCCTTGGATTTGGTGGCTGTTTCAGGCCTGCGTTTCCTGCTTCCACCGAGAGCATGCTGGGCTGCAGGCGCAGAGCCAGGGAGAATTGTCTCAATGAACAACAGAAGCTGTAAACAAACTTCCCTTCAGTTCAGGGTAGTACTGACTTTGCTTTGGAAAGTATGTGTAATTCCAACAACTATAATTCCCATTCTTATGCCAAATTGAATCCTAGAGGAGGCTAGTGCTGGCATCAAGTCTGGAGTCTGTTCTGCTTCAAAGCCAGTAGCTTGTTTTTCCATCTGTGCCAGGCCTACAGTTTGCAAACCTTTCTGTGACTTACTCACTCTGTGACTTACACACCCTGGCACATTCCAGTTGGGGCTATTGAAGGACACCGGCAAAGCATTGCCCCAAGGTTTGCAAACGTAATGTGCCCTTTGTTGAAAAGTTATTTTGCTACTGGAGGTACAACTAGTTCTAGTGAAGTTTGCATTGGCCACCTCAGGCTGGTGGTGGGTTCAGTTTAAAGTGTTGGCTCAGCTTGGCAAGGTTTATGGCTTGGCTACCTCAGGGACTGTCCCTCATGCCGTTCTTTCCTCCCAGCTGGGAAGGTCTGCCAGAGCACTGGGCTGAAGGTTTTTAGATAATCCTTTGGAACAGTGGTGACAATGGTTCAAGTGTTCTTGGAGGGCATTCCTGTTAGAAATTTCTCTGTGTCATTGGGCAGAGCTCTAGCTAGATAAATCTGTCTTCCTTGAGAGGAGGTATTTAAATACTTCCTTGTTTGTCACACTGAATTGATTCAAACTTTCCCCTAAGTTGAGAAAATGTATTAGTTTCCTGTTGCTGCTGCAACAAAGTTCACAAATGTAAACCACAGAAATTTCTTTTCTTACAGTTTTAGAGATTATTCATCCAAAATAAATCTTAACAAGGGCCAAATAAGAGGTCAGCAGGGCTGATTCTTTCTGGCTACAGAGCAGAATCTATTGCTTTTCTCTTCTGCTTCTAGAGGCAATATTAGCTTCTGGACTTATTCACTCTAGTTTTTGCTTTCTGATCACTCCTCTTAAATAATAGTCAATTTCCCTTTGCTTCTCTCCAACTAGGACCCACTCACAAAAAAAAATAGGATAACTTCCTCAAAGTCTTTAATTACATCCACAAAGTTGCATTTGCTCTATAAAGTGGCATTCATTCACTAGTGATCCTATTGGACATTAGTCAGCCTAGCACTGAGCCTGACATATCTGAGTTCATTTACTGATTTTTAAAATTTAGTTATTGTTTAGTTCTCAGACTTGTATTGTGCTAAAAGCAGAACATCCGATGAAGGTTTTACAATTTCAGCTCCCACAGGTCAATGGGAACAGGGGAAGGCTGCTCAGCCCTGGTGCTGGCAGTATGCTAACAGCCACCATGTGGATCCTGGGAACATTAGAAAGAGGAAACTCAGCTCTTTTTGCAATTAATGACTACCTTTATTGCTCTGATCATTGAAATACACACATGTTTTGAAAAAAAATATGTACAAAAGACGAATAACCCCAAACTTTCTTCTCAGTAACTGCTAACATCTGTGGTAAATATATGTATAATAAATGCTATTGAGGATATATGCTTTGGAAATCTATTTTTCCCTGAATTATTTCATTGTATTTATAGTACCATTTTACTAAATACATAATATTACATCTACAGATGCATTGAAAGTCAGAAATAATCTTTTATTGTTGGATGCTTCATTTGTTTTCAATGATTGCTGTAATAAATAATACAAATAATAATGAATAATTTTCTTGTAACTGAATTTAAATCCTGGCCACATTTATATTAAATTAATTAAGTTAAATTAAAATTAATCAAATTAATTTAAATCCTAACAATGTTTTATCTTTACTAAGCCAAAAATTTCTTATCTCTACATGGTGAAAACAATGCTTATCTCTCACCAGGTTGATGCAAGGTTTTGTTAAATAAAATTTGTCAGGACATAATGTCAAGGACTCTGTAGATGTTCAATTAATGCTACTTTCTTTTTTCTTTCCTCTCTGTCTTTTCAGAAAGGAGTTTTCTATGTACCTGAGGCTGACCTAGAACTCACAATGTAGTTCAGGCCAGCCTCAGTTTTAATGATCCTCTTGACTCTACCTCCCAATTACTGGTTTTATGGGTGTGCACCAGACCACCTGGCCTGTTTCCTAATATGATATCTGAAAAGTTAAAAGATTTCAGTGGAAGGCTATTGAGTCGTTGAGTTTTGTAAATGTAGCAGGAATACAAAAATGCTTCGAATACCTCTGCTAAAGTGATTATCATGTAGACAAAACTTTGGTAGGTATCCAATTAGTTTCTAAGTCAATGTGCAACTGTAGTGTAATGTACTGTAATATAATGTACTAGAGAATGTATTGTTGTGTTTTCAAGATGTAGGTTCTGTAATATAAATGGAATAGAAGCTTGCCAACTAAATAAGGAGTTGAAGACTTTCTGTTTTCTGTATTTGTTTGGCTGTCTAGTAAGGATCTTAGTGACATTATTATTCTAACATTTGGATGTTATATGAAGGAGTAAGGCAATAAGAGACTGCACTTTGATATGAAGCAGATTACTTTTGACTTCTACCACTTACAAACTGAATGATTTGGAATAACATGGTATTTTTCTGAGGTTTGATTTCTAAATTTACTTTAAAAAATGTAATAGTATGTCATATGACTATTGCTCTGTAATAAACCACCCTCAAACTCAATAGTTTTAAAAAGGAATCATATATTATTTCCTAAGACACTGACCTTGGTTGGACTGTCTTGCATATCTATAGTCACTGTTGGTTAGGAGTTACTCTGGTCTAGGATAACTTTATGTGATGACTGTAATAGCCTCTCAAGGTCTAGCAAGGTAGTCTGAGCTTGTTCATATGAAAATTAGTGAAGTTCTGTTAGAGGAAGAGCACACACACACAAAGCCTTTTGAGACCTAGGCTCAGAACTGGCATAACATCTCCATTACACGTTTTTGGCCCATGCAAATTCAGACCTGATTCAAGGAGTAATGGCAGTTGACTAAGAGGGAGTGAGGTATAGTTGAGTTGAAATGCAATAAATGTGGAGAAAAGTAAACCACTGGAACAAATAATGAAACCGATCTACTACAAATACTTTCCTCTAAAAATTATAATGAAGAGTAAATAACATATTTAAATGGCCTGGTACTCCATAGGTGATTTAGTGATCTAGTGATCTAGTGATTTTGTTCATATTATGTTTGGAAATTTTTTTTATGAATTGCTACATTATTCTTGAATCTGAAATAAATTATTTTAGTATAATTATAACTTCTCCCTTTCTATTTCAAAAGCATATTACATTTTCTAGTCTTAAATAATGGATTTAAAATTTACTATGTAGCTGGGCATGGGAGTACAAGCCTGGAATCCCAACACTTGAAAGTCTGAGGTGGGAGGATGGAGAGTTCAAACCCAGCGTGGGCGATGTAGTGAGACTCTGTCTTAAAACAAATTACCTTTAAAATGTATTAGGTGCATGGTTAGTGGGTTGTTTTCCAAGATACTGTGCATAGTAACATGGTATTTAGGGCTCCCCAACGTTGAGAGAGAGGGTCATTCAGGTGGAGAGGATTATACAAACAGGCAATATTTGAGAAGCAACACCCTTAGACACATTATAGTTAAAATATGATATATAGAACAAAGAAAGAATATTGCAAGCAGTAAAGGAGGAATAATCGCAAACAATGGCAAACTCATTAAACTAGTTGCGCAAACTCTAAGTGTAAGGAGGTCATGGAATGATATAATCCAAGCCCTGAAAAGACAACAATTATCAACCCAGATTAGTGTGTCCACCAAAACTATTCCTCATAGTTGATGGAGAAATGAAATCCTTCCATTAAAAATAAAAACCAAAGCAATTTATAACCACAAAACCACCACTGCTGAATAATCCTACTCACATAAAAAGAATGCAAATGAAAACAGAAAGTACAGGAAAGAATAAAACCTCTCTAGATGAGTAAAGTAGTAAAGGGGGAAAATGTAAGAAGCAAACATAAAAATGATGAAATGACAAGAAATGTGACATGCCTTTCAATATTAACATTGGATGTTAATGGTCTCAACTCTCCAATCAAAGAATGGTAAATTGGATTAGAAAACCCAAATACACTCCATTATTTTCCACATGTGACACAACTCATTGACAAAGACAAATATGGGTTTATGGTTAAAGGATGGAAAAAAAGTTTTCCAAGCCTATGGATTCTGAAAGCAGACAGGAATAGCTAGAGTTATATCTGACGAGACATTTTAAACTGAAATTAGAAGAGATAAAAAGGTCACTTTATTTTAATAAAGAGAACATCAAGAGGAATAATAAGCTGGGTGTCAGTGGCTTGAGCCTGTAATTCTAGCCTCTCAGGAGGCTGAGATTTGAGGATCATGGTTTAAAGCCAGCCTGGGCAGGAAAGTCCATATACCTCTTATAATCTCCAGTTAACCACCAGAAAACTGGTAGTGGTGCTATGGCTCAAAGTGGTAGAGTGCTAAGCCTTGAGCAATATTGCTCAGGGGCAGCACTCAGACCTTGAGTTCAAGCCCTGTGACAGACAAAAAGAAAAAGAAAAACAAGAAATAGCTGTCAATATATATTCACCAAACAAGACAAAACAAAGCAAACAAAACATAAGCACCATGCATATATTTAAATCAATAGATCAAACTACAAATCTGCCCAGGGCTTCATATTTCAGTTTCAAAAAAAAAACAAACTGAAATTAAGGGATTAATCCGTTTGCCTATAGACAGATAGCTGGTTCAAAGTAGAACTGACATTGAATTGATGATCTCCCTTGCTCCAAAATATTTATGCCACCCAGGATCATTCTTGCCTTTGTAACAGTTCACTGTCAACTGAATGATTTATTGCCTCTTAGTGTGAAAATCAAGAAGCAAATGGACATGGTATCATATAGACATATTATATGGCAAATGGACATGTCTATCTCCCCTGGTTTGTAAGACAAAGTTGGAACACAGTTTGTTTGTGCTCCCTTCTTAAAGATCTAACTTAATGATGTTCAGCAAGATACCAGAATCTAACTGTTTTGGTACTTCTTTTTTGGGGAGTCTCAGAGTTTGAAATAAATATCAGTTGACATTGACTTGACATATTTATAGTCCAAAAAGTAAATAATCTAAGAATATCATTCTCAATTTTTAACACATATACCATCCTAATGGGAAAGCTAAACAAAAAAGGGTAACTCTAAATCTATCTATGTGAAGACTTGCTGAGTGAGAAGAGACTATATGGAGAAACTCTAGGATGAAACCTCCCGAGCTCTGGACAGTTTTAATAGAACAACCACCAGTTTAGAACAGTTGCATTTCTGCCTGTCATTACTGTTATTTGTCACTTTAAGGACTTTTAGGCTTAGCAGGACAATTGTGAAACAGTAAATATGAACATGCTGTGCTAGTAAGTGAAAGTGTTTAGAAGACAGATGCCTGATTAAGGTCCAAGCATGGTAGTACATAGCTGGAATTCCAATGCTTGGGAGACTAAAACAGGAGGATCATGAGTCTAAGGTAAGCTTGGGCTGCATGGCAAGTTCTAGGCCAGCCTGCACTGCACAGTGAGATACTGCTTTAAACAAACAAACACACAAACAAATCTATTCAATATCCCCAAATCTATCAAGCATCATAGTCTGGTACACTATGGTGTACAAACATTGTAACTTACTACACTATTGTGAATCACATTTACTCTGATGATTGTATGGCTGACTAAAATCCTAGACTCTTAGTATCACATATCACTTGCCTACAGAGAAAAATCAAAATTCAAAACAATTAGGTGCCAAACATCTGTACATATTTTATAATATTCTTTGGAAAGTGGTGGTTTGTACATTTCCTCCCATTTTTCCCCCTTCCTTCCCCCCGGTTTTTTTTGTTGTCAATTGTAGAGGCCTGAACTCTGGGTCTGGGCTCTGTCCCTGAGCTCTTCAGTTCAAGGCTAGTCCTCTACCACTTTGAGCCATAGCACCACTTCTGGTTTTCTGGTGGTTAATGGGAGATAAGAGTCTCACGGACTTTTCCTGCCCAGGCTGGCTTTGAACTGAGATCCTTGTATCTCAGCCTCCTGAATAGCTAGGATTGCAGGCCTGAGCCACCAGTGCCTGGCTCTTTCTTTTTTTAAGGTTAATCCCTTCACAGGTTTATTGGGCAAAGAAATGATCAGCTTTTATTTGGGAAGGGTGACAAAACTAAGTCTTATTGATTGCTACATAATCCTCCTGGAGATTATACTTATCTATGCATATTCTAGTTAACCTG
This sequence comes from Dipodomys merriami, assembly GCF_024711535.1. Classification (NCBI taxonomy): domain Eukaryota; kingdom Metazoa; phylum Chordata; class Mammalia; order Rodentia; family Heteromyidae; genus Dipodomys; species Dipodomys merriami. The sequence continues at coordinate 6,815,454 of NW_027203826.1, forward strand.
GTGAATTGCTGATACTATGAAACACTAAATCTGAGCCTGTGAGTTATATTTCAAACAGTACTGAAACAAGATGATAAGAAACTCATGTTTTTAAAAGACTTATAATAAAAGATTTCAAGAAAAGAAACATAATAATACAAAAGTGAAGTATTGAAGGAAAAATAGTATGAAACACACTTCCACAACTTGCTTGGTAATTGTTCATTAACAATGCTATAATTTTGGTGTGACTTTCTCTTGAAATCTCCTTTGTGTATTATGATGTTTTAATTTCATGTGAAATTCCCAATTGTTAGATACATGAAGAAGGGGGATTTATGAATAAAAGGAAATATTACTGTTTCCAGTAAGATAAAACATTATTAAAATTTGAAATTATTCCTTAACAAAAAAAAACACCAGGGATCAGTGTACATAACATTTAGAAAATCTCATCTGTGTCTGGGACCACAGAGAAACTCTGTTTTCTCTTCATTGTTCCTGTTGTCAAGTAGTCTCCAAGGTAAAATGGCAGCTTTGCCCTTTAACAGAACATTGTGTTCCATGTGATAAAATTTTCCAGATAAATGAAGTTCAAATCAAATACTGACATATTCAGTAAGAGTCTAAGCTCCATGAGAACACAAACCTTATTTCCTGGTTTAATTACTACAGGATTAGGGCCAAGTACTTAAACATATCTCCCTCCCTTTTTCTGATTCTGTGACATGATTTTACATAATCTTTGAGTCTCCTTAAAAACATCAGGGTAGGCTGAGCGCCAGATGGCTCATGGCTGTAATCCTAGCTGCTCAGGAGGCTGAGATCTGAGGATTATGGTTCAAAGCCAGCCTGGGCAGGAAAGTGTGTGAGACTCTTATCTGCAGTTAACCACCAGAAAACCAGAAGTGGTGCTGTGGCTAAAGTGGTAGAGCACTTGCCTTGAGCTGAAGAGCTGAGGGACAGTGTCCAGGCCCAGAGTGCAAGCCCTAGAACTGACAAAAAAATAAAAAATAAAAGCACAAACAGCAGAGTGAGGTGGAAGGATCCGATGCACATTCAGATGTAGTTATTCATTTGCATTCCCATCCTCTTCTGGATTTCTCCATGTTCTTGACAATGATTATAATGCCAGCTCAGTGACCATCAACATGTGTTGAGTGGTATGACCAGAATTTCTCTGAAGTAGCATTCTCTTGAAGTACGTTTTCACATTGCCAAATACCAGATGAATGATGTTTCTGATGGTTAGCTTGTGTCTCAATTTCCTCATCTGTAAAGTTGTGAAATGAAGACAAAGTTATTATGAGAATAACATAAAATGGTTTACACGTTGGACTAGTGTATAGTACGTATAAGGCATCCAATCAATGTCTCCTTCCTTCCCTCTTTTATCTCTTTCAAAGTAGATAATTGAAACCCCCATTCACTAGACAAATAACACTTGATCCACATACTCAGCCCTTTTTCCTTTAATAATTTTTCAAATAAGCTCTTCTTTCAAATAAGTCCAGGTTGGCCTAGACTGTGATCTATGTTTTTATACTTCCTGTGTAGCAGGTATGACAGGTACATGTCTCTGTGCTCAGCTACTGGTTGAGATGGAGGTTCTCTTGAAATTTTGCTTTGCCTGGCCTTGCATCACAATCTTCTAGGTCTCAGCCTCCTGAGTAGTTAAGATTATAGGCATGAGTAATGGCACCTTACCTTCATTTATCGAGGAAGACATTGAAACATTTGGAACAATGATTTTCCAAAGTTCATTTTTACTTTCAGTAAAAGCACCAGAATTAGTCTATAACTCTTGATTTTCTATTTGCTGTTTTTCTTCCTGGCATGTCCTTCTCTGTCTCTCTCTCATTTCTTGGCCTGGGCTCTGTCTCTGAGCTCTTCAGCTCAAGGGCAGCACTCTATCACTTGAGCCACAGCGCCACTTCTGGTTTTCTGGTGGTTAATTGGAGATAAGAGTCTCATGGACTTTCCTGCCTGTGTTGGCTTTGAGCGGTGATCCTCAGATCCAGCTTCCTGAGTAGCTAGGATTACAGGCATGAGAGGCTAGCACTTGGCTGCTATCTCTTTTTTGTTTGCTCTAACCATGTCTATGGTAGCTACTGGATTTTGTGTCTTAAGATTAAGTGAAAAAGAATCAACAAGAGAATGAATTTCAGACTGAAATACAATGAAAAATGAATGCATTAATGAATGTTTTAATTAATGCACTAAGTGGTTCTTCATTATGGATTCAGTCAAAAGCATTGTTTGGTAATGCTTGAATGTGTTCAAATCTCTGCCTTGAAGAGTCCACAAGTGGGAGGAATAAAAAAGCAAGAACTTAAAGGATTATATTGCAATACTAGTTGTGATAAGAACTTTACAAAGCTGAGCATGGTGGCTCATGTCTAAAAGGATCACAAGTTCAAAGTCAGCCTGGCCTACATAGTGAGATCTTATCTCAAGGAAACCAAGGGATGGGATATAAGCTCAGTTGCATAGCACTTATCTAGCATGCTAAGGTTTTTTATCCCCCACATTTAGAAAAGTAAGAAAGAAAAGAGAACTTAACTAACAGGGTATAGATAAATGTAGAGAAGTGGGAGGGATGACTTCTAAAGGACTGTATTTGGGTAGCCATGATGATCCCCTCTTTCCAAATCACAGCAGTATAGCTCTGAGGGGATGTGCATGCTGCTCATTGGTAACTTCTGCCCATGTGACCTCTTCCATGTTTGAGGCACAATCACCATAGGAAAGCATCTGCATTTGGAAGACAAGATAAAAGTGTGTGTTAACAGTGCTGTGCAATTATAACAGCTGCTGTGGAAAGTACCGTGATTGTTTGCTACATTTAGTTACTCACTAATGACCAATACAGCTGGAAATGGGTCACTGCTTTATGGTTGATGATTCAGGTCAATCATGGCAGACCATCCCTTGTGCTGAATCTTTCAACAGCATCTATTCTGGGAACATGGGCACAGCAAGCACAATAGAAAAGCCAAGATTGGTTTGCAGATGGCTGAACTGCTGCATGGAGTTTCTTCACTCGAGTTCAGCCTTTCCTTTGGAACAGACTTTTCTCCTTCTCTCGCCTTCCTCCTCCTCCTCCTCCTTCTCTTCCTCCTTCTCCTCCTCCATCTCCTTCTTCTCCTCCTTCTCCTCCTCCTCCTCCTTCTCCTCCTTCCCCTCCTTCTCCTCCTCCTCCTTCTCCTCCTTCTCCTCCTTCTCCTTCTCCTCCTTCTCCTCCTCCTCCTCCTCCTCCTCCCCCTTCTCCCCCTCCTCCTTCCCTCCCCCTCCCTCTCCTTTTCCCCCCTCCTCCTTCCCCCTCTTCCTCCTTCCCCCCATCCTCCTTCTTTCCCACCCTTCCTTTCTATCTCTTCCTTTGTATTTCCTGTGTTTCTACTAAAGAAAGTACACAAAAGTAACCGAAAATAATATTTCTTTCTAGTGAAAGTGACAATAACCTTAGGGCAATAAAGCCTGAAGCAGAGAATGCGGTGTGGCTATAGCTAAGGAGAGGGTGAGGGGAGTGGTGTGCGGCAGCCTAGCTCTGTGGTTGAGGGCAAGGATCAGTCACCATTAGGTGTGTGGTATATTCAAGGTGGGGTGTGCCAGGAAAGCTTCTGGCTACTTTGCTGGCTTCCTATTCTGCCAGCTACAAAGCCAATCATCTTGATTCTAGTCATTTGATTCCGTGTGTGTGTGTGTGTGTGTGTGTGTGTGTGTGTGTGTGTGTAAAATGTGTGCATGGGTGTGTGCCAGTACTATAGTTTGAAATCAAGGCCTGGAAACTATCCCTTAACTTTTTTTGTCAGTCTTAGGGCCTGAACTCTGGGCCTGGGCACTGTCCCTCAGTTCTTCAGCTCAAGGCTAGCGCTCTGCCACTTGAGCCACAAGTGCCACTTCTGGCTTTCTGGAGGTTTATTGGAGATAAGAGTCTCATAGACTTTCCTCTTGGGGCTGGCTTTGAACTATGATCCTCAGATCTGAGCCTCCTAAGTAGCTAGGATTACAGTCATCATGAGCTACTGGCACCCAGCTTGCTCAAGGCTAGTGTTCTATCACTTGAGTCACAGTTCCACTTGTAGTTTTTTGGTAGTTAATTAGAGATGAGCCACTGGCACCCAGCAAAAGGACACTAGCCATACTGGGTTAGAGCCCATCCTAATGACCCATTTTTGTTCTTAATTCACATAAGCTTGTCAAAGTTGGTTTGTTTATAATCATGTAATCTAAGCTGACTGATACCTAGTTTTCTTATTTCACTTTTTATTATATGTTATTTATTCAGTGTTCAAATATAAGGCCAATTTGTGATGAACAGAGCTTTTTGATTTCTTTGGTGGTCCTAGAAATTGACCTCAGGGCATTGTGCTTGCATTCAAGCCATGCCCCTTGCCCCTTTCACATCAGTTATTTTATTTTTTTTGTCCGTTGTGGAGTTTGAAATCAGGGCCTGGGCACTGTCCCTAAGCTCTTCAGTTCAAGGCACTCTACCACTTGAGCCACAGCGCCACTTCTTGTTTTCTGGTAGTTAAGTGAAGATAAGAGTCTCACACACATTCCTGCCCAGTCTGGCTTTGAACTACAATCCTCTGATCTCAGCCTCCTGAGAAGCTAGGATTATAGGCGTGAGCCCCTAGTACCTGGCTTGCATTGTATATTTTTGAGGTAGAATATTGATTTTATCTGGGCCAGCCTCAGCTGAGGTCCTCTTATTTATGCTTACCCTATAGATGGGTCGATAGGCACATACCACTAAGCCCAACTGTTGTGCTTCCAGAGTGCTGGGATATCGAGCTTGTACTCCCACACCCAGACACTGGTTGAGATGGAATCTTGAGAACCTCTTTTTGCTCAGGCTAGCCTCAGTTGATGATTCCCCAGTCTTTACACCAAAGCAGCTTGGATTATGGGTGTAAACCATTATTCCTGGTCAATAAAACCTTCTTTTTTTTTTTTTTCCGGTCGGTCATGGGGCCTGAACTCTGGCCATGGGCGCTGTCCCTCAGCTCTTTAGCTCAAGGCTAGCGCCTTATCCTCCATATCATCTTTTATTAGTATAACCCTGGCCCTTGACAATGGGATTTGACAGTGATGTGTACAGACAGAGGTGATAAGAAAAGGACTTTTGAGGAACCTCCATACTACTTTCCAAAGTGGTTGAACAAGTTTACACTCCCACCAACAATGCAGTAGGGTTCCCTTCTGTCCACATCCCCTCCAGCATCTGTTGTTATTAGAGTTCTTGCTTCTAGCCATTCTAACTGGGGTGAGGTGGAATCTCAATGGTGTTTTGATTTACATTTCTTTTTTTTGGGGGGGGGGTCCAGTCGTGGGGCCTGAACTCTGGGCCTGGGCGCTGTCCCTCAGCTCTTCAGCTCAAGGCTAGCGCTCTACCACTTGAGCCACAGCACCACTTCTGGCTTTTTTCTTTTTGCTTATGTGGTGCTGAAGAATCGAACCCAGGGCCTCATGCATGCAAAGCAAGCACTCTACCACTGAGCCACCTTCCCAGCCCTACATTTCTTTTAAGGCTAGAGAGGTTGAGCATTTCTTCATGTGTCTTGGGCCATTCTGATTTCCTTTTTAGAGAAGTTTCTCTATAAGTCTTAAGCACACTTATTTATTGGGCAATTATTTCTTTGAGGATTTGTTGTTGGGGGATTTAATTTTTTGAGTTCCAAGTATATTTTAGATATGAGACCCTTGTCTGTTGTATGGCTAGTGAAGATCTTCTCCCAGTCTGTGGGCTTTCTATTGATCTTGTTAGCTATGTCCTTTGCCATGCAGAAGCTCTGCAGCTTCATGCAATCCCATTTGTCCAACCTTTCTTTGATTTGTTGTGTTTCTGGGTCTCAACTGCTTTGGAAAGTAGTATTGAGGTTCCTCAAAAGACTCCACATAGAGCTCCCCTATGACCCAGCAATCCCACTTTTGGGCATTTACCCAAATGATCACAAACAAGACCACACTAAAGCTACCAGCACAACTATGTTTATTGCAGCATTATTTACTATAGCTAAATATGGAACCAACCCAGATGCCCCTCAGTAGATGAATGGATCAAGAAAATGTGGTATATATACACAAGAGAATTCTATGCCTCCATCAGAAAAAAATGACATTGCCCCATTTGTTAGGAAATGAAAAGACTTGGAGAAAATTATATTAAGTGAAGTAAGCCAGGCCCAAAAAACATAAGTCTCATGGTTTCCCTTATTTGCAATAACTAGTTTATGTCTGGGACAAGCAGGAAAGGTCAGATAAGATGATGTTAAGCAAAATGAACCCCAAGATAAGGACACAGTGGCTTTTTCTTCCTTGCTATTGTTTCTAACGCATTTATAAGGTACCATGTGATTTTTTTGTTGCTTTGTATGTCCCTCCCCCATGGTATAACTCCTGTTTTCACTGTATTTGATGTTGGTATAATTTGGGGAGGGGAAGGGAAAAAAAGAAATGTTTAAATAGGGGGAGGGAAGGGAAAAAACAAAATGTTTAAATAGGGATTCAGATTGACCCATTGCAATAATGAGATGTACAAGTCACTATGTTGAAAAATGAACTTTACAATTTAGGCAGGGGTGGGGCGTTGAGGAGGTGGGAATATAGTTGAGGAGGTGGGAGGGACGGGATGGTAGGGGAAAAACAAAGGAGGAGGCAACAATGCTGGCTAAGAAACGTACTCATTACCACGGTGTCGCTGGTGGCTCATGCCTGTAATCCTAGCTACTCAGGAGGCTGAGATCTGAAGATCGTGGTTCAAAGCCAGCCTGGGCAGGTAACACCATGAGACACTTATCTCCAATAAACCACCAGAAAACTGGAAGTGGCGCTGTAGCTCAAGTGGTAGAGTGCTCTCCTTGAGCTGAAGAGCTGAGGGACAGTGCCCAGGCCTAGAGTTTAAGCCCCATGACCGACAAAAGAAAAGAAAAAAACAAACCAGAAATGTACTCATTACCTTGCTCATGTAACTGTAACCCCTCTGTACAGTATTTTCACAATAAAAAGCTTATTTAAAAAAAGAAATTCACACTAATGTAAAATTAATGAGAAGCACAGGTATGAAGAGAGAAGATGGAATAAACAGATGATAAATTTTTTAAAAAAGGGATTGGATGAGATGGGTGAGAATGTTGGAAGGGATAACATGAATCAGGATGCACTGTATTTATAAACTGCTTCCTTAAATAGCAACTCCTTTGTATAATCACTTAAATATAATAAAAACGCTTTTTAAAAGAAAAAAAAAAGAAGAAAAGGACTTGTTTAAACGCATCATTTTATACTCCAAAAGCTTCCTATCAGCCAAACATTTGCAGGAAAGTCTTAGGGAGTGCAAGTAAATGGACCCAGTATTTCCTGAGCACATGCTCTGCTTGGGGGTTTTGTTCCATTGTTTAGACAATTCCACTGAGGTGTTGCTCAGAGTTAACTTTAGTATATACATGAAGTGACTGAGGTTCAAAGATCTGAGTCAACTTGCTTAAGAACCTGGTACCACTGGGACACAGTGAATTCATACGAGGTCTTCCTCACCCACCAGTTCCTATATTTCTCCATATACAAAGAAGTTTCCTTTTAAAAGGGTTTATGATGGATTCCCACATGCTGGGAGTGTAGTAGAATCTCCAAAATGTTACTGCCACCAAATTGCTGCCACTGGTCCTTGTGGGAAAAAGTGACACCATGGTGTCCTGGTTGCTCCTGGAGATGCTGTGAAATAGAGGGAAATGTAAAGAGGGTGAGCATGGTGGTTCTTACCCATAATCCCGCCACATTTGGAGACAGAGATTGGGAAGCTTGCATTTAGAGATTATCTTGGCTGGGCAAAAAATAATTGAGACTCTCCCCATCTCTATAAATGAAGTAGGTATAATGGTGTATGTCTGATCCCAGCTATAAAGGTCAGAACAGGTAGGAGAATTTCTGTCTAGGTTCACTTAGTAAAAAATGTGAGACCTTATGTAAAAAAATAACATAAAAAAAGCAAGATGGAAGCTGCATGCCAGTGGATTACATCTGTAATCCTAGCTACTCAGGAAGCTGAGATCTGAGGATCAGGGTTTGAAACCAGCCCAGGTAGAAAAGTCTGTAAGACTCTTACCTCCAATGAACCAACAAAAAGCAGAACTGAAGGTGTAGCTTAAGTCGAAGAGCAACAACTGCACTTGAGCAAAGCCTAGCAAGGGTGAGGCCCTGAGTTCAAACCTTAGTAACAGCACACACACACACACACACACACACACACACACACAGAGTTGTATGTGGAATTTAGAAACAGACATATGTACACAAACTATTTCTGAAAAGACAGATCTCTCAGAGTAAATGAAGACATTCGGTAGGACATAGATGGGAGAATGCTGTGTGATCTGCAGATGACCATATATAAATCAAGGAGAGAAGCCTCAGGAGAAACCAACATTGCTGATGTCCATATTTAGCAGTATTGGGGATTGAACTTAGGGACTTGCGCTTGCTAGACAGGCGTCCTTGCTACTTGAGACATACCTCCAGCACTTTTTGCTTTAGTTATTTCAGAAAAACTCTTAAATCTCTGCCCAGGACTGGCCTCAGACCTCGATCCTCCTATCTCTGCCTCCTTCCTAGATGGTCTTTGGAATGAAAATAAGTTTCTGATGTTGAAGCCAGCATGCTGTTTTGTTATAGAAGTACTAGTAAACCAATACTCTATTATTATGAAATTCATGGTTATTTTCTACTTATTTATCTACTGCAACTTTTTGCAAATTTTGTCTCAACTTTATTGAAAAGCTTTCGTTTTGTTTTTATTTTCTAGATTTTTAATATTTAAAACTGTACTATTTAAGCAGAACAGTTAGCAGAAGTAAGTTTTGCCACAATGTGGCCTGATTTGATGATCTCTCTATTTAAGCTGTCAGCAAGATTTATTAAGGAGACAATGAGGAAGGCAGGCAATTCAAATTAATTTCAATGAAATGCACAGGAGAATGGAAATATTCCTTAGTGTGAGAATCTGGTTAATAGATCTGTCAGTCCTGAAAAATGTCACTGGAGAGAGAATGGTAGGGAAGACTTTAAAAGTATAGGCTTATTATAGGCTGGGGCGTGTTTTGATCTATATTTCTAATGATATGGTTGGGTTTTGTCACATGTTTATCTCTGAAATAAAATGATGAATAGATCAATTGTCTGGTATGTGTCATATCAGCTGCAGAATCACCAAATCATGTTCAATGTGGTCCTCAAAGGTTAGGGTCAGAGGAAAACTACATCTTCATTAGTCACAATTCCATTAACCAGAGTTCATTTGCAGTAATCTACTCTTATGTGAAGAATCTGTAGTAACAATGAGCCACAAGCACATAAAGTTTTTTAAAAATCAACCAAGTATTGTCAGGCATATTATAATCCAACCTATTCAGCAAGCTGAGATCTGAAGATCTTAGTTCAAAGCCAGCATAGGCAGACAAATCCAAGAGACTCTTATCACCAGCTAACCAGTAAAAAGCCAAAAGTGCAGATGTGCCTGAAGTGGTAGAGTGCTAGCCTTAAGATTGGCTAAACAAGTTGTGAGGACCTGAGTTCAAGTCTCAACACCAGAACAAAAATAAATCATGTTTCCATAGTATATCTCAGGAGTTAGTAAGACTTAGACCCCAAGTGATGTATCTTTTACATCTCTATCCAAATATTAGTTGATACGACTTATGGGGAGCATTAAAATTCTGAGACAATGCAAATCTTCAATAACTAGAAATTAATTTAATTTTGTTCATATTTTAGCTTATGAAAGTAAGGAAATGGTCTGATTATGTGTAAGAAAGATCTTCCACAGAAATAGTACAAATATTTTTATTTAATTGTTACCTAAGCAGAAAGTCCAATGAACAAAATTGAGTTCTCTAGGAATCCTAGCTGGGTGCTGGTGGCTCACACTTGTAATCCTAGTTACTCAGGAGTCTAAGAACCAGAGGCTTATGGGTTGAAACCAGCCAAGAAAGGGAAGTCCAAGAGACTTTATCTCCAAAATAATAAGCATTCTGGAGGCATAGCTTAAGTGGTAGAGCACCAGCCAAGCTGCTCAAAGCAAGCGTTTTGAGTTCAAACTCTAGTATCAGCACAAAAATGAATGGATGAATGAATGAATAAACAAATGGTCCTGGTTTCTATAGAGTAGGAATCCCTTTAATATCAACATGCAAATGTTGGCTTTTTGGTTTTCAACCCCCCCCAACAATTCATTACCTCTCTCTACCCCAACAACACTGTGTGGAAGCTGAGCAGGTGTAGCTGAGCATCTGGGGCTTGAGTCCCATCTCCTCTCTTACCTGGACCATCTCAACAGCTTCCAACAGGGTCTCCTGTTTCTCTTCTTCCTCCTCCATAGTCTGTGTTCGACACAACAGTTGTGCAATATGTGATATGTATGAATATATGTATCACATTTTTAAAGACAAGATCTCATTATTTATTCCAAGTTGTCTTTGAAATCAAGACCCAAGTACAGAGATTACAGGTGTGTGCACTGTTAGGTTTTTAAAAAGAGGAAACCGAGTAAGAACTGCACCAGCACGCACGTGGTATTCAGATAAGTGGTAGGTTTATTCAGTAGACCTGCTTGGACCAGGCAAGGGTGGCACTCCACGTGGCTGGGAAAGGCCTGGGAATGAGAGAGAGCTGGGAAGAGAGGAAAGAGAGAGAAAAGAGCAGAGAGAGGGGTAAGAACAGTAGCACTCACGTGGTATTCAGGTAAGGGGTAGACCTGCTGGGACCAGGCAAGGTTGGCACTCCACGTGGCTGGGAAAGAGAGAGAGCAAGAGAGCAAGAAAAGAGCAGCAAGAGCTAGAAACGAACAGAGAGAGAAAAAAGGGGGCAGCAAGAGAGCAAGAGAAGAGCAGCAAGAGCTAAAAAGGGAGGGTCTGGGCCTGGGCTAGCCCTTATGTAGGGTATGGGTGGGGAAAGGTGTGGCCACATCAAATTCAGATGTGACCTCAGCAGATGCAGACGTGACCTCTTCCAGGTGTCCCAGTTGCCTAGGTAACGCAGGTACTGGGTGGAGACTTTGCTGCGAGGAGGGTGGAGTCTGCTCGCCATCCAGGAGAGGACCTTACATTCCAGCCTTTTAATAATCATGAAATAGGGCGAGGATTCTCTCTGGCTACTTCCTGCTGACAAGGGGCGTCGACAATAGGGGTAAAAGGCTGGAATTTGGTCTCCTCCCAGAGAAGGCAGTGAGCAGCAGCTGTCCCTTGGTGGCGTGAGTCCTTAGATGAAATCTGGAGAAGTCTCATGAGCATTGAGGGGCTGGAAAAAAAATACTAGAGAGCAAATAAATGGCAAGAGGAAGGACTTGGGGCTGAAAATGTTGGTAGAAATGTCCCTAGTTACTTCTGACATCTGGCGACTAGGTAGAGAAGTCAGGTGACAAAGGCAAGAATATAAATTCCTGTTCAGTTAATAGGTAGACAGGTATAGACATTGGATGGGCAGGCTTCTTACTTCTACTGACCTCCCGGCTCAGGTTAATTTTGAAAGGGCAGGCACAAAGTAGCTGATGTGACATCATCTCCTCTTACTCCTTTCAACGTTCCCTTGTTCCCTAGACTGGCTGAGTCTAGGTGCTCGTTGCTGGGATGGCTTGTCCCAGTTGGTATTCAAGATTTGAACTCAAGGCCTGGGCACTGTCCCTGAGCGCTTCCGCTCAAGGCTAGCACTGAACCACTTTGAGTTATAGTACCACTAGTATTTAAGGAGGTTTGAACTCAAGGCCTGGGCACTGTCCCTGAGCACTTCTGCTCAAGGCTAGCACTCTGCCACACTGAGTTATAGTACCACTTGCAGAGTTTAGCTGGGAGACGGAGTCTTAGGGATTTTTTAGCCCGAGCTGGCTTTGAACTGAAATCTTTGCCACAAAAGCCCTTTATTATTTCCAATTAAAGCAACAAGGAGATCAAGTAGAATAAGTAGAGCTTACCTGGTTCTTATCAAGAATTGCCAACAAATATTTTGAAATGACAAAACTCATTAGATGTGATGAGAATTTTAGCACAGATATGCCCAGTATTTTAGAACCATGTAGTCAGTAGTAGAATACACAACACAAAACAAAAAAGGCAAAACTCAAAACCTAAAATTTTGACAACATTTAGACATCTTTGCTAACAAAGCACATCAGATGGTTGGGCCTCAGTTACTAGGGCCTGTGAAAACAGCAACTTGTTAGCAAGGCACCTTAGAATAGATGGAGTAGTAAACTTAGTGGAAGGTTAAGGGTCAGATGGGGCCAAACCCTTAACCCACCACGTGGCCAAGATGGCGGATTCAAGATGGAGAATTTCTGAAAGAATGCAAAGAAAGCCTGAATAGATTTAAGCCAACATTGGCTAGCCTTTGAGAGGGAACCTAGAGGGGGGTCCCTGGGACCCAGCCTGCGTGGCACTCTTCAAGGCACAAGCCAAAAAGTTGTAGAAAAAAAGGGTAGAAAGTTGCCCATGAATGGCAGAGAGAGAGAAAAGAGTCCGAAAGTAAACAGACTTCTGATCATTTACCATTGCAGTAGCAAAAACTGTGTACTTCTGAGAATGGCATAAAAATGAGGCTCTCTGGCTTTCCAGGGAGCGAGGGAGACATTTCAAAGGGGTTTCACGGCTCAGGCGTGATTCATAGCACCCCATTAAATGAGTAGGACAGTCAGTGTGGTGAGTGAAGGAGAGCTGACCAGGCAGAAGCGGCGTCCCGACTTCCCCCAGAGCCCTCTAGAGAGAAATGGCCAAGCCCCCAAAGCCAAGCGTCCTCAGCTTCAGAGGTGACCGCCTTTCAGCTAAAGGCCGTAGGAGCTCTCTGGTGTGGCGCCACGTCTGGACAGAGACTGAGCGACAGAGTAGTTTCACTCACCAGAGTAGAGATGTGGTGTGGACTTGGATGTGAAGGCAGCAATGGTATCGATGCGTTGATTCCGCTGCAGACAGACTGGTTCGCAAAAGGCCGTCAGAACTGCGGGTATTCCTCAGAGCAAAAAGGGAAGAACAAAAAAAAGAAAAACGAGGGAAAAAAACAGAGAAATCCCAGCTATCCTGACTTTAAGCCTTTATCCGAGTCACGGCACCATTTATGTTAGGTTTTTAAAAAGAGGAAACCGAGTAAGAACTGCACCAGCACGCACGTGGTATTCAGATAAGTGGTAGGTTTATTCAGTAGACCTGCTTGGACCAGGCAAGGGTGGCACTCCACGTGGCTGGGAAAGGCCTGGGAATGAGAGAGAGCTGGGAAGAGAGGAAAGAGAGAGAAAAGAGCAGAGAGAGGGGTAAGAACAGTAGCACTCACGTGGTATTCAGGTAAGGGGTAGACCTGCTGGGACCAGGCAAGGTTGGCACTCCACGTGGCTGGGAAAGAGAGAGAGCAAGAGAGCAAGAAAAGAGCAGCAAGAGCTAGAAACGAACAGAGAGAGAAAAAAGGGGGCAGCAAGAGAGCAAGAGAAGAGCAGCAAGAGCTAAAAAGGGAGGGTCTGGGCCTGGGCTAGCCCTTATGTAGGGTATGGGTGGGGAAAGGTGTGGCCACATCAAATTCAGATGTGACCTCAGCAGATGCAGACGTGACCTCTTCCAGGTGTCCCAGTTGCCTAGGTAACGCAGGTACTGGGTGGAGACTTTGCTGCGAGGAGGGTGGAGTCTGCTCGCCATCCAGGAGAGGACCTTACATTCCAGCCTTTTAATAATCATGAAATAGGGCGAGGATTCTCTCTGGCTACTTCCTGCTGACAAGGGGCGTCGACAATAGGGGTAAAAGGCTGGAATTTGGTCTCCTCCCAGAGAAGGCAGTGAGCAGCAGCTGTCCCTTGGTGGCGTGAGTCCTTAGATGAAATCTGGAGAAGTCTCATGAGCATTGAGGGGCTGGAAAAAAAATACTAGAGAGCAAATAAATGGCAAGAGGAAGGACTTGGGGCTGAAAATGTTGGTAGAAATGTCCCTAGTTACTTCTGACATCTGGCGACTAGGTAGAGAAGTCAGGTGACAAAGGCAAGAATATAAATTCCTGTTCAGTTAATAGGTAGACAGGTATAGACATTGGATGGGCAGGCTTCTTACTTCTACTGACCTCCCGGCTCAGGTTAATTTTGAAAGGGCAGGCACAAAGTAGCTGATGTGACATCATCTCCTCTTACTCCTTTCAACGTTCCCTTGTTCCCTAGACTGGCTGAGTCTAGGTGCTCGTTGCTGGGATGGCTTGTCCCAGTTGGTATTCAAGATTTGAACTCAAGGCCTGGGCACTGTCCCTGAGCGCTTCCGCTCAAGGCTAGCACTGAACCACTTTGAGTTATAGTACCACTAGTATTTAAGGAGGTTTGAACTCAAGGCCTGGGCACTGTCCCTGAGCACTTCTGCTCAAGGCTAGCACTCTGCCACACTGAGTTATAGTACCACTTGCAGAGTTTAGCTGGGAGACGGAGTCTTAGGGATTTTTTAGCCCGAGCTGGCTTTGAACTGAAATCTTTGCCACAAAAGCCCTTTATTATTTCCAATTAAAGCAACAAGGAGATCAAGTAGAATAAGTAGAGCTTACCTGGTTCTTATCAAGAATTGCCAACAAATATTTTGAAATGACAAAACTCATTAGATGTGATGAGAATTTTAGCACAGATATGCCCAGTATTTTAGAACCATGTAGTCAGTAGTAGAATACACAACACAAAACAAAAAAGGCAAAACTCAAAACCTAAAATTTTGACAACATTTAGACATCTTTGCTAACAAAGCACATCAGATGGTTGGGCCTCAGTTACTAGGGCCTGTGAAAACAGCAACTTGTTAGCAAGGCACCTTAGAATAGATGGAGTAGTAAACTTAGTGGAAGGTTAAGGGTCAGATGGGGCCAAACCCTTAACCCACCACGTGGCCAAGATGGCGGATTCAAGATGGAGAATTTCTGAAAGAATGCAAAGAAAGCCTGAATAGATTTAAGCCAACATTGGCTAGCCTTTGAGAGGGAACCTAGAGGGGGGTCCCTGGGACCCAGCCTGCGTGGCACTCTTCAAGGCACAAGCCAAAAAGTTGTAGAAAAAAAGGGTAGAAAGTTGCCCATGAATGGCAGAGAGAGAGAAAAGAGTCCGAAAGTAAACAGACTTCTGATCATTTACCATTGCAGTAGCAAAAACTGTGTACTTCTGAGAATGGCATAAAAATGAGGCTCTCTGGCTTTCCAGGGAGCGAGGGAGACATTTCAAAGGGGTTTCACGGCTCAGGCGTGATTCATAGCACCCCATTAAATGAGTAGGACAGTCAGTGTGGTGAGTGAAGGAGAGCTGACCAGGCAGAAGCGGCGTCCCGACTTCCCCCAGAGCCCTCTAGAGAGAAATGGCCAAGCCCCCAAAGCCAAGCGTCCTCAGCTTCAGAGGTGACCGCCTTTCAGCTAAAGGCCGTAGGAGCTCTCTGGTGTGGCGCCACGTCTGGACAGAGACTGAGCGACAGAGTAGTTTCACTCACCAGAGTAGAGATGTGGTGTGGACTTGGATGTGAAGGCAGCAATGGTATCGATGCGTTGATTCCGCTGCAGACAGACTGGTTCGCAAAAGGCCGTCAGAACTGCGGGTATTCCTCAGAGCAAAAAGGGAAGAACAAAAAAAAGAAAAACGAGGGAAAAAAACAGAGAAATCCCAGCTATCCTGACTTTAAGCCTTTATCCGAGTCACGGCACCATTTATGTTAGGTTTTTAAAAAGAGGAAACCGAGTAAGAACTGCACCAGCACGCACGTGGTATTCAGATAAGTGGTAGGTTTATTCAGTAGACCTGCTTGGACCAGGCAAGGGTGGCACTCCACGTGGCTGGGAAAGGCCTGGGAATGAGAGAGAGCTGGGAAGAGAGGAAAGAGAGAGAAAAGAGCAGAGAGAGGGGTAAGAACAGTAGCACTCACGTGGTATTCAGGTAAGGGGTAGACCTGCTGGGACCAGGCAAGGTTGGCACTCCACGTGGCTGGGAAAGAGAGAGAGCAAGAGAGCAAGAAAAGAGCAGCAAGAGCTAGAAACGAACAGAGAGAGAAAAAAGGGGGCAGCAAGAGAGCAAGAGAAGAGCAGCAAGAGCTAAAAAGGGAGGGTCTGGGCCTGGGCTAGCCCTTATGTAGGGTATGGGTGGGGAAAGGTGTGGCCACATCAAATTCAGATGTGACCTCAGCAGATGCAGACGTGACCTCTTCCAGGTGTCCCAGTTGCCTAGGTAACGCAGGTACTGGGTGGAGACTTTGCTGCGAGGAGGGTGGAGTCTGCTCGCCATCCAGGAGAGGACCTTACATGCACCACCATGCCCAGCCAACCATGTGATATTAGAAAATCTACATGTCGGGTCATTCTTCTTAGTTTACATATCCTTTGACTTCCTATCTGTCTCAGGGTAGAAACTAACACTCTTTACAATGACCTGCAGGGCCTCAAGCTGTCTTCCTTAGCTCCTTATCTAAGTGGTTCAGCTCTTCCTACTGGAATCTGGATCACTCTTCTCCAGCTTTGCCCACTTCCATACTCTTCCTCAGGCCTGGCAGGTTCGCTCTCTGTCTGGAACACATTTTCTCCTGTTAATTACATACTGACCTTGTGAATCTTTACTCAAATATCATCTTCTCTGAGACCTTTTGCTCTTTTCACAATTCCCCCCTCTCCCAAGCAGCACCCTATTCCTCCTTGGTTTCTTATCTGTCATGTGTCACCACAAGACTTACTGTGGTTACTTATTTATGTTATCATTTTTCATCTTCCACTAAGGCGTAAGTTCTGTTTCCTTCACTAGAATCATTCACTAGAACCCTGTTTGGCCTAAAGGAGGGCCAGTGAACATTAATTAGTTTAATGAATTGGCAAGATAATTCAATAAAGAAGCCTGATGAAATGCTAATGATTTTTAGATTTCTTCAGAGGGAAATACCACTTTGTATTCTTCAGAACTGACAATAAAGTATAAGAGCAAAAGATACAGAATTGATATTCTTATATATTGGTCTTTCTATATATTAAAACCATAAATAAACAAGTAGGCTCCAAAACATTCAAAGTAGTGGTGTTTCTTCCTTTTTCTTTTTCTTTGTTTAACCATACATGTTATAAAAATTAAAGGCAGTTTCAAGCGAGAGTCTAGAGTTACAGGTTTGATTCTCTGCCAGGTAAATAATTGAGAGGTAGAGGAATAGTGAAATATAGTATAGTAAAGTAGCAAGTTTACTGAAAGAGAAAGCAGAGGACAATCCTCGAGTAAAGAAGGTAAGAGTCTTGCAGCTCCTTAGAGAGCAGTTGTGACAGGGCTCTTCCTGACTGGTCTCCAGGCTGACATTCCTTTCCAGGATTTTCCCCTGATTGCTTGCTGACCATACATCAGCTGCCCTGGCTTTTGTTGTTGTTGTTTCCATGTTAGGGAACTAGTGGATCTGATTGGTTATGCCTGATTGAGTGTGATGCCTTACTGTACTACTGATGAGATTCTAAGCAGGAACACAGGACATTAATGGAATAAGTATTTAAGCAGTAGTGCTAGGCATTATGGGAAGAAGCAGTACCATGTTGTCTGCCAGGTGTTATATCTGCCATTTTCCATTCTTATCTAACAATTCCCTTTTCTTTCCCTCAAGTCCATTTGGAGTGAGGCCATTTTTCAGGGGTTGGAAGGAAAAAATTTTTGGACAAGTAAAAAGAAACCTACTGATATCTTTGCTGTCTATGAATAGGTTTTTAGGCTGGGAAGGTGGCTCAGTGGTAGAGCGCTTGCCTTGCATGCATGAGGCCCTGGGTTCGATTCCTCAGCACCACATAAGCAAAAAGAAAAAAGCCGGAAGTGGCGCTGTGGGCTCAAGTGGTAGAGAACTAGCCTTGAGCTGAAGAGCTGAGGGACAGTGCCCAGGCCCAGAGTTCAGGCCCCATGACAGGACCCCTGCCCCACTCCCCCAAAAAAAGAATAGCTTTTTATTTGTTTTTTGTTTTGCTGGTCCTGTCTAAGATTTTTTTTTTTTGCTCAAGGCTAGCACTCTATCATGTGAGCCACAGCTCCACTTCTGGCTTTTTTGGGGGTGGTTAATTGGAGATAAGAGTCTCATGGACTTTCCTGCCCAGGCTGGCTTTGAACCATGATCCTTAGACCATAATCTGTTGAATAGCTAGGATTACAGACTTGAGCCATTGGTTCATGGGCTGAATAGATATTTAAAGCAGGAGGTAGTTTCGTGATTTCAGTTTTGCCATCTCTATCATTGGCTACTGACTGCTGCTTTCAGGAGTTAGATTAGAATGTTACTTCTTTTCCCCTTTCTTCTAAAATGAAAACTCAGCATCAAGTAGACATTGCAAATTTGGAGATGGTGACTTCAGTAGTCACTAATTCAGCTTTCAATTATGTATGGGAATTTTGCCAAAGGAGGCTTGATTATTTGCTCACTGGCAAAAGTTAAACAGAGCATCTGGTCAGTATAAAATGATGGGTTAATAATTCACACGTGCTTTCAAAGGGATAACCTACATCCTGAGTGAAGACAACTTTTTAAATAGTTGCTGGGTACCAAATTGTCCCTTTAGCTAGTGAAGGAAAATACCTAAGCTACCTCACAATTTCTCGTCTTACCCCTTTCCCCACAATGTCTATCAAAATCCTGGCTGGGAGAAGGGATATTTAAAGACATGATGGAGAAGGAAAGGGTAAATCAGGGAGGATTAATACTTTAATACTTCCCCCTAATATCAAGCATAAAGCAAATTGTGTTTCCCCTTTTGCTGTGACTTATAAGGAAGGGCCAAGTCATGTTGTGTTAAGAATCATCACACTCAAATTAGCACTTCAGGCTAACGTATTTGCTTTATTCAGATATTTTTACTTTTGCTTTTTCAGTTAGACTTTTTATTGTTTTGTTTTTGTGACAGGTATCTTCACATCCGTTTGTCAAAGGGAACAATGATTAAACACTACAATCTTATTTCTGTCTTAATGGCTTGACGTCTTTCTACTTCCTCCCTACCCCAATTCCAGTAGCTTGATAAAAATTTGAGGTAACAAAAGATACTAAATTTGCTTCGGAGTGCATTATGGTGTAGGTCTACAGAACGGAGGCCTTTTATTAATTGTGTTATTGAATTAAATTACTGAATCATGAACGCAGTTGAAATACCAGTAGTCTGGAGGAAATGACTAGAATAAAACAATAGCAACTGATTACAGTCTGACTGGGAGGTTGTGTTCTCCATCTGCCAAGGAAGCATCTAGTGCTAGAATAGTAGTTTAATGGCTTACTGAGGCAGAGTCGGCTCTGGTCATTCATTGCTTGTATCTGATCTATAGGACAGCCTCAATGAGCATGTGCTAAACTGCTGTTGAATGAATTGAACTGACCATCTATCCTGTGTGCATATATTGTACATAAGAAATTAAACTTAATCTCAATTGTATTTCTAAGTAGGACAGGGGTTGAGTGAGGGAAGGAAGGAGATTAGAGTGAGGTTTATTCCCAAATCTACCTAATTGTCACTTTTTACCTTCATTTTTAAATTTATATTTAAGCATATGTTAGTTACACAGGGGATTTCATTGTGACATTTCCACACATATTTACAATGTATTGCAATTAATTTCATCCTCTTGTATCACTCTTACCTCCCTCCCTTCTTTCTAGAACAATTTCAACAAGTTTCATTGTCCTATTATACTTGCAAACAATCTACCATATCCATTCCCTTTCATCCTCTTTGTTAGCACAACCCCCCTCTGGCTAGTTAATATCCCAGCTAGTATCCTCTTCCCTATAAGAGACTGTTTCCTTCCCCTTTATGTTTATTCCACTGAGGTTACAATGTATTTCAAAATTACACACCCTCCTTCCTTTTATTATATCCCAATGTCCATTTACCCTTCTCTTTTCTTCCTTTACCAGTCTCTTTTTTTCTGACAGTGCACTGGAGTTGAACCCAGGACCTCTCTTAAGCCAAATAAATATTCTATCACTTGAGCCATACTCCAAGCCATTGAAGGTAAGACTTTATAGTTACGTTTCAATGAGGTTATTAGAATGAACCATCCAATGTGGCTAGTATCTTTATATTAAAAAATAAAAGGGGGGTGGGGACTTAGGAGTGGAAGCAAGTCTTAAGTAGTAGAACACCATTCATGAGAAAAAAGCCAAGAGCTCAGGATCCTGAGTTCAAGCCTTGACACTAACACACAACAAATTGAATCCCAGTCCTTAGGAGGCCAGCTTGAGCTACATAGGAAGATGGCTCAAAAATACATTTTGTCTGCTAAGTGCTGGTAGCTCACACCTGTAATCTGAGCTAGTCAAGAGGCTGAGATCTGAATATCATGGTTCAAAGCCAACCCAGGCAGGAAAGTCTGTGAGACTCCTATTTCCAATTAACTACCAGGAAACTGAAGTGCCACTGGGATTCAAAATGGTAGAGTGCTAACCTCAAGCAAAAGAGCTCAAGGACAGAGCCTAGGCCCCAAGTTCAAGCCCCATGACCAGAAAAAAATGTCTAAGTTGATTTTATCCCACTACACAAATTCTGCCTTTCTTGTCAATCTGTCTGATACATCATGAATTATAAGGTGCCTCCGTCAGCCCAGCCCAGGAGCTAGATTGCAATAGTTCTAAGGGCTGTTTCCAGACCCTGGGTAATTTCTTCACGAATGTGCTGATTATTATTTACCTAACACTGGAGAGGATCTCCTCTCCACTGATCTCCAGAGATCTCTCTTCTCTTACATTTTGTCCTGCAAATTCCAGTGGTTTCATCCTGCCAGGATGTCCATCTTGATCTTACCCCACAAAACTACTGGCCCAGTTAGAAAGGCGTAGCTTTCTTCCAGTGTTTCGCCCATCCACCCTTGGACTAACCAGGATGAGTTTTCCTAGTTATGTAAAGGAGCATGTTAGAAAGGTAGGAAGCTCATTGGTTAATGCCTGTGGTAGGGGTGGAGCCAAGACAAGCAGGGGGAAATGAAGAATCACGACTATATTTCTGTGATTTATCTACTCAACCAGTTCTGTAATTTTTATTAGGTATGGTTGAATTCTAACTAAAAAAAATATGCATTGTCTTCTCAGCTTTGGACTTTTCATTTTACTGATAGTTTTAGTGCTTGTACTTTTGTTTTTTTCTTCTTAAGAAACTGATTATGAGCCATTTATAGCATGTTGCTCTTTTACGACATGTGTAAATATATAATAATTGCTATATTGATCATTCTTACAAATAATTACCTAAAATCAAGAAACATTTATTGTTGTAAGCTTTTCCCTATCTTATAGGTATAACTATATTTACACTTTAGAAGATACAACCAGTATCAACCTTTACTTTGATGGGAAATTTCCCAGTGATAAGTTCAGGTTATTTGGAAAGAAGTATGACTGAGAATAAGGAAGTTAGAGTTGGATTTAAAACCAAAGGTATTTAGAACTGCAAAATACTTGAAATTATATACATGTGTATATAATGTATAATCATATATTAGATATATCACTATAAACAAAATCTTAAATTCTTTTTTTTGGGGGGGGGGTCCAGTCGTGGGGCCTGAACTCTGGGCCTGGGTGTTGTCCCTCAGCTCTTCAGCTCAAGGCTAGCACTCTACCACTTGAGCCACAGCGCCACTTCTGGCTTTTTTCTTTTTGCTTATGTGGTGCTGAGGAATCGAACCCAGGGCCTCAAGCATGCAAGGCAAGCGCTCTACCACTGAGCCACCTTCCCCAGCCCCAAAATCTCAAATTCTATATATCTATCTATATCGATATATAGATCTAAGATATAGATAGCTATAGGTATCTATCTATCTATCTATCTATCTATCTATCTATCTATCTATCTATCTATCTATCTATCTATCTATCTATCTATCTATCTGTCTATCTGTCTATCTGTCTGTCTGTCTGTCTATCTATCTATCTATCTATCTATCTATCTATCTATCTATCTATCTATCTATCATCTAACTATCTGTATTTAGCTAGGGTGAATCCCTGAGTTCAAACCCCAGTACAAATCAAAGTTACATTGGGTGCATATATGAAAGCCCCTTGTGCAACTAACTGATTCTAATAAAAATGTGAAGAAAATAAAAGCACCAGCATTGGCAAGTAAAATAAGATGAAAGAAAAAGAAGAAAGCTAGGGCATAGAATAATTTAGTTACTTACCCAAAGTGGAAAAATCCTATCACTGGCATAGGGTCTGGTGCATAATGGATATATAATAAGTGTTTGATGGGTGAATAAAGAAATGTAGGCCTGGAATGTAGGTACCTTGTTTTTCTTAACTATCTCATTATAGAAATACAAAGTGTCCAAGACTGAGCATTAGTCTAAACTGTATGATAGAAAAAGTAAAATAAATTAGTTTAAGGAAGTTAGACCCTCATCATATTAAAGAAGAAAGTTCTTTCAATAAGAGGCTATGCTGTTTATCTGCAAAAATATACATAGAAATCATAAGATGCCCCAGAGTCATGGGGACCAATGGTTAAAGATGTGAGTGGGAGAGAATCTGAAATCCATTGCTAGAAAGGACAATGTCAAGGAGTCAGGTCTCCAAACCTGGGGAATTTGGAGATTAAACACAAGTTAGGGGAAAGTAGTAAGACAATGGTATGTTTCGGAACAAGCGACTTCTGTGTAACGAATGAATGACTGGAACACAGAGAAAGTGTATCCATTCTTTATGTGACAGTTGTGGCCACTGGTATGGAGTATGACCCATTTCTACCTTTATGGTGCTTTTTAAGCCTAGAATATAGGCTCATCAAAAATGTCTGTCAAAGCCAATCTTTTTCTTAAGTTATTTATCAAATCAACTTAGAACTTTTACCGAATGACATTTGTGGCATCAGATAGAAGTCAAAGTATCTCAGGAATATCTCAGCATAAAGCAATATAAAATACAATTTTAAATTGGTGACAAATGGCCTCAACATATGAAAAGTGGCTATTTCACTCCACACAGCTGTCAGGTCCTGGAAGATAGAGTGAGATGGACAGAGGGACTGGGCCACATGGTCCTAATGCTGGAATGAATGGTCCAGCTCCCTCCCCACCCCCCAAAACTGGGCTAAATCTTTTGCAGCCTTCCTTAGGAAGAACTTTATAGTTGACTAACTTGAAAAATCTGTTTTTCATGGTCTGTTGGTGTTAATTATCAACAGGTAGATTTGGGTGACTGCAGCTGGCCTTGACATGAGCGTTCTAGAAGGAACCAAGATTTACTAGTTTTGAGAGTTGGCAATTATAGTGATAAGAGGATTAGAAATTCATTTTGTAGATGTGATTTCTATCCTTTAGTCTGCAAAGATTAGGTTGATGGTGTTTGTATATAAAGCATGTGAAGTCATGAGGGGGCTCTCCAGACACTGGCTTCCTTGGTTTTATTTCCATCTGAATACCTCACTTCTGCTATTTCCTCTGTGTGGAACAAGCTTGTTTATTTCTTCATTTCCAAGTTTCAAGAGAAATGTCCCCTCCTCAGAGAGGCTTCCTTGATGATTCATCCTAAATATCTCTCCTCCATCTCTGCCTCATCCTCTCCCATGCATCATCCTGGCTGAATTGCTTCCAAGATTCTCTTCAAAGCACTGGTGATTATCTGCAGCTAAGTTTGTGTTGTTTATTGCCTATGTTGCACTCTAACATTTAAGCACAATGAGAAAGGATACACTGCCCATCTTATTGTCTGGGCTGTCGCAGGACTCAGTCAATGTTTGGGGAATGATTGATTGAAGAAAATGACGTATGCAGTGAGCCATCAGAAGTAGAGGATACAACTTGACCCTGAAAGTTAGTGTTCATATTTAGAAGAGAAAGTGCAGAAAGAGATTATATCAATTTATTATACCTTGATAATATTATTTGGGCTGTAGTGGTCCAAAATATAGATATAGATATAGATGTAAATAGATAGATAGATTGAATCTTTTAAAAAATTTATTGTGAAATAATGTACAGAGGGGTTACAATTACATGGGCAAGGTAATGAGTGCATTTCTTATCAAGCACTGTTGCCTCCTCCTTTGTTTCCCCTTCCCTCTCCCCCCACCCCTCACGCCAAAGTTGTAAAGTTCATTTTCGACATAACATCTTGTACATCATATTATTGCAATGGGTCCACCTGTAGAATCTTTTTAATGATTGTGACAGGTGTCTGAAGATACCTTTTATAAAATGGTCTTTGTCACTTCCTGTTAGAAAACAGAATGTGATGCATACTTGTCTATACTTGTTTATGTTGTTTGGGTCACATCTTTGTGTTGGTGATGGTACCTTTTTCTTGTAGACAAAATCTTGTCTTTTGTATAACTGAAGATATTAAAAGCATTGTACAAAAACTAATATACAAAAAATAATAAACAAGATTCTGCTACATAGCCCAAGCTGGTCTTGAACTCCCAATCTTTTCACTTTAGTCTCCACAGTACTGGGTGTCACCATGCTTGGGTGTGATCATATCTTTAATTAGTGGCTTCAGAGACAGGACCACATTGCTCAGCCAAAGATGGGATAAGATCTGCAGAGGCCTTTATTGTTGAATCTACCTAACTCTACAAACCACAAACTGAGTGAGAAATTATCAACATAGTTCAGTACTTGCTAATTTTACTACACTCTTTTGTTATGTATATGAGAAAGTCACAGGGATTATAAATTCAATTGGAGTAAAGTTTAAAACTGTACTTTTAGGTTTCTATAAAAAAAATTTGTCTGTGTTAAGGAGCCCTAGAGTTTCTTATATTCCATCCTGTAATGTTTCAGGATGTCTGCTTTTATTTCGAGGTCTTTGATCCATTTGGAGTTGATTCTGGTGCAGGGTGATAAATATGGATCTAGCTTTAATTTTCTACAGGTGTTTAACCAATTTTTTCATCACCATTTACTGAAAAGGCTGTCTTTCTTCCATTTTATTTTTTTAGCTCCTTTGTCAAAGATTGAAATCAAAGAAAGGTTGGACAAATGGGATTGCATGAAGCTGCAGAACTTCTGCATGGCAAAAGACATAGCTAGCAAGATCAATAGAAAGCCCATGGATTGGGAGAAGATCTTCACTAGCCATACAACAAACAAGGGTCTCATATCTAAAATATACTTAGAGCTCAAAAAATTAAATCCCCCAACAACAAATCCTCAAAGAAACAACTGCCTGATTAATAAGTGGGCTAAAGACCTCTCTGAAGAGGAAATAAGAATTGCCATTAGACACATGAAGAAATGCTCATCTTCTCTAGCCATAAAAGAAATACAAATCAAGACAACATTGAGATTCCACCTCACCCCAGTTAGAATGGCTATAATCAAGAAATCTAGTAACAACAGATGCTGGAGGGGATGTGGCCAAAAGGGAATCCTACTGCATTGTTGGTGGGAGTGTAAACTTTTTCAACCACTTTGGAAAGTAGTCTGGAGGTTCCTCAAAAGACTCCATATAGAACTCCACTATGACTAAGCAATCCCTCTTTTGGACATTTACCCAAACGATATGGAACTAACCCAGATACCCCCAGTAGATGAATGCATCAAGAAAATGTGGCATACACACACACACACACACACACACACACACACACACACACACACACACACACACACACACACACACACACACACACACACACACACACACACACACACACACACACACACACACACACTGGAATTCTATGCCTCCATCAGAAAGAATGACATGGCCCCATTTGTTAGGAAATGGAAAGACTTGGAAAAAATAACACTAAGTAAAGTAAGCCAGGCCCAAAGAAACAGGTCCTATGGTTTCCCTTATTTGCAATAACTAGTACATGTCTAGGACAAGTAAAAAAAGATCAAAAGCTATGTACATATGACAATATAAGATGATATTAAGTGAAACGAACCCTAAGACAGGGACACAATTGTTTTTTTCTTTCTTATTATTGTTTTGCTGTACTTATAATGCACTATGTGATTTTCTTGTTTCTTTTGTATGTTCTTCCCCCACGGTATAACCCCTGTTTTCACTGTATCTGATTCCGGTGTCCTGCATCTTGAATATACGGTTTTATAATTTGAGGAGGGGAAGGGATATAACGAAATGCTTAAATAAGGATACAGGTTGACCCATTGTAGCAATGAGATGTACAAGACTGGGTTGAAAACAAACTTTACAATTTGGGGTGGGGGAGGAGTTGGGGAGGTTGGGAGGGAAGGGATGATAGGGGAAAAACAAAGGCGGGGGTAATAATGCGGCAAGAAATGTACTCATTACCCTACTCATGTAACTGTAGCCCTTCTGTACAGTATTTTTACAATAAAAATATATATGGAAAGAAAAAAACTGCATTTTTATGATAAAGAGCCTTTAACTTAATATGGCCAAAGAACTGATATTATATACATATATAATATACTATATATCATGAATTTTAGTTTTCTGATATTAGAAATTGATAGACTTGTTTTCATTAAAAATAGAAGGAGGAAAATTCAGGCATGATTTCATAAAGGTTCACTTAATTGGAAACCATTCTTTCTACAAAACCAAAAATATTTCTACATGGCTTGTAGTTTCAGTTTGAGCATGGAATGTAGGATATTTAGGAAGTGTGAGTTGCCAAGTTTGCATCTGACTATCTTGTCTAAACTTTCTTAAGCCTTGGTTTCCTTACTTGTGAAGCAGGGGATTTTCATGGTAGCTACTTTCTTGTTTTCTCCGGTCATTAAATGAGCTCATACATCCCATGAGCTTAGACTTTGTTTTTAAAAGAAATAAGTGAGAAAACAGAATTGGAGGTCAGGGAGCTATAAGAGAGGACTGAGTGTTGAGACTAAGGAGGCTGATCAATGGTGGAACTGCACCCTGATTGGGTGGAGGTTATAAAGCCTTTGAGCAGGAGGTACGATGGACCAGGAAAAGTGCCGAGTGCTGTGAGTGGGATTTAAAAATGTTCACTCAGTGACACATAGGAGTTTATTAGAGCCCACATAAAGCTCTCCCTCCCATCTCCTCTTCATCCCAGTGCTTCCTTGGTTTGGAGACCAAAAGTATGTTGGAACTTGAGACTTGTGTCAACAGAGAGCCATAAAATCAGATACCCATCTAACACTTGGACAGAGATAAAACACACCGTCTGGCAGTGTTTTGATTGTTTGCCTCAAAGCCAAATAGATTCCTAAGAAGCTTATAAATTACTTCTTTAGAAGTTTTCTAATGAGTAGAGAATGATAAATGGAAAATAATACTATAGTAGACATAATTGCTAATTTAAGAGGCCCACATATCCTTGATCCTGCTTTTATTTAGCAACTTTACCTATGATGTCATTCTATTGAATTTAAGAAAGTTTAGGTTTAATGATGCTTTCAGTTTTGTAAAAAAATCAGTTTTCCTATTTCTCATTTCTCAACTGCAAGGTATGTATACATGTATGTGTGTGTGTGTGTGTGTGTGTGTGTGTGTGTGAGAGAGAGAGAGAGAGAGAGAGAGAGAGTGTGTGTGTGTGTGTGTGTGTGTATGTGAGTGTGCATGCACTAGTACCAGGGCTTGAATTCAGATCCTTCCACTCTCACTTGGCTTTCTTTTCATCACTGACACCCTACCACTTAAGCCATGCCTTCAATCCTGCATTTTGCTAGTTATTTTAGAGACAGAGTCCCTTGGATTTTTCTGCCTGGAATGGCTTTGAACCTCAGCTTCCTGAACAGCTAAGATAACAGGCGTGAACTGCCAGCCTGGCTTTATCCTTGGTAACTTTTAATTTCTTTCATGATTTCTAGTCTTAGAAATATATTTTAAAACTGTTTACTGCCTATCAGGAATATTTGCAGAATCGTTATAATGGCCTTGGGAACAGCTGCTACTATGAACTAGCATGAGCAAAAAGGCCGATACTATTCTTTGCTGCTCTTGTGCCCATGGAACTTTCCTTTCTTGAGTTATAGCACCCATTCCATGTTAATAAACTTA
This sequence comes from Dipodomys merriami, assembly GCF_024711535.1. NCBI lineage: Eukaryota > Metazoa > Chordata > Mammalia > Rodentia > Heteromyidae > Dipodomys > Dipodomys merriami. The sequence continues at coordinate 6,843,353 of NW_027203826.1, forward strand.
CTAGCTTTACCTGTTTTTCTTCACTACTTGAGTGTTAAAGTCCTAGATTGAGGCTAGAGTTTCATCACTTCTGCCAGCTCAGTGTTTGGAGCATAGTAGTTAGATGGTGGAGGGGAATCTAGACTTCCTTGCAACCTCATTGCAACTAGGCCCCTGGCTTCATGGAGCAAATGTCCATTGTCACCTGATTCTGCCAGGAGTCCTCAGATGTATGAGTGCATTGGAGGCCTGACTCTTAATCACCATTCTTTGCCCGTGTGACATGGGATGAGTATTTTTGTCACTAGGCATCCCACACAGAAAACTAGAACCTCTTGAATTTCTTGCATCTATGGCCTGTAAACCAGTGAACTGAGTAAATGCATGTGATTCTCTGATGCTGCCTGTAGAAAAACATCCCCAAATTTAATTCTTTTTGTTTCAACACTCTCATGTAAGAGAGCGAGCCACATTTGCTATCCTGAACTCAAATCCCTCTCACCACATGCATCAAGTGATTCTTTTGAACTGTTTTAGTGAACTGTTAAAGAACTCTAACTTCTTTCAATTTTCAAATGTCCTTTCTCTGCACCTGAGTTGTAAGTTCTAATGCTAGGCCATACCATATACTCTGAGAGCTCTAAAAACGTATTTTCACTTGGTGATGGTGTCTTGTCTACCCCTCCATCTCCAAACCTAAAGACTCCAAGAGCCTGGGACAGGGCACAGTTGCCTGTGTCTTCTTAATTGCTTTTGGCTCTCATCTAAAAGCGGTGGTTGGTACCCACAGAAGACTCAATAACTTGCTGTTAAATAAACTAAGCAATGGGTGGACACATTGCTGACTTGTATAAGAATTTCTTCTACAAAGAGAATGAAAATCATTTAAATTGTCTCTGAGAACATTGAAATAAAAACCACACTTTAGGGGAAAGCACCTTCCTGGCAAGTGCAAGTCCCTGAGTTCAAACTGCAATAATATTCAACCCAAACCCAAACATAAACCAACCAACAATAACAACAACAACAAACACCTTTGTTGGTCAAGAGATTAGGGCAGTCTAGGCTTTACTACAGAAAATGAAAAATAATTAGAAAGTTAGAACAGGAGGCATATTTTTGAGTGCTCAAAGTTTTTACATGACTTTATTCTAAATATATAGAATAAAATGGTTTATAAAAATAAACCCTGAATAAAATAAATAAAAATAAATTAAAAATAAAAGATAATAAAAATAGAAAAATAAAATCTATTTGGTGTCTGAGTACAGCAGATTTTCCTCATATCATTTTAAATTTAAAGATCAGTTTCCCCAGAGGCTGTGTAATCTGTCATAAAATGGCCTCTTTTTCGTGTGAGGGAAAGAAAACTTTGGGAAAGATGGCATATTAAATTGTACCATGCTGGCATGCAAGACTGGTGGTATCCAATCTATATAATTTATATATATTTTGATGACTTAGAAAAACAAAGAAATGGTTTGGGACAAGCCAAAGTAGCTTAACATATTTAACACACTTAAGAACTTTTTGTGGGGCTGGGAAGGTGGCTCAGTGGTAGAGTGCTTGTCTTGCCCTGGGTTCCATTCCTCAGCACCACATAAGCAGAAAAAGCTGGAAGTGGCACTGTGGCTCAAGTGGTAGAGCGCTAGCCTTGAGCTGAAGAGCTGAGGGACAGTGCCCAGGCCCTGAGTTCAGGCCCATGATCGGAAAACAAACAAACAAACAAACAAACAAACAAACACTTTTTTGCTGGCAGGAATTCTCCAGTTGGACCAAGTGGACTTTTTGGAAGTATCAACTGGCCTTCGTATCACCCTAATAAGATACACTGTAGATTGTGTTAAGGGTGAACACCAAATATCACACATAAAGGACAGATACATCAAAATATGAGGGAAAAAGTCAACTTTCTGTATGAGGTAAGCATGAAGAGTTGAAGGAGGGAGAAAATCTGAATTCATATCACTTGCTTTCTTCATTTCTTCTTTGAGATGACAGGCTCACTTTGTACTATGTATCTCCCATCAGTTATTGGATAGCAATTATATTTTAATTGTACTTAGTGGTTAACACTCAGGGTATATGTAGCCATTGCTTTTTTTGAAGTTAAATTCCTTCTCCTCCTTTCATCCACTGGCTCTCACTCACTAGTTAATTCATTTAACAAATATTTGAAGACGAACTGTCATAAAAACTCAGGTAACTGAATACATCTTGTGAAACACAGTAATCCTCCTCTAAACGCTTAGATTTCTCACTGCTCTCTGTAATTCAAGCCCAGGCAATTGATTTCATCTCTGAGGGTTATTCAGTGGGCATAGAAGCATGGGCTGCTGTGCATATTTTAGTGATGATAATTTCAAAGAAGCTCCTTCAGGTTTTCTTTATTAAATGAAAGGGTGATTATTATTTTTACAAATCTTGATCAAATTCTTCCCCACCTCCATCTCCCTGAGCAATTACCAGGGAAGAGCTGGCTGAGAACTCAAAGTACAAAAGGTTGTTTTCATAACCCACTAATCTCTAACCATTTTTTAACTGGAAGATTAAAGACCAGATTGAAAAGGGACTTTTTTTTAAGGTCAGGATTTCTCAGTTCTCTGTTATACATTCTCAGGCAAAGGTTTTTACGCTTTTTATTGACAAGGTGCTATACAGAGGGGTTGCGTTACATAAGGTAATGAGTACATTTCTTTTTGAACAGTGTTGCTCCTTCTCTCTTGTCCTCACCCCCCCCAAGTTGTAAAGTTCATTTAGTGAGTATCACCGTTGCATTGGTTCACCCTTTGTTCTACCAGTTCTGTGATTCTCCTTTCCTTCCCCAAATCAGATAAACATATATATATATATATATATATATATATATATATATATATATATATATATATATATGACAAAGGGTACAGAAATAAAAAAAAAACCAGTGACATCAGGGCATACACCAAAGGAAAAAAGAAAGAAAGAAAATACATTATAAAAACCTCTTGCTTCCATTTCTGGAGTTCATTTCACTAAGCTTCATTTTATAAGGTCATATGCACCTAGCTATTGAGCTATTGTGATCCACTGCTAAGAATATTCTAGACATGTTCCAGTTATTACAAATAAGGGAAACCATACAGCCTGTGTCTCTTTGGGTCTGGCTTGCTTTGCTTAATATAATTTTTTTTCCAGTCTTTCCATTTCCTTACTAATTCGGCGATGTCATTCTTTCTGATGGAGGTATAGTATTTCATTGTGTGTATATACTGCATTTTCTTGAGCCATTCATCTACTGAGGAGCACCTGGATTGTTTCCATATCTTAGCTATTGTAAATAATGCTGCAATGAACATGGTTTTCACTCTTAAATATGAGCCATTTCAGATGCATCCCTTGGTCTCACTGAACCCCGTTGTGTGGGTTGGTGATATATTTAAGAACATTCACATCCAAGTGATTGACAAGAAGGACTTCAGATTTTTCTCCTTTCTGTGTACCCTGGTAGGCTTTGGTGAAGACACTGAATGCCCCAATCATAATGGCTTTCCTCAGGGAACTTGCTATCATGGGACCATGCAGCCACTGGCAAGACCCAGTTAGTGACTTTTGGATGGATGATGGCCAGTGTTTCACACCACAAGTGAAATGGAATTGTTCCAATTTCGAATACTGGGTTTACTGTTAATGGTGAACTCAGTGATGGAAGGGAATTTCCAGCTGGATGTTGAAGATGATTAAACCAGGCTTAATCTATTTTCTATGATCCTTCCTGACATAGCTTGGAACACCCCTCTCATTCCTTCCTCTCTAATTCTCATTCATTCATTCTGCTGTCCCTGGTTCTCAGTTAATGAATAACTTTGGCTAAGAAGTCTTCCCTGACTCCTATGTGTATGTCATCCTTTTGAATACTATGTCTGCTTTAGACATCATTTGTCATTGTTGGGGGTGTATTGGTGCAGTCACAGTTTGGGGAAGATTACTGAGAGAAGTCAGGCCAATTAATTTTGCTGATTCCTTCCCGAGGTTAACTCGGGTTCCATTGTTCTACTTTGTTAAGTTAGCTGTAATATTTTAACACAAGATTCTCTGACTATTTAAGTAATATCAAACAACAATATTTTATTAATATGTACTTATTTTATAGTCGCTAAAGCATAGAGCTATTTCTTTAATAAGAAATGCTCGTCTACTTTTCTTCTTTTCACTTTCTTTTGAACTGACCACCCAATTAGCAAGTAAAATTCTCAGTTTAACATGATGATCTCCAGTTCTATCCATTTTCCTGCAAGTGGTGTAATCTTGTTCTTCTTTATGACTGAATAATACTCATATTTATGAGTATCATTTATATATAATCACATATACATGACATTTTCTTTATCTATTTGTATAAATCATCATGTCAAGTGAAATAAATCAGACTTAGAAAGACAAAAACCATTTATTTTCTCTCATACACGAAACTAGAACTTACCAAGAAAAAGTAGATGAATACAATAGCAGAACTGTTGGGAACAGCCAGATAGGATAGGGGAAAAGGAAAGTTAAGGGGAAAATATGATCAAAGTCTGTTGAATGCCCACATGAAATGGACATAAGGAAACTGACTTAAAACGTTGGAAAAGAGCAATAGTTGGGTGAATAGGAATATCACAACAAAACCCCTCACTTGTAAAATTAATATCAGCTACTAAAAAGAATTTATAAAGAAGACTCTGAAATTTGTATATAACAATTGTCATGTTTTTCCCCTTTCTTTTTTATTGTAAAGGTGATGTACAGAGTCTGGGTTACAGTTATAAGCAAGCAAATGAATACCTCCTTTTTAATGTTTTTATCCTATTTGAGCACTTGACCCGTGGTCTCAGGGTGATCTTTCTAAGCTGCTACTCTGATTCTCTGATGACAATTGACAACACTCTTATGAACAGCAGTCTTGTTGATGTGTTTCTTTCGATCACTCTCTTCTATTTATCCTTTGAAGGATAAATCAGTTAGGGCTCTCAATGTGTGTAGTAGACAATCTTACAGCAGTTCTTAAAGAAATTAGGACTTAATCAGTGTAGTGGCTTATATCTATAGTCTATGGCTACTTTGGAGGTTAAGATCCAGATTGGAAGGGTTGTGGTTTAATGTCAGCCTGGACAGAAAGTTAACAAGACCCTATCTTAGGAAAAAAAAAAGGTGGACATGGTGGTACAGTTCTGTGGTCTTGGACACCTGGGAGGCACAAGTAGAGAATCGAAGTCTAGGCCTGCTTAGGCAAAAAAATGTGAGACTGGGCTGGGAAGGTGGCTCAGTAGTAGAGCGCTTGCCTTGCATGCTCAAGGCCCTGGGTTCGATTCCTCAGCACCACATAAGCAAAAAGAAAAAAGCTGGAAATGGCGCTGTGGCTCAAGTGGTAGAGCGCTAGCCTTGAGCTGAAGAGCTGAGGGACAGCACCCAGGCCCAGTGTTCAGGCCCCACGACTGGACCCAAAAAAAAAAAATGTGAGACTTTCTCCACATATTTTGTTAGACAACAAATGTTTATGACAGCTCCTTTCTTATGTTGAGCATTTCTGTAGAAGCTAAACTTGGGGATTTAACAGTGAACAATATAGCTAGGTGTGCTACCTTCCTGGGAAAATGAATGAAGGAAAAGTGTATACAAACTATATATTAACTAGAATAATTATTTTGTTTTTCTCATTGTCTTAAAAAATGTTGAAAGTATTCATTAAAACTAGAAAGCTGGGTGCTGGTGGCTAATGCCTATAATCTGAACTACTTGAATAGAGATTGAAAGAATTGTGTTTTAGGCCAGCCCAGTAAAATGTTTGTAAAGCCCCATCTGGGCATGTGTCTGTTATCTTAGATACATGAAAAGCTGAGATCATGGGGAGTGGTCATGGTTAAAACGCTAGCCCTTGAAGAAAATGTTCCTAAGATCCTACCTCCATATAAAAAAGCTGGGTGGAGTATCAAGCATCTGTCATTCAGCTTTGGCAGACAGTGCAAATAGGAGGATCTGGTTTGCGGTCATGCCAGGCAAAAAGCAACGATCTATCTTAAAAAAATAAACAGAGCAACAAGGAATGGAAGTATGACTCAAGCAGAACAGCACCTGCTTAAGAAGCTCAAAGTCCGAATTCAAACCCCATGTCATGAAAGGTAAGCCAGGGATACTGATGCATACTTGTAATGACAGCACTTAAGAAACTGAGGCAGGAAGGTCATGAATTCAAGACAAATCTGGGTTCACTAGTGAGATCTTATCTCACCAACCAGAAAGCTATGTAAATGCCACAGTGGAATTAATTATTTTGAACAATTAATGTATGCAACAAAAATTCCATCTTAAAACTTGAATTCCCCAGTAGGATTATGTATAAGAATAGCAGAGAGAGAGAGAGAGAGAGAGAGAGAGAGAGAGAGAGAGAGAGAGAGAGAGAGAGAGAGAGAGAGAGAGAGAGAATTATAGTAACCTATTTTGCTTCCTCTTTCCCTTTTTAACTTATTTTTTGTCATATTTCAGTACTGAAATCTGTGAATCTGAGAGTACAGTAATTGTGGTAGATGGAGGCTATTTATAGTTGCTTTGGGGGCTATTTATAGTTGCTTTGGAGTCAGTCTCTAATTTTTATTTGAAAATGTTATTTACAGTCACCTATTTTCTCTAGCAGGTGTGAAATGGATCTGCACTATATGGAAAAGGGTCAAAATGTCACTTCTGAAGTTTGTGCTAAAATTCCTTGCTAGAGTCTTGAGGAGGAGGGAGATTTTGCTCGCATCTATTGCTTCTGTGCTTCCAAGGCTGGGAATTAGAAGAGAAAATCCTTCACGATTGTGGGCCGTGTCTTCGATCTTGGTACTCTACCTGCAGTCATGGTACAGAACAGCTCAGATTCTGTAAGTGGAACTAGCCTTTTGTGTGGTTGTAGGGAGCTTGTGACTTACACCAAACCTGGAGTTTCTATTAAATAATTTGTTTTAATGAAATAGTGTTTATATATTGAAAATCATTGATACTATTCAGTGACCATGTTAAGCCCAACTCTTCGTTCAAGAAAGAGGAAACTCAAAAGCAGCCTAGTCACCTCTTGTCTCTTCAACAAAGTAGACACTTCTTAGTTGTGGATATATAAGAAATAATCTATACATATTATTTTCTTTTATTAACATATTATTTTTTCTTTTTAATTTTTTATTTTTATTGTAAAGATGATGGACAGAAGGAGGGGGTTACAGTTACATAAGTCAGGTACATACAGGGACATATATTTCTTTTTAAACAGTGTCCATCTCTTCCCTTGTTTCCTCCTAGTTTTCATCCCTTCCAACTATTTTAAATGAGTTTCCCTGTTTGACTTAATTAGGAAAAAAGACAGCCTTTCCAAATAAGATACAGTACATTTTATCTGAAGCTTTGTGTTCTGTGGCTTCAGTAATCCATGATTAACCATGGTCTAAAAATAGTCAAGGGTAAAGTCCAGAAAATAAACTATCAGTTTAAATCGTGTAACATTTCTGAGTAGCACAATAAAGTCTCACACCAGTGCATTCTGCTTCACTCGGGGTATGAATCTACATGTCCACACTGTATATACTACTCACTTGTGAGTTATTTAGTCGCCTTCCTGGTTATCATATTGAAAGATGCAGATTTATAGTGCCTTATTTAATAATGACCCCAAACACACCCAAGTGCAAGAGCAATTGCTGGCAATTCAGATATGCCAAACAGATACTGTAAAGTCTCTTTATGGCAAAACACTTCCTTTAAGTAAAAGGGCGGAAGTTCTTGACAATAAAGAAATAAAAGAAAATATATGCTAAGGTTAAGATCTATAGCAAGTTATTGTTAATCACTTACTGTGCCTAATTTGTAATTAAACTTCATCATATTTATATGTATATATACACCAGTGCACATCAGGCTGGGTTCTGTCTTCAGTCTCAGATACCCATGGAGTCTCTGGACCATACTCCATATGGAGAAAGGGGCTATTGCCACTGAATAATTCTGTATTATGCATTATGAGGTCAGTACTTACAAAGGAGAGAATTAAATTAGTCATGGACTGAACAATGCATTCCCTAATTTATAATAAGAGTTCACAAGAGAATTTATAGGTACTTTCTTGGGAAATATTGATGAGAACTTTCATGAATATGTATTTTATGATTTTGCACACACCATCTGCCTTTTCCCCAGCCTTTGACTCTTGGAGTACCTGAAATGTATCTTCTCTAAATGAAGACTAGGTAACTGGTTCAGAGTCATTACAATCTGCACATACAAAGATGATGCAGTGAGTTTCTTGTTGGTGGGAATGTAAACTTGCTCCACCACTCTAGAAAGCAGTTTGGAGGTCCTCAAAAGACTAAATATGACCCAGCAATTACACTCCTAGGTATTTATCCAATAGAACATAAACCAGGCCACACTAAAGCTACCACCAGAACAACCATATTCACTGCAGCATTGTTTACCATAGCCAAGATATGGAATCAATCCAGATGCCCCTTGGGGGAATGGATCAAGAAAATTTGTTGTGTATACCTAGTGGAATTCTACTCATCCATCAGAAAGAATAATATTGTGTCTTTCATAAGGAAATGGAAATGGAAAAAATTATGTTGAGTGAAGTAAGCCAGACCCCCCAAAAATTATGTGTCATGGTTTCCTTCATTTGTGGTAGCTAGAATGTGCTTATAAGTCTATAAGTAAACACATTGGATGAGATATGATACATTGTAAAGGACTCTAGGAATTCACACAGTGAGACCAAAAGAGGACATTCTTAGGAAAGGAACACAAAGGCACAATGCCTGTGTGCATCTGATTATATAAAATAGTATTTATCAAAATGAACTCCAGGAAATAGAAAGAAGAGGTTTCTTCTTTGTTGCTGTTTTGTCTTTTTCCTTTTGTCCCATTTATTTATTTGTCTTTGAAAGGGCCAGGGGGCACAGAAATGGTGGGTAAAAGAGTGAACAAATGTAGCAGTGGCATTCACTAGACCCTAGAAAATGAACTATGCAACTTGAGGGTAGAGATGGGAGAGAGAAATTGAGAGAGAGTGAGGGAAGGGTGACTTTGTTTAAAAAGAAATGTACTCTTTATCTGACTTATGTAACTGTAACACCTATGTACATCACCTTTACAATAACAATAAAATGAATTTAATAATAACATTTTTTAAAAGAAGATGCACTAAGTCCTCCTCCCAGAGATTATCACCTGTGCCTGGATGTAAGATGGGCTTTCAAAGCAGATTGCATGTGAAAGGCATAGTCATCCATGTTGAAGATTTGATTCATTTCACTTAGGAGATGGCAGACACTTTGAGGATGTGGGTACAGGAGATAGAGAATCAGTTACATCTTTTAGAGGTATATGTGGAGGTGGTCAGAAGAATTGGCCATTTGCTACTCAACTTGTTTTGTGTTAAACTCTGTGCAAATATACACTTCAGTGTATATATATATATTTTGGGTCCGGTCATGGGGCCTGAACTCTGGGCCTGGGTGTTGTCCCTCAGCTCTTCAGCTCAAGGCTAGCACTCTACCGCTTGAGCCACAGTGCCACTTTCGGCTTTTTTCTTTTTGCTTATGTGGTGCTGAGGAATCAAACCCAGGGCCTCAGGCATGCAAGGCAAGCGCTCTACCACTGAGCCACCTTCCCAGCCCTCAGTGTCTGTTCTTACGCATGGTTTGGAGCATAGAAAAGCTGCAACAGGGACTAAGAGCTTAAATTACTTGTCCAAGGTAACCCAGCTAGTAGTAGTGAAGTCAAGTTTTAAACCAAATTTTATTGCTGTTTACATGGCATTTGTATGTACAAGGAAGTGTCGTTTTCTTCTTCCAACAAATAATCTTGATATGTATTTAGGAGGTCAAATTCCTCATTAGTGTTGAAGGCAGTTGAGGCGTAGAAGAATAATTAGCATGAGTCAATACCAATAGTTTCCATACAAACAAAACAATTGATTCATTCTTAACATTGTCTTCTAGGCTCATACTAAATGTATTTATTAATTCCAGAAATTGTTAATTGAATAAGAATAGTAAGTAAGAGATACAGCTCTAAAACTAGGCTAGCAAATTGAGATCCAGGCTCTGCCATTATCAGCTGAAGGCCTCTAAAAATGACTTACTCTCTCTTTATTTCATGTATAAGATGGAAAAGATAACAGCACTTACCTACAAGGGAGGTCTGTAAGATTATTATAAGGATTAAGGGATTTTTATCTGTGAAACACTTGGAACCACTTCAGCCACTGTGTTAGGTAGTATCTTTCAAATGATCCACCCATGATATCCTGCTCCCTCCCCTAGAATGGTGATTGTGATGAGATATCTGTGCCAGAATTCCCTGGGTGGGTCCAGTCTTACCACAGGAACTCTCTTTTAAAAGCAGAGAGCTGCCTTGAGTTTTTGGTAAAAGAGCAAGTTGGAGATTCCACACATGAGGGGAACTTGAAGCATGGTGGGTAGCTTTGAGGCTGGAGAGGGCCACTTGAGAAGAAATGCAAGGCAGCCTTCAGGGGCTAATAGGGAGCCTATCTGGCAGCCACCAAGGCACTAGAGACTATGTCCTACAGCTTCAAGGAACTAAATGTAGACAACAGCATGAATTAACTTAGAAGCTAGTTTTCCCCAGAATTTTCCTGTAAGTGCCCAGCTGGCTGGCTGCTTTACTTTGACCTTGTGAAACCCTGAAAAGAAAACCCAGTCAGGTATGGACTTTGTGTGTGTGTGTGTGTGTGTGTGTGTGTGTGTGTGTGTGTGTGTGTGTGTGTGTGTGTGTGTGTGTGTGTGTGTGTGTGTGTGTGTGTGTGTGTGTGTGTGTGCAGCTTGAGCTCAGAGCCTGGGTGCTGTGCCTGCTCAAGGCTAGTACTCTACTACTTGAGCCACAACTCCACCTCTGGGCTTTTTGTGGTTACTAATTAGAGAGAAAAGTCTCACAGACTTTCTTGTCCTTCAAACTACACTCTCAGCCTCCTGACCAGCTAGAATTACAAGGATGAGTCAGAAGTGCCTGGCTTCAGCCTGGATTTGTGCTGGAGAGGGATATGTTGGAGAGGGAGTCTCCCAGACTTCAGACTTTGAACCAAGTCCTCCTTACCTTAGCCTCCTGAAAAACTAGGATTACAGGCCTGAGCTCCAGCAACCAGCTAGACCTAGACTTCTGAGCTGCAGATCCATGAGATAATAAATGGGCATTTATTTAAGCCACTAGATGTATGATAAGTGATTTTGCAGCAATAATCTAAGCATAAAGACATGCTTAATAAATAATCACTATCATTTCATTTTTTTTAACATCTGAAGCAAATGATGCGCTGCGTGAGGAGGTCTGGGGTGACACTGTTGAACAAGGAATGGTGTCAGCCCTTAATGAGCTTATAGTCAAGAGCGTAAATCAGTTCTTTTATTTTCTGTGACATTCAAGATCTATGAAGAACAACTGTTGTTAGATCTTATAGGCACATTTCTTTGATGCTTCCTTGCTTTGGTTTACTTCTTTTATGATACATGTTTGTGATGTCTTTTATTTTTAGCCACACTCCAGACTGTCTTTAATCCACCAGCAGCCTTTGCCATCAACTGTGAGTTGAAAAGAGGATTTACTGATGGCCTTTCTCTTATGAATGGCCATTAGGCTGTCTGGGAAGTTCCTGGCACGTGCTCAAATATTGTAACTCATACAATGAGAATGAGTGTTCCTAACAGAGCATCTATACAATCCTTTATCTCCAGGATCCACCACCTGGTGTTCCCAACAGCCACAAACACAGAACAATTCCCAGTTTAATCAAACTGGAATACAAAAGGAACAGTGGGGTCTCAGCATGTGATCCCTTGAAGTTGTTCTAAGGGCAAGGGACCTTTTGTTACAGAGACAGCTCATTTTAGAGTTCACTGGCCTGTGACACTTCCCCAGCTGGCAGCCCAGCAGGAACCTTCTGATACATTTCTCCCCTTGAAAGCCATTTTGGGTGGGGAGAACAGTGAAACTGTCATTAGGGAACACTTGGTGAGAGGCTGGGGTGAGGGGTCATGGAGGGACGAGGGAAATGGTGGTTTTTAAGGAATGTGCTTTTGTGTGTGTGTTTTTTTTAAAATTTAAATCCATGCTGTCTTCACTTTTGAATCTTTGCTTTATGAAAAGAATATTAGTTGTTTGTCTATTTAGTTGAGGGGGGGTTGCAATGTCATTGTAATTTTTTTTATCTTTTTTATTGTAAAAATACAGTACAGAGGGGTTACAGTTACATGAGTAAGGTAATGAGTACATTTCCTATGGAGCATTGCTACCTCCTCCTTTGTTTTTCTCCTACCATCCCTTCCCTCCCAACCTCCCGAACTCCTCCTTCCCCACCCCCAAGTTGTAAACTTCGTTTTCAACATAGTATCTTGCACATCTCATTGTTACAATAGGTCAACCTGTAGCCTTATTTCAGCATTTGGTTATTGCCCTTCACCTCCCCAAATTAGAAAAATATATTTACAAGATGCAGGGCACCGACATCAAATACAGTGAAAACAAGTATTATACTATGGGGGAAGAACATACAAGAGAAACAAGCAATCCCACTTTTGGGCATTTATTCAAACAATCACAAATAAGGCTATACTAAAGCTACCAGCACAACTGTGTTTATTGCAGCATTACTTACCATAGCTAAGATATAGAACCAATACATAGGCCCCTCAGTAGATGAATGCTATATTTATACAATGGAATTCTATGCCTCCATCAGAAACAATGACATCGCCCCATTTGTTAGGAAATGGAAAAACTTGGAAAAAATGAAGTAAGCCAGGCCCAAAGAAACATAGGTCCCATGGTTTCCCTTATTTGCAATAACTAGTATAAGTCTAGGACAAGCAGAAAAGGTCAAAAGCTATGTACATATGACCATGTAAGATGATGTTAAGTGAAATGAACCCCAACATAGGGACACAAGTTATTTTTACTTTCTTGCTATTGTTTTTAACGTATTTGAATTTTTTTAAACACTCATTTGGAAGGCCCTTGCATTGTCTGGAGTTAATCAGGGGAAGCCATGCATTGCTCATACTCATTTTGAAGTACCTAACTCCTTTTCTGAACTAGAAACGAGTCCCTTCCTGCTGAGGCCCCCCCCCAAGAAGAAAGAGATGAAAAATTCCAAAAGTTATTACAATTTCTAAATATTTTTTCTTTTCATTTTCTGAAACAAGTTCTCACTAGATAACCCCAGCTAGCTTTGAACTGATCATCTTCCTGTCTCATCCTTTAGAATGCTGGGATTACAGGTGCCCCACCAAGTCTGCTCACACTAAAGCATATGGATACCCAGAATTGTGGAACTGAAAAGGATCTTGGAGCCAAACTGCCCATGTGGCAGGAGACCCTAAGACCATATCTCTCAGAAACCCACTTTTGAGTAGTGCGGGGCTTGTCCAGAGTTCAAACTTGGGGAAGAAAGAATTGTTTTTAAAGATTTTGAGCAATATATTTGGGTTCCCTAAGTCTTAGCTTCTTTATCTGATAATGGGAGTAAAAGCATGTCTGTGATGTCTCCTCCTCCGGCTTCTAATAGAAGCTACTGCAGGGCAGGAGGAGTATTAGTTTCCTATCTTTTTGTTTTGTGCATTCGTGTGTCTTTTAATAATTTAAAATATTTTAGCAACCCATATTAGTTGACATAAATTGCATCTTTCTTACATAAGGACATTAAACAGTACTTACACAACTGTTTTTGTCCTACACATTTTTCTGTCTCATATGTACACTTTCTTTTTTGGCAGTACCAAGGTTTGAACTCAGGGCCTGGTGCTGCTTTGATTTGTGCTCTACCACTTGAGCCATGCCTCCAGGTTTGGCTTTTTTGTTGGTTAATTGGAGGTATGTCTGTCTGGGCTGGCTTTGAACTGTGATTCTCAGAACTCAGCCTCTTGATTCGCTAGGGTTATAGACATGACATCAACACCTGGCCATACCTTATCAGTTTTTTTTTTTTAAAAAAACAAATAACTTTATTCCTTTCCTATATTTTTATGCTGCAAGGGTTTCTGTCCCCCTCAGATAGAGGGGGAGAGACGGATGTGGCGTTGGTAAAGTGTTGGGGAGATTAAAGCGAGCTTTTGGGTTTTGTGGGCTTCTGGCTTGCTGGAGTGGCAGGAGCCTCAGCTATGGGGAAACTGAGTCCTGAATCACGAGGCTGCTGCAGTTTCATTCATTTGCTATGAGCAGGGTCCCAAGACAGCCCTCTGAGACAACACTAGGCCTGACATGTCATGTCAGTGATTCCAAAATTAATACGTGATAAGAGAGCTTGGAATCCCAGCTTCTCATTTCCAGTCCCGGACTATTTCTGTCTTGTTGAGAAAGCTCACGGGGCTGGCTGTGAACGCATCAGAGGCTTTGCCATCTGGTCGTCTTTCAGCTCTGTGAATTTGGAAACCTAAGGGAAGAGACAGTTGCGGTGTCTCAGGCTGCCTGGGTTTTCCTGAAGTTGTGTATTGCGTTGTAACTAGGGCCTCGGAAAGTGAATGTCTGTCTGTGCGAGGGCTCTCAGTGCTGGATGGACTTCAGATCCCAGCGATCAGCTGCTTCCCACCAGACACCTGATACATCTGGCTGCACAACCAGTCTGTGGCTCTCCCCGTGCTCCTGTGCATGACTAACCAGGGCTTCTTGGGCTGGATTAGTGTCCAGCGATCACAGGGTAGCTTGGCTCCGTCCGCATCCAGGCGATACTATCTATCCCAGCCACGGGAGGGTGGCTTGCTGAATCAACTACCGGGCCCATGATCACCTGTGTGACTGGGCACCTGACAGGGCAGGAACGCAGTCTGGAAGGGCAATGCTAAGCTTTTAGACACTAGATCTGCCCGTATTTGGGTTAAAGCTTTTGCTACAGGATGAATTTAGGTTATGTCAACAAGAATTTTCTGATTCCAAGGACTGAGCTAAGTTAATAAGATAAATGGGATAAGTATCACCATGCTATCCTATGTGTGAAATTGGCTTATATCAAATATTGGCCTGAAATCTTTCCTTGACTATTTTCTCTTATCTTCTAGTTTATTTGTAGTTTGAAAGGTAAAACTAGTTGGTAAATAATTTTAGATGGATATGCTACTAGTTTAAGCCAGTGCAAGTCTGACAGGTTAGACATGATTTGTATGTGCATGCACACACACAATGTGTATGTGTGTGCATGTGTGCGTGTGTGTGTGAGTGTGTGTATGTGTGTTTGAGTTTGATGTGTGTAGAACTGCAGATTGAACTCAGGGATCTTGCTTATCTGACTTATGACTTCCATATATACCTGGGATTACAAGAGTGTTCCACTATGCCAGGCCTATTGATTAAAATGAGGGGGCCCTGGACTGTTCTTAGACCCGTGATGTTTCCTATCTCTGCTCCTGGTATTACAGTCATGAGCTACCATGCCCAGCTTTCTTTTTTTAAAAAATAAGTTTTTTCTTTTATTGTGAAAACACTGTACAGAGGGGTTACAGTTACATGAGCAAGGTAATGAATACATTTCTTATCAATTGTTGCCTCCTCCTTTGTTTTTCCCTTACCATCCCTTCTCTCCCACCTCCTCAACTACACTGCTCCTCCCAACCCCCCTAAATTCTAAAGTTCATTTTTCAACATAGCATCTTAAACATCTTATTGTTGCAATGGGTCAACTTGTATCCCTACTTAAACAATTTGTTTTTTCCGTTCCCCTCCCCAAATTATACCAACATCAAATACAGTGAAAACAGGGGTTATACTATGGAGGAGGGACATATAAAGCAACAAAAAAATCACATGGTACCTTATAAATATGTTAGAAACAATAACAAGAAGAAGAAAACCACTTGTGTGCCCATGTTGGGGTTCATTTTGCTTAACATCATCTTATCTGAGCTTTTCTGCTTATCCCAGACATATACTAGTTACTGCAAATAAGGGAAACCAAGAGACCTATGTTTCTTTGGGCCTGGCTTACTTCACTTAATAGAATTTTTTCCAAGTCTTTCCATTTCCTAACAAATGGGGCAATGTCATTCTTTCTGATAGAGGCATAGAATTCCATTGTGTGTGTGTGTGTGTGTGTGTGTGTGTGTGTGTGTGTGTGTGTGTGTGTGTGTGTGTGTATCACATTTTCTTGATCCATTCATCTACTGAGCAGCCTCTGGGTTGGTTCTATATCTTAGCTATGGTAAATAATGCTGCAATAAACATAGTTGTGCTGATAGCTTTAGTACCGTCTTGTTTGTGATCATTTGGGTAAACACCCAAAAGTGGGATTGCTGGGTCATAGGGGAGCTCTTTGTGGAGTCTTTTTTTTTTTTTTTTTTGTTGGTTGTGGGGCTTGAACTCTGGGCCTGGGCGCCATCCCTCAGCTCTTCAGCTCAAGGCAAGCGCTCTACCACTTGAGCTACAGCGCCACTTCCGGTTTTCTGGTGGTTTATTGGAGATAGGAGTCTCACGGTCTCTCCTGCCCGGGCTGGCTTTGAACCGCGATCCTCAGATCTCAGCCTCCTGAGTAGCTAGGATTACAGGCGTGAGCCACCAGAGCCCGGCTTTTGTGGAGTCTTTTTGAGGAACCTCCATACTACTTTCCAAAGTGGTTGAACAAGTTTACACTCCTACCAACAATGGATTAGGGTTTCCTTCTGGCCACATCCCTCCAGCATCTGTTGTTATTAGAGTTCTTGATTATAGCCATTCTAATTGTGGTGAGGTGGAATCTCAATGTTTTGATTTGCATTTCTTTTATGGCTAGGGAGGTTGAGCATGTCTTCATGTGTCTATTGGCCATTCTGATTTCCTCTTCAGAGAGGTCTCTCTTTAAGTCTTTAGCCCACTTATTAATTAGACAGTTGTTTCTTTGAGGATTTGTTGTTGAGCAATTTAATTTTTTGAGTTCCAAGTATATTTTAGACATGAGACCCTTGTTTGTTGTATGGCCAGTGAAGATCTCCCAATCCGTGATGCCCAGCCTTCTTAATGACATCTTTCAGGCTGAGAAGATCTCTAATGCCACAGGGAAGGCAGAGAATATAGAATGGTAGTAGGTAAGTTTCTAAAGCATCTTAGCCACAGTTGCTTATTTTTTATTCTTCTGTTGCTAAAAAGATTACTAAATTTAAATCCTATTATTCAGAAAAATTTGTTTTTTACAATGTACTTACTAGTCCAGTTCTTATGTTCCCAGTTCTGTGCTAATTGTAGTATGACTACAATCATGAACAAAGTGGTGGTGACCTCATAGAACTTAGGGTCTACAGCAATGCTAGCTAATGGAAATGGAATGTAGGGCTGGGCATGGTACCACCAAACTGAGATAGTAAAATGGAGAGAGTGAGCTTGAACTTCACAACAGAACCTTATCCAAAACAAAACAAAACAAAATAAATAGAATGTGTCCAAGTTGTAAGTTAAAGTTTTCTAGTAGTTACTTAAAAAAATGACTAAAGATAAGCAGGCAAAAATCTTAATATATTTAACTCCATTTAGCAAGAATATTATGTCACCATGTTATCCACACAAAAATCTTTGAGATATTTTCTTTTTTTAACTTTACGATCTTCAAAATTTTGTTATTCATGTTATACTTACAACACATCTGAGTTTGAATCAGTCACATGAAATTCTCAAGTCTAAATGCCTAAACACACTGTGCTTTGAAGACTTACCAACAGTAACACATAATCACATATTAAGTATGTAGAATTTAATAATAAGTGAGAATGGAAACTTAGTTAATTTGAAATTGGGAATGCTAATGGTAGATCTCAAAGGCTGGGCGGGAGTAAGCCAGCTTTGAAAAAGGTGAGAATCTTCCATGCAGGGGAAGAGTGATGGAAAGTCATCAAGGAGAGAGGGGTAGAGAGGGGGAGGAGAAGGGCAAATGAGACCAGAATTCTGAACTTTGGATCAGTGAAAGAATGATGATATGGTACTAAGAACTGAAAGAAAAATCATCTAGAAAAGGAAAGATAACTTTGAACTTAAGATGCTGCTGTCAGGAACAAAAAAATATAGAAAGACATAGATTGGAAAATCAGTGTGAAGAAGGATGGGAGATTCAGTCTTCAGGTTGATAGAGTCAGCAAGTGACATCTTTCATTGACATGCTAATAACCAATCTTTTCAAGGGCTTATTGGGAAACTGGAGACCACAATGAAGGTGGGATGGTTGGTCAAATAGATGGGGAAGAGAAGAGATACAGGGGGAACGTAACTGGCCTCGGTATGGCCTAGAGAAGACCACAGGACTTCAATTCTGTGGTGACGTCTCATGGCCAATAGGAAAAAGGAATAGAAGGGTTAAGGGAGGAGAATCCAGAGAGAGGTAGAATAGTGTGTGTGTGTGTGTGTGTGTGTGTGTGTGTGTGTGTGTGTGTGTGTGTAGTAGGAGGGGGGCAATAAACACATGGACTCCAAGTCAGCAGGTCAGACATTATGGGTGTCTTTCTTTAGTTGGCTGCCAGCAGTATAGTGAGAAATGAGTAAGCCAGAATTGATTAAAGGTAAAGAGTTCTGCAGATAGGCTAGCAGCTGTATCATGACATTTCTATCAACAACAGACCACATAAATGATGCAATGGGAAATATAGCTTGGATGTGTCCTGGGCTACACAATTTAGGCATGATAGAGCTCACTCTATCATGTTCACACAATAATGAAATTGACCAAGGGCACAGTTCTCAGAATATATCTATAGTGAAGCAATTTATGATAGTCCCTATCCATGCTTGTGGTTTCAGAGGAAATAGCTCAAAGCCTGAAAAGGCCTTGGAAAATGGTCCCGTCTCTCAAGGGGTCATACCATGTATCTGAGCCCAAGACAAAGCTCACTTTGGGCACTGATGGGAGCCTTTTACATCTGATACATTTTGTGTCCTTACTACGTGGAAAGTGGCACAGGGGGAAAAAGAAGACAGCCCACTAGCTAATGTAGACATTCTCATTCTCTGTCTCTCTTTCTGTCTCTCTCTCTGTCTCTCTCTGTCTCTCCGTCTCTGTCTCTGTCTCTGTCTCTGTCTCTGTCTCTGTCTCTGTCTCTGTCTCTGTCTCTCTCTCTCTCTCTCTCTCTCTCACACACACACACACACACACACACACACACACACACACTCTGCTTCCTGGCTACCATGAGATAAGCTACTCTGCTCTACCACCATTTCTCTGTTATGATAAACCAAAACCTTGATTGTGAGCCAGAGTAAGTTTTTCCTCTTTTAAATAGTTATTCTCAGGTATTTGGTCACCATGGGAAAAAAGTAATTAACATCACACACACACACACACACACACACACACACACACACACACACACGTATGTGTGTGTTCTTTATCCATTCATCTATGGATGGGCATCTAGACAAATTCCATACCTTAATTCCTGTGAATACTAACACACTAAAGAAGGGTTGTTTTGTTTTGCCGATTACATTCCTTTTAGTGATCCCAAACTTCAAGGCTTGAATTCCATCCTAATGTGATCAAGACTTTCTGGGTGCTTGCTGAGATGGATGCAGGAAGGGATTTCCAGCTCCTGGACACTGTGTGTGCCACACGCTCACCTGGGCAGAAACACCAATGTGTTCTCCTGGCAGCTGGAAGAGAGTATAGCCATTGTCTGGATCAGGTGGGAAACCAGCCTGTTTGCAGACCCAAATGAGTTGCAGCAGATGCTGATAGCTAATAAAACAAAGCAAGACCAAAGGTCTTTTAATATTAGGCTAAAATAATGTAATCATGCTCTGTTTGGAGTGAGTCTGATTTTCAAGGACAGATAGTTTGCTTAGCTACATTGTGGACATGTTTCTGTCTGCTTTCTGGGTCTTATCTCTGATAGGCCCGTCCCCCTGCAGTCATCAGGAGTTAAGGCTGCCAGGTGCTTAGATAACAAGGGATAGAAATATAGATGATAGAGTAATCATAAGCCATGGCTAGAAGAGTCACCTTTAATTTAGATTTCTCAAAATAACTGTCTACATTTATTGATTATGTCTACTAAGCAGTGATTTAGAGCTATGTTAAATCTTTATGGAACAAGGTAGCCTTAAAAACAACAACAACAACAACTAGTAAGCTCAGAACACTATGATTAAACCTTTTGGTATCAGCAAGCCTTTTGCAGGAGTATTTCCGACCCTGTTTGGATGATGTGTGAAGGAGGAAGAGGAGAAAGGCAGCAGAGGAATTGGGAAGATAGAATCTTATTCCCAATTTTGGAGGTCCTAGCAAGGTGAGATTTTCTTCTGAATAATAAGGTGCTTGAGGACAAGTTTTATACAGGGGTGTGTTTACGAGGTCCTGATTTGTATTTTTATAAGCTTCTGTTGGCTGCAATGGGTATGGCCATTTTGTGTTCAGAGAGAAAATGAATTTCCCTTTCTCATTCTGGCCACGGGACTGGTGAGGGCTTGAATCCCAAGTGACCATACCACAAACAGAATTGATTCATGGTGACATGAAAGGAGCCGCTGCCCTGGAGGAAGGGAATTTCCATTGGCCATATGTCTTGCTCACTTGTTAATACAGCCAGAATCAAAAGGAAATATATGATACAAAGGGCTTCTTTGTAGTTTTATTTAAAATGAAACTACACTTAGAAAAAAGGTTTGAAAAAGGAAATAGTTTCATGTTCCCATGAGGTTAGGAACAGCTCACCTGAACAGAAAGTTACCTGGACAAGATTTCTGGCAATTTTCCTGATCCTGTTTCTTGGAGACAACTTCTTATTTGAATGCAGCTAAGAGGAGCCAAAGCCCACTATTTGGTATGGGTAGGTGTCTTGCTCCTTTGGGCCACTAGCTTTAGTTGACTGAATCAGTATCTGCTCTCTTCTTAGTGTTTCTGCAAGACAGGTGCTCTGGGCCTCATGCCTGGGGAGAAAGATACACGGTTCATCTTTTGTCAGCAGATTTTCCTGCCAAGTCTCCTTTATTAACCAGAGGAAATTTCAGGCTGCAGATTGCATGCAATCCTTCTTATCTTCCTTGTGCAGAATCCTTTAATGATTAAGCAGTCTCTACTTCAGCCTGGGCTGAAGGAAGCCAGAGTTCACTTAGGTAACCTCTGACCCTCAGCACACCTCCTTCCTATTTGCTCTCAACCGCATCTCTAGAGCTGAACTAGACTGCTTTGCTGATTTCAGTCTTCCCCTTTACTTCTGAGCTTTCCAGAGAAGCAGTGTCTGTCTAGTTGTGGGCTCAGAGTCACCTGTCCAGGCTGGGTGGCTTTACCTTGGAACTTACCAGAACCCCAGGCAGCTGGTAGTTTCTGGATTGTGCCCTAGCACCTGGCTGGTTTCATTGGACCGTTGCCTCAGATACTTACGCCCTAGCTCTGCTTGGCTCAGCTGGAATTCTCATCTTTACCCACAAATCTCTGGGGGTCTAGTCTGTCCTTCTTTGTTGAACCTCCTCTGTTTTCACAGGGTTTTATTTCCTGAGCTTCCAGACAGGTCAACGAGTCTTTTCCTTTCTTTTTTGACACCTTAAGTCCTGGGACTTGATACATGCAGAACAAAGTGGATCTCAAGCCATATTCAGAGCCATTATGCCATAAACTTTACAACTTTAACAGATTTTGAAAGTTCAGCTCAGTTATTTTAAAGTTTATCTCTGTGAGCCTGGATGAATGAGATTGCCTTCTCTCTTGTCTCCTTTCATCTCCTTTCCCCTCCTCTAGCTTCCTCTTTTTCTTTTCACCTTCCTTTCTCTCTTTTCTTTTCCTGTAATAGGAACTGAGCTCAGGGTCTCATGTCTGTGCTCTACCACTTAAGCCAAATCCTTGCCTTTTTTCCTTTAATTTTCTTTTAAAACCAGGTCTTATGCATTTATCTGGAGCTGGCCTTGGGCTACCATCAATCACCCTGTCTCTGTCTCCTGATAGGATGGGATTACATTTGCTACCATGCCCAATCCCTAATTAGATTGCTTTTAAACTGTTCCAACAAATTATTTTAGTATACAAAATTTTATCCTCTATGGATAACTTTCTAAGAGGAATATGGCCTCTTTCCCCAACTGTGTGTGTGTGCGCGCACACACACACACACACACACACACACACACACACAAATATTTATGTGCATAAATATGTAAAAAATGTATGGCCTTCCTTTCTGAGTGCTTTTATATACATATATGCACACACACAAACATATAATATATAAACACAAGAAATATAAAAGTATACATAAATATAAATGTATACATACAGTATTCATACATATATATGTCGGTTATTTTTCTAAAGAACAATTTGTGTTACATCTAAGGTTAAATGGTTTTATAGAGAGAACTCAGAATACTTTTAAGTGTACAGGTTGAACTTTTGTTTAAACAGAAGTGTCATTTTTTCCAGTAATTGCTATTGAAAGTAATTTTAGCTCTTTTTTTAAAGAGGCACACCCTAATAAGTATGTCTAATAAGTGTGCCTTAGTAAAAGCGATACTTCTGCTACTGAAGAACAAAAGCTCCTTAGAACTTCCCAAAGTGTTCTGACTTGATTGCGGGTGCATGGGGAAGGACAAAGGAAATAGAGGAAGGATTTGTACCTTAAGTGACACAGCTTCAGTGCCTGATCAAGAGAAGTAGTATTGCCTTGAATCTTGGATATTTTTCAAAGCTTAATTGTAAACATAGAGAGGTCATTAAGGAGCATGTAATGACATCAAAGTGCCTGTGGATTCTCCATTTGCCTTGGTTGATGACATAGTAGTATTCCTGGCAGTGGACAATGAGATATGTGTTCCAAAAGTCTCATGGCTCAAATAGAAAAATTCCAATATCTTTGGCTTTGAAGTGGGTGCTAATAGATGTGTTCCTCTCCCTTTCTGACTTTCAGGAGGAAATTCAACCAAATCTGTGGAATATTATGTCTGTACTTTTTGCTTTATTTTGTCTATAGTGGGTAGAAGTTTTTGGATCAAAGAAGTCTGCTTTGAGAGTCTTTCTCTTTCTTTACCAGTAATAGGACTTGAGCTCAGGGCTCACTTGCTCAGCTGCTGCTCTACTGGTTGAGTCATGTCTCTAGCCTGACTTTTTGCTGTGTATTTTGGAGTTAAAGTCTTGTAGACTTTTTTGCCCATGCTGACTTAAAATCAAGTCTCATTCTCCTGATCAGTTAGGCTTATAGGTGAAGCTACTGGTGCCTGACTTTTTTTTAAATTAAGAAGAGCATATACTTAACACATCAATCTTCTTTCCTTCTCTCTATTCCTATTCCTCCCACCTGTCATTATTTCCATCATAATATTTTTTTTTGTCGGCCATAGGGCCTGAACTCAGCCTGGGCGCTGTCCCTCAGCTCTTCAGCTCAAGGCTAGTGTTCTACCACTTGAGCCACAGTACCATTTCCGGCTTTTTCTGTTTATGTGGTGCTGAGGAATTAAACCCAGGCCTCATGCATCAAGGCAAGCACTCTCCCACTGAGCCACCTTCCCAACCGCACAACAACTTTTGTTTTTGTCGGTCATGGGACTCAAACTCTGGACTTAGGTGCTGTCCCTCAGCTCAAGGTGAATGCTTTACCTCTTGAGCCACAGCGCCACTTGTGGTTTTCTAGTGGTTTATTGGAGATAAGAGTCTAACGGACTTTCCTGTCCGGGCTGGCTTTGAACCATGATCCTCAGATCTCAGCCCCCTGAGTAGCTAGGATTACAGGCGTGAGCCACTGGTGCCCGGCTCACAATAACTTTTTATCTATACAATTATTCCATGTTTAAAACTAAAAAATTAAAAATAGAAGCTGGCCACCAGAGGCTCACACCTATAATCTTAGTTACGCAGGAGGCTGAGATCTGAAGATTACAGTTCAAAGCCAGGCAGGGCAGGAAAGTCCACGAGACTCTTATTTCCAATTGACCTTTTAAAAGCTAGACGTGGAACTGTGGCTGAAGTGGTAAAACACCAGCCTTGAGTGAAAAAGCTAAGGGAAAGAACCAAGGCCTTGAGTTCATGCCGCAATACCAGCATGTACACACAAATAAGTAAATACAAATAAACAAATCAATTAAATTAAAAATACACATTGGCAAAAGCCCAAAAGCAAACAAATGGGCATCAGTTACCCCCAATCCATCAGGTGGAGCTGAGTCCTGTTGCCAACTGGAATTAAAGCAATGTTCTTGTTGGTATGCGCTGGCACATCAGTGTTCTATAAACTCTATATGGGAGAGCTGTTCACTGTGAAACACCCATAAAGTTTGCTGCTCCTATAAGCAGGGTTTGGCTAGTGAGGCAAAGAAGAGTAGGGTAATGAGAGAGGAATAAGAGCCCAGTGAACTGATGCCCAGAAAACATTACATGAGGTATGTGGTGTCTGTCCTGTGCAGACACATGGATCATAGAGACAGAAGGCAGTTTGTCTTAAACAATTGCAGACTGGGTAATATGGGAATACTGTGAGATTGCTTTGTGCCTTGATTTTAGTCTTTCAGTTCTTTTACCTGGCTGGCATCCTTAATAATTAAAGAAACATTACTTGAAACTCTGAGTTCTAATATTACTTAGCAAAAAAGGAACGACAATGATATAACCCAATGGTAATGGAGGCATGGAAAAATAGATACATCTGCATGTTGCTAGCATTATCTAGATTTCTCTAACGACTCTGGAGTGCATTGCATCCAATTGTTATTTTTTTTATCATTAGCTTACATGACTTATACAGAGGGAGATTTCATTGCTATAATTCCACACATGTTTATCATAGATTCCAAACATTCTATGTTATTATAATATGAATATTTTGTGCCACTCACATTGCACGATGTAGATAGAGGAAATTAAAAAGTGAAACCGTTTATTTAAAATAGTTATAAGTTAGGGGTAATCGGGAAAATCATCGTTAAGAGACTCTCCTATTTCATTTGCAGAAATGGGTTTTAAGCACACTAGAGTGTCCTACTAAATCATGGATGCGTGAGTGGTGATTGAGTTATAATAGCACAGAAGCCTCTTATGAAAGATGCAAGGTGAAATCACTGGGATATGTGCAGAGTACAGCTTGTGGCTTTGCTTTATTTCCATTCATGCACCTGATGCATATACTCAGCTTCATTGAGAGATGACAGAAACACAGAATTAACAGTGATTTTTTTTCTCTTTTACTGATCCTTGGCTTGAACTCAGAGCCTCTTTTTTTTGGGTGGGGGGGTCCGGTCGTGGGGCCTGAACTCTGGGCCTGGGCGCTGTCCCTCAGCTCTTCAGCTCAAGGCTAGTGCTCTACCACTTGAGCCACAGAGCCACTTCTGGCTTTTTTTTTCTGCTTATGTGGTGTTGAGGAATCGAACCCAGGGCCTCATGCATGCAAGGCGAGTGCTCTACCACTGAGCCACCTTCTCAGCCCTCAGAGCCTCTTTGTGTTCAAAGATAATGTTCTGCCACTTGAGCCACAGTTCCATTTCTGGCTTTCTCTGAGTAGTTTATTGGAGATAAGAAGTCTCAGAGAGTTTCTTGCCTTGTCTGGCTACAAACCTCAGTCCTCAAATCTCAGTCTCCCAAATAGCTAGGATTAAATGTGTGAGCTACCAGCACCACTTGGATGATACCTTTTTCTTTCTTTCTTTCTTTTTTTTCCCCCATCAGTCCTGGGGCTTGAACTCTGGGCCTGGGCACGTCACTCAGCTCTTCAGCTCAAGGCAAGCACTCTACCACTTTGAGCCACAGCTCCACTTCTGGATTTTTGGTGACTTATTGGAGACTTTCCTGCCCGGGCTTGCATTGAACCGCGATCCTCAAATCTCAGCCTCTTGAGTAGCCAGGTTTACAGGTGTGAGCCACCAGTGCCCAGCTTGGATGATATCTTTTTAACACAATAGCTGACATAGGTACCTTCTCTAAGTACATAGACATACATCTGATCATTGTTACCTCTTAGCACAATTGGTGGATGCCCTGTCATTTAGGAGGTTCATTCATCAAGGTATATTAGCCTGCTTGAAGCTTTTATCTGCTGATTCCATGTCAACTTCAGAGATAATGCAAATAACAGGTTTCCTTTCCCTTGTAGACTGATGAGCTTTAGTTATTTTAGACCTTTCTTAGATTTTCAACATATGGTTATCTTCCTCTGGAAGCATCTAAATTTGTGATGCCAAAGCTTTGCTACAGGAAATGCCCACGATACGCTGGGTATGGGCTCAACATCCCAGAGAAGCCATTCTTGGGGATTTTTTTCATCCATGACACCACACTCAGTGTGCTAAGTTCTCATTAGCTTTCATCCCTGCCGTTTACCCACAAGGAGTGTATGGACAGCTGAAGTCCACCAGTGTCTTCATTTGCATGGCAGTTTGAGTTCTCCTCTGGCTAATAGAATAATTTGAACCTAAGTTCTGCTCTCCACTTCTTCATATCTGCATGAATAACTAGCTATTCAGGAGGCTGAGGATCATGGTTCAAAGCCAGCCCGGGCAGGAAAGTCTGTGAGACTGTTATCTCCAATAAACCACTAGAAAACTGCAAGTTGTTCTGTGGCTCAGGCAGTAGAGCACTCGCCTTGAGCTGAAGAGCTGAGGGACAGCACCCAGTACTAGAGTTCAAGCCCCCCGACTGACAAAAAAAAAAATCAGTCCTAGCTACTCAGGAGGCTGAGATCTGAAGATCACGGTTCAAAACCAGCCCGGGCAGGAAAGTCAGTGAAACTCTTATCTCCAATAAACCACCAGAAAACTAGAAGTGGCGCTGTAGCTCAAGTGGTAGAGCACTAGCCTTGAGCTGAAGAGCTGAGGGACAGCGCCCAGGACTACAGTTCAAGCCCCACGACTGACAAAAAAAAAATCGGTCCTAGCTACTCAGGAGGCTGAGATCTGAAGATCACAGTTCAAAGCCAGCCCGGGAAGGAAAGTCCGTGAAACTCTTATCTCCAATAAACCACCAGAAAACTGGAAGTGGCGCTGTAACTCAAGTGGTAGAGCACTAGCCTTGAGCTGAAGAGCACAGGGACAGCGGTCAGGCCCAGAGTTCAAGCCCCACGATCAAAAAAAAATCATTTAATTAATTGATTTTGTGCGTGTACAAAGACTTGAACTCAGCTTTATGCTCTCAATTGGCATTTTTGGTCAAGGCTGGTGCTCTACCACTTGAGTCACACCTCCACTTCTGTCATCTTGCTGGATAATTGGAAGTAATAGTCTCTCAGACTTGTCTGCTTGTACTGGCTTTCAACCATGATCTTCAGAATAGCTCCTGAATAGCTAAGATTGATGCATGAGTTGCCAGTGTCTAGCAATATTTAGCATTTTTTAAGAAGCATAGATTGTCATCACATTGCTTTAGGTTGCAGTTTCTCAATGACTGGTTATTCATATAATTTCATGTAAAATTAAATGCATGATTGACTCCATTGAATTTATTTTGGATAGCCACCTTACTCATTGTATTAGTGTGCTATTTTATATCTGTTATTTTTTAAGTCCCAATAACATGAGGATGAAGACATGACAGGGTCTTGAAGCTCTGTAAGTTGTCATCAGTGTATATAAAGACAATTTTGGTAAGCCTGATGTGTGATTATCATCCCACATTTCACTATGCTTTCAGTAAGTTTATCTGGAAATATATATTGAAATCAAATCCTCCTCCATCCATTCTTGTTATCTGTCAATTTAGCACATTCATAAAAATGAAGTAAGTTTAAGTTGGTGTCTTTGTGTCTCTTTCTCTCTACAATCTAATAAATCATCCTTCAGATAACCTATTATAGGTTTTACTGATGATGTAGTCTCCCTTTCATAAATCAAGGGCAATATTTGTAACTTCTTACTTAAAAGTATGGCTCAGATTCTTTTCCTTGTTTCTGCTGCATTTAAATTGTTTTCTTTTTTATAAATTGAAATTTTAAGATAGCTTACTGCTTGATTGAAATATGCAAGCATTTTTATTTTTGAAGTAGACTTAAGTCTTTAGTAATGAAACTATTTACTCACTGATTTATTTCTAAACTTGAATTTCTAAATATCAGATTTACCAAAGCAAAAGTGTTTTTGTTTTGTTTTGTTTTTGCACATGGTAGAATCATAGGAAAGATGGGTAATGGAGAATATTTATTGTTTAAGTAATTCAAAATTTCCAGTACCATTTAATAAAATTACCTTGATGAATTAAGTAAGACCTTAATGGGCTTGAAGAGGTAGATAATGTTTAAAGTATCTTAGGCATTAAGAGAAATTTGCCTATGCAAAAAAAAAAAGAAAGAAAGAAAGAAAGAAATGGAAGAATTTCCAGCAAAAATTGATATTCCCAAACTAAATCAAGAAGATTTAAACCAACTAAATAGACGTATATCAAGTTACGAAACAGCAGTAAGAGTGCTCCCATTCCTCCACCCCCCCCCCGCAAAAAAAAAAAAAAAAAAAAAAAACCCAGGTCCAGCTGGATTCACAGCCAAATTCTATAAGGCCTTCAAAGGAGAACGCACTCCTATTCTCCTCAGACTCTTCAATGAATTCGGAAACGAAAGCTCACTACCAA
The DNA here is from genome assembly GCF_024711535.1 of Dipodomys merriami. Taxonomy (NCBI): domain Eukaryota; kingdom Metazoa; phylum Chordata; class Mammalia; order Rodentia; family Heteromyidae; genus Dipodomys; species Dipodomys merriami. The sequence continues at coordinate 6,871,800 of NW_027203826.1, forward strand.
ACTCATGAAGCCTCCATAACCTCATCCCCAAACCAGAGATTCATCACAGAAAGAGAACTATACCACCATGTCTCTAATGAACATACATGCAAAACTTACTCATAAAATTCTGGCCAATTGATTTCAACAACTAATCAAAAAAATTATACACTATCATCAAACAGATTCATTCCAGGGATGCAAAGCTGGTTCAATATATGCGAATCAATTAATGTAATTCAACACATCAATAGAAGCAAGGACAAGAACCACATGGTTATCTCCATAGATGAAGAAAAAGTATTTGACAACATCCAACACCCCTATATGATGAAAGCTCTGGGGAAACTAGGAATCCAGGGAGTATTCCTCAATATAATAAAGGCAGTATATGACAAGCCTACAGCCAGTATACTACTCAATGGTGAAAAGTTAAAGCCATTTCCTCTACAATCAGAAATGAACCTAGGCTGTCTGTTCTCTTCACTCCTCTTCAATATAGTATTAGAATTCCTACCTACAGCAATAAGGCAAGAGGCAAACATAAACGGGATCCATAAGCAGAAAAAAGCCAGAAGTGGCGCTGTGACTCAAGTGGTAGGGCACTAGCTAGCCTTGAGCTAAAGAGCTGAGGGACAGCGTTCAGGTCCCATGACCAACAAAAAAATTTTAAAAAAAGAAAGAATTAACAGGAAAGTTTATTGGGGTTCGCTCCCAATCCCTGGTTGGTTAGGATCAGAGAGGTCGTGCTGAGTTTAGCTGTAGCAGGGTTTTTATAGCTGGGGTAAAAATTGAACTTTCAGTCAGCCAGGGCTTTTAGCACAGGGCTTGTACTGCAGTCTCAGGCCAGTGCTTCTGAAGAATGGTGAGGCAGGTGATGTTTTTGAAAAGGGAATGGTTTTCTTGGCAGACTGCCCCGCCCCCTCACCCCTTCTTAGCCTTTCCCCGCCCTCCCGCCCATGTTCTTGGATTGGGAGGATTGACACTGTGAAAATGACAATATTGCCAAAGGCTATCTACAATTCAATGCAATACCCATCGATAGCCGACTTCTTTCTTTAATGAAATAGAAGAAGCAATCCAAAAATTCATATGGAACAACAAAAGACCCCAAATAGCAAAAACAATCCATAGCAGGAAGAACAATGCTGGGGGAATTTCAATACCAAACTTCAAACTCTATTACAAAGCCATAGTACTCAAAAGAGTAGTGGCTCAAGAACAGACCTAAGGACCAATGGAATAGATTCAGAAATGAACCCAGAGACCTACGGCCACCTAATCTATGACAAGGGAGCCAAAAAACTAGGATGAAAGAAAGGCAGCCTCTTCATTATATGGTGCTGGAAGAATTGGCTAAATATGTGTAGAAAACTAAAGCTAGATCCTTATATATCACCCTGCATCAGAATCAATTCTAAATGGATCAAAGACCTTGAGGTCAAAGCAGACACCTTGAAAATATTACAAGAAGGAATAGGAGAAACACTAGGGCTCCTTGGCACAGGTCGAAACTTTCTTAATAAAGCCCAGAAACACAACAAATCTAAGAAAGGCTGGATAAATGGGACTGCATTAAACTGCAGAGCTTCTGCATGACAAAGGACATAGTTAGCAAAATATATTGAAACCCCACAAACTGGGAGAAAATCTTCACCAGTCATACAACAGACAAGGGTCTCATATCTAAAATATACCAACAGCTCAAGAAATTAAATCCCCCAAAACAAACCCCCAAAGAAACAACCATTAGGAAGTGGGCTAAGGACCTTAAGAAAGCCCTCTCTTAAGAGGAAATACGAATGGCCAAGAGACACATGAAGAATTGTTCAACATTTCTGGCTATAAAAGAAATGCAAATAAAAACAACATTGAGATTCTACCTTACACAGGTTAGAATGGCCATAATCAAGAAATCTAACAACAACAGATGCTGGCAGGGATGTGACCAAAGGGGAACGCTACCACACTGTTGGTGGGAGTGCAAACTTGTTCAGCCACTCTGGAAAGCAGTGTGGAGGTTCCTTAAAAGACTAAACATAGAGCTCCCCTATGACCCAGCAATCCCACTTCTGGGAATTTACCAAAATGACCACAAACAAAGTGACACTAAACCCAACAGTACAACGATGTTCATTGCATCATTATTTACCATAATCAACACAAGGAACCCAGCCAAATGCCCCTCAGTAGATGGATGGATCAAGAAAATGTGTGTGTATATATATATATTCAAATCCTATGCTTCCATTAGAAAGAAAAATAGTGTTCCATTCATAAGGAAATGGAAAGATTTGGAAAAATCATATTAAGTGAAATAAGCCAGACTCAAAGAAAAGCAGGTCACATGATCTCTCTTATTTGTAAGAACTAGAATATGTACATGATATTCTTAACAGGGGCTTTCAATAACCCAAGTGCTTAGTACATAGGACTACATATAATGAAGCATATTAATATGAGCTCCAACTTCTGGAAGCAAGAGGTTCTCATTAAACCCTGTATATAGTTTGTTCTTTTTTCTTCTATTGTTTTTTTCTTTCTTCATTTCTCTTAGTTTTTTTGTACCTTTTGTTTTGCATAAAAGACAATGCAATTTGCGAAAGGGAAAGGGAATCACAGAAATAGCAGGACAACGGATGAACCATAGCAACATTGATACTCACTTGACACTATGTGGGATTTGAACATTACAACTAGGGGGAGGTTGGAGGGGTCAGTGGGAGATAAAGAGAGATGATGTAACAATGATTAAAAACAAATGTACTTACTACCTTACCTATGTGCCAGTAACCGCCCCCCCCCCCAGCTCATCACCCTTTCAATAAAAAAAGAGAAATTTGCCTAGTTTTGAGAAGTCTAAATGCAATGGCATAAATAAGCATTTTTAAAGGTCTAGGGTTTCTGGTGATATTTCTTTATGACTTAAGGAGGAAAAGTAAAGATTTCATAGAACATATCTAATTAGCTTACAGCAGCTGCCCCAACTGATTGAATATATTTTTGTTCATCCAAACCTCTCAATCAGCCAGCATTCTCTTTCATGCCTCTCATTTCATAACATAAATAGCAAGAGTATTTCCTTCTTTCAGTCCTTCCTTTAGCTCTTTCTTTCTTGTTTATTTCTGTCTCTCTAGGCCTCTCTGTGTCTCTGTCTCTCTCTCTCTCTCTCTCTTTGATTCTCTCTTTAATCTAGTTGAATATTTTAAATTTACCTCTGAAGTCACTAAGATCCGTCAATGCCAAAGGATTTACCTATGTTCCATCACTTCTAACATTGAAGAAATCAGGGACCATTTTCAGCTCTCATGATGATCTCACTTTAGTTGCACAAGGACACAGAAAAAGCAAAAGCAAATGAAGAACGTAAGTATTTGGAAGTAATGAGTATTCCACCGAGAGACTGGGATATATTTGATGCAGGGCCCAGTTCCTTTTAATTTAGTTCTCCCTCGGATTTTCTAAAACACTTTCTGAAGAACTACTTCAAAGAAACAAGTTAAATGATACAGTAAGTACTTCATGGGTATGTTTCATGTCAAAAATATAAATTTATTTTCATTCAATTAGCATATTCCTATTGGTTCTTTAAGAAATAAAAATCGAGTCAGTATTTCCAGAATAAAAATGTATGTATAAATGAAAAAATATGTGTAAGACACCTAAGCCCAGGACAATTGAATCAGTTCTTTTCATCTCTGAAATGATTTATTTAGATGTAATGACAGAAAGATTTTGTTTTCTACTGAGGGTGGCTTTAATGAAATAATATTGCAATATACAACTGAAGTACTGGATACTCCTTTCCACCTCCCTTCAATACTGGAGATTGACTTAAGAGCTGTGTGCTTGCTTTACTACTTGAGCCATGCTGCTAGTCCTTTTGCTTGGTGTTTTCCAGACAGTTTTGTATTTTTTTTCAGATGGATTTGGACTGTGATCTTCCTTCTCCAGTTCGGAAGTAGTCGGGATTATAGGGGTACTCCACGAGTCCTGGCTTACTTTTAAGATAAAGTCTCACTAACTTTGCCAGGGCTGGCCTCTAACTCTGATCTTCCTGTTTCTGCATGTTGAGTACTGGGGATTATAGGAGGGTTTACCATACCTAGCCCCATATTGAATATTTCTGTATCTAGTCCAAGAAAGACAGGAATGCTGGTCTCAGAGGCCTAGATTTCAATCTTAGTTTTGTCATGGAAGCTCTTTTAATGAATACATTATCCAGTTCTTTTGTACTTTGGCTTTCTTGCTCCCTAAGAGGGAAGACAATTAGTATCCAATTTTATACTAAAATGGATGCGTGAAAAATGTCTCAACTCTCTGCTCCTCTCCATTCAACAGATAGCTGCATCGTCTCCTGCAGTGCCAGGTGAATTACTGAAACACAACAGACAATGAAGGTTGGACTAGACAGAATTGGCTCTACTGAATGCCTAGAGACTCGAGCTGCTGTTGGCTCTGGCAAAGTGGACACTGTTACCATCGATGACCCAGAATTGTCCTCAACTCCACGGTGTACAGTTTCAGTGTGTGATCCCAACCATGACAAGTTCCATGGGGCATTCAAGGCTGAGAGTGGGCAGCTTGTCATCTCTGGAATGCCCACTGCCATCTTCCAAAGTGTGATCTCACCACTATAAAATGGGGTGATGCTGGGGTTGAAGGAATGTGGAGTTCACTGGTGTCTTTGTACCATGAGAAGGCTGGAGCTCACTGAAGGGTGGAGCCCAGAGAGTCATGATCCCCGCCCCTTCTGCTAAAGCTCCCTAGTCAGGGTGGGCATTACCTGTAAGAAGTATGACATCATCAACAATGTCTCCTGCACCTTGTACTGTGTAGCCCCCAGTCAATCTCATCCACGATAACTTAGCTTCCTAGAGGGTCTCAGTACCTGAGTCCTGGTTACCAGTGCTGTTCAGAAAACCAGGGACAACCCTTCTGAGACACTGTGGGTGATGGCCATGGGCTTTGGAGACCATAATCCTGCTTCTCCGGGCACTGCCAAGGCTTTGGGCCAGGTCATTCCTGAGCCTAAAAGGAAGGCCTTGTGTGTGCCCATATGCAATGTGTTGATTGTAGATCTGACTAGCCTTCTGAAAAGAGCTATCAAGTGTAATGGCATTAAGAAGGTGGTAAAGTAGGCATTGGAGAGCCCCTGAAAGGGAATCCTGCTCTCTCCCAAAGACCTGGTTGTGCTCAGAGACTTTGACCCTGACAGCCATTCTTCTACTTTCAGTGCTGGCACTGCGTTCAGTGCCATTTCCTGGTATAGCAATGGTTGAAGCCACAGGTTGATAGATCTGATGGTCCACATGGCCTCCGGGGAGTCTGAGTTCCCTGGCCCACTCTGCCTCATCAGGAGCACATGAGGGAGCCAGCGCTGCTGGCTCATGTCTGTACTCCTAATGACTCTCGGCATAAGAGCTGAGGATTATGGTTTGAAGCCAGCTTGGGCAAGAAAGACCATGAGACTCCTATTGCCAATAAACAACTAAAAGAGCTGGAAGTGGAGCTGTGTTTCAAGTAGTAGAACACTAACATTGAGCAAAAGAAATTCAGGGGCAGTGCCCAGGAGTTCAAGCCCCAGGACTGACACACGTATATACAAAAAAAGAACACAAGTGGGAAAGAGAAGCATCACCTAAGCATCTTCCCTCTTCCCAGATTTCTTCCTAGACCTCCTACTTTGTTATACACCATCAGTAAAGCCCACTGCCTCCCAACCCCTCCCTCTCACAAGTCTGATATAAGGCCCTGGCCTTATATCAGCTAGCAGGTGGTAGCAGGTGGTAGGAATGTGGAAGAAATGGTCTAGATAAAAGAACTGATGGAAAGGAAGAAGTAGAGATTGGACTGAATGCTGGAGGGCATGCTCAGGTACTGGGTATTTGTAGCAGTCCTGTGGGAGATTTTCCAACTAAAACTTCTTCAGTGACTGGAGATGGAGGTTATTAGAATCTCCCAGTAGTGTAATTCTGACATCCCTTGGTGACTGACAACCCATGTAGCTGGAAAATGTTTGATGGGACTAGGGCACAGTAAAGGAGGATGTCAAAGATGACTCTGCAGTCTGAGCCTGGGTGATAAATAGCTTCATGTGTAAGGCTGACAAAATCTGAAGGGAGAACTCACTTGGGGGTAAAGGGAATATTTATTTTAGGCTTATCAAGATAATGGCAGCAAACTTGAATCAAAGTGTCCATCAGGTAGTAGATAGGAAGGACTGGGGTAAGAAGGAGGGAATGGTAGAGTTGAAGACTCCTTGTATGAGCAGGTCCAGGGAGAGGAGAGGATGTAGGAATCCCCAAATGAAACACTGACCATAGGCCACTTCCAATTCATCTCACAGAATGCAATGGGTCCTTGTGTCAGCTGCAAGGAGCTGGCATCTGCTGACCAAGTTTTCGTCTCCCACAGTAGTCCATGCCAATGGACAGTGAGGAACAGGACCCATTTTGGAACCCAGCCCCACTCCTGCTTAGTGGTTGGATACAGCATATGTGGTAGATATTATATACAATTGTGATCCAGACTAGGGCATACTTGAGAGGGTGAAAGCAACCCACCCTGAGAACAATGTGTTAATCAGAACACCTAGGAGCTCAGGGAGCTCAGCATGTGTCAGAAGTGAGAAGACAGAGAGAGAGAGGGAAGGAGGGAGAAAGGGAAGGAGGAAAGAAAGGAGGAAGGAAGAGAGAATTTGCTTTTTCTCCTCTTGTTTTTGGATACTTACTACTTTCCAATTCCATGCTTCCCTTCTTCTCCTCCTCTTCCTCTTCCTCTTCCTTTTCCTCCTCCTCCTCTTTGGCAGTACTGGAGTTTGAACTCAGAGCCTCATATTAGGTCACACTCCCAGGCCTTTTTTGCTTTAGTTATTTTTTTTAATAGGGTCTCATGTTTTTGCCTGAACTGTGATCCTTTATTTATACTTCCTGTGTAATTATAATGAGAGGAGCATGACACTATGTAGTTTTATTGGTTGACCTAGAGTCTTGTTAATTTTTTCCCCTAGTCTGTCTGTGAACCAAGATCAGCCTGATCTCTGTCTTCTAAGAAGTTGGGATTACAAGCATGAGCTACTCTGCTTGATTCTTGTTTTACTTTAAATCCTTCGACAGTGTCACTTTTTAAATGCTCTTTGTTCAGAACACAGAGTTAAGTAATGCTTGAAAATATTCCTTTTTGTTTAGGCATTATTTGATGGCAATTCTAAGCCAGTCCAGATAGGAAAGTCTGTAAGACTATTATCTTGCATAAACTACCAATAAAACTGGAAGTGATACAGTCTTACTTTGAAAAAGAAACTCAAGGACAGTACCTAAGCCTTGAGTTCAAGCCCTAGGACTAGCACAAAAATGCCAGGCTGGAGGCATGGTTCAAGAGGTAGATACCAGAGAGAGAGTGCAAGTCCCTGAATTCCAGCCATGGTGTTAGTGCAAAAAAGGGAAAAGAAATTTCATTATACAAGAATAGATTGTATTCTTATTTAAAGACTTCTGACAGCATGAACAAAGAAAGTCTCGAGTTTTACTATCCAGTAGAGGTAATTGCTGAAACAAGTTTGGTATGTGTTTTTGTCTTTTAAAAAGTTGGCACTGGTTCCTGGCTGAGCACTGGTGGATCACATCTGAAATCTCAGAAGGCCGAGATCTGAGAATTCTTATTTGAAGCCAGCCTGGAATAAACAAATCTGTATTTGTCTCTTATCTTCAATTAACTCTAAAAAAAGCCATAAATGGAAGCACAACTCAAGTGGTAGAGCACCAGCTGTGAGCAAGATAGTGCATGGTCTTGAGATCAAGTCCAGTATTAGAACTAAAAAAAAATGAAACAATCCTCCCCAGCAAAACAACAACAACAAAAACACATAGGCACTAGTTGTTATTTTGGTTAGAAAAGTATCATGTGGTCACTATAAGAGTAAAAAGAAGAAAAAAATGAAATCTTCATTGCCATAGTAGATGGGGATAAAATTAATATTTTATTAAATTTCATTATCTATGCCTATTTTTATAATCATACATATTTTACATAATTGAGATTTTGGTCCACATACAATTAATGTTCTATAAAACATTTTCTTATAATGTTAACAACATTTTGAAAAAAAATCTTACTGTAATGGTAAACTACTTGTATAGATTTTATACTAAATTAAATTCCTAGTATTTTAAACATTATAAATATATATATTTATATATCTATAAATAATGCTGAGGCAAACTATCTCTTTTACCAGTTAAATGTTTCTTATTTTTGAATTTTGTTTCCCCTTATTGACCTCACTGAGTGGTTTTGAAGGAAGAAGGAGCAGAGACCATGCTGATCACTGAACCTCATCATCTGGGTACGCACCTCCCAGCCACCGAGACTCTGCACCAAAAGAATAATGCAGGGAACCATAATGACGAGCATGTGTCTTCAGCTACCCATTAATGCCATCTGCTCAGTAAAACATTAATGAGCTTACACTTTTGACCTATGAAAAGTGCTTTTAATTACAGTTCTTTTCTTTGTCTCTTTGCTCTTTTCATTCTACCAGCCTGATTGATCCTTTGAACCTTCTGTCCAGGCTTTGGAGTAACAAAACTCTATGGCTCTGAGCTGGTTTAAACATGATAGTAGAAAAGTTATGATTTTTTTAAAAAATACCAAGTATTTCTTTAAGCTGAATGTTGTACTAAATATGGGGTAAATGTTACAGGGGTTTAAATTTCCCATGATATAGTTGAATAATAGGAAAATCACCAAATATATAAGGACTAAACAATTGCTCAAGCCTAACAATGATAAATCTAAATAGTAATCAAATAAATTAAATAATAATGAATCCAGGCATGGTGATGTGGGTCTATAATCCCAGCAGTGCTTTAGAATCTGACCCCTAAATGTGTGACAACCATTTCCATACACCTTTCGGCTGGTGCTAGAATACTATGTAATGCCTTTTCTAAATCTGGAGATAAAGACTTCTCCTTTGTATCAACTATCGGTTGTGACTCTCCTGAAGTCAAAAGTGTGACTTAAGGTGGTGTGACATTAAGTCAGAAACGGCATGCTGGAAAATACAAACACTTGCTCATGAAATCCTGATCTGTTTGTACTCTGGCCTATGGAAAACAAGTCCTTCAATAATAATATGCAAGGGGTTGCATTGAACTAATGGTGTGACAGTTATAAAAGCCAGTCAGCTGGTGTCTCGTGATCTGATCATTAGTCTTTTTTAAAGTCCAGCAGCAAGGTGTTTCTCATGAGAAGAATGATTACTTACTAAAAAGGGCATGGCTTTTATCCAAAACCCTAGAGGCCACCATGTGATTCTTGTATGGTGACTTGCCATGGGCTCTATTTAGCATCCTTATTTGCTACGTTTGATATTTTAAGTACTATTTGTCCTGATGAGTCATAAAGGCCAAGTAACAGAGGTGCTTAAGGGAGCTGTGATTCATACTGGATAGAAAGCCCTCTTGGTTGAGGGGACTCTGCTTGAAGCCTTTTATGTTACCTGCAAAATGGCCAGGCTAATGTGTCACAGATGTAGAAATATTGTGTCCCAAATCCAAAGAAGTGCACACAAACTTTGGCATCTGTTTTAGTGAGAAGAGTTCCAAGCTTACCAATTTTGACTCCATTTTGGTGGTACTACTTCAAGTTAGCTCAGATTCCTAGCACCCCAGACATGACCTATCATGATAAGTCCTTTGGAATTTCTTCTTCTGATATATAGCATCTTACCAAGGCATCTAGATTGGAATTCTTTTTGTCATATAGGGGATTAGTGGGACACACTAAATAAGGTCAGTCATACAAAATGTTACCAAGGGATTCACAAGACTTGCATTTTAAGGACAGAGCTATGGAAATAGATAAAGAGAAAGGCAATGGGGGCTGGAAATGTGGCTTAGTGGTAGTGTGATTGCATGAAGTCCTGGTTTGATTCCTCAGTACCAATTAAACAGAAAAAGTCAGAAGTGGCACTGTGACTCAAGTGGTAGAATGCTATCCTTGAATACAGAAAGGCTCAAGGTCAGTGCCCAGGGCCTGAGTTCAAGCCCCAGGACTGTAAAAAAAAAAAAAAAAAAAAGGGAAACCGTTAGCAGATGAGCAGAATCGCTCAATAGGTCATACACACGTATGACTATATAAGGTGATGCTAAGACTATATAACATGATGCTAAGTGAAATGAACTCCAAGACATGGACACAGAGGTTTTTCTTTGTTGTTTTTAATGTACTATATGATTATATGATTTCTTGTTTCTTTTGTATGTTCTTCTCCCTATGGTATTTCCGCTGTTGTCACTGTATTTCATTTTGGTACCCTGGAGATATATATATATATATATATATATATATATATGTATATATATGTATATATATATGTATATATATATGTATATATATATGTATATATATATGTATATATATATATATATGCACACGTTTGTCTGAATTAGGGAAGGGAACAACAGACAAAGGACAAAGGAGGAACTAATGCAACAGCGATATTCACAAGACAGTATGTTGGAAATAATCTGTATAACTCAGGGTATGAAGGGGGACTGGGGGGAGGGAAAGTGGAAGAAAAATGAGGGAAAGGGTCACAAGTTTGACAAGAAAGGTACTCTTTTGCAGTTGTCTAACTTGTATTTGATTGTTCATATTTAGCTATGTGACTCCCCAAACACTTGTATTTTCAACCAAGTCCAGGGAGCCTGTTTCTACTGAAGTAGTCTCTGGCCTACACAAAATAGTCAGGTGAAGACTTACTTGATCTCTAAGCAAGGAGGCAATGGCTTTTTTCAAGGGACACTGGAGACTTCTAGATTGTGATGGTACACTCAGTCACCTGATTTTTCCACATGTCCTTATTGGGAATCCTTGACTTTTATTAGGTAAGATATACTTTGTTTGGTAGGCAACCTTTAAAATGAATTTCAGAAGCCGCCATAATCAGTTTTGGGATTTGTTCCGGGCTACCGTAGGTCTTTAGGAGATCTTGAGAGGGGTTATAGACACACCAAGACTGGTGGTTTATATTTCTAGCAAATGATTTTGGGCTTTCAGCACCTCATTCTTTTCCTTTAGTTGCCAAATGTGGTTAATAATAAACAGCAATTAACAATAATCCCCCCCCATCTCTACCATCCATGAATGGTAAATTTATGCAGTTATAACATATTAGGTTTTCCAAATCCTTGCTCCAATGAAGCCATTTAGGCGCAGTCACTATATTCAATGTACAGTATGCAAAATCTGTGTCACTTGGGGGGGGGCAAATAAGGGGAAATCTTGGAAAGGGTGATATTGATCAAGATGTACTGTACTCATAACCTGACTTACAGAATTGTAGCCTCAGTACAACTACTTAATCATAAAATTTTTGAAAATTCATAGCATTGTTCTTTTACTGTATGATAAAAATATAAGAAAAAAGAATACACATATCTCAGTTACAAGCTGAATGATGGAAGAAAGGAAGGGTAAGAGGATGGGCCAAGCCAGAGGCAGGGGCTTTCAAGTGGAGATGCCCAGCCAGTTCATTTTATGTCTGACATTGTTCATTGTTTCCTTATGCCATAGTTTCCTTGTGCCAGGTACTTTGGGAACCACCTTGTAAAGCAGTAGCATATTATCCCATTCAGTAGCTGTGGAAACTGGAGCTCAGGGAGAGCCCAGCAACCATTCTCATTGCTAGCTGGAACTTAACCTCAGATCTATCTACTTCTTCAGAACATGCTCCTAATTGTCCTCCTGTTCTGGAAAGGACCTGTGAGGCCATCTTATAGAAATAGTCACCACACAACTTAAAATAAAAGCCTGAATTCTGGCTAAGGGATCCATGAAATGGATGTAGTTGGAGATCAGCTGTAAAGAAGGCAAAGATAATTGGCCACTTGAGAAGGATTTAGGTGAGCAATATACTTCATGACAAAAGAAGACAGAAACAGTTGAGACATAGGTAAATAGGCCCAGGAAGTATTGGTCACTTGCTACAGATGAGTTTATTGCAGCCATGTCTGCAGTCATGAGGATTCACTTAGATTTATAATCGTAGGCTTTCAAGAACGAACAAGGCAGCTTCAATCATCTGGTAAGATCTATAACATGAAGCTGGGCATTGTGGCACGTGCCTATAATCCCAGCACTTGGCAGTCTGAGGCAAGAGGCCAGGTGGGACTCTATAGTAAGATGTTGTTTAAAAAAAAAAAAGATATATGACACAAGGAAATAGCACATAATGTACTTAACTAACTACCCTTACTGAGGAACACCAATACTGAAAAGATCCTTAATTTTTTTATGACAACTATTGTAACTAGAAAGCCAGCCCTATTTGGAAAGATTTCATCATGCCTAATAAAGTTAGACTACACCTATAAAGTGATCTGCCTCAAATCAAATGACGCACATTATGTGCCACAGATAAGATTGTTTTTCTTCCCTGCTTATAATTGTCGGCAGAGCAGCTGCTTTGTACAATTGAAGCTCTGAATGATCCTTTAAGACAACACTCATCTGGGGACAATACCTGGATCCCATATAAATACCCACTGCCAGCTAGTGCCATATGCAAAACAGAAGTCCCAAGCATGCCTTGCTTAAGCCCAGACCCTACCTCCAGCTGGGATGAAGAGAGCTGTGGAGCCTTGATCTTAAAAGGGATGAAATGAAAAAGTAAGAAAGTATCTGGTTATGTTTTGTTGCTTTGAATTTGTCTTTTAGTTTTGAATTTCAGTGAAACCTCACATTCTTTTTCAACTCTCCACCTCCCAATAAACAAATCTTTAAATTGTTTTCTTCATTTCCTAATGCTACCCTCTTGAAGTCATCAGTCAAAAACAGCATGAAAGTTATTTTCCATTGATCCTATTACTTCTTCTAAGAATTCTTAGTTTTATGGCCACAGGTGGCTAGTGGTGATGTTAATGCAAGTTGGATGGCTATATGCAGATGTGAAAGAAAGGAGAGTTTGTGTCCAGCTGGGGAGATTCAAAAGACTTCCTGGGGGCTGTAGCACTGGATCTAGATGGTAAAAAGGAGATGGATTTGACCGTGTGGGGATGGGCATTCTGATCTCCAGATGGGGAAACCAAGACCCAAGGGATTTATGGGCAAGAAGCCTTGGTGTGAGTCACAGGCAGGAGGCCCTGTGGGACACAGGAAATAGTGGTAGTTCCTAATGTCATAGACTGAGCAGGTTAGAAGGGATGTGAGAATGAATGAGAAAGGGGGAAATTCTGTGAAATGCATGAGATTTGTTTCTAAGATACATTAAGAAACATGGATTTTTACTTTCCTCCCTTCATCTTTCTTTCTTGTAGGAGCTATATGGGCCACAGTCATGGATTTCACTGTAGTTCCACCAATGACTAACAAGGTGAAAATGTTCATGTTCTTCATTTGTGAAATGCACCCTGATGGCTGACATTGTGAAGATGAAATACAGTTTCCTCTTCCACATTTAGCTGATCCTCAGGGACACAGTAGGCATCTGATGTGTTGGCCTGCCTGCCTTCTTTCCCTCCCTCCCTCTCTTCCTTCCTTCCTTCCTCCCTTCCTTCCTTCCTTCCTTCCTTCCTTCCTTCCTTCCTTCCTTCCCTCCCTCCCTCCCTCCCTCCCTCCCTCCTTCCTTCCTTCCTTCCTTCTTTCCCCCCTTTTTTTCTTTCTTATTTTTTTGTGTGCCAGTATGGGGGCTTGAAATCAAGACCTGGGAACTATCCCTGAATTTTTTCCCCTCAAAGCCGATAACTTACCACTTGAGCCATAGCTCCACTTCTGGACCCTTGCTGGTTAATTGGAGATAAGAGTCTCATAGACTTCCTTCCTGAGCTGACTTTGAACTGCATTCCTCAGATCTCAGCCTCCTGAGTAGCTAGGATTAAAGGTATAAACCATTGGCATGTTCTTTCTCCATCCCATTATAATGTATGCATTTCTTATTTCCCCTTCCTGCTGCAAGGTACAGGGCTAAGGGCATCATCTTGAGCCTATGTCAGGTCTTCACTTGAGCCCAAGGGAGATTTTCCTTTGCTTCTGTCTTTTCTTTTTGCACTTTTTTTTTTAACCTGCATGCAACCTTAGTTTGATCCCCTTTGTTTAAAGTTGTTCAACCTTCTTGAAAGTTATTTCAGACCTAGGCTGGAACTGAGAAAAAGATTTTAGAAAATAACTCTTGGCTCCTTTTGGCTGATATAATTTTAATTTATAATTTTCATGTCAGGCTGATCACTAGGAAACTGTTTAAAAAAATCATTTATCCAACCATTTCATGACAGTGTCATTTTATGCTGATGGAGTAATTTGTCCCTTTAGAGAGAGCTATTTCTTGAGTAATTATTTTGGGTACTGGGTGACAGGCTCACACTATTTCGAGACTCTGTGGCCTTGTCTCCTGACATGCATTTACCTCGAGGATGGTGAGCATGACAGGTATTGCCCGTGACTCACTCGACAGAAGTTTGCTGCTCTGTGCTTGTCTTTCACATGACAAGGACGATTTGGAAGATTTGCTGCCAGGGTAGCTCCCCATGGAAGCCTGGCAGAGAGATTGTCCTTGTTCCTTACTGAGTACCTGCCCTCAATCTAGACTTTGGAGGGGATGGCAGCCCAGCAAATTCACTAGGTGTGGGAAAATACGTGTCACTAATTATCACATTCAGTTGATTTAGGGAAGGTTTCCATTTGAAGCTGACTCACCTAGACTTAGAGAGGTCTAGATGAAGGGATCTATCTCTCTTTGGGTTTCCTGAACTTCAGCTATTTGTATGAAAAGGTGTAAAGAGATGTGGATTATTTAAATTTATTTAAAATATGTATAAAAACCCTTGCAAAATTTATAAAACAATGCATTTCAAGGTAACGACAACTAAAATAATATCCAAATATTCCACTTTCTTTCTTCAACATTCTACTTTTTCCAAAAGTGATCTACATTTAAAAAAAATCTGTTGTCTCTGATCTCATCCAAGGTCTTATTTCAGATTTACCATAGCTACACCATAGCTAGTCTCTGGGTGCCAGGGTTCCTTAAGTTAGGAGGTGAAAATGCTGTTTCAGTTCAAATTGCTATGTGAATAGCCAGAGCTTCATGAAAACAAGAATGATATATCCAAGGCTGCTTGTGCCCAACAAAGGTGCAAATGTTCCTCTTTATGGTATAAGTCTCAACACGTTTGTTTTATATGTGAAGGTGGTGATTCAGAGAGGCTAAATTGCTTATTCTCAAACACATAAAACCACAGAAACCAATAACACAGTTGTGGCCCAGAGCCCCATTCAATTCACAAGAGTTGACCATTTGTCAATTTACTCTTACATTTTTTTGGGATAAGATCATAAAATGTAAGATCCTATTTATTAATAGACTTATTGATTGATTAATTGATTGATTGATATGGAGCCTATTAGGCAAGCACTGAGTTATAGTCTTTAACCTAATAAATTTTATTTTGATCAACACAAAATTTAGTAGCTGTTAGTTACTTTTTAAGTTTTTTATTTTATTTTATTGTAAGGGTGGTATACAGAGAGGTTAGTTACATAAGTCAGGTAATAAGTACATTTCTTGTCCAACAGTGTTACCCCCTCCTTTGTTTACTCCCACTTTCCCTCCCCTGCAGACTTCCCTCTCCCCTAAGTTGTAAAGTTGTTAAAAAAAAAAAAAAAGCTCTTCAATGGTTTGTTGTTGCGTTTTGATTTGATTCGATTTTGAGACAGTGTACCCCATGTAGCTTGGACTGGCCTTCAACTCCTGATTGTGTTTCTGCTTTCCTAGGGCTACGATTACAGGTGTATATTAGCACACATGGCTCCCTAGTAGTCTTTATTTTTTTTCCCTAGTAGTTTTTAAAATATAAAGAAAACCCCAAGAGCCCCAAAGTAAAACACACTGTATTTTTCTTCCTTCCTTTCTTCCTTCCTTCCTTCCTTCCTTTCTTTCTTTCTTTCTTTCTTTCTTTCTTTCTTTCTTTCTTTCTTTCTTTCTTTCTTTCTTTCTTTCTTTCTTTCTTTCCTTCCTTCCTTCCTTCCTTCCTTCCCTTCCTTCCTTCCTTCCTTCCTTCCTCCCTCCCTCCCTCCCTCCCTCCCTTCCTCCCTCCCTCCCTCCCTCCCTCTCTCCCTTCTTTCTTTCTTTCTTTCTTTCTTTCTTTCTTTCTTTCTTTCTTTCTTTCTTTCTTTCTTTCTTTCTTTCTTTCTTTCTTTCTTTCTTTCTTTCTTTCTTTCTTTCTTTTCTTTCTTTGGGGTCCGATCATGGGGCCTGAACTCTGGGCCTGGGCGCTGTCCCTCAGCTCTTCAGCTCAAAGCTAGCGCTCTACCACTTGAGCCACAGCACCAATTCCGGCTTTTTTCTTTTTTCTTATGGGGTGCTGAGGAATTGAACCCAGGTCCTCATGCATGCAAGACAAGTGCTCTACCACTGAGCCACCTTCCCAGCCCCCACACTGTATTTTTCTAACAATAGCCTTCTCCAGACGTTTTCTTAAAGTGTGATAAATGACTTTAGTGTGGCCTGAGAGTTACCTGTGTCTTACCAGCCTGAAGTGTGGGTTTCACTAAGTTAACAGCCATTCCCAAAGTTAGTGTCTGTCCTTATAACCTGCAGATGGGTAGGGACCCCCAAAATCACCTTGATATAATTCTTCTATTTTCTGCTTCAGCTCTGAAATGAAAACTGCCAGTTTCAGTTCATCTGTGGAGTTTATTTCTCTGAACTGTCAAGAAGGTTAGTAGTTTATGAGGAAACAATCCTGAAAATATAAAGTATATTGATTCATAACTACATTCATATAAAGCAATAAATGAAATTATAAATAGCAGCAGAATTAAGAATGTGTTACACAGTCAATAAAAGAATTTCCATCAAGTGAAAACAATACTTGATATTAATATGGTACTTTTAAATTCATAGAGTATTAGTGTTTAATTTCTACAGTCATCCTGTAAGGAAGCTGAGTTGTTGAGTAATGGTGACATCAGCACACTCAAATGTATACATAAGCATAAATATCCACATCCACACCCAAACATATTCACATGAGTTCAATTTTCCTTTGTACGAAATAATGCCCTGACCCTTCCATCTCTTCAAATTGTTCACCCCAGCGCATTCTTGGTTCACTTCTAAAATTATTAAAAAGGTGAAATATTCAACTTCCCAGTATCACTCCATGAAATAGAGAATAATCTATCATTTTAGAAAAATGTACTTGCTAGTTGCTGGCGGCTCACATCTGTAATCCTAAGTACGCAAGACATTGAGATTTGAGGATTGTGGTTCAAAGCCAGCCCCAGTAAGTCTGTAAGACTCTTATCTCTATCCAGCAAAAAGGAAATAGAGCTGTGGCTCAAGTGGTAGCATATCAGCCTTGGTTGATCAAAAACAGCTAAGTGAGAACTCAAGGCACTGAATTTAAACCTCAGTAACAAATGAATGGCACATACAAAAAAACTACTGATTTTCTTGTTGCCAAATCAAGTGAATTTTCTTCCATATCTGCCATGTAAAGCTCTTTGTAGTTGTAGATGCTGATGAGCATGTCCATTTTTCTTCAGTTTAGTCTTCAACAAAATCTCCCATGACTTGAGGACAGTGCAGTGCTCTTCCCATTTCTTTAACCACTTCTGTGCATAGATTTCCCCTAAGAAATGGTTCTTTTTTCTGTTATTTCTTAAAATTCCTCCTGATAGTCTCATCCATTTCTTTCCTTTCCTCTCCCTTCCTTTCATTTCTTTTTCCCTTTCTTTTCTTCCTTTCTTCCTTTCTTTCTTCTTTCTTTCTGTCGTGGGGCTTGAACTCTGGGCTTGGGCGCTATCCCTCAGCTCTTCAGCTCAAGGCAAGCACTCTAACACTTGAGCCACAGCACCACTTCTGGTTTTCCTTCCTGGGCTGGCTTTGGACTGTGATCCTCAGATCTCAGCCTCCTGAGTAGCTAGGATGACAGGCGTGAGCCACCAGCACCTGGCAGTCTCATCTATTTCTGTAACACCTATCCCATCCCCACCCTGCTTCTTGCGTCCCACCATTACTCTTGATGTCTTCTTTCTACTGTATCCAGATTTCTTGGTTGGAAGCCAAGCAAATCAAAGGGTTATTATGGGAATCACTTGGAATCAGTTATAAGGATTGAATCTTAGTGACAGATTACTGGAGACAAACTCACATTACATTATCCCAGCAACATATTGGGAAAGGCTGCTATGTTCCATCCTAGAAGCATTGTTGAATTGCTTGGAACTTAATGTGCTGTCTTATAGCTATTGCCTAATGGTATTTGATGCAAAATCCATTTTTTAATCCTCCAAAGATTTGTTTATCTGCCTATTTAGCTAATAATAGGCAAAATTCTTATTCTGTCAATATCCTGAACAGATTGGACTTTGTTCTCAAATTCTTTTTTTAAAATAAGTTTTTTATTGTGAAAATACTGTACAGAGGGGTTACAGTTACATGAACAAAGTAATGAGCACATTTCCTATCAAGCATTGTTGTCTCCTCCTTTGTTTTTCCCCTACCGTCCCTTTTTGTTCTCAAATTTTTAGAATTATACAATGAGAACATGCCAAGAATCTTATTTAAAATAGTTTTGGTGGGGCATGGTGGCTCACTTCTGTAATCCCAGACACTTGAGAGTAGAGATTAAGAAGATCAAGATTGTAGGCCGGCCCAGGCAAAAAGCTAGTGAGACTGGGTGTAGTAGGTGCATGCCTGTTACCTCAGCATCTTGGGAGGCTACTAAGAGGATCCTAAGTGAAAGATGGCCTTGGATAAAGAGTGAAAGCTCCTAGTTGAAAAATAAAGCAAAAAATATCTGGGAGTGTGGCTTAAGTGATACCTGTCTAGCAAAAGCAAGGGCCTGAATTCAAACTCTAGTACTCTTAAAACTCTCTCTCTCTCTCTCTCTCTCTCTCTCTCTCTCTCTCTCTCTCTCTCTCTCTCTCTCTCTCTCTCTCTCTCACACACACACACACACACACACACACACATACACACACACCACTGCTTCCTAAGGGAACAAAGATACTATCATGTAAGCCTTCTAGGACAAGGAAAATGGAGTTTCAGCAAGTTAAAAAGAAACCTGAACAGATGACACACAGTGTCCTGAGGAATAGGAAAAGATCAGAGATTTATGTGGCTGAAAGTTGCTTAAGTCCTGAAAGATTATATATCTATAAGACTTCATCTCACCAGGGATTCTAAGATAACTTTGAGCTTCCTGACCTCAGTGAGTATAAAAGTATAAACAGGAGATGATACACTTGTCTCTAGAGGCTAAGAGCAAGCACATTTATTTTTTCTTATTTTTATATAGTTTGAAGTAACTATATCAGTCATGGTGAGCTGCTAAATCAAATTTTTCATTGCTACTTAAAGTTCAGAATATCAAAATGTCACCTAGAGATGTATACTAACCCAGCTCATATTTACAAAGGCTGTCCTTTTCTCTCCTAGCAATTCCTGTCTATGTCACCTTTTTTGTTTGTTTGTTTGTTTTTGGTTGTCATGGGGCTTGAACTCAGGTCCTAGGCTCTGTCTCTAGCCTCTTTCATTCAAGGTTAGCACTCTACTATTCTAAGCCACAGTACCACTTCTGGTTTTTGAGTGGTTATTGGAGATAAAAGTCTCATGGGGATTTTTCTGCCCAGGCTGGCTTTCAAGCATGATCCTCAGATCTCAGCCTCCTGAGTAGCTAGGATTACAGGTGTGAGCACCCGACTATATCACCTATTTTTAGTTTACTTCAGTAAGGAAAGCAAAATCACTGCTGTAATAAACCCAGTCCTGTAGATCGGCAATATTAGGCAATAAAAGGCAGTGGCTGTGGTTCTATCTCCATTTCTTCTCTACTTCTCTCTAGTGCTGTGCACAAAAGTGATATGGAATAAATAGTTTGAAAAAAATGGTCCCATTGATCAGTAAAATGTTTGTAAGGTATATGTTTTAAGAAAAAAACAATTCATTAACTTGTTGCCCAGAAAATAATGTCTAACTACACTATAGTATAATCTGGGTGAACATTTTCTGTAAATATACAAATAGTAAATATTTATGGCTTTGCTGGCCCTGAAGTGCCTGCTGTTGAAGGGAGGAAGCAGACATAAGGGAGGGAATAATGCACACACAAGATCGGTGGCCAAGTTCCAGTCAATTGTATTTACATGCGTGCACTCATGTTTGGGTACATATTAGCATACAGATGCAGACAAGCACATATGCACACACTCGTGGGCTGGAAGCATGGCTTAAATGGTTTCTACCTAACATGTGTGAGGCCCTCAATTCTAGCCACAGTACTTCCCAAATGACACACACAGTTGTTTTCTCTCTCTCTCTTTTTAAAAGAACACATCATTTTATTGTAAGAGGTAATGACTGTATAGCAACTACCAGGGAGCCTTTCTTCACATTTCTTTCCTGCGTGTTGCAGTGCTAGGCTCAGACCTAGAGGGCCTAGTGCATCCAAGGCAAAAGTTCTACCACTGAGCTTCACTCCCAGTCCACTAGATAGATATACTTCCAATAGATAAAGAGGCCTCTGGGACTTGTATGTCATCTATGACATGGATTCTTCTATTTGTGTGTGTGGAGGGGGCATTACTGGTTTTTCTTTCCTCTCTTTTATTAGTGTATAGTAATTATACAAAAGAAACTCCATGGTGATATTTCCATATTTCCATACACGTATATCATGTACTTTGATCAAATTCACCTCCTGTCTTCTTTCTTCTCTTAGTTTCCTCCCTTTTTGAACAATTTTAACAGGTTTCACCATCCTATACACGTGTATGATGTTCTTCCATCACATTTACTGCTTTTCATCCTCTTCTTTCTCCCTCCCCTTCCTGTTGGTTCCAAGCTTCAAAAAGTTCCCACATTTTACACTCACATCACTCATATCTTGATTCTGCATAGGGGATAGAACGTGTGATAGTTGTCTTTCTCTATCTGGCTTATTTCACTGAACATGATGTGTTTCTGTTCCATCCTTTTCCTGCAAGCGATCATTTCTTTCTTCCTCAGGTCTGAGTAATACTTCATTGTGTAGACATAACACCCTTACTTTATCCATTAATCAGTTGATTGACACCTAGATGGATTCTATTGCTCTTGTGGATATTGCTGCTATACACATGGGAGTGCAGGAATATTTGGAGCATGCTGACTTACGACCCTTTGGATACATGCCCAGGAGTAGTGTAGTAGGATCGTGTAGTAGTTCTATTTTTAGATTTTTGAGGAAACTCCATCCTGATTTCCACATAGGTTCCACAAACAGCGTACGGAGGTTCCTTTTCCTTTTCATTCTCCACAACATTCGTTGTTTTCTTAATGATTGTCATTCTGACAGAGCAGGGGATGAAATCCCCGTATAGTTTTGAACTGTATTTCCTTCACAGCTAAGGGTATTAAATGTATTTTTCCTGCATTGGCTGGTCATTTGATAGTGGGGTTTTGAATTCAGAACCTTATACTGGTAGGTACAAGGTTCTTAGCAGTTAAGCCACAGTCCTGCTTTTTTTTTATTACATCAGTTAATTTTTAGATAGAGTCTCCTGTCTGGAACAGACTCAGATCAAGATTGTCCTATATTTCTTGGTAGCTGGGAAAATATACATGTGTCACCAAGCCCAGCTTGTTCTTTGGGACGGTTCCTTGGAACCATGATCTTCCTTTGTTTGCCTCCCAAGTAGCTGGAATGACAGGTGTGAACCACTTCATTGGTCATGTATCTGTAATTGTATCAAAGGGGCAGAGATTGGGTCATGAGGCTAGAATAAAAACATTAGCTATTATAATGGCTTGTAGCCCTTCAAAGTTCCAGTTCACTCATTAAAATCTCATTTGCATACTGAATTTTGTTTAGCTAAAGTGTCTAAAATGTATGCTTAAGGAAGCAATAACAAAAACCCTTTTGATGAATGAGAAACAGCCTTTAGTCTTAGCGCTGTTTTTCTAAACCTGTACTTTGTAGGTCACTGATAAATTATCACAAATACTAAAACTTCTCATGTCCAGATTTGCAAACTACTCTTGTTCATTGGAAACACCACCTCTCTTCCCAGAAAACCCATGTAAATTTAACCTTCTTGAATTTCTCCTTGATATTGGGTGCAATATCTGATCGTTTTAATCATTTAATAACTAACAATAAATTAAGTGGAAATCCTTGACGTGTATTTCCTTCCTGCTTGTATGAAGCTCACGGTTTCATGCTTTGAAAATGTCATTTGACAGTTCTCATTGATGTGGAACAGTTTTCTTTTTTAACCTGACAATGCATCAGTTTTTTTTCCCCAAGTCATTACCTATCTAAACATTGCAAAGATTACATTCAGTGAATACACTATATTTTAAAGATTTTTTTGTTCTGTTGTTAGAAAACAGGGAATGATTTTTTTATTTTGTAAGCCAGCATAAATTCCTCTTTTAGAAGCAGACAGAATGTAGAAAGTCCCAAAGTGTGTGAGAAGCCAGTTACCTAAGTTTTTGGCGTGGTGCTTGTTTGCTTTCAGCTCCACGCTGGCTTTGCAGGGTCATGGGACAGTGGACATAAAGGCCAGTGCTATTTTCATGGCTGTCTGTTGACAGAGGCAGCATGTGCTGCCCTGGTGAATCTAAAGATCGTTTGGGGAAAGCACAAGCCCTGGCCTCATGAGGGGTACACATGAGGCGTGGGAGGGTGAGTACGCTGTGATACTTTACTTGGCTCCCATGACCTGGTCATCCTTCTGATTTGGCTGCAGTTTCTGTCGGGGACATGGAATGGCTCTGGTTGCCTCCCGTTTACTTTGCCAGCAACTCCTAGCCTTATCTCTACCCTCTCAGCGCTCCGACAGTCACCTCTAGCCCTTACTATGAATGTCTTTTATTTATTTTTTATTATTATCTTTTTTTTTTAAGTTTTTTTTTTTTTTAACAAAGTTGCCTTTTAACAAAGCAATTTATGAATACAAAATGTAACTTGGCCAATGTCACCCCTTTCAACGTTTTCACCCATCTCTCCTCTCCCCACCCTTGCTCTCACTTCTTAATTTTGCAGGACATACAAAATTGGGTTCTTGTCTGTATTTGCCTCATCTTCTCTTAGCCACTCTGGAAAAGAATTGTCTTTAGCGCTTGTTAAACTTCCTTTCCTCCCTAACTGCCCCCCCTGCCCCCCCCTCTCTCTTTCACTCTCTCTCTCTCTCCCTCCCTCTTCTTTGGCATTCTTGATCTTTACAGTTGCCAAGTGAATGACTTTGGGGAAAAGCGTCTATTCTCAGAAGAGTTATAACTTTTTTTCAGAAACTAAATAAATAGATGTTTTATAGAGAACATAAGGCAAAAGATAAATGAAATAAAAATTTCAGAAAAACAAAGCACATGGGACTGGTCTGGGAAGAAGGTGGGAAGGAGTAGGGGGAAGAAGGCTGGCTGGGGGTGACTCTAACCAAGATGCAATGTACATACAAATGATAAAATGAAAACACTTTTGTTGCTAATAAAAAAATAATAAATAGTATTTTTTAAAATGAAATTAATTTTTCGAAGTGGATCTTAGGCATAGGAACAGAGTAATGAGGTGAAAGTTATTAAGTATCCTATAAATCCGTGTTTATCAATCATTGATGGTGGTGCAAGTAATATAATAATTTTTTTCTCATTCTGTTATGAAATTAAGTCATATGTATATTATAATTGTGTCTCTCATGCCATGTCTATATGAGTATAACCCACATTCTTGCCTGACTTGGAAGTATGAAAGAAGAATTTGGAAGATGGTTGCCTAAGACTGAAGATTATTGTGTCACCAACTATAGATATTTCTCTTTTATGCAAACTTGACCTTTCTAGGCTTGAATGACCTCATCTTTATGAGGGCTGTGTCAAGTCTTGACTACAATTCTTTTTGTGTTATGCTGCTTGTATGTCTTAGAATTTCGAAGCTTCCTTTCTACCATTTAACCTTTGGCCTTAACTTCTTTAGCACTATGAGCAAAACTAATTTGCCTAAGTTAAAAAGCATGTACCAGGGCAGGAAGCCAAGAGAAAGAACATAGGAAGGTTAAGAAACAGGAAGCAGACATTGCATAGCTATATAATAAAATGAGAGGATTCAAGATCTCCAAAAGCAGTGGGCATAGCAAAGAAAGGCTGCAGCTAGGAAATGACTTTTTGAGGGATTATGTAGAGAAGTGGGTGAGATCTGGTTGTGCCCTAGCTATGAGCAGGCTTTCAGGAGACTGCTGTGTCAGGAGAAAGGCCATTACAGAGGCTCCGTTAATGGGACGTTTGTCTGCCTCCTCCACGTCATTATCCAGCCCTCTCTCAGGAGCTGCTGTCACCATCACCACCAATTCCATTTCCACCTACCCAGAGCTTTCTTACTCTCAGTTCAAAGCAAACACTTCTGCTTATCCCTTCATCCTTTCCATCTCATCTTCCATCTTACCTTCTCTCATCTGCTAACTTCTTTCTTCTGCCTTTCTCTCCAGTTCCCGTTCTTCACCTCTTCTTTTATTCCCATCCCCTGACACTTATTCAGTCTGAAAGCCTGACCAGGCAACATTGATGCACAGAAGATAAATGAGATCCAGGCTAGGCTTCCTCAGTTGCTCTCCAGTCAGGGGAAGAGGCAGACAAAGACACAGATGAAACAATGGGGCAATCCAATTGTGAGACAAGCCACTCCAAGACAACATGACTGCTGCTTTCTCTGGCAGCCCTGTCTTAAAATGTGCCCATTCTCTCCTTCTCTCGCCTAATGCCTGCTATAATGAGGAGACACTAGTTAGGGCTAATGATTATCCCTAAACTGGAGATAAGGATATAAGACATATTCTCAGAGCAGTTACATTGTTAATCCCTGTATCACCTCTCTGGCTCTCTTCAAATCTTGGATGAAATTACTCAAGCAGGTTGGCTACTCCGAAATAAAAATAGCTAGAGGTAGAACCAGAACACAGATCCACCTAACTTAAATACAAGCACGGCTTATACAGGTTGACCCATTGTTGAGACATACAAGACACTGTTGAAAACAAACTTTAAACTTGGGGTGGGGGAGGAGTTGGGGAGGTGGGGTGGGAAGAGATAGTAGGGGAAAAACAAAGGAAGGGGTAACAATGCTCAACAGGAAATGTACTCATTACCTTACTCATGTAACTGTAACCCCTCTGTACAATATCTTTACAATAAAAATATTTAAAAAAGAAAATACTCTGGAGATACAGAAATGTGTACAGAATAGATCCTGATGTTTCTGCAGATCCTATATATTGTAGATATAATAAAGAACAAATAACCATTAAAAGGAGTAAGTTCCATACAGTAATAAGCAATATCTCAAGGCTCTGAGTTCAAGCCCCAGAAAAATTTCCTAAGTGTCATACTTTAAGACTTTTCCCTCTAGGGTTTGAACAGATGGGGGACAATGATGGGAGAGGTGACAATGATCAAGATGCGTTATACTCATAAATCATTTGTACTAGTACTTAAACATGATAAAAGGACTTTTCCTCTTAAATCAACTAATAATTATAGAAACACATATTCTTTTTTTGTGGTATAAATGGACTTTATTCAATGATACCTACCACAATACAAAAAAAAAAGTTAATAGTAAACTTAGCTCAGCCTTTAGGGCTTAAGTGGTACTTTATAGAGGGCTTGATTGCCAAAGGAATGTGAGTTGAGGCTTTGAGGACATTGATCTAGTCAGCAGGTTGATTTGTTAGTTTATTTATAAATGAATTAATGGGCTATTCGGAGGTAGTAGAAAGTGGAAGATCAGGCCTGGTAGAAGTGGGTGTGTCCTTCAAAGTGCATTTGGTCTCTAGATTCTTGCTTTCTCTGTCTCTTTCTCTGCTTCTTGGGTGCCATAAGGTATGCAACTCTTCTGAGATATGCAACTCTTCTGAGATATGCAACTCTTTTGTGACATGTTTTTGATACCATGATGTCTGCCTCGCCACAGACTGGAGTGACACATTTAAAAAAATTATTTTATTGTAAAGATTCTGTACTGAGGGATTAAGTTAGATGAGTAAGGCATTGAGTACTTTTCTTGTCGAGCATTGTTACCCCTTCCCTTGTTCTTCCACTATCTCTTCACTCACCCACTTCCCTTACTCTTCCCTCTCCCCCCTCAAAGTTGTAGAGTTCATTTCCAATACACTGTCTTTTTGTGTGTATCATTGTTGCAATGGGTCATCCCTGTTTCAGCATTTTGTTATTCCTCTTCCCCTCCCCAAATTAGACAAATGTACATACAAGATGCAGGGTACCAAAACCAAATACAGTGACAACAGGGGCTATACCATAGGGGAAGTATATACAAAGGGAATAACAACAAAAAATCACATAGTACATTAAAAATGACAACAATAAAGAAAAATCTCTTGTGTCCATATCTTGGGATTCATTTCACTTAGCATCATCTTATATCATCTTTGAGCTTTTCTGATCATCTGATAATTATCCTAAATGTATACTAATTATTGCAAATGAGGGAAACCATAGGACCTATATTTCTTTTTAAAATTTTTTTATTTTAATACATTTTTATTGTAAAAATACTGTACAGAGGGGTTACAGTTACATGAGCAAAGTAATGAGTCCATTTCTATCAAATATTGTTGCCTCCTCCTTTGTGTTTTCCCCTACTATCCCTTCCCTCCCACCTCCACAACTACACTCCCCCTCCCACCTAAATTGTAAAGTTCGTTTTTCAACATAGTGTCTTGTACATCTCATTGTTACAATGGGTCAACCATATCCCTATTTAAGCATTTTGTTTTTTCCCTTCCTTTCCCCAAATTAGAGAAGCGTATATACAAGATGCAGGGCACCAACATCAAATACAGTGATAACAGGGTTATACCATGGGGGAGGAATGTACAAAGAAACCAAAAAATTACAGGGTACATTATAAATACGTTAGAATCAATAGCAAGAAAGAAAAAACCACCTATGTCCCTATCTTGGGGTTCATTTCACTTAACATCATCTTATCTGAACATAGCTTTTGACCTTTTCTGCTTGTGGGACCTATATTTCTTTGGGTCTGGTTACTTCACTTAATATGAGGGCAGTGTCATTTTTTCTGATGGAAGCATAAAATTCCCTTACACACACACACACACACACACACACACACACACACACACACACACACACACACACACACCACATCACATTTTCTTGATCCATTCATCTACTGAGGGGCATCTGGGTTGGTTCTATATCTTGGCTATGGTGAATAATGCTGCAATAAATATAGTTGTGCTGGTAGCTCTAGCATGGCCTTCTTTGTAACCGTTTGGGTTAATGCCCAGAAGCGGGATTGCTGGGTCATAGGAGAGTTCTATGTGGAGTCTTTTGAGGAACCTCCATACTGCTTTCCAAAGTGTTTGAACAAGTTTGTTCAATGTTGTTTTGATCTGAATTTCTTTTATGACCAGAGAAGTTGAGCATTTCTTCATGTGTCCATTGGCCATTCTCATTTCCTCTTCAGAGAAGTCTACCTTTAAGTCTTTAGCCCATTTATTAATGGGGCAGTTGTTTCTTTGAGGATTTGTTTTTGGAGGATTTAATTTTTTGAGTTCTAAATATATTTGAGATATGAGGCCCTTGTCTGTTGTATGGCTAGTGAAGATCTCCCAGTGTGTGGGCTTTCTATTGATCTTGCTAGCTATGTCCTTTGCCATGCAGAAGCTCTGCAGTTTCATGCAATCCCATTTGTCCAAACTTTCTTTGATTTGTTGTGTTTCTGGGTCTATATTAAGAAATTTTCAGCCTGTACTAAGGAGACCTAGGGTTTCTCCTATTCCGTCCTGTAATGTTTTCCTGGTGTCTGCTTTGACTGAGATCTTTGATGCATTTGGAGTTGATTGTGGTGCAGGGTGATATATAAGGATCTAATTTTAGTTTTCACAGGTGTTTAACCAATTTTGCCAGCACCATTTACTGGAGTGACTGTTTTTCTTCCATTCTAATTTTTGGCTCCCTTATTGAAGATTAGGTGACTATAGGTCTGTGGGCTCATTTCTGGGTCTTCTGTTCTATTCCATTGGTCCTCAGGCCTGTTCTTGTGCCAGTACCAAGGTGTTTTGATTACTGTGGCTTTGTAGTGGAGTTTGAAGTTTGGTATTGATATTCTTCAAGCACTGTTCTTTCTGCTAAGGATTGTTTTTGCTTTTCAGGGTCTCTTATTGTTCCATATGAATTTTTGAATTGCTTTTCTATTTTATTGAAGAATGAGGTTAGGATATTAATGAATATTGCATTGAATTTGTAGATAGCCTTTGGAAGTATTGCCATTTTCATGATGTTAATCTTCCCAATCCAGGAGCATGGGAGGTTTTTACCACTTCCTTAATTTTGCTTGAATTTCCCTTTTCAGGTTTTTAAAGTTTTCATCATAGAGGTCCTTCAGTTCTTTAGTTAAATTCTACATATTTTATTTTTTGTGGGGCTATTACAAAAGGAGTAGCTTTCCTGATTTCAGCCACACTCCTCTCATTATTGGCATACAGGAAAGCCATTGATTTTTGAGGGTTAATTTTATACCCTGCTACTTTGCCAAAGTAGAAACACATATTCTTATGTTCACTAAAGTTTATTGTGCTACACACATGTGGACGTATAGGCAAAAGGCCATTTAACAAGAGTCAAGGACAATTTTAAATGTCCTTGCTGTTTGGTATACGTGAAATAATTTTATATCCATCTCCACTGTAGAAGTTTCCAGAAAAAGAAGAAATGTTCTTTTTAAAATCAAAAGCTTAAAACATTTTAAATTAAAAAACACTAAGTTTTATAGCTGATTTAATTTAAAGATTAATAGAAGACAGATTATTGATTTTTAATATCTCAGCATTGATTGTACAATTGTGGCTACATTAATATTAATTTGTCATGAGAATATCTGCCAATATGTAACTGTATTACAACATAGTAATTGCTAGTGCAAAAAATTAACTTTGAGCTGAGGTGATTTTGGTAGGTTATAAGATTAGTTTGTCTTATTCTTTCATAATGAAATTTGCATTGGATATTGAATGAACCAATGCATGTTATTCATATATGTCTTCTGAGTTTCTGATGCCATATTTCCATGGGTACAGATAATAGTAATGGTATTGAAAGATAATTCCTTTAATCTCTCTGAATGTTTACTCTTTTATCTGTGGGTACAGGTTATATTGCTTACTAATTTTGTTAATTTATGAACCTTAGGTTAAGAGCAGGTAAATTATCAATATGTTGTTTGTAACAATTGTGAGTAAGCATAAACCTACCACCATTGGTAAGAAATAATAACCTTTTTAAAAAAGTACAGCTCCAGCCTTGTCCTAGTGGCCCATGCTTATAAACCTATCTACTGAGGAGATTAAGATATCATGTAACTGTAACCCTCTGTATAGTATCTTTACAATAAAAAAATTAAAAAAATAAATAAATGAAAAAAAAATCATAGTTTGAAGCTAGCCAAGGCAGAAAAGTCCACAAGACTCTATCTATCTTAAACATCAAAAAGCTAGGCTGGAGGCATACATCAAGAAGTAGAGCACTGGATATGAGTAAAGCAAGCACAATGAATGTGAAATCCTAAACATCAAACCCTGGTACATAAAATAAATAAATAAATAAATAAATAAATAAATAAATAAATAAATAAATAAATAAAAGCATAGGTAGGAACAGCTCCAATCTCCTTACCTAACAGAGCTTATAGTCTAAAAAGGAAATTTGGAGTGAAGGGTTTTTAAAGTAATTTATTTTGTTTTATTGTAAAGATGATGTTCAGAGGGATTACAGTTACATAAGTAAGGGAATGGGTACATTTCTTGTCAAACAGTGTTACTTTTTCCTTTGTTTTCTCCCACTATCCCTACTCCCCAGGCTCTCTTCTCCCCAAAGTTGTAAAGTTCATTTCCAGCATAGTATCACTTTTGCATTGGTTCACCCTCTGTCCTACTATTTCTGTGATTCCCCTTCCCTTCCCCAAATCAGATATAGTTATATACAAGACAAATGATTTTGACAAACCTTTGAGGGGAAGATCTTGTAGAAGGTTAGAGCTAAGTATATTCAAGGATCAGTTAAGGGGGCTGGGAATTGTAGCTCAATGGTAGAATGCTTGCCTTGCATGCATGAGGCCCTGGGTTCGATTCCTCAGCACCACATAAAGAAAAAAGAAAAAAAGCCGGAAGTGGTGCTGTGGCTCAAGTGGTAGAGTGCTAGCCTTGAGCTGAAGAGCTGAGGCCCAGAACCCAGGCCCAGAGTTCAGCCCCCACAACAAGACCCCCCCCAAAAAAAGGATCAGTCAATGAAGCTATTAACTTTTTTTTAGCAGTTTTGCCAGACTATGACTTTTTTTAAAAAAGATTTTTTATTGTAAAGATACTGTACAGAGGGATTATGTTACATGAGCAAGGTAATAAGTATATTTCTGATCCAGCATTATTACCCCCTCCTTGGTTTTGCCCCTACTATAACTTCCTTCCCCACCTCCCCAACATAGTGTCTTGTATGTCCCATTGTTACAATGGGCCAGCCTGTATCCTTGTTTCAGCATTTTGTTATTTCCCTTCCCCTCCCTAAATTAGAAAAATGTTTATCCAAGATGCAGGGAACCAGAATAAAATACAGTGAAAACAGAGATTGTACCATGGGGGAAGAACAAATGAACCAAAAAAAAAATCACATAGTACATTAAAAACAACAGTGACAAATTAAAAAACCTCATGTCCTTATCTTGGGGTTCATTTTGCTTAGCATCATCTTATATGCTCATATGTACATAGCTTTTGACCTGTTCTGCTTGTCTGGTAAGATTATCCTAGACAAATACTAGTTATTGCAAATAAGGGAAATCATGGGACCTATGTTTCTTTGGGTCTGGCTTACTTAACTATGTAATTTTTTCCAAGTCTTTCCATTACCTAACAAATGGGGTGGTATCATTCTTTCTGATGGAGGCATAGAATTTCATATATATATATATATGTATATGTATATGTATATATATATACATATATATATATACACACACACACACACACACACACACACACACACACACTTTTGATCCATTCATCTACTGGATTGGTTCCATATCTTAGCTATGGTGAATAATGCTGCAATTAACATAGTTGAGCTGGTAGCTTTAGTATAGCCTTGTTTGTGATTGTTTGGATAAATAAATGACCAGAAGTGAGATTGCTAGGTCATAAGGGGGCTCTATGTGTAGTCTTTTGAGGAACCTCCATACTGCTTTCCAAAGTATTTGAACAAGTTTATACTCCCACCAACATGTAGTAGGGTTCCTCTTTGGCCAAGTCCCTTGCAGCAGGTGTTGTTTTTAGATTTCTTGATTATAGCCATTCTAACTGGGGTGAGGTAGAATCTCAGTTGTTTTGATTTGAATTTATTTAATGACCAGAGAAGTTGAGCATTTCTTCATGTGTCCATTGGCCATTCTTATTTCCTTTTCAGAGAAGTCTCTCTTTAAGCCTTTAGCCCACTTATTAATGGGGCAGTTGTTTCTTTGAGGATTTTTTTTGGAGGATTTAATTTTTTGTGTTCTAAGTATATTTTAGATATGAGGCCTTTGTCTGTTGTATGGCTAGTGAAGCTCTTTTCCCAATCCGTGGTCTTTTTGTTGATCTTGCTAGCTATGTCCTTTGCCATTCAGAAGCTCTGCAGTTTCATGCAATCCCATTTGCAGACTATGACTCTTGAGGATCATCATGAGAAGCATCAGTCCTTCACTCAAATAATCTTAAATGTCACTGGTGAACACATTCTCTTCTTGGAGATTTACAATGCTGATTTATATTATATAAGAAGATGTGGAAAAAAGAGTGTTTCAATTTCATTTCATCTTCTTTTTCTCAAACTTATTCACTTGACAATGAAATCTTTTTTTAAAAAAGTATGTCTCCTCTAAATAGTATGCATAATTAGCCTTCCATGTACTAATGGAAGATCGAAAGAAAAACTCAAAGTCAGCTTTTTTCCCCTTATTCATTTAATTTTTATATTCAGACATTTAAAACAAACTTTACTAATGTAAGGCCTCCCAAATGACCTTTCCATAGAGCTGCCTAAGTGTAACAGAAGCTTATCCACTGTGTGGAAAGCAGTGAATGGGTAAAAGTTGAACAAAGAGATCAGAAACCCTACCCAGGCTTGATATATTTCAATTTATGTGTGGAAACGTTTTAAGGCTTTCATTGTCTTAAAATATTCTTGTGCATAATCTTATGAATTCCTAAGACCACTAAGATGACTACAGAGGAAATTCTCATGGGGAAAAAAGTCATATCAGGATGAATTTATAGCCCATAATCTAGGCTTTGGTGTTCCCAAGCCTTGTTACATGTTCTTTGTTGCTTTGCGTTCACAGTACTGAATCTGTTCTAAAACCAGTTACCTCCATGGCCTCCTATCTGGCCGGCGGCTCAGGCTTCCGCTTCCGCTTCCGGCGGCCATTACAAGGCCTGCCGCAGGCTTCCTCTACAGGTGCTGGGTCCCACCGCGCTGCCTCCGCCATGCGCCTGCAGACCCCGGGCTGTTATGCCGCGGAGAGTCCTATTCTCGGTGGCTGGAAGTCATCACCGCTGCGATTGGATTGGCAGGAAAGGCGGCTGTGATTCAAAGACATGCCCTCTGGGTTTACAGCCTAAAGCTGGCTGTGGCTGACTTTCTCTTCCTCTGGTTTTGACTTGATTGCAGTCTTGCAATTACTCCTTTCTGTCTTCAGCTCTGTGTGTCTCTGTTTTGACACAGTTGATTAGCCTGGAGGGCTGCCTGTCTGTCCTGTGTCCCATCTGATACCAGTGCTGCGGCCCAAGGCGTTTTTCATCCTTCATGCGTGTGCTAGTCTAGGTACTATCACTGCTGCTTCCCTGTTTGCTAACTTACTACCGCTCACCTTTGTATGAGCCTTATGATCAGAAATGGTGTCTGTTATGTAGACTTTCGAACTCTGGATACTTTTCTATTTTTATATGTGACTTTCTCAGGGTCCAGACTGGCTCTGACTGTAAGAATGTTCTGTGACTCTCCACCAGGTTGTGTGTGATTGTTCTGCTCACAGTGCTGGTCTTCATCTTCTGTGGCCTGCCCAAGGCAACAATTTCTTCCTAATAGGCGGGATTCTTAGTAGTGCCTATGACTTCCCCTGTTATCTTTTAAGGCTTTGAATTTTGCTAACCTCTGTGCCAACACCATTATTTACTTTGTTGTTGGCTCTTCTCCGCAGAGACAGAGGCAGACCCTTAAGCAGGTTCTGCAGGGGGCTCTGCAGGACACTCCTGAAGACAATGAATGTGGAGGTAGCCTTTGTCAGGGGACCCTGGACATGTCTGGAAGCAGAGTGGAGCAATGATAAACAACTTCTGCCTTCCTCTTTACATGTGGCTTTGTGAGTAAATCTGGCCATAACACAATTGAGAGTTGGCTGTTCTTGGCTCAGTCCATGTTTCTGAAATATTTCAGTAATTCCTTAGTACATTTAAATGAATGTACTTATCTCAAATTTTCCAGCTTTTCTCAGACATGGCATTACTATGAAAGTGGAATATTTATATCATTCTATATGAAAAGAAGTTCTGTGACATTTCCTAATTTTTTTTTTTTTTGTGGGTCATGGGGCTTGAAGTCTGGGCTGGGGCGCTGTCCCTGTGCTCTTCAGCTCAAGGCGAGTGCTCTACCGCTTAAGCTACAGCACCACTTCCGGTTTTCTAAGAGTCTTACAGACTTTCTTGCCCGAGCTGGCTTTGAGCCACGATCCTCAGATCTCAGCCTCCTGAGTAGCTAGGATTATAGGTGTGAGCCATCAGCGCCTGGCTCCTAATATTTTTTTACTCAAAACTTCTTAGTTTTAGTTTCACATCAATAGAGAGTATTCAAAATCCTGCTTATAATTGTCTTATCCACATTAAATTTTAAGCTCTTTTAATTTTCTTTGTTCCTATGGGAATTATAATCTTTATTGTGTTCAAAGCATTCCTGCATGCAGATAAGTTATTTGTGAGTTATTTCATTAGATCATCAGGCTTTTTAAAATATGATGTCTGAAAATAAAAGATGCTACTGATTTATATGAAGATTGCTAGGGTTATTTGTCACTGACATGTTGACAATTTGGTCTTTGATTCAGGTAATAAGCTGCATGTCCTTGAAAAAATATATATAGTCATTTACCTGTCACAGGATAATTTTTTCCACCTTCTTAATGTATCCATTGATGCATAAAGCAACAAGCTATTGTTTATTGTTATATTATTATTATGCCCCCCAACAACCATCATTTATTACACTTTTGTGGAGATCTGGGACTGGCTATGCCTTAGCTAAGCCCTCTGGCTCAGGGTCTGTTCAGATTGCTGCTGGGATGCTGATGGGATCTGTCTGTCAGCCCAAGGCTTAACAGGAGAGGATCCTTTTCCAAGGTCACTCAAGTGGTTGTTAGTAAGACTTAGTTCCTTGTGACCATTGGAATGAGGCCTTCAGTTGCTTACCAGTGAGAGGTCTCACTCAGTTCCTTGGGTCATTTTTCTAAGACAGTTCAGACATGGTAGCTGGTTTTCACCAGCCTGAGGAAGTGGGGGGTGGGAGGGCAAGATGAAACAAGTGTCTACTGTAATCTCTTCACAAAATGACATCCTGTCACCATTCCATTTGCTAGAATCAGGTGAGTAAGCCCAACCCCATATTCCAGGGGAGTGGTTTAATCAAATATATAAATAGCAGGAAGTAGGGATGATTGGCAGCCATCTTAGAGCTTTTTCTATCACACCCATTAACAATCAGTGCCTGTAGGGTGGAATGTTCCATCAAATGTCTGGTACTTTGGGAGATTTGACAGTTGTCTGATTCTGAGGTTGTAAGTTGTGCATTGATACGCAATTACAGTATTGAGCAAGGAGATGATGACAGTTGTACTAACTTAAATCCTACACAAGAGAACACTATTCATTTGGAAAGAATGCTTGGATAAGAACTGGAAGCATGGCTCAAGTAAATGCCTGTCTGGCAAGCACAAGGCCCTGAGTTCAAATCCCTGGACTGAAAAAAACAGCTTCATTCATCTTGGATAGGTAGGAACAGAAGTCTGAGTAAGGGTGAGTACAGGGTAAACACCAGAATGGAGTTCACAGTTTATAGCTGTGGAACTGGTAGGGTCCTGTGTGGAGTCTATTGTATGGTGATGTGCTAAGGACAGGAACCATATATCTCAGTTGCACTCAGTGCAATACTAAAAGTTAAAATACAGTACATAGTCAGCCATTTTGGGGTACAGATGTGAGCTATACACTTAAGTGGACAGGGAGCTAGAGGACAAAGGGAGAGGTAGACATACCTATTAAATTGTAGGGAGCCGGGGCGAACGCCATTAGATTGCGCCCACTCCCTTGCAGCTTTGAGGTAACCACTCCATTTCAGGCGGTGCTTGGCGGGACGGTGGGTCCTGGGCTTTGCGCATGCGCAAGCCACGTAGAGTCCCCAGCCAATCCCATGGCACCTGGTGACGGTGAAAGGCAGACGACCAATGATAGAAAGACCCGTGTTCCTATTCCCTATATAAGCGGCCATGTTTTGGGTGCACGCGCTCGCGCTCAAGCTCTCCCATCAACTAAAAGGCTCTCCAATAAAGCGTGATCTGAGAAGACTCCTGGTGTGGTGGTCGTTCTTCCTCGCTGGTCGAGAAGACGTTCGCCGCATTAAATAGTCTTAGTCAAGGATAGCCTGGTTGATCATTATTTCAGTCCTCATTTGGGGAAGGATTCTGGGGAGATAGTTATTGCTGCCATCATTGGTCAGGATAAGCAAGCCTGGTGGGTGCTCTGCCCTGAGGAAGCTCTATTCTTCATTAGAGGTACCTACAAAGTTGTTATCCATCCATTCTGCCCTTCTTGGAGTCTCAGTGATTTCAAAGTGACTGCAAAAATCTGACTGGCAGCAGAGACACATACCAAATTCAGGGAGATGCCAAGCTTTTCTCCTGCTTTAATTTATGAGCCCAAGTAAGCTGCAAAAAAAGCAGCTTTTAAGCATCTCTTATCTTTATTTCACCACTGTAAGAACCATGCTCTTCAAATCAACAATTAGAACAGGTAAGTTAGAAATTCTCAGCCAGGCTTAGATTTAGGCCTGAAATCTAAGCACTTAGGAGCTTGAAGAATGCTGATATGAAACTCAGGCCAACTTGGGTTCCATAGTAAGACCCTTCAAAACAAATAAAAAATCTACAAAATGGAATAATCAGTCCTTAGGAAACATGTTGCATGTGAGAACAAGGCATTGAGCACATGCTTGCTATCTACTGATAGCCATTCTTGGTATGAAAAACCAAGACTGTTTAGCTGAAAATCTAGAAGCAGTTTCGGTGGTCTTTGTTTTATTTTTTGGCATCTGAGTTCATGGGATTATAGGTGAAACCAAGTCCTTGAATAAATGCTTTGTAACCGGAAGCCAGGGGATGTGGTGCACACCAGAAATCCCAAAGGAGGCTGAGGCAGGAAGGCAGAAAGTGCAAGGCCATTCTAACTTACATGGTATCCATTCCTGGGACACACAGTGACACTTTCTTTCAAAGAAAAATTAAACAAAAGTAAACCAGGATCCTGACTAGGAAGTAAGCCTGCGTCCAGACGTGGGAAATGAGTAAGGACTAAAGAGCATTTAGAGTGAAAAGAATTTGGAGAGGGCCTCCTTTGAACTCTCTTTGCTTGCTATCCCAGTATGGAAGAATAAAAAGTGACAACAAATGACTGTTTGTATTTCCTTTTTAGGAACAAGAGCTGATCCTGATAGGGCAAAGGGTGCTATATAGTGGCGTGTGGACCCAGGACCCTTTCCTCCAGGGTGGGATTTCTGCTGCCCCAGCTCTGTTTACAGGGAGTGATCTCAAAGGACAGGACAATAGAGAACTAGTATCAACAAAGCCAATGGGAGATGACTGTCGTTCAGGTCTTTGCCCTGCCTCATGCACACTGATTTTTTTTTTCCAGCATTGAAGGTTTATTTTAGAATCTGAGGCATATTGTTATAATCCTCCAGGACTGGTCATAGGCTAGACAAATAAACTTTGCTAACTATATATCTGTAATTTTAAGTTGACACTAAGAATTACACATACTTAAGTGGTACAATGTGTAATATCTCAATACATGTATTCAATGTGTAACAACTAGGTCTGGTTCATGGACACATTCATCACCTTAACCACTTAGCATATTCTTTGTTGTTAGGACCATTCAAAATATTCTGCACACTGATTTTTAAATACATATTGGAGCATTTTACTTTTGGGTTACCTTAGTCATGTGTAACTAAACCGTAGGCACTTTCCCTAGGATACAGTCAGGAAAAACTGGGCTTCAAAAATGAACTCAACCCATGGTTTCCCTTATTTGCAATATCTAGTATAGGTATGAGTCAAGCGGAAAAGGTCAGATAATGTGATGTTAGGAAAATGAACCCTTAAATATGTATTTTAATGTTTTCGTTTCTTTCATGCATGTGTTTCTAACGCATTTATAAGATTATTTCTTTGTTGCTTTGTATGTCCCTCCCCCCGCTTTCACTATATTTGATGTCAGTATAACATATGGAGGAGATGGGGACAAACAAGTCGTTTAAGGATTCAGGTGGACCTGTTGCAACAATGAGAAGTACAAAATGTCATGTCAAAACCAGCTTTACAATGTCGGTGTGGGGGGGGAGGGGGGTATAATTGGGTGGGGGGAGGGGGGTAAAATTGGGTGGGGGGAGGGGGGAGGCGGGGAAGGGAAGTTAAGGGTAAACAAAGGAGGAGGCTGCAATGCTTGGTAAGAAATGTATGCATTATCCTGCCCATGTAATTGTAGCCCCTCTGTACAGTATGTTCTCAAATAAAATAAAATACAATTAAAAAAAAATGAACTCAAGAATGTCATCCTTGGGGATAGAGGATGCAGTCAAGAATCTAATGTATAGCCTAAAAAATTAAGAAGAGTGAGGGAAGGGGTGAGTAGGGGAGGGATGGGTGCAAATATTGAAAGGAGTGACACTGATCAACATAAATTGTATTCATAAACTGCTTTGTACAACTACTAAAAGATACAGAAATGTACTCATTACCTTACTTATGTAATTGTAACCCTTCTGTACATCACCACCCTTATAATAAAAGAAAAAATAAGAGAAAAAACACTTTGTTTCACTTTTAACAAAAATCTGTAGTATATCTGGATCTATATGCATCTGATATTTTAATAAACCCTATATTGGATGAAATTAAACAAAATCAAAGAAGGTCATCTCTGGACCAGAAATGGAAACACATAGCAATTTTGTTTGGAGCCACAGAATTGGAAATTCTCACAAAGGAGTCTTAGAGGCAAGCAGAGGTTACCTCAAAACCCAGCTGAGCCTGTGACGAGTCCATCCCACCACAGGGCTTGGAGTAACACCAAAGAGGAGGAACAAGAAGCATATTTCCCTCTGGCTATGCTATGGCTCAGCCCAACTGTGGGAACAGTTGGTCCGGTAAAACACATTCCTTATTTGCATTCATTTAAGGAATGAAAATTGAGTAACTAGCAAGAGTACCTGGAAGAGACCAAAAGTCAGGCAGAGATAGAGGACACAGAAGATATGTAAACCAAGTTCAGGCCAAGCAATCTTAGTAATACCAGGGCTTGCACATGCTAGAGACTGGCTCCTGAACAAAGTGAAGTGGGCAGAAACAGGCCTCCCCTACCTTTAAGAGTGGGAGGGATGATGAAATCTCCATTTCTCAACTGAGGGCAGGAATAGGTCCCACAACCTGATGTCTCAAGATGTGTCTGTCAGCAGACAGGGACATCTTCATTCCCTGTGAGAAAGGGGAGGGCCTGGGGCCATGCTATCTGTCTGCTTCTTCACTTCACCAGGGTTCCCCCACTTCCTGATGGCTACCCTGTGGCATCACATGACACTCCAAGGGGTCACATGACATTCAGAGGGTGATGAGGTCAGCAGGCAGTTGCCCCATGACCAAGATTCTAGAACTACTTGGCTAGTATTTACTGGGCATCCACACAGACACTACAACAGTGATTGCTACAACAGTGATTAACAGCCTGTATACACAAGATTGGTGCTCCTGCTTACCATGGCTTGTCAGGGCACCACAGAGGACTGTGAAGCCAAGCTGGCCTCAACTGTTGATAAAGAGCCAGCAGATGAGATCTCATTGAATTTTTCACCTGATCTAAATGTGGATTCAGGGGAAATTATGGATCAACAGGAAGACCAAATGATGATCAACTATCCGGCCTTCCAAGAGAACCAAAAACCCAAAGACCAATACCAAGGTACAGCCAGGAAGGCTGGTCACAGTCACTCCAGAGTTGTCATACTCAGAAATCTCAAGGTGACAGCAGAGAACGATGTACAGAAATCTGTTAGCTGGAACGACGAAGACGACATTGGGACCATCAAGGAAAAACTTTACAAGAAGGCGATTCTCCGGAAAGGCACAGAGAAGATTTCATTCCCTCATGTTGAAGGATATCCTTTTGGTAATATCGGCAAATGAGTCCTCTAGTGTGTAGATGAGGAAAACTTGTAAGAATCAACATTTTTCTGAAAAAATTGAACCCATTTTTGATCTTAGCAAAAGAAAATGAAGAGCTCCTATTGGTAAATAAACTGAGATTTTCCAGGCTGTATTGTAAAGAAGCTTCTATACTGTTCACATGTCTTTGGCTTTCACACGGTTTGGTAGTCTTTTTAAAAAGTTGCTAATTCTTTTCATTTTCAGATTTATCTCATAAAATAAGAGATCATGTCAATGCACGATGGAGTCAATGTAGAAGAATAAACAAAGTAGATCCGTGTGTAAAGAAAGTATATGGATCGTTCTGGTGTGTGTGTGTATGTGTGTGTGTGTGTGTGTACTGGGATTTGAATTCAAGACATTGTGCTGTCCCTTGGCTTTCTTGTTCATGGCTGGTACTGCACCCTTTGAGCCATACTTCAAGCCACTAGTCTTTTCATTTTATAGAGTAGCATCTTCACACACTCGGCAAAGATTTATTTTTATAACTAGGCGCTGTTGAGGGCAACCCCATGAAGCCTGGTCCAGAGGGAGATTTAGAAGTGCACAGGCAGTTTAGGGAAAGATGGTGGCTGGGGCTCCATCCACCAACTGTCACTGTAAGGCAGGGATAGGGGTGGGGCAAAGAAGGGTTCTGCATAAGGAATGAGTGGAGGAGGGGACAAAGGCCTTATAAGGGAGACCAGTGAAGCCATCAACAGTCACCTGGCTCCAGAATGCCTTTCTTCAGAGAAGTGAGAAGCTTTGTCCTTTTCATTTCTATAGACATCTCGTTGGTTTGTATCCTTGTCCTTTGGACTCTTAAGTCTTGACTTTTCATCTGATCAAAACTTATCTGGGATAAGGTAGTTCAGGGAAACTCTAGACACGGGATTATATTGACCTGCCAGTTGCCAAGAGGTGAATAAATCTATTTCTGTCTCTCTCTCCTCCCTCCCTCCCTCTTTCCCTTCCTCTTTTCTCTCTCCTCTCTCTCCATCCTACTCAACCTACCAGTTTCTCCATTCTTTGAGACTGGTGGAGGAGAAAGATCTAAATCCTAGAAATAACAGTCGGCTGGCCCTCACCAGCTGGCCAGGAAACAGAAGAGCTGGCTGCTGAGCAGGGAGTGTCACATTAATCAGGTGTCTTGAGACAAGATATTGCTATTGTTAGGAAGCTTCTGAGGGTCTCTACCCCAAAATACAGCAGTATTTCTAGGAAGTCCATCTGAAAGTCAACCTTCCCACCTTGCATGGGATATGACCATTATCTCCTAGCTCACATGGGACAGACCATTCCAGCCACTGGGCAGGGGAAGGAAGGGGCTGTGATTCTTACAGGTAACAATCACTAGAAAATTTGCTACAAAATAAACACTCCCCCACCCCTTCTAAAACAAAAACCTTTTTTAATCAGAGCAGTAATCAAATCCCTGGGTTTGGATACAAAGTAGTTGCATACATACCAGCTTCA
Source organism: Dipodomys merriami (assembly GCF_024711535.1). Taxonomy (NCBI): domain Eukaryota; kingdom Metazoa; phylum Chordata; class Mammalia; order Rodentia; family Heteromyidae; genus Dipodomys; species Dipodomys merriami. The sequence goes on from NW_027203826.1 coordinate 6,912,815, forward strand.
TGAACTGAGCAGCACTTTTCCCACAGGATGAGAGCAATGAGAAAGGACATATATATAGCTGCTTCCTGTGCACTGTCCCCCTCATCCTGGATGCATCAGGCCATTATTGACTGCTCAATCTCTGGTAACAACATTCAGTGCCTGTTACCATCCCTGTGATTTCAACTTTCTATGAGTTTGAATCTAGAGTGATTTGGCCAGGAGGTTATAGTTCAGGGTGAGTTATGAGGGTTGACTCAAGACATTAGCAAGGCCTGCAGTCATCTCAAAGGTTGAATTGGTTGAGTGGACCAGGCTCCAAAATGGAGCACACCCATGGCTCTTGCTGGCATGCCTGGGGTCCTTGCCATGTGGACAGCTTGAGTGTCCTTGTGCCTTGTCATCTGGCCTCCTCCAGAGTGAGTGATCCAAGACAAAGAACCAAGGAGGAAGCCACAAAATCTTCTATGACTTAATCTGGAAAAGATATATACTGCCACTTCTGCCATATGTTGCTCATTAAGTTTGAGTCATTAGGTCCAACCCACACATAAAGGGAACGGGGCTGGGGTGGGGGGGGGGGGCGGTGGTAAGCTTCATTTCTTAGAAGACAGAGTATAAAATAATTGTTGGATATAACTTAAAAACCATCTCAGCAGTTTGGGATGCAAATATTTCTTAGTAAAATGAGCCATCCAAAGTTCTTGTAGGCTATTAAAAAGTAAGATGACTACAGATAATGATAATGTTCTGTATATACATACATATATATTGTATATATATATGTCTCACACACATACATATATACATACATATATATGAAATAGAAAAAAGGATTTGGGATATTTTCACCACTGAGAAATGGTGTTGAAGAAGATAAATTAATAAAAACACAATTAAAACATCAACTTCAGTAGAAGCAGTCCTTGATTTTGTTTAAAAAAAAACTGATATAAGGAAAAAAATGTATATTTTTTCTTGCATTTACAAATTATTTACAAACATTAAAAATATTGACATGCCCAACAGTTTGGATATATGTGAATTGTACATATTTCCATCAAACAGCAAAATAACAAGTATTAGCTTAGTAACTCCACAGAAATATTGAAGAAAGAATACATGAAACCTAGGACTTCTAATTCAGTGTTAGAATGATTTGCTTTTAAGGGTGAAATGAATCAAAATGATTTCCAATATAATGTCTTCAAAGTATAGATTCTAAAACCTTTTCTTCATTTTCAACATCATTCCGTTACACTGATTTTTCAATAGCATGTAAGAATTACTACAGATGAACAGAGGTAGCATAAAAACAAATTCTAACAGTAAAGAGAGTTTATGTTAAACTGCAGCTCACTATTTTTCAGGAGTTCTTAGCAGGGATGCTGGTCTTTATACCCTTTATATTGACTTCTGAGATGGATCACAAAGTTCAAATGACTAAGCAATGGCTAGAAATGATACAGGTGGACCCATTGCAACAATGAGATGTACAAGTCATTATGTCGAAAACGAACTTTACAACTTTGGGGCGGGGAGGAGGGGAGGAGGATTGGGTGGGGGAGGGGGGGAGGAAGGGAAGGGATGGGAAGGGGAAACAAAGGAGGAGGCTACAATGCTTGGTAAGAAATGTACTCATTATCTTGCCCATGTAATTGTAATCCCTCTGTACAGTATTTTCAGAATAAAAAAATAAAAAAAAGAAATGTTGAAAGTCTTCGATATTCTTGCTTTGTCACTCTGTTAGGACAGTGATGTCTTAAAATGGCCTTGAATGTAGTAAGCCTTCCCAGATGCAAAGAAAGCTTCTTAATGCAAGTATTTTGAGGACATGTCTACATCTAAAAAGGGTTGGTAATGAGTAGGTATGGTTTTGTTTGCTATAGCTGCTTAAGAGTTGTTCTTGGCTTTTAGTGGTGCAGTAATGTGAAGGCTGGTCCTACTGCAGTGCCAACAGTAGTTCCAATCAGGAACTCGATGCCCTTCCTCTCCCTCCATTCCATCTCTGCTTCTACTTTAGATTACTAAGTCTATGAGAGAAGGGGCATGTAGACCCTACTCTCTGCTTTAAAGCTCTATGCCCAGATGAACCATTTACATGCAGTCCTTTGTCAATATTTGTTGAGTGAATCAAGTGCCATGTATAGACATGATTGATTGGCTAATGTGAAGGAAGACATAGTAAAAAGGCTACTGACCAAAGTTCAGTTTCTTTAGAGCTGCAATTGAATTACCTGTTATCAGGATCCTGAATAAACTTGCTCTTAAAACACAGAATCTGTTTGCAGTCTGTAAAGTATGATATCCAATGCCAAAATGTAAACAACCCCCTTTCCAGGGTAAGAAGAAAACAAAAAAGCAGATTATGAGACTTTGGGAAGATAAAATTCTTCCTTCTAGTCAAACTTTTCGAAACACAAATCTGCTATCAATATTGAGAGATAATATTGAAATACAATTTGCCTTTTTTTAAAAAAAACCTATATGAAAAAATGTTCTCACTGATATTACAGAGAAAACTTTTCATCTTTTTTTTCAATGTTATTTTCATATCACATGGAAACTGCTCTCGTCATTAACATTTAAAACTTCAGTTCTCTGGGAATGTCTTTATTTTACATTGTAATTATTTACACCACCAAGGAGGAACCTCTTTTTGAAGGTGCTAACCTTATCAGAGCACAAATATTTGCATATCATGTTTTCTGATGTTTTTCTGTTTTCTAGTATTCATTTCTCCTTTTTACCTCTTTCTGTATTTATAGGGCACTCATAAATTTAGAATTCCTTTATGAATCCGCAATGAGACATATTCCCCACATTTAATTAGCATTTCCTGTCACAACAGTATTTTTTTTCTCCTGTGGCATAAAACTTTTAAAACTTTTTATTTTTTTATACTGGATGTTGTGTTTCAACAAGAGAACTGATGAGTTCTGCAGATCTGCCTTCAAGGCCAGGCAGGGCCAGAGCAGCTGTTTCCATTATGGTACTTGATCAAATCTACCTTCCAATTTCTTTAAAAAAACTTAATACCAAATCTCTTGGAAAACTGTGGAAGCCAAATAAAGAAAACCACTTCTCTGACAGAAACAACCCTTTTCCTGGGGTGACTGCCATTATTCATAGGCTGGTGTGTTTTTTTTTGGTTAAGTTGAATTTGCCACTGCACACAGCAGAGAATCTCATCAAGATCCATTCTGGGCATTTCTTCTACCTCTTGATACACAGAAGCTTTTCCTTTTAGTAAATATTTGGATGTTCCCAAGTGAACTCATTCAACTGCGCTTTATTTTTGCATTGGGGATAGCCAAGGAGTGTTGTGTTGTTGTATGTATTACATTGTTTTGTTCCTTTTCCTCCTCTGAAACACCTTCCGGAAATAAACATTAAATAAAGATAGAATCTGGAGGAAGGGGATGTATTCAGAATGTCACTTTGGTTCTAGTAAAATTGATAAACAAGGCAGGATCTGTGGTGGGAAAACTTTGGATGATTCTTAAGAAAGGGAAACATTACGTTATGGGATTGTTTCATTGAGAAGACTATTGACAAATCTATGCATCTCCTTTTCTTTGTTGCCAGCTTTATTGAGGAACAATTACATGCAAAAAGCTAAATATGTTTACTGTAAATTTGTCTTAATAAATTACTTTCTGATACTTTATTTTTGTGCTTGAACTCAGGGCCTCACTTTTTCCTTAACTCTTTTGCTCAAGACTGACACTCTATCACTTGAAACACAGCAACACTTCCATCTTTTTGCTGATTACTTGTCTGGGAAGGTTGGCAGAATAAATAACAGTGGTCGGATGAAAGATGTTGACTGCTATCCTTGAGGTGACAGAGGCATGAGACACGAGAACGGTTTCAGTTGTTCTAGTTATTTTAGAACAAAGAAACAGAGCTTAGAATGCAGTCCTCTTTACCCTGCGCTAAGAGAGGAGCTGTGTGATCCTCTAGGGGCAGAATTCTGGCCTGCCCACTGCCTCCTGAATGGTCTCCGCCCTGCTCCTCATTGCTGCAGGACCAGAGCACACCTTAGGCAGGAGTGGGAGGCTTATGGCAAGAGGGCCCTTCCAGTCTCCAGTGTCTGGTAGAAGAAAACAAATCTTTATTAGAAAGAATGAAGTAAGTAATTCTTTGTTTAAATCTACTATCCTAATAGTAAAGGAACCAAGCAACAGGCTAGGAATAGATTGACAAAAGAGAAGAGAATTAAGGAGTGAAAGATCCTTTAATTTGTTCATCTGTTCAGTTGGTTTTTGGACAGTCCAATTATACTGCAGTGTGAAGCTCCTATAATTAACATGCTGGCCCCCTCGCTCCCCACTCTTTCTGTGTTCAAGGCCTTCCAGGGCAAGTATCTGTATATTCACAAATTTGCATGCTGAAATCCTAACTGCCAAGTGGTGGTATTGTAATGGGGCCTTCAGAAAGTGACGAGGTTATGGTTTAGTGCCCTTATAAAGAGAGGCTTGAAAAATACCTCTGCCTTTCCATCATATGAGAAGCTAGAAAGATGGCACTGACTATGAACCAAAAAGCCCCACATCTGTTGGGGTCTGAACTTGGATATTGCAGCCTCCAGAATTGTAAAAAAATAAATTTCTGGTGTTTATAAGTTACCCAGTTTATGGTATTTTCTTATAGTAACTCTAATGCACTAAGAAGGAGCCTTCCCTGAATCTCCATCAATGTGTCCACATTTCCTCCTCTCTGGTTCATATGCATAGCACATCGCTGTATGTGTGTGGTTACATTGTCTCATTACCATGTGTGTCCACTTTATACTCTTTCAGCTCCTTGATAAGAGAGGTTGTGTCTAATTCATTTATATGTTCATACATTCCCAAGGCTAGCCAGTACTTCACAGGCACCTAATATTTGTTGGATGAGTAAGACTCAGCAAGGATATATAAGTAGAAATGATTGAGGGATTCATTGCATCTTTTGACTTTAAAGTTTCCCTCTTGTCCAGGGCTGTCATCAAGAGCATTCTAATATAACCCACCCTAGGCCAATGAATTTAAGAGAAAAATGCCTCAGTCCATACCAGTGCCTGTATCCTGTGGTTGTCAAGTAAGATGGGAAATAATTCAACTATTCTAAGTTTCTACAAAGAGTCATAGTACCCAGGTAATTATTGTACCCCCCCAATCTCGTCAGCTTTGTAATACAATTATTTCATATTCAGTGTGTACAAGCTAAGAGTCTCCTTTTAGCAGAGAAGTTACTGTTCATAATTGTTTTCTTTCCATGTTGTTTGGTTTACTCCTGCTTGTTATTGCTTATGTGAAGGCTATTTTATTTATTTCCCTTCTATTCTTATAGGGTTATAATCTATTGTCTAAGTTTTCAAACTATATCCATGGATATTAGTGTTAATCTCTTAGGTTTTTTTAATCTGCTCTTATGATTTTAAGAGTGGGTCTTAATTTTCTTTCTCTCCCCTTCCATAAATCAAGTCTGCTTATCAGACCAGAACAATGCCACTTTTATGGTTTCAAATACAACATGCAATAATAATATTGATAATGAACACTTATTGAGCACTTCCTGATCACAATTCATTGTGCTAAATAATTTATAGATTTTTAGCTCATGAAAGCTTCCTTCTAAATATGGCACATATAGACCTGCCTGTTCTTTCAGCTGTCTGCTAATGCCTCTTTGAGGACCTCCCCCCTCCACTACCTGCCCTCATCTACCCCTGGGAGACATAGGCTCTGGGGCAAGAAGAGTGTCAACACATGCTGTGTGATCTCAGGGGAAGTTTCAGAGGCTCTAGATACCCTTTCCTCTTCTATAGAATTGAGATAGAAACAGGCCCTTGTCTGCATGATATGTGAAGGGGCTAATGCTTTCAAGTTAGTGCATCTGTTTCCTGTAGCAAGTTACCACTGATTATGTTAAAGTATCAGACATGTATTTTATCACAGTTCTAGTTGTCAGAAGCTCAAAATCAAGGCATGAAGCACAGTCGTAGTCTCTTTAAAGGCTCTAGGGAAGAACTTCCTCTGACTCACCCAGCTGCTAGTGACACCAGTTTCCCTGAGTCTGTGGTAGCATTAAGTTGAATGTCTTTCTCAGTCCTTCTCGGGCCTTCCTTTTGCTCCTCTCCCTTCTTCTGTGCCAAATCTTTCTGCCTTTGTCTCATAAGGACACTTGCCATGGGATTTAGGATTTAGTTAAAATCTCCCAAGATGATCCTGAAATCATGTCTAGTCTGGAACTATTGGGAGTTAGAAACTTTTTTTTTTTAAATCTTTCTTGCTGTTCTTTATTTTTTTGTCAGTCATGGGGCTTGAACTCAGGGCCTAAGCTCTGTCCCTCAGTTCTTCAGCTCAAGGCTAGGGCTCTACTACTTGAGCCACAGTATCACTTCTGGTTTTCTGGTGGTTTATTGGAGATAAGAGTTTCATGGCTTTTCCTGCCTGGGCTGGCTTTGAACCATGATCCTCAGATCTCAGCCTATTAGGATTACAGGCGTGAGCCACCAGTGCCCAGCTCCAGAATAATTTTATACACTTAAGTCACAATAAAAACTAAACCATAAGCATCATTATTAAAAACTCCATGAGAAATGATACAGTAGTGTGATTTTGGCCAAGGAAAATTCCATTTCTAAGCATTAGCTACTACTATCACAATGCATAGAGAGTAATGGAAGTGAACATGTGACTGTAATTCCTTTTGAACGGTAATTTTCTGAAACAATTGTAAAGAGGCTTAATTGCTTAGACCTGATACTCAATTTATCATTTAGGGATGGGCAAACCTTACAATCTTAATGACTTTCAAATGCTTTCCAGCCTGGGAGTTGGAAACTTTTAAGAGTGGGGCCTAAAATAGGAGTCTTTAGGTCACTGAAGATGTGCCCTTGGATGACACTACTCCTTCTCTTTTACTTCCTGGCATGTTGTAAGAGGTTTAATTATGCTATTTGCTCCCCAAATTATGCATGTTGTGCTGCTGAACCCAGAGCAATGGTACCAGCCAATCATGGACTGAAACTTCTAAAATTGTGACCAGAATATTTTCTCAAGTATTATAGTGATGGAAAGCTAATGAACAGTTTTTCTTTTCGTGTTTTTCAGTCTTTTGCTCTTCTACTCTTCTACCATGTAAGGCCATAGAATTTGTTCCCTCCAGGAGACTCAGTAAAAAAAGTGCCATCTTAGAAGCATAGAGTAAACTCTCAGCAGACAATGCAACCACTGGTGCTATGATCTTGGGTTTCTCAGCTTCCTGAACTGTAAAACATAAATTCTATTATTCACAAATTAGTCAGTTTCTGGCATTTTGTTACTCATGCCACCTATTTATCTCTGGTTATTGTTTTACAGTACAAAATCCTTTCCACTTTCACAGAAATAGAACTTTGGAGTTAGCATACCATCTCTCAGAATATAGATTCTCCTTCTGATGTTTTCTTGTACATAAGCATGACCATGTTATCAAGTCTGGACCACCAGAAACATGTACAGTGGAAATGTGACAGCTTTGGGGAGTCTGTATTAAGACTCTGTTGTGACTTTCATATATAAGGAAACTAAGCCACAATTGTGTATTTCTGTTATTTGTACCCAAATCTAATTAGGCTCAAAGCAGAGTTTAAGCCTATGACTTCTTTCATGCTTTTAATTTTACAATATTTTATTATTTTATTACTACATTTTACTACAACATCTCTTTGGTAAAATGATTTAAAATGTGAAAAGTTCTTCACAGTCATCAGTAATGACAGTATTTACACTTTGCACAATTCTTCACACCTTCTAAAGAAATGTATGTGGAGTTGTGTTATTATTCAGAGTAATGTCACATCTTCATCTTGTAGACAAGGCTTAGGGAATTGCACAGGTTCATATAGCTGGTAAAACAATGTGAGACTTGAGTTTGGATCTTTAGCTTCTCAGTGTGCTGGTTCTTCTGCTAAGTCACAGCTTCTCCTCTTACTTTGGCTAATTTACTTGGAATAAAATGACAGGAAAAACTAACCCTGTTAAAAGGTCTTATTAGAAAGAAGGCAGGGTGTCCATTGCTCTACCGTAGACATCCTCTCCCCAGAGTTGTGGGTAGAGCATCTGAGTTCCTTGAGGCTGTAGAGAATGAACTGTCAAGGTGATCACAGTGTCTCAGACTACTGTGTAGAAATGAAAGCTATGATTATTATATTGGAGTTCTCTTCAGTGGCTTGGAGTCCTGCTAACTTTTGGTGGTGGAGTGAGATTTCTTTCTCCTGCAGCAAGAAAATCATAACTTTTCAACGAAGGCTGGACCACAATTCTAATGTTTGAACTAAGATAGGTTCTTTGGATGTTTGGTAAATATTTGATTCAAGTAGTAGTTTCATATTTACTGCAAGCATTGTATTAATCAGTAAAAGTAAATAATATTTGCTGTCACAACAAAGACCCAAACTTTAGTTGCTGAACATAGGCAAAGTTTATTTCTTTTTCTTCCAAATCTACTAAAGAGGCTCAGGTCTGTAGGTAGCCACCTGAAGGAACCCAACCAAGATCCTTCTGTCTTATGACCTTGTCCTCCAGGAGACTCTGAGATCTTTCCACACAGACCACTGTTAATGAAAGACTAGGGTTCTTGTAGAAGGTTGGTTGGCACCAGTTTGGAGGTGGCAATTGTTGGGTCTACTGATACAGTAGGTCATGGGGCTTGAACTGTGGGTCTGGGCACTGTCCCTGAACTCTTCAGTTCAAGGCTAGCACTTTACCACTTGAGCCACAGCACCACTTCCAGTTTTCTGGTGATTTATTGGAGATAAGAGTTTCATGAAATTTCCTGCCCTGACTGGCTTTGAACCATGATCCTCAGATCTCAGCCTCCTCAGTAGCTAGGATTACAGGCACCTGGCTTCTATTGATACTTTCTTGAGTCAAGCTCAGACAGGAGGCTACAAAGAAAACTGGGTCAGTGTGGTTGACCTGGGAATAAGGGAAGAAATTTTGTTAAGAACACAGCTGCTTGTCTCTACCACCATCATCTCACTTTTTGGAGAGAACAACTTATTAACATTTTTCCAATGTTAGTAACATGTTTTAGTGCAGCCTTTGGAATCCAACTTCTTTGGGTCTTAATTAAATTTAAAGACTTTCTGAGATTTTAATATGCTGTTACAAATGCAGCCAGATTTATTTATGTGTATTCTAAATTCATTATGATCAACATCCACAATGGAGTTGTAAAGAAAATATGAAAAGAAATTGCCTACTGATGGATCTAATAATCTGCAGATAATCTATAAGCCCTGATCATATTCACCCAAAAAAGTTTCTTGCTCTCAATGACTTTATACCATTCAATAAAAACACAAATTTATTAAATAAATTTATACAAATAAGATATTCTTCAGCTAGTTTTTAACATACTCATTTACTTATTTACTATGGTTTGAACTTACGGTCTTGGGCTTGAGAGGGAAACGATCTATTGCTTGAGAAGCTCTTCTCACTCATTAGTTTTAGATAGGTTGAGGTTACATATACGACATTATTATTATTATTATTATTACTATTTTGGCAGTCCCGGGGCTTAAACTCACACCTGGGCACTGTCCTTGAGCTTCTTTTGCTTAAGTTAGCATTCTACCACTTAAACCATAGTGCCACTTCTGGCTTTTTCTGTTTATGTGGTGGTACTGAAGAAACAAACCTTGGGCTTCAAGCACTCTACCCCTAAGCCACATTCCCAGCCCAAGAGTTATCTTAAATGAGTTCCATGGCCTAACAAATAAAGAACAGTATACAAAGTGTCTTTCAGCTCTAACATTTATAATGTTTTCTATTTTTATACACCATGGAGAGCAAGACTAACTCCTGCTTGCATATAAACTATGCCATGCAAATTATTTAAGTTGTTTCTTTAGTGTACCAGGAAAACTGTTGCGCAATGTGTTTAAACAACTTGTTTTAAATCAATTAGTTTTAGAAATTCCTAGAGCTTGAAATCTCCAGAGGGGTCTACCAACTGACAAACTATGCTAATAATTCCCACAGCTTATTTGATGTTTGCAAAGTGAAACATGCTTTTGCCTGTTCATAATTAAGCTCATTTCTCTTGTATTAACTATAATGTCAAGTCAGGGATCTGCTTAAGTAAAGAGACACAGGCCTGCCAAAGACCAGCACTGATCATCTGCTTCAGATTCCTTCTCAATTAAGATTGGACACCTGCTTTGAAACAGCGGGACTCCCTTTCTGCCCCTTAAATGGCATCGCTCCCTGCCTTACCAAGAGGATACTTTGGGACTGAAATCTGTAGTTCAACCATCTATCTGGTTTGAGTGCTGGCTTGTGAAGATCACAATTCTTGTTCCCACAATTGCTGGCTGGCCAAAGGGCTCTAATGGGAACATGTTTGGGGACAAATCAACACAGCTGACCTTGGCTTGCTTGGATAAAGGCTTTATGAGCTGTAACATCCCTGGCCAGTCCTTGCCTACTGGGGCCAGGCTCCTGGATCTGTCACTGCCCTCTACTGGATCAATGTAGGCCTCAGGTAACACAGTGGGGCTTTTGACGAACTGTTAGCCCTGCAGAACCAGCTCTGAAGAAGTGGAGACCAGGAAGACTTATTCCTCACTTCACCTGCATGCAATTAGCCAGTAACAATGGTTTGCTTGGACCCACATTTGCTTGAAGGAAAACTAATCACATCTTTAACATCAGCCAGATGTGGGTTCTGTCTGATTTTTTGCACACTTGCAAAAAAAATTGCATCTGGGGTTTGAAAGCAGATATATTTAGATCAGAAACATGAGAAAACCAAATGGTTTCATAATGCTGAAAAAGACAAAGCAGATCCAGGGGAGTCTGTTAAAAGTCATTCACAGATTTTCATTCTTACTTTACTATTAGCCTTTGAGGTACAGAACAGGTTGGACTAAGAAAGTAAGTATCAGAGACATTTCTTTAGTCACCAAGAATGACTTTTTACATCCTAGAATTACTTCTCATGTTATTTTTTCTATCTTCTTATTGCTCCTTCTGCTTATTTTTAGACCAAAAAAACCCTCTGTATATTTATTTATAGAGGAGATTTTTAGGGCAATAAAATGACCATGTGAGTGTTACAGTAATCCATATTAGCACTCATTAGCAAAACCTCATGAAATTGACACTAAGCATGAAGACTAAATTTTAGTAAACTCTAGACTTTGGCTAGCAATGATGTGTTGGTGTAGGCTTATAATTTATAGTAAGCATCTGGCTCTAGTGGGGGGTTGCTAATGGGAAGTTGTGGCTGGGGGGGAGGCTGGAAATGCACAGAAATCTCTACTACCTACTTAGTTTTGCTAAGAATCCAAAAACTGCTATAAAAAACAAAGTCTGCCTTTAAAAAAATGGTTCCTTTTAAATTGACATACCATATATAGATTTTGTTGTGGTGTCTAATGCTACTTTTGCTTAAGAAAAATGATCAGCTTTTCCCTTTCCCACAAATGTTTGCAGTAGATTGACCTTCCCACTTCTGGGGCTTTCCCAGCTGCAATCTATTTTCCTTTTGTTGTGTTAAAGTAGAGTCAGCTTCAGTCACCTGTTTTCAGATAGTGCAGACACATGATCAGTGTCTCTAGTTCTGCGAATGATGACTTTTTGTTAAAGAATTTCGTATCTGAGTCTTGTACTGAAGATTCACAGAACAATTTTTATTTAAAGCCCTGAATGCTTACAGCTAAGACTTTCAAAATCTGAAAATATCACTGGTCATTTATCACATGTGACTTTTTTTTTTTTTTTTACAGGTAACATTTAAGTAGACAACTGTCTGTGTGTTGAATTAAGTTAATCTGATTCTATTCTAATTTACACATTGTACATATATTAACAAATTCAGAAACTTAAAGCCCAGCATTTTGGCATTCCTGTACATAAATTTCATGTTTTCTAAACAATCTTAAGAAATATTCTTCTTTGGAAAGCATCATAATGGATTTAGGTGAATAAGTTGCCCTGTTGTTTACTTAAAAATTAGATGTTCACCAGATGACAAACAAATATCTCTGTACACATATTTTCTGAGGTTGGGAGATTTGACAAATGCATGAAGGACCAGTGACTAATGTATGGGTGTGAGTCAAATTGATGGTGTGTGAACTGACCATCCATGTTTCCGTTGCCATCTTCCTGTTGATCAGGAATTGTGGCAAGGATGTTTTGGAAATCTGGTTACGTGGTTTGTAAAATCAGTGTTCCTTGAGCACTGAGTTTTGTTTCTTCCTCTGCCTTCTGAAACAGTCATAGGAAACATATACTAAATGGGGAAGAGAGAAATGTTATTTATAACATGTGGGGAAGAGATTGGATAAAATCAGATAATCTTAAAATCATTTCCTGCGGGTTTAGAATTCATTATTTTTAGAATGCCGATATACTTTTGAAACCTCATTTTCTGTGGAACAATTTTAGAAATTAATTTATAGTACTTGAGCATGGCAGTATAAAGATCGCAGTCTGTTTTCTTCTTTTGTCAAATCGAGGATAGAATTTCAGGTCTTTGGTGTGCTAGGCAAGAACTCTACCTTCATGCCAGCACAGGCATGAATAAAGCCTGCAGCATAATGTAAGAGAAGATTAAAAAGTTACTAACCTTGTTCTACGATATTTTCTCACAATGCTATCTTTTAAAAGGTTATACATACTATATAACATGTACTTATATGTACATTTTATGCATCCATGTTATGTGTAAATATGAATATATTTACATGTATAAATTATGCATGTATATATTTTAATTCTTTTATACATATTGTATTTACAAATATGACATATAAAGAAATATAATGTATTCATATAAGAATATAATAAAAAGTGCATGAGTGTTATATAAAGTTTATAATGTAATCAAAAATAATTAAGATCCTGATTCCTGCCATCAATTTGCTGTATGATCAAGGTGGTCTGGGAATAGATTAGTTCCATTCCCATTTGCCAAGAACTGAAGGGGGGTCTCTCCTGATGTGGGACTTAACAATACAAATCATTCACTTTAACTCTACAGAGTAGCTGTGGATGGGGAGAATGACTTCCTGATGTTCTGAACTACTATATTTGCAAAAATATAGTGAGCAAAATATTGGTTTAAGGAAAGAGGCAGATCAGAATTAAGAAGATTGAAGTTAACAACTAGTTCAGAGTTTTAGCCAGGGGGTGGGTCTGTGTATGGAGTTTAAATGAAATTAAAACAAGCTAGGTTCACTGAAGGTAGGTAGATAGTGAAGAGTAATCTTTCCAGGAGTTTTGGAAGAGCTGATTTCTGTGAGGATCTCCTCATTTGGTTCCCTTTGCTGCAGGAAGCATTATGTGCTTACAGGTCTAGAAGAAGAAAAAAAAATCAATGCTTTTTCCCCAATACAACACTTTAAATGAAAACTAAGTGAGAAACGAAATGAGAAGTCTTTAATAGTCTGGAACAATCCAAGCACAAGGGTTAGAATGCCCAGATTTTCTGTCCCTCAGCCAATTCTACATAATTACGTTTCCCATACAGGCTTCTGAAGTATTGAAAGCTCAGTTTGATGGGATCTTGGCTGACATGTAGCTCACGGAATTCGCTTTGCTGTGTGGCTGATTATGTCCAGAACCCTCCGGGTGGAATTGCTCGTGTGAATGCTGAGCACCCCAACATGAATGTCAGCTTAGTAGAAGCACCCTGCCTCTTCCTGGGGGTGGACCTGGTATGGCTGTGGTGGTGCCCAAGCTCTTCTTGTATCTCTGATTCCATCGTATTTTATGGATGAATGGAAGGGCCCCAACTTCCTGTGTCTGTTGGACAGCAAGAATTTAAGTATGAGGAAGAAAACAAGTACTTTTTGAGGTCTCTGGGTCCATGGAGAAATTAGTACATTTTTGACTAGTCCTCAGATAATAACTCTTTGATTTTATTTTAGCATCATTCTCCTCAAAATTGATCAGATTGACCCTTGGGACCCTTGCTTACCTCATACCCTCTTCATTTCAGTTGTTTAATATCACCAATGCTGAGCAATGGGGCCTTCGTTTTTTCTTGTTCCATTTTCTTTTTTTCCTCTCTCCACCTCTGTATTTTGTTCTTCCCTGTCTCTGCATACATACACATGTGCGTGTGCACACACACACACATGCACACGCTCACCCACGAACACACGCGCACACACACACTTTCATTTATACAAAAATGTACTTTTAGGGAAAACTGCAAATAAAACTCTGTTTGCATTTTTCTTTTGCTGCTGTTGAACCTATGAGGTTGCCCAGAGCTCTAAAATGTCATTTTCTTATTCCTCTCTCTGGTTTAACATTTCTAACAAACATATGGACACAAATAATATTATTCATATCACTGGATTCAATCAACTTATGCTGATTCCAACCAGTCTGAAGAAATTACTAAATTAATAATGGTTTGAAGTAGTGTGTGGGGGGGGAAAGGTGTGGGTATGTGTGGTTTTGTTATGTCCTGTCTTCAGCAGGTTGACAGATTTCAGAAGGAAACTCAAACACACAGGAGTTATATATTTTTGTTAACAATATTATCTTGAAACTCCCATAGTGTTGTGTGTAGCATCCTCCTGATTTTTCTAAGATGTCTGTAATCTAAGCAAACAGTGTGTCTTCTTGTTGCTTGTTGTTGTTGTTTTTTAAATCCCTGATTTTTGGAAGACGTTTTAATTTTTTTCAGTTCCAAGAAATAGAAATCTTTTAAATTTTATGAGCTATAAGACATTTTCTTTGCCATGGAAAAATTTCAGTAACTATTTTAAGTTGTTATTTTCTATACCTTATGCCTAGTTTTTTAGACATACTAAAATGAGGACTTTTGACCAAATTTCTTACTTTCTATTGATAACCTTGCAACTGACCTGTTTTCTATTAGAGAATTAGCCTTTGGCTCCATATTTAAATTAACGAACCTGAAATGTCATTTTCCAATTAAGCAATATTCTCTAGCACTTCTAACTACTCTTATTTTTTTAATGTGCCTTGAGATAGAAATTTATTTTGGATCTTAAATACCAAGCATTTAGCATTTGCCCTTTAAAAACTATAGGCCTTAACTCTTCTACTTGAAAACGATCAGTGTTTACTACTTTACCACTGTTCTCATAATTTATCACCTGCTCTGCTTCCAGCTTGTGCTATAAATTTAAATATTTACTACCTGACTATGCATATAAATGTTTTGAAGTGTTTTAGCAACCAAACAATGATTTGCTTGTGGTTATGGTTGCCAAGGAAACCATTTCCTTATGCAGTCTTGGAAACAACAGCCATGTTGTTTTCAATGCCATAGAAGCAAAGTTTGTTCAGAACATGGAGAAGAAAGTTTGGAAGGAAATAGCTACAAGCCAGATGAAAGCTACAAAAATGCATTCGATATAAAACTCTGGCTATCAATGGATACAATATTTTATATTTTGGAACTGGAACTGAAGAAGGGTAATATGTTGATAAGTGGCAGAATAAGGTTGGGAGTAGATTGTCCTTGTTGAAGTAAGTCCAAGGTCCCAGTATGTTCTGAAAATATGCAGTCTGCATTTTTAGGGGACTGCTTAATTAAACAAGCAGACAGCCTCATCTTTGCCATTATACAAACATAAGGGATGGAATTTTAAACAGAATGAATTGTTATGTTTATTATGGTAACATAACCAGTGGGAGATTTGACTATATTGTTTGGTGATATTTCAGGGGATGTAGGGTGGTGGGTTTATTTTCTGGGATTTTGTGCAGTTGATACTACATGTTACTTCAAATAGAAGGAGTGTATTATAATCTACGATGATGCTAAAGCTCCTTCTGGAGGGAAAACAAAGAACTTAAATGTTGATAATGATAGAATGTTTTTTTTTAATTTCTTTTTAGAATCATCTCAAGGACTATGAATTAAGAACAAGACCAATAGTGTTAATTTGACCCTGTAACTTTTCATTTCAAGGCTTTGATTTTCCATGTGAGACATAAGGTAGGAAAGATGTGGAGAATATCAAACTGTAAAGGGAATGGTTCTTCAGAGAAAAGGAATTGATTCTAGTCTAAAAGCTATTAACCTGTGGTAAAGGAATATATAATCTGAAGAGATAGAAATTAGATATAAGTCCCTGAGAAGGAGGCAATTCTGAAAAGACTTTAATGTCTAGAGGACTATTGATTGTCTCATCCTTGACTTAGCATTCCATTTCCTTATTTTATAAGCTATTATTTATAAAGTCTAAGAGTTGAGTTTTTGCTTCCTCCTTCCTTTATCTTCAATGTAGATATATAAGTGCAGCATATGACACAGTAAAATGCTCTCATTGATTGTAACTTACAACTTTGCCACAAAAGAAACATTATTTGGGTGTGTAGGCTGTTCAAAGACAGATTCTAGTTAGCACTGCTTATTGTACTATGTAGTTTCCAAAAAACTGTGAAACATCCTAGTTCCATTTACATTTTATCCCACCAGTATTGTAATAAAGAAGATTGGGAAAAGCAAAACAAAATTAATATCTTAATATATTTTGAGAATGATGACTGACATCAGGAAAGAAAAGGCTATAGAAAGATGGGTGGGAAATGAGCTGCAGGAGGCAAATAAGCCATCACAGCAGAATAACTTCAGATGACTAGCACTTTAGCATCCACGGAAACGGTGCTAAATATAAAAAGATGCTAAGTAAATAGGTGCCAACTGTTTACTGTAAGATCACTTTTCTTTGGGCAGAGTGTTGGTCTAGTCAATTGATAATTTTTGAGGATGGTGGATATAGACATGAATGACAATGATTTCCTCTGAATCTTGCCATCTAGTTGGAAGGAACATATGCAAAAGAAAACAAACTTCTCAAGCAATGTTATAAAAGGAAATAGACACCTGGTGGCTTCATTGAAGCACAGAATATCTGATTCCCACCAATTGGCTGGGCTCCTGCAGACAGCTGAGCCAGATGTTCTGGGGCTAAAAGTAATTCCTCCTTTAGGAGGAGGTAGCTGAGTATGCCCATATCCAACTGGGTGATCCAAACAAGGTCATAAGGTAGATCATGGCCATGCTAGGGACTATTTTCCCTTAGTCTATAGACTCTCATACTTTCAAGTTTCCTTTCTGGCTCATCTCTTTGTATGTCAAACTTAGAATCATAGAACATATACATGGAAATGCACAAGACACCATTTTGGTCAATGATAGACCACATATGCAATGGAAATCCTGTAGAATAGTATCACCAGTGACATCATAGTCATTTAGTCCAGCCAAGCACACTCTGTGATGTTCACACTAGAACACATTTCTCAGAACTCACCTCTGTCATTAGGTTCTGCATGACTGTAGCTATAGGACTTTTGATTACATTCTGTAATCACATTCTGTAAGCATTTAATGTTCTAACTTTCTGGTTGGCTTCACATAGTTAGCTATTTTATTATTGCCCTAGTTATTTATTTTCCTATTTGCAATTTTATGAATCCAAAAAATACATGAAATGTTAGCACTGAGAGGCTCTCCTAATGTGTGTGCTCTATTGACCAGGTTATTGGAAAATCTTGCAAATGCCTACTTCTTCCTTCCACCAAATGTTCTATCCAAAGTGTTTTTATCAGCTTCAACAAGAATAGTTTTACAGAACACCCTGACTTTAAGAATAGAAGAGAAAAACACATCTTAGCTGATGTGGTCTATAAGACTTTCTCTTGTTACTGTACTGTCCTTTTCTATCTAGTCATTTCTGGTTTTCAACTCAACATCCCTGACCTATAGAAATGCAATAAATACAATATTGTTATTTTCATTCATTTAGCTACATCATGAATTATTAGGATGTGTATTGTTATTTTTGGAAGAAAAAAATTGAAGAACTGGACCAGTGTATCTGTTAGAAACAAAAGTCCAAAAAAGAGAGGAAAGGGAGATGAACAAGTGTTCAAAATAAAGCTGCTCAGGTTTAAGTTTCCATTCTTTCTGGCTTGATTTCCTCCCATTGAATCTCTAATGGTTCTGACATTCAGAATGTCAGACATCAAAACAAGCTTTGTCTCATGAACCCTGACCGCTAGCAATTTGGTCTGAGTGACTGATTTCTCACACACAGCTGGCACCTGTGACACATCTCAGCCAGGCAAAGCCACCACATCACAACATAGCCAAGTGAAAAACAGGTAAAGTCTAAAGTCTACGAGTGGAATCATAAAGTATACCCTTAGGCTACTTTCCAGAAGCATTGAACTTAAAAAAGTCTGTATACTGGTTTTATAATTAGCCAGTTACTCATTCACCAAAACTGTTGTTGGTGACATGAAGCTTATTTACTTGTAATGATCAGGAGTAAGGAAGGGTGGAAAGAGAAATAAACCAACAGAAATATGTTTTTACTCCCTCCACCTTGTTAAAAAATAAAGTCTAATTAGCCATACAGCCATTTGTTTTGTCTTTTACTTTCTAACTCTTGGAATCTTCTTTGTGATTATATTGTTTGGATTTTCTTCTTCATTGCTTCCTTTTCAATTGGAATTAAATAATTCAATTATATTATCATATATATATTCATACAATTCTGATATATGACCTATCTGAGATCATATATCTGCATACTTGTGCTGCTTCTTTTTTGTCAAGTTGGTTGGATTGAGAAGCAGCTAGGAGATTAGTAAAGAACATCTTTGGGAATGCCTGTGAAGGAGATTCCAGAGAGGATTAGCTTGGGATGGAAATATGCACCCTGAATGTGAGTGCTTACAACCTGTATGAAACAAAAATGAAAAGAAGAAATCCCCTGTATGATCTCTCCCTCCCTCTTTCTGTTTCTTTCTCTCTTGCTATTTCTGTCTCTCTCTGTTTCCCTACCTGCTCCATCTCAGCCACCATGATGAGTTGCTCTGCCTAGCACACTCTCCCTACCAGGATGGACTAGAACTTTTAATACTGTGAGCAAAAGCATTTTTTCCCTCCTTTTAGTTATTTACACAGGTATTTATCACAGAATCAAGAAGCAAATTAATCTCTAGTGACTTCCTGTACCCATGGTAATGGGTAGCCCTTGAGAAAACACCACATGGAAATCCTATGTTCATGGAAGGCCTAGAGCCAAACCTTACTAAGGCCTACTGACTCAGTATAACATAGATCGTTTTTCTTTAGTGGTTCATTCCAGAGTTGGGTAGTAAGGAATTACCTATAATAGGACCAACTCCAGATTTACTAAGAAGAAATAAAAAGGTTAATCTCACCCTCAAACTGTATAAAAAGAGGTAGAGAGAACATTCTAATTAAGCAGGAACTAATTATATTTCTAAACTTATTCAGTGTTCTCTACCAACGCCTGATTATGTAGGAGTTGCTAATCTGTTTTTCAGATTCTCTGCAAGTCTTCTGAGGTCATGTTCTGTGCTACTATGCAGATATCTACCCTCACATAGAAGGCAATATTCTAGGCAGCTACTTCTATGTAAGGGTACAAAAAAAAATCCTCAAGTTCCCCTGAATCCTGAGACCCTGGTATAGTTTTACCTTGGATCAGATCAACTGCCTGAGTTCAGAAATCTCCAAAGCACCCCTTTACCTTGGTGTGAAAATCTCATCTGGAGTGTTCTACATGCAAACTCAAGTCCTCAGAAGATCACTGCTAAAGCAGTCAAGATTGGGCCAGGCCTTTACATAGTAAATATTGAGCCCCTCACTCCGAACTTTTATGTATACTGAATGGAGGAAACGAGATGATGATATAGTTTACCTAACTCACTAATTACTATGACTAGACATAATTACCAGAGGAAATGTGGGCTTGAGGAAGACTTGAGGAAGAAGTGTATAGGCAAATAACAAGGGGAGGGAAAAAAACTATGTGGAATATCTGTGAACAGGTTCTGAGAGCCAGGGTAGAAATACAGAAGCAAGATCTTTCAACAGTTGAGCCCAGGATTATACATCCTCCCATCTCCCCAAACTCCACAGGAAATTTAGCAAATGATGAGGAAACAGCCATGACTGGGAAATATTCCCCCCAAAAGTTAGAACAGTTGTAAATTTAGTACTTTCTGGGTAAATAGACAACAGATGCTTATTAATGCCTGCTTAATTGAAGAAGTAAATCAATCAGGGACTAGAAAGAATCAATTCCTTCATTATAGCTACAGTCCTTCTGTACTCTTTCCATTCGAGCCTGACCTCTTTCTTCCAATCTAAGGACAAAGCAGAGGACAGGAAGAGCAGTGAAGGGACTGGCAAAACATGATGACTGAAAATAGCATTGAGGTGCTGGTCTTATATCTGGTCTTTGCTCTCAAAAAAAAAAAAAAAAGAAAACAGGCTAGATTGACATCCCAACTCCAGCCGGTAACAGCAAAGGTATGACGGAAATAATTTATGGCTTTCCCAGATTTGGCCCCAGATCGTAGAAGCTAACATTGAAATGGTGCATGCGACAGAAATATGGCCTATCAGGACCTCCAGAAGAGTTCCAAATCAGATCAGTTGTCCTTTGTCAATCAAAAGTTGGTTCTACTTAAAATTATAGACTAATTAAGTGCCAGCTAATCCAAGATGCCTTCCCATTGGAATGGAAGAGCAAAGAGCTATGGAGAAGGCTGAAGATGAAACTTGCTACACTTAATATCTCTGACCGTAAAAATGAAATACAAGGCTATATTAACCCCATTTGAAGTCCTACATTTAGAATGTCTTCGTACATTCTTCTTTGTTCTTGGATCACTCCCCTTCTCTCCTTCCAATCGATGTGTCTGGAACTCAGTGAGTTGTGTTTTTGTGCATGCCAGTAGAATTGTCAACTATGTCAGAACAGTTTTCAAGGAAGAATGACTGGCAGAAGAGACCTCAAGATGGTATGTTTGATCTGCGTCATTTGGCTCAGCACTGCGGTGCATATGCATACAAATTCATTGAGGCAGCCATTATCATCCCCAAATCGTAGATGAGAAAACAGGCTCTGAGTGGCTGAGAGATTTGCCTAAATAATGTAGCAGGTAACCAGAACAGAAGATAAAGAAGCAGCAGGGAAGACACACAACAGGAGATAATGTGAGTATCTTAGTTATAACCTATAGGAGACTGAAGAGATGGAAAGGAATGAGGAAAAGAGAAGTTCAGTGACTTCATCACCATACACCTGAAGTTGAGTTACAAATTCTTTGAAATTTTTATCTAACTAAGATAGTCTCAGCTTAGTGAAGAAAATTATAATTAGTAAGAGCTGGATAAAGTCTTTGGGCTGATCAAATACCCTGGGAGTTGAATCCAAGCAAGGAGCAGACATTCCCTTCTGCTGCTCTCCAGAAAATGACCCAGACTGAATGGAGTTATTTTCTGATCCAGTCTTTCCCTTTGATATGCTCGGCAGGCATGGGTCATGCACATTCCAAGAAAAACACAACCATGTTCCCCTCAGCATGGCAGTGTTCAATGCTTCTTACTGGCAGCAAGCTGTAGCCTGGGTTGGGTCATTTCACAGGATGTAGTTAGAAAACTACTCTGCCTGACAACTATTCTTGTAGCACTTGGCTGTAGATACAGTAAATGTGGAAGAAAAGTACCTGAAATATTAATAGGATTTTATTCTTATTTTCTTCTACTCAGAACACACAAAGTATTTTAAATAATGCATTTTAAAACATTTTGGTTAAGACTTATCCTTACAACATAACCTTTAGCCATTGAGCAGATTTTGGTACTGTTAAAGAAAATTTGTAGGAGGCCCTGGATCTGGGAGCAACAGGCCAAACCAATACGGAGTCGTTCACATGAAATGAAAGTAACTAAGACATGAATCTCTCCCCATAACAAATGCTTGAGTTTCAGTTACAACAGCTGAATTTTAGTCACTTATTGGCAGCTAACTGCCTCAAGCAAGGAAAACCAAATTACAATTTATACCTCATTACAGTTTTCTGTCTACAAATTCTACCAGATGATGTTACTTGTTCTTGGAGTCCGTTCCTGTTCTGAATGCTACTAAGTTCTAGAATCATGAAAAAGAAAGTCAGGTGAGATCTTTAAATTAAGTTCATTTGTCACTTGTTATTTTTGGCAGTGTCACATATCTGTGATTTTTTGGAAATAATAATGAATTTTTTAATGATTTCAGAAAGCAGGTAATTATGCAAATGGTAGATGGGATTATAGTTTATTTGTGGTGCTTTCACAACTCTCTAGAGCATGAATATTAACAGCATCTTTTCTCTCTGATAATCTACACTTTGTGGAAAGTGCCAGAAAGCTGAGCATACATTTAGGGAAAGTCTGGGAATTGTGCTGAAGGCACAATTGTGAGAAAAGACTAGTGAGTGTTCTTAAAGCCCAGTCCCTTGAAGGACGTCATTTCATTTTTCTTTGGTAAACAGCAAAGTAAGACTCAGAAATGCCTCTTCTAAGAATAAGCAGGTTGCGATGTGCTTTTCAAAGATGATGCTTGCATTATTAGAAAGATACTGTCTGCCTGCCTGTCTTCCTCAAAACTACCATCATTATTGAGCACTATCTGCATGAATAAAGGTCATGTAGAAGGCAAGCAGTCACAATTCTGACTGGGGACTGTGAAAAGCATGACCAAAGTTGTGTAACTCAAAACACTCTAATTAAAGTTAATACTTTATATATTACACCATGTATATATACCTGTCCCTTAGTTGCTGTAGATCCTTTATGGGAACATTTGAAATAGACTGTATTTGGTTTCCAAGGCCCTAGGGCTTTGTCCTACTGAATTATTAGTGTAATTTGAAACCTTACTGGAATGTCTACCTCAGCTCATTGTAGAGATTGGTTCTTGGGAATAATAAAAACTCTCTTGACTGAAAGAATGTGGAGAACTCAGCTTGTGTGAACAGAACACTTCAGGCCAAAAAAAAAAAAAAAAAAGGCAGAATTCTCCTCTAGCCCATACTGCCTGCTGCCTACAGGACTTTGCTCTTTTCTGTGTTTGCCTAGGTGTAGTATAATTTGTTTTCTGAAAGTTTGGGGGATTATTTTGGAAAATCACCTTATTCAAAGTGCTATCCAATAAATGCTTACTAAGAAGTTAGCCACTGGACATATAACGGCAAGAACACCAGGATAGATGGGTGATGGGTGTTTAGCTAGAGGAGGTTTACAATAACAGAAAAGGGAGTTCATATATATATATATATATATATTATATACTATATATAGTATATATACATATATATAATTTTATTGTCATTATTAAGGTGTTGTACTGAGTGATTACTGTTGAAAAGGGAAATCTTTTAAAAAGCAAATACAAAAAAGCATAAACTGTTATGCTAGAGAAAGAGCATGATGCCATACTCAGTAGAACACTCAGTAGAAAAACATAACCTGTGGTGGGGAGGGAAGGAAGGAAGGGAGCCAGAGAAGTATCAGAGAGGAAGCAGTATCTGAAACTGAAGGCCCAGTGGCAGAAAGCCCAGGGGAAGCTGGAGTGCCATCAGGGCAGAGGAAATGACCTACAGGGAGAAAGCAACTGACAAGTTACACTTCCGGGAAAGAAGTAACAGGAAGTAGGCTTGCAGGGGTATGGGGTATTCATCTATCCCCTAAGATTAAGGAACCAAAGCCATTTTAGGGGAAAATGAAGCAGGACAAATTAAGGAAAATGAGTCCTGATTAAGGGAACGCAGAAGTGCTGACTTTGCCTGTGATAAAAACAATAGGATACATTCCTTGCATCAAGAATTAGTATCTCTCCCTCTCTCCCTCCCTTCCTCCCTTCCTCCCTTCCTCCCTTCTTTCCTTCCTCCCTTCCGTCCTTCCTTCCTTCCCTCCCTCCCTCCCTCTCTCTCTTTCTTTCTTTGCTAGTCCTGGGGCTTGAACTCAGGGCCTGTGTGCTGTCCTTGAACCTTTTTGTCTTCAAGGCTAGTGCTCTACCACTTGAGCCACAGCATCACTTCCAGCCTTTTCTGAGTAGTTTATTAGAACAGTCTCACCTACTTTCCTGCCTGGGCTGGCTTTGAACTGCCTCAGTTCTCAGCCTCCGGATTAGTTGGGATTACAGGTGTGAGCTACCAGTGCCCAGTGAATTAGCATCTGTTTGGTGGCAGGATGTATGCTTTCCTGAGAGTAAACAAGAGCCAGAAATTTAGCAAGTGTAACACCACCCACCTAGAGTGATTAAGAGCAAAGATAAATACCTATCTTTGTATAATTTTGTCAGACCCCCTGTTTTTATCATATAAATACCCCTGATGCCATAAAGCTCGGATCTCTCCTTTTGAGAGCACATCACTCTATTAGAGTGTACTTCTGCCTTCTGCTTGCCTGTTTGTCTGCTTGTCTCTGCCTGCCTACTTGTTTACTCTGCCAAGTTTTCTTACCCTTATGACTTGTCTAGAAATTCTTATTCTGTGATTAAAGTTGAGGATCCTAAGTGAAGAGTCCCTACTTTTAGAGGGGAACTTCACAAACCCTCACCTGCATTGGGTGACAGAGGCAGAAAGAACATGATATATACTTATTTATTAATGAGTTTGGATCTACAGGGGAAAATGTGGGGCTAGTGAGTGTCAAGATTTCCAGAGCTAAAACCCAACGGTTACTATAATTCTGTATTTTTAACTGTATGGTTCCTGGAAATAATACACAGAACAATTTATTAACTTTTATATACTAGGAAAGATACTTCAGATCTAATCAAAGCTCATAGAACCCCAGAGAAACAACAATGAACAGATGGGAAAATTGTTTCCATCAGCCACTATTTGGGAAGGCAGAGAGTAAGCAAATAAATGAAAAACTATGCAGTTATAAATCAATAACAATGCCATGAAAGAAGTAAAAATAGGCAATAAATATAGCTAAAAGAAAAAGAACTAGTCACCCCAAAAGAATTGAGAGGTGTTGTAGAAGAAAGCTTCTGGATTTGCAAGGCTTTCAGGTGGGAAAAGGTTGCTGAATCAAAAACAACAGGAACTCTGTGGAACTCATGAAAACGTTTCATTCTGGGAGCTAAAAAGTCTGGGTACTTGGGCTCAAACTCAGAGCAGAGCCTTGACTTCCTGCTTAGCTCTTTTGCTCAAGGCTAGTACCCTACCCCTTGAGGTACTCCTCCATTTCCAGCTTTTGGCTAATTAACAAGGGAAATTAATTAATTAATTAAAAACGTCTCTTAGACTTTTCTGCTAGAATTGGTTTCAAACTGTGACTCTCAGATCTCAGCTTCTTGAGTAGCTAGGATTACAGGCACAAGCCACTGGCACACAGCAGAAACCTTGATTTGTGTGTGTGTGTGTGTGTGTGTGTGTGTGTGTGTGTGTGTGTGTGTGTGTGTGTGTGTGTGTTGGACTTTAGGCTTGAATTTAGGGCCTGGGTACTGTATCTAACCTTTTTTGCTCAAGGCTTGCACTCTACCGCTTGAGCCATGGTTCCGCTGCTGGCTTTTTGATGGTTAATTGGAGATAAAGTCTCATGGACTTTCCTGCCTGGGCTGGCTTCAAATTGCAGTCCTCAGAGCTCAGCCTCCCAAGTAGTGAGCCACTGGCACCTGGTGGAAATCTTGATTTTTAAGCAAGGGAATCAAAATGTCTATATAAATGTACATTATCACAATATTCTGCTTGTTGAGTAGAGAATGGATTGTACAGGGAGAAAATGAAAAAGCTAGACTTTTATAGTTGTCCAGGAAAAATAAAAGTGTCTCCAGTGATAATAATGAATGTAAGTATCCGTAACATTTACATTTTTACAAGCGATTTTTTCATTAATTATTTGGCAAGTTTTACACAAAAATCACTCAATTTGTATCATCTGGTTTGTACTTTCTCATTTTAGTTAAAAGAACATCAACATATCGAAATAGATTAAATAGAATTATCCCACTACCACATTCTACAATCAGTCCTGCTTTGTCATAAATAGAACCTTCTAGTCATCTCTCTATCAATCTCTCATTTTTTGACACATTTTAAAGTAAATTGCTGGTACCAATACACTTTATTCATGATGATTAAGAATCAGTTATAAGATTAACTATGGAATTAAGGTGTTTTTCTTTTTTTATAACTCATTGTTACTTTTGTCAGGCACATTGAAACTCACAAATTTAAACACTATTTAGTGAGCTTGGCAGATGCACATAGTGTGTACACTCCAGACTCTCTCTCTCCTCTTCTTTTGGGACTCCAATAACACTTATGAGCCTTTTCAGTATTACTATACAGGTTCCTATAGCTCTGTCAATGTTTTTCAAACTTATTTTTAATTTCCGTTGTTCAGATTAGATAATTTATTCTCTGGTCAAGTTCACCTACTTCTGCCATCTGTACTATGCTGTTTATCAACTTGGCTGATTTTTTTTCAAAATTTTTATTGTGATTAAGTGATTACATAATTCACCAGATTTCACAGCATTGTGGGATAGTGATGCTCAGTTAAAGTCACAAACACATTCTAAGTTTCCTGGAACAATTTGTCTACCATGGTCTATAACATTTATGAGTTCTATGAGCTTTGCGATAGTTATTTCTTCCACATTGGATGATATGTACATTTCTTTTGTTTTGCATAGCATCCGCTGTTCCCTCTTTCCCACTTGTCCCTCCCTCCCATCGCTGCCATTGAGTTGCTTAGTTCATTTTGGTCAATGTCCAGTGCAGCTGATGGGTCCCGCTGTTGTATGTTTTTCCCTGATTCCCTCTAGTTCTGTGTCGTCTTCCTGGTTCCCCTCCGGTGTGCACATATATACCATACATGTGATCAGCAGCATGGCATTAGTAGTGATTCAACCAGATGAGTGGAAGTCCTTTGTCTCTTAAGTCCTGTTAGTCTTGTCGTATCACCTAACATTTTGGATTTAACATCCACTTATCAGGGAGACCATGTGCCATTTGTCTCTTTGCTCTTGGCTTACCTCACTCAACATTATTTCTTCTGGCTCCATCCATTTCTCTGCAAATGCCATTATTTTGTCATTTCTAATGGCTGCATAATATTCCATTGTGTATAGATACCACAATTTTTGGATTCATTCATCTGTGGTGGGACATCTGGGTTGTTTCCATATCCTGGCTATTGTGAACCATGCTGCAATAAACATGGAGGCATGTGTCCTTTGGTATACTGGTTCCTGTTGTTCAGGATAGATGCCTAGAAGTGGTATGACTGGGTCATAAGGGAGGTCAATATTTAGCTTTCTGAGGACCCTCCAGACTGCTTTCCAAAGTGGTTGTAGAAGTGTACATTCCCACCAGCAGTGTAATAGGGTTCCTCTTTCTCCACATCCCCTCCAGCATTTGTCATTGGCTGACTTGAGGATGTGGGACATTCTGACTAGGGTAAGGTGGTATCTCAGGGTTGTCTTTATTTGCATTTCCTTCACAACCAGGGATGGTGAACATTTCCTCATATGTTTCTTTGCCATTTTTATCTTTTCATCTGAGAAGTTTCTCTTTAGTTCCCTTGCCCATTTAGTAATTGGTTTGTTAGGTTTGGGAGGGATTCGTTTCTTGAGCTCCCTGTATATACTGGATATTAACCCCTTGTCTGATATATTGCTGGTAAATATTTTTTCCCAATTAGTTGATTGTCTTTCTAGCTTGGTTGTGATAGATTTAGCTGTGCAGAAGCTTTTTATTTTAAGGTAGTCCCATTTGTCGAGCCTTTCTCCAATTTGTTGTGACCCTAGGACTCTGTTCAGGAAGTTCCTTCCTGTGCCTATTAGTTCAAGTGTCTCTCCTACTCTGTCCTGCAGTAGTTTCAGAGATTCAGGTTTAATGTTAAGGTCTTTAATCCATTTTGAGTTGATGTTGGTGCATGGTGATAGGCTGGGGTCCACTTTTAGTTTTCTGCATGTGGCTGCCCAGTTTTCCCAGCACCAGCGGTTGAAGAGGCTGTGTTTCTTCCATTGTATGTCTTTGGCTCCTTTATCGAATATCAGCAGGCTGTAGGCTTGTGGATTTATTTCTGGGTCTTCTATTCTGTTCCATTGGTCTTCGGGTCTGTTTTTGTGCCAGTACCATGCTGTCTTTGTTATTATAGCTCTGTAGTAGAGTTTGAAGTTCGGCATGGATAGCCCTCCCACATTGTCTTTATTCCCTAGAATTGTTTTGGCTATTCTAGGTCTTTTGTTGTTCCATATGAATTTTTGGACTGTTTTCTGGATGTCAGAGATGTACATCATTGGGTTTTAATAGGAATTGCATTGAATTTGTATATTAATTTTGGCAGTATGGCCATTTTCACTATATTAAGTATGCCTATCTAAGAGCATGGGAGGTCTTTCCATTTCCTAGTGTCTTCTGTAATTTCTTTCTTTAACATTTTATAGTATTCATTAAATAGTTCTACATCTTTAGTTATGTTAATTCCTAAATATTTTATTTGGGGGGAGGTTATTGTGAATGGAGTTGCTTCCTTTATTTCCCTCTCTGCTTGTACATTGTCAGTGTACAGGAAGGCAACTGATTTTTGTGGGTTGATTTTGTATCCTGCTACTTTGTCGAAGTGATTTATGATTTCTAAGAGTTTGGGGATGGAGTTTTTGGGATTGTGAAGGTATAATATCATGTCATCTGCAAAAAGGGATAGTTTAATTTCTTCTTTCCCTATGTGGATCCCTTTAATGTCTTTTTCTTGCCTTATTGCCCTGGTTAAGGGTTCCAGGACTATATTGAAGAGGAGTGGAGACAGTGGGCATCCTTGCCTTGTTCCTGATTTTAGGAGAATTGGTTATAACTTTTCCCCATTAAGTATAATATTGGCTATTGGTCTGTCGTAAATGGATTTTATTGTTTTAAGAAATGTTCCTTCTAGTCCTATTTTCTCCAGAGCTTTTAGCATAAATGAATGTTGAATTTTATCAAATGCCTGTTCTGCATCTGTGGAGATAATCATGTGGTTCTTGATCTTGGCTCTGTTGATGTGTTGGATTACATTTATTGACTTACGTATGTTAAACCATCCCTGCATCTCTTGGATGAAGCCTACCTGGTCGTAGTGTATGATTTTTTTATGTGTTTCTGGATTCTGTTAAGGATCTTTGCGTCTGTGTTCATCAAGGAAATTGGCCTGAAATTCTCTTTTTTGGTTGGGTCTTTGCCTGGTTTGGGGATGTGTGTGATATTGGCTTCGTAGAATGAGTTTGGGATAGCTCCCTCCTTCTCTGCTTCTCTGAAGAGCTTGAGTAGTATGTGTATTAGTTCTTCTTTAAAGGTCTTATAGAATTCTGTTGTGAATCCATCTGGTCCTGGGCTTTTCTTTGTTGGAAACTTCTGATTGCTTCCTTTATCTCGTTGTAGGATATTGGCTTATTTAATTGATTTACTTCTTCTTTACTCAGTTTGGACAACTTGTACTTCTCTAAAAATGCATACATTTCTGCCAGGTTTTCTTTCTTTAGAGAATATAACTTTTGAAAGTAGTCCGTTAAAATTGTTTGGATATCTTGGTACGTGTTGTGATTTTTCCTGTGGTATCCCTAATCTTATTAATATGGGTTTCCTCTCTTCTTTTCTTAATTAATCTTGCCAATGGTCCATCAATTTTATTTATTTTTTCAAAGAACCAGCTTTTTGTTTTGTTAATTTTGGCTATGATTCTCCTATTCTCTATTTCATTAATCTCCGCTCTTAGTTTGGTTATCTGGCTCCGTCTTGTATCTTTAAGTTCCATTTTTTCATGTTTTTTCTAGCTGGTTTAATTGCAACTTGAGATTATTCACTTGGTCTGTCTCTATTTTCTTGATGTGGGTACTGAGGGCAATAAATTTGCCCCTCAGGACTGCTTTTGCTGTTTTTTTGTGATATCTTTTCATTTTCATTGAGTTGTAGGAATTTTCAAATTTCTTCTTCAATCTCTTCTGTTACCCAGGCGTTGCTTAGAAGTGTGCAGTTCAATTTCCATGTATTTGAGTAATTTCTGCAGTATGCTTTGTTATTGAGAACTAGCTTGATTCCACTGTGGTCAGATAGGATATAGGGGATTATGTCAATCCCATTGTATTTGCTTAAGTTCCTTGCATGAACTATGATATGGTCTATTTTGGAGAAAGTTCCATGAGCTGCTGAGAAGAATGTGTACTGTGTTGTTTTAGGGTGAAATACTCGATAGATGTCAATTAGTTCCACTTGAAGTATGGCCTTACTTAATTTGGTAGTTTCTTTGCCAGTCCTCTGGTTGGTAGACCTGTCCTTTGGTGAGAGTGGGATGTTAAAGTCTCCTAGTATTATCGTATTGAGATCTATTTTATTCTGTATGTTTGAGAGTATTTGTTTAACATATTTGGGTGCACCAAGTTTGGGGAATATAAGTTGATGATGGTAATATCCTCCTCTTGGATTGTTCCCTGTATTAATATGTAGTGTCCATCCTTGTCTTTTTGAATTGATTTTAATGAAAACTTTATTTTGTCCGATATCAGGATTGCTACACCTGCTTTCTTACTGGGGGCATTTGATTGGTAAATCCTTTTCCAGCCCTTTACTATGAGTTCGTTTGTATGTTTGGCTGAGAGGTGGGTCTCCTGAAGGCAACAGATGGATGGGTCATGTTTTCTGATCCAATCTGCAGTTCTTTTTCTTTTGATTGGTGAATTAAGACCATTAATATTAAGAGATAGTATAGAGAGATGCATTGTGGTCCCTGTCATTCCCTGTTTTCCTAAGTTTTTCTTCTTTCCTTTCTTCCTGTGCTTGCTCAGTTAGACTTCTATTAATGCCTGTCTGGGTGCAGGTCCCTGTTCCTGGTTGCTTTCCTCAGGTTGTGTTCCCCCTGTTAGTATTCTTTGTAATGCTGGCTTAATGTTTATGTATTCATTTAGTTTTTCATTGCTATTAAAAATTTTCAATTCTCCATGGAATGTGAATGCTAGCTTTGTTGGGTATATCAGTCTGAGTTGGCAGTTATTGGCTCTCAGGGCCCGTATGGTACTTTCCCAGGCCTTTCTTGAATTCAGTGTTTGTGTGGAGAGATCTGCAGTGATTCTATTTTTTTCCCATTGTAGTATAGCTCCTTCTTCATTTTTGCTGCATGCAAGATTGTTTCCTTATTATTCACATCTATCATTTTTATTATAATGTGTCTAGAAGTGTTTCTCTTGGGATCTTGCTTGTTAGGTGTTGTATATGTTTCTGTTATGTAGGTAATATGTTCTTTTTTGAGATGGGGGAAATTTTCACAGATTATCTTGTTGAATAGGGGTTGCATTCCCTTGCTTTGATATTCCTCACCTTCATCCACTCCAATTACATGAAGGTTAAATGTCTTGGCACTATCCGCTTGCTCTTGAATTTCCCTTTGGCATAATTTAAGTGATTTTTCCATATCTGTCATTTTTTTGGTCCAGTTGGTGTATTCTGTTGTCTGTATCTGACACTCTAATTCCATTTCGTTCACTCTATTAACTATGGCTTCCATTGTGGTTTGCATGGAGGAAATGGACTCATTTATGGATTCAATGTTGGCTCTCAAAGTACTAATCTCACCTCTTAATGAGGTGTATACTGCATCTATTTTTGCACTAATCTCACCTCTTAGTGAGGTATGTGCTGCCTCTATTTTTGCATGCATCTCCTGTTTGATATCCTGCATCTCTTTCAATATTTTGACCCTATGTTCTTTCAATTTCTGGTTAATTTCTCACTTTATTTCTTGAGTCATTGCCTCCAGCATCTCTTGGATGTAGCTTTTGTCTTCCATTCCTGCTTTGCTCCCACTGGGGCTCTCCCCTGAGTGGCTGCTGGCTATTGGGGATAGCTTGCTATCCTGGGTGTTGATAAACCTTGAAATTTTTCTCTGTGATTTTCACATGGGGATTCAGGGATTATTGGAAACTAATCTGAAATTTTGTTTTGATCAATAGGTGTCTGTCTTTGCTTGGTTGCTGCTTCTGGGCTGGTAGAGAGAGTCTGTACCTGATCTCGGTTCTGTTGGGGGCCGACCTCCAGCTGCTGGTCTGACCCACATAGGGTTCTCGGCTCTCTGCTATAGATCACTGGCAGTTCCAGTGAGCAGCCTAGACTGCTCCTATTTGCTCCTACAGGTGCTCTTGGTGAGATCGGATGTGCTGGATGCACTCTCCCAGTTGGTGGAGTCTGCTATGGGCTCCTGATGTTTGTTTGTTTGTTTTGGTGGGGGTGGTTGTGGGCTTGAACTCTGGGCTTAGGCACTGTCCCTCAGCTCTTCAGCTCAAGGCTGGCACCCTACCATTTGAGCCACAGAACCATTTCTGGCCCTTTCTGCTTATGTGGTGCTGAGGAATCAGATCCAGGGCCTCATACACCCAAGACAAGCACTCTACTGCTGAGCCACCTTACCAGCCTGAGCTCCTGACTATTATCAGGTGCTGGCAGCCTGTGTTGTCCAATTCCCAGCCTAGGATATATGGGTCGGGTTCTGGTGGGGTTTGGGCTCTCTTGTCCTGAACCCCCGGGTCTTTTGCTGTCACAGGTGTGATTCCCAGGGGGTGCAGTTCCTGTTTTTCTTGCCTCTGCTGAGGTGTATGCTCAGCTTCTGACTTCAGTTGGGAGGAATTGGTTGTGTTGCTCAGACACCGAATCCCCAGGCCTGGTCCCAGCCCCCAGCCTGGGGCACGCCAGTTGGACCTGTGCTACTGTATATCCCACCTAGGTAATGCAGCCTGGAGTACACAGTTCAAATTTCTTCCACTGTTGGCTGTTTTGACCCAGGGCCACTGTTCCTGGCTTGGGCTTTTAAGCTCCCTTCCAGGGGTGCTCTTGCTCTAGCCTGGCCAGCTAGGTGTGGTTCATGGGCTGGTGGGGCTATCGAACAGTTCCCAGTTTTAGTGGGTCCTGTGGTCCAGGTGTTGGGGTAGGGGATCTGGGTCAGGGTCTGGGGATTCTCATCAGCTCTGATCTCCCTTGAAGGATACACTGTCCCCTGCAGGGTACTCACCCTGGAGCTAGTTGTTGTTTCTGTGTGATGTAGGTCGTTTGTTGCCATTGCCATCAGAGTTCAGTTGAGGTGGTTGTGGGCTGGGATGGAAGGTGGTGGCTCTGTGGGTTTCTCCTCTGTCTCTGCCTTGGTTGATGCAGTTTGGGTCCATACCATAGGATGGGCCTCCGGCCTCCGCCCGAGGGGTGGGGGAGGGGCCTCTGTGCAGGTTCTGAGCGTTGGGGTTTGTCTCTGTTTGTGCTCTCCAGATCAACACCAGTTCCTTGCAGGTCTTCTGCTCTGGCCGTGGCTTGATGCACGCTGAGTGGCCAGTAAAGGTTGGGGGAGGGGTCTTCGCGCTTCTCTGTTCTGGAATTCTTCTTTTTCTCTCTTTCTTTTTTGTTTTTTTTCCAGCTACTGTTTTTCTCTGGGTGCTCATCTTTTTGTTGTTGTCAGTCTCTTGGGGAGATTAAGCACTGGAACTTGAACTCTCTTTTTGGTTGGGGAGAGCTGTGGCATTTCCCTACTGCCCCATCACCATCTTGGTCCCCCCTCAACTTGGCTGATTTTTTAAGTTTTTCCAGTTTTATATTTTCCAGTTCTAGAATGTCTTTTGGTTTGTGTTATAGTTCAGGCTTCTGTTCTTTTTTTTTTCCTGCATTCCTAGTCATAGTGATATTTGGCAATATTTTGTTCAGCTATAATAGTTGTTTTAAAACCATAGATGACTAACATCAACATCTCGATCAGTAACCTCCATTCGTTGCCTTTTGTCTTGACTATGGTTCATGTTTTTCTGTTTCATTTTAGTGTGTATGAAGTAATTTTGAGTTGTATTGGTAATGTTTTATATTGTCTGAATTCCATTACATTGCCTGGAGGACTCTTGATCTTATTTCCCAAGTTGACTTGAAAATGATTTATAGAAATTTTAAGTAGTAAATTAACATGGTTAAAGTTATACTAGTTTTTCTTTTCTGAAGAGGGCAGGCATTGAAATATCAGTTCAATTATTTATTATTTACGCTGGAGTTTGCATTCAGGGCCTGTACTTGCCACTCTACTGTTTGGGCCATGACAACAGCTCTGTTTGCTTTGGCTGATTTTCTTAGTTTGTTTTTAATTTAAATGTTATCATAAAGGTGATATACAGAAAGGTTAGTTACATTGTTTTTGGAATAGTGTTACTCCCCCTTCCCCCCATTTTCTCCTACTGTTCCCCCTCCAAGCCCTCTTCTCCTGTAATTGGCTGATTTTCAAATAGAGCTCCTTTATTTGTCCTGGCTAGCCCGACCAAAATCATCTATTTATTCTTCTTACATAACTGAGTTGAAAGGTAAAAAAACAACACTTAGCCATTTATTAGTTGAGATGGGGTTTTGAGAAATTTTTACAAAAGCTGTCTTTGAAACACAATTCTTCTATCTCAGCCTCCTGAGTCATTAGAATGACAGGCATGAGCCCCCACCCTGGCTTCAGTTCTACTTTTAGGTTAACCTTTCCTTGGGTACATGGATTCTGCTTCGTGTTTGTCTGGGTCAGGAATCAGTCAACAATTTGGGCAGAATCCAGAATTTGGAGTTCTGCTTTTGTGTCTCTTTACTTCCTAGGATTTCTCTCTTCCTATTCCAGCTATTATGATTGCTTTGAATTCTACCTTCTGTTGCCTCTAGCTGCTAAGCCTGAATTTGATAGCTGAGTTTTGATCACATAAGAGACAGACTTGCAGAATTGCCAACAGGCTAAAGATTAACAAATGGGAAAGAACTCTGCTAGTCCCTTTCCCCTAAGTGTCAAATCTCCCTCTGGAGTTTGGCTGCTCCACAGTAACTTTAGAAAATAGTATGAAAATATTTAGTTCATGATTTAGCATTATTATTGGAAGGAGTTTTGGCTCAAGAAAGCTGCCTTGTTATAATCTAAAAGCTTCCCTTTCCATTTTGGTTGCTAGGCAGGTGCTCTACCATTTGTGTCAAACTTTGGTCCCTTCTTGCCTCCCTTACCTTCAAGGTCAGACCAGCTCTGTAATTGGGCTGAACCTTGTCTGTGATCTTCCTGCTTCCCATTTTGTTGGAGAGGATAGGCACATGTCAATGTACCCAGCGATTGTGCTTTCTCCCTAGTTAGGATAAAGGAGTGTGCTACTGCACCTAGCCATTGAGTGGGATGGTGCCCTCCCAAGAAGTTTTCTGCTGGGCTTGGCTTCAAACCATGATCACCCAATCCTTACCTCCTAAGTAACTAAGATTATAGACTTGAGCCATGAAGTTACCACTCCAGTTTCCATGGTAAGATGTTTACACATGTTGACTCATGAATTTTTACAACCTGCCAAGACTATATGAGATAGGCTGGTGTATAAACAAAAAAAGGAGACATAGGAAATTGAGAAACTTGTCCAGATCAAAGAAAGCTCCGGAGTCTGGTCTTTCAACACTTCTTAAAATGGGATGTTTGTATGAGCACAGTACATATGACTGTATAAGATGATGCTAAGCAAAATGAACCCCAAGACATGGACACAAGAGGTTTTTCTTTGTTATTGTTGTTTTTAATGTACTATGTTATTTCATATTTCTATTGTATGTTCTTCCCCCTATAGTATATCTCTTGTTGTCACTGTATTTAATTTTGGTACCCTGGTATTGTAAATATGTTTATCTGAATTAGGGAAAGGAAGGGGAACAACAGAATGGTGAAACCAATACAACAGTCACATTCACAAGACAATATCTTGGAAATGATTTGTACAACTTGGTGGGGGCTAGGGTGATGGCAAGTAGGAGAAAAATGAGAGAAGGGGTAACAAGTTTGACAAGAAATGTAGTTATTACCTTGCTAATGTAACTGTAACCCCTCTGTACATCACCTTGACAATAAAAAATTTTTAAAAAAGAATCAAGTAGAGAGAGACCTAAAAGCTATCAGGGAGTTAGGACCTCTGTAAGATTTGGAGAAATTAAATAAGAGATCATGGAAAGGGAAGGATCTAAGCATGTTCTAGGTATTAATCAATATTGACCATTAATCATTTTTAAGTGAGTACATGTGATATTTGTTTTCCTGTGTCTGACTTACTTTTCTTAACAAATTGTCCTCTGTTCCATCTGCACTACTGATCTCGAAGAGAACAGAACTGTGGTAAGGAGGGGAAGGGTACTGGGGAAGGTGTGAGGGGAGGAAGATGAATGGGAATAGGGTGCAGATACATACCAGGAATCACTTCTGTCTGTGGCATGTTCAACAGCAATCAATTTATGTAATTCAGAATAGTCAGTACAGGGGATGTTAACTGTTGCCAACACAAGGAAATAACAAATGTCTCAGGTGATTGATGTGCCAGTTACCCTAATTAGATCACTACAAAAATGATACATTGATTGAAATATCACACTGCAGTTAATAAGTAGCTATGAACACATGTATGAAAAATAGCTCATTTAGAATGAAACCCACCAAACACAGTTTGAAAAGGCTAGGAGAAAGAGGAGAAGAAAAGGGAATATGGCAGAGTAGGTGAATTTGTTCAAAATACATTGATGAATACGTGGAAATATCACACTGAAACCTGCATATAATACAAACGTATGTTAACTCAAAAAGCAAGAGAAGGAGGTAACAATGCTTGATAGGAAATGTACTCATTACCTTATGCATGTAACTGTAACTCCTCTGTATACTATTTTTACAAAAAAAAACATTTTTTAAAAAGCAAAAGGAAAATCCAATTCATTGGATTATTTTGAAATATCAATGTCTGGAAGTTGCTCTTTAGACTATGAACTGTGTTAAGAATATTTTTAGAAATGTGTGTTTTATAACTGTTATAATTTGTGAGTCATTCTGTTTATTCCTACATAGTAAATTCCTGTTGGTCAAGGTCCTCATTGGGTTTGGCATCTTTCATGTGCTATTGCAAAACAACTGATGTTTATTGAATACTTTTCCTAAATGATTTCTTTTGGAGCTTTAATTAACTGGTTTCCTTCCCTGGACCTCAATTTTCCCATTTTGAAAACAGATGGTAAGTGATGAAGAAATACGTTGGTGGGCAGAGAGATCCAAGGATGTTGCTGATTGGAAGGGATTTTAACGAAGAAAGGAGATTGATTGCCTGGGAAAAACAGAAACCAAACTGAGTTCACTCCTCAGCACTACAATACAAATGCATGAATTTTTTTCTTTCTGTATTTAAATATTTTCATTTCATTCAATTACTTTTTTCAGATATTAATGTGTGAAAGTATTTTAATAAAATATTGAAATGAGTATGATATTGCTTTACAATATGAATTATAGAACTCAAGAAAATACAATAATCATGTAACATATGTAATAATATTTGTCTCTTTTTTTTTTAATGTGGAACACCTTGGATCATTTGAAAATGAGTAAATGTTAAAAACCAAGATTGCTTTTTTAAAATTTGTTTCTTCTTATGCTGGAGCTAAGGCTTGAACTCAGTGCCTGGGTGTGGTCCCTGAGCTTTTTTTTGCTCAAAGCTAACACCCTACCACTTTGAGCCACAGTGCCACTTCCAGTTTTCTGGTGGATAAATGGAGATAAGAGTCTCACCAGGATTTTTCTGTCTGGGCTGGCTTCAAACTGCAATCCTCAGATCCCAGCCTCCTGAGTAGCAAGGATTACAGGCATGAGCCACAGGGTTCCTGAGCTTCTTTTGCTCAAAGCTAGTGTTCTATCACTTGAGCCATAGTTCCACTTCTGGCTCTTGTGGTAGCTAATTGGAGATAAGAGTTTCATGGACTTTCTTGCCTGGCCTGGCTTTGAACTATGATTCTTAGATCTCAGCCTCCTAAGTACTAGAATTATAGATGTGAACTACCAGTGCCAGCTCCATAGTGACTTTTATGGAGGAAAGTCCAAGTGATTTGTTTGAATTTGAATCCAAAAAGAACCATGTCAAGTGCTCAACTTGCTAGTATTCCTACCTGAAGGAAAAAAATATCAGCCTGGATTTAGATATCTTTTGTTGTTTTTTTTTTCTAGAAGTTTCCCATTTTGTGTGAGCCAGCCCATCCTCCAGCAGAGCCTACCTCCACCTCTGCTTTGCTAAAAATAATAGCTCTACTTCCTGAGCATTTCTATGACAGGCTTCTTTTGGCTGTGCCCTTGAATAATTTTGCCAGTCAAATCCTGATTCCTTCCTTTTACAGTATTCAGGTCTTTATCCCCAGAATGCTGAGTCCTAGTTCAGTATTAATTTTGGAATACAGATTTCCTGCCTGGGTGTGTAGGACACATGTCACTCTACCAGTTTTTGTAGCTTTGCTCCACTGATCTACAGAAACCTATGCCCTCGGTTGCAGCCTGACACCTGCTTAATCAGTTACACCTTGGCACGTCTGGTTTTCTAGCATTCTTTGTCATCATCCTTTTTGGATTAAAAAGTGGCAACTATGCTTATCTGGCTGCAAGAAAGTCTTAGAAGTCTGCATTCTTTTGTCTTAAAAAATCATGTTGTATGGCCTTTTTCTATTTTGCCAATAGGTTTCTTTGAAGCAGTTGCAGAACTTCTCCTTGGCCTGTTTATTTCTCCTTACCTAGTACAGCCTTGCCTTCAAGGTCCTGCTGGTCTTGATTCCTAGCCACCTAGCAGCTGCCTTTATCACATGGTCCTGGGGACTTAGCCTTCCTTTGTGCTCTGATAACAAATACTGTCTGCATGAGCATTTCCAGACTTAGCCTGTGCTGCCTAAGTTTAAATTTTGTCTTCCAAATTAGATGATCAGCTTTGCTCTTTAACTCATTTACTTAAAATACAGGTTTTGAAATAAGAGTGCCCAAGCTACTTGCTTCTCTGTCTCATATCCAATGTGTCCTATTTCTCTTTACAGCCAGAGAAGCTAGATATCAAAACAGAGAGAGAGAGAGAGAGAGAGAGAGAGAGAGAGAGAGAGAGAGAGAGAGAGAGAGAGACAGAGACAGAGACAGAGACAGAGACAGAGACAGAGACAGACAGAGAGACAGAGAGACAGAGAGACAGAGAGACAGAGACAGAGACAGAGACAGAGACACAGAGACACAGAGAGAGACACGGGGGGGGCCAGCAGGTGATATATCTTAGGAGCTCAGGAGAACTGGGAAGACTAGCCAGCCCAATGTGATACTATATTTCTAATAGTGCACATTCAAGAGCAGGGAGGAACCGGCCACTGAATGTCCCTCTAGCGGCCACTATTGGCAAGGAGTCAGCCAGAACAAAACAAAACTGGGATTTGCAGGGTTCCAGCCTCTGCAGCACCGGAGGAAGTGTAAAAGGCTGGGTAAATGCATTCATTTTATAGTGGGCTTGTAGAGAAGATACATGGAATGGGAGGATAAGAATGAAAGAGAAGATGGTCATTGAAAATTAGATGTGAAAGCAGACATGGTCTTGTGTCAGATAGCACCTGAGTTTTTAATTTCTCCTTTTCAATATAGAACAAGACACTTTGGAAACCTTTGGAGAAAACTCATCCCATTAACTCTTCTTCGTGAGAGTAAGGAAGAGATGGTTGGTTGACTAATGCAGAAACATATAGAGGAAACATCTTTGTGAGAAACTTACACCAGTCCAATCTCTGAATTGAAAAGTATTATTTGCATATAAAATCCTTAATATAATATGCTAAAATAATCTAATATATATTAAATATAGTCAATCTCATGTTATATTTAACATGATACATTAAATATATAAAGTTATAAAGCATGATATATTACATATTAGGAATATTTTAATAAATAAAATATTTACATATTTTAAAACATGATATATTTAATAGGATACATATTAACATAGTACCTATTAAATACTATATTATAATATGTTATATAATTATTTCATTCAATATGTTATATTTAGTATATGTCATACATTATACATGTATGAATGATACTTATTCAAGCATCTATTTTAGAATTATTAAAAAGGGACATAAGGTAAGGCCTCACTTGGGACTTACAGTGGTTGGAAACTGGGATAGCCTCTAATTTCAAAAAGACTGAAGATTGGCTGGGCACCGGTGGCTCACGCCACCATTAATCCTAGCTACTCAGGTGGCTGAGATCTGAGGATCGAAGTTCAAAGCCAGCTCGGGCAGCAAAGTCTGTGACATTCTTATCTCCAATAAACCACCAGGAAACCAGAAGTGGCTCTGTGGCTCAAGTGGTAGAGCACTTGCCTTGAGCTGAAGTGCTGAGGGTCAGCATCCAAGCCCAGAGTTCAAGCCCCACGACTGACAAGAAGGAAAAAAAAGAATAGAAAAAAAGACTGAAGGTGTTCTGCTGTTTCTGTTTGGCTCCTAAAGGTTCTTGCTGTCTCTCAGAGCTATTGCCTGAGGTGTCCAGAGAAGAGGGCTATACGCCTCTTGCATTTCCTTTATGGTTAATTTCAGACTTAAGGATTTGGAGACTCCCCTATGCTCTCTTCTCCAGCTTCTCTCCAGGGTTTTCGATAGCTTGTGATAGTGATCAGGAGTCAAAAAGAGCTCTTCCCAGAGCTTTCTTACCTACCCCACCCCACAGTGCGAAGGGTTTTGTCACCTAAACCACAAACAAGTTGCAAATCATTTCTCAATATTTATAAAGAACACTCTGAAAGTAAGCCAGCATTTCAACACCAGGTTCTCTAAATTCCAATCAGAAGCAAACTGATGTTTCCAGTCATCTCAAGCAATTTTTGTTTATTTTTGTCAGTCTTAGGGCTTGAACTCAGGGCCTGGGCACTGTCCCTGAGCTTTCTTGCTCAAAGCTAGCGCTCTACCTCTTTGAGCCATTAAATCATTTCATCCATTAAAGCTGACTTTCTGTGACACAGGACTGGAATACCAGCACTCAGTAGTATGTAAATATAATGTATATTAAAAGTATCTACATGTGTGTATCCATGTATGTTATACACATAATTGAAATAGCATTTTACTGTTCAATTGGACTCATATGTCTCAAGCATTCATTCCCTAAACTTAATTTCTTGTAATTATCTACGATATTTGTTTTGCCTACTTCTTGGGTTCTGATTTGCAGCATTAAAAAGCAATAATAACTTTGCTGAAAGAGAATCCTGTGGGTTATTATGTAGCTAGTCCTACTGACTATTAATCCCTCAGCGGTGGCACATGCTTTGATTTGTTGATTGAATCAACACAAACAAGAGTTGCTGGTAGCCACAGAGGTCTGATAATTTAATGTTCACCTGCAAAACAAGGTGCATTTTTATTAGGACTGCATGGAAAGA
This sequence comes from Dipodomys merriami, assembly GCF_024711535.1. Lineage (NCBI taxonomy): Eukaryota > Metazoa > Chordata > Mammalia > Rodentia > Heteromyidae > Dipodomys > Dipodomys merriami. The sequence continues at coordinate 6,953,853 of NW_027203826.1, forward strand.
TGGAAATTATTACATGATAATAAGATAATATTTATTTCTCAAAAATTCAGGCTTGTTATAGATTGCTAAATTAGCACCCCAGGATATAATTTAAAACAATAAGCTGCACATTATTTATGTGTTTACTTCCTTGTGGGTAACAACACTATTATGAGAAAGAAACCCAAATCTACACAAAATAATAGGAACAAATAAATCTTTTATGAATCTTGCAATTTTACTATTCATCTGTGCACATCTTGCTGCCTACACACAGGTTGAAATGATGTGCTCCAAAAACTATTCCCCCAAAGTTACTCTTTTATTCTGTATAAAAACCCAGTTAAAGTTTTATCCCTTTGTTAATGATTGTTAATTGTTGTCCATAAAGTTTACTGCTAGTCTAGAAAGAAGCTAATCACTATTAATTTGCCCAAAGACACTTCTGGGGCTTTTCCAAACTACTGACGTTTTTTGTTTGTTTGTTTTTGTTTTGTTTTTTGTTTTTGTCCATCAACGGGCTTGAACTCAGGGCATGGGTGTTGTCCCTGAGCTCTTTTGCTCAAGGCTAGCACTCTACCATTTCAGCTTCAGCTTCACTTCTGGTTTTCTGGTAGTTAAGTCTCATGGACTTTCCTGCTTGGGATGGCTTCAAACTGTGATTCTCCGATCTCAGCCTCTTGAGTAGCTAGGATTACAGGTGTGAGCCACCAGTGCATCGCTTTTTTGTTTGTTTGTTTTTTTAAAGAAGACTAACTATACTATGTAGTCTTTCATTTCTACTACAAGATTTCTGGAACAATTTTCTTATTGGAGTAGTTCTTTAGACTATTTTTAGCTTCTTCAGTTAGCACTTATACTCTTGCTGCCTAAGTTGTGAATAACCAGTTTCTGACTTTCTTCTTGTTTTTTGTCGGTCATGGGGCTTGAACTCTGGGCCTGGGCACTGTCCCTCAGCTCTTCAGCTCAAGGCGAGCACTATATCACTTGAGCTACAGTGCCACTTCTGGTTTTCTGGTGGTTTATTGGAAATAAGAGTCTCACGGTCTTTCCTGCCCGGGCTGGCTTTGAACTACGTTCCTCAGATCTCAGCCTCCCCAGGATTATAGGTGTGAGCCACCGGTGCTCAGCTCTGACTTTCTTCTTTTCTTTCTTTCTTTCTTTTTTTTTTTTTTGTGGGTCATGGGGCTTGAACTCAGGGCCTGGGTGCTGTCCCTCAGCTCTTTAGCTCAAGGCTAGCGCTCTACCATTTGAGCCACAATGCCACTTCCGGTTTTCTGGTGGTTTGTTAGAGATAAGAGTCTCAGGGGCTTTTCTTGCCAGGGCTGACTTTGAACCACGATCTTCAGATCTCAGCCTCCTGAGTAACTAGGATTACAGACATGAGTCACCAGTGCCCAGCTTCTGACTTTCTTCTAAAGGGTGTAAAATTGGTCCTTCTGGTTCACAATTCTGTGGGTGAGACATGTACTAACAGAAGAATAAGAACTTAACCAATACTTCCCTCCCCTAGCTATACTAAAACTTACTAACTTCATTTGTTTCATCTTATGGAATATTACAATGAGCTTTTCTTCTTTCATGACAAATTACTCACTCACATGCCTGTAAAATAAAACATATATAAAGCCAGTTCCATAGCAACCCTCATGTGCAAAATCGAATATTCTTTCTCTGTCTATCTAGACAGTATACTCTAAACTAAAAGTCTATAATATCAATATAAAACTTAAAAATATGTTAAGCTATTCAAAACACAAAATAATTATAAGAGAAATTCAAATATTGGAGAAAATAATAAGTGTGTAATTGTACTTTTTGTGGCTAGCTAACGCAATTCCTTTATGGTTGCTCTTGGATGGCAGAGCTGATCTGTGGGAAAGCAGTAGGAAATTTGGAAAATTCTAAAACCTAACCTATCCCTTCTCAGTTTCAACGTTCTGAGAACATCTCTGGTAGACAGAGCTGATGCTAACTGAAGTCCACTTGCAGGACAGATGCCCAATTCTCCTAAGAAATGTGTTGATTTGACATTTCCAGATTGGCAGCACACAGCTGCAACCTATGATTATCCTGGAAGGTATGCCTGGTAAGCCAGAAATGCTGGGATCGTGTTTTAGAGGTGGCTGATGTGTGATTGTAACCCAAAACGACAGCAGCAAGGAAACCACTGATGTGGACGAGCTTCCATTGGGCATCCCATGTTGAGTAAGTATGGGGAGTCATTGCTACCGGGAAATCATGTGAATGATCTCATTTGACAGTCTGGTTCTCTCTGGTTGGTAGTCTGGAAGCAGTACAGAGTAAACCTCAGAAACAGAATGCACAGCAAGTCATGGTTCCTTGAAGAAAATACTGTACTTCGTGCTATTATAGTAATTGTTTGATATTATAAAGGAATTATAATTACCTTGAATTCCAGTCTGATAAAGAAGATTATATCAGTGACATATGATTAAAACATGAATATGCTCATAATTTCCTCTGACTTCACTCTGTTTGGGCATTTATTGCTTTTGTGACACTGAGAACATTTTTGTCAAGATTGCATCGTTCCAAGTTTTGTTTATTGAAGGCCATGCATGACTTATCTTGATTGCCTTACCTCCCACTGGAGCACAGCAAAGTGCCTCTTACAAAATAGGTATGCAATTATCTAAATGTGATGGAATAAACACATTTGATATACTCACGATATTTCAAATACTAAGAGATTACATACTTTGAGTATTGTTCATTTTATTCAGCTATCATTATTTTTGCAGCTATCATTGGAAATGATGAACATGTCAGCAAAATACAATGGGATGTAGATGAAAGCATGCAACTTCTAGCAAGTGTACTGAAAAAGAGGGATCATGACCTTCTTCCTCTTCGTATCTGACCGTGTTTGGAGCCATCTTGGATAGCAAAGTGATCTTGGGAATGGAAGCCTCTGCAATGTTGAATATCACTCCAGTCCTGGAACTTTTACTTGTAACTTTCCATGTGAAGACAAAATGCCCTACTAAATTGTTCTGAGCCAACATTATATTAGGTATTAACATACTTGCAACAGAATGTAATCCCAACTAGTTAATTATTATGAACTTGGAAGGAAAGGCTGGTATTTTGCTCTTCAATGGACATTACAGTTAATTCTATCATATGAAATGAAATCTCAGCCTTTAGACTGAGATACACTTCTAGCAGATGAAATGAGGAGAATGTGTGAAAGGCAATGTGCAGTACTGGGTATGGATCTTATCCTGTTGTTCAAGTTTCTTCCTCTGTATTATAAGGGAAGAGAAACACATGAAAGTGATCACAATGATTTGCCTTTCTGTTTATGAACACAAGTGGTTTTCCTTTCAAGTTCTCTTTATCTCCAACTGGCCTCCATTTTGGAATGTATTTGTTTTCTCACATGTAGACTGTCAACTCAACTTCATCTGTCTCCTGACCATATGCTGCTCATACCCCTTGAATCCCCTCTACCTAATATAAGGTAATATAATATGCCCATAACATAATATGCCCACACCAGACAAACCCCCATGGAAGGCTGGTTTTTCTTTTTACAATTTTTATTTCATTGTAAAGATGCTGTACATAGGACTTACAATGACATGAGTAAGGTAATGAGGACATTTCTTGTCGAGAATTGTTACTCCCTCCTTTGTTGTTCTCCGACTATTCTTTCCCTCCCTACCTCCCTCACTACTTCCCCACCTCCAATCCATTTTTCTTCTTGGAGACATGAGGTATCCAGGGTTTCTCTTCTGTACTCCATCTTTATTTCTGAGAGAGAAGGAATGAGCTCTGGACACGTTAACCATTCTCATCCCAATTAAAAGTACAGGCGACATTTATAAAATAGTAAATTTTAAAAACCCACGAAGCAAGGATCTTTATCTTAGAAAAGCTACTGCTAACTAGAGAAGAAGAAAGTAAAGATAACCTAACTACTTTTCCATGTATACTTGATCCTTAAATAACTTGTATTTGATTAGGAATCATGAATATGAATTGTGAAGGGAATTTACTAAGTACCTAATATTACATGTGGAAGTTGCACATTGGGAAATGAAGAACAAGATGGCTAAAGCGACCAGCCTAACATCATGCAACTACTGACTAAAAAGATTCATGACTATTTTATCCCTTCTTTTCATTTTTAATGTTCTTCAAACACCAAGTTCAAATTTTAGCATGATGGAGAAGAGCTACAAGCTTTGATATGGAAATTCTTTCTAGGAAAGCAGGAAACATGGGAAGGAATAAAATAGCAAATGAATACATTAAACATATCAGCCTGACCAAATGTTATATTCTATTCCCTTTGCTATAAAGACATGCCTAGAGATTTAAGTCTAATAAAAGGATGTAGCATGACATCCTGCTTGATCGTGTAGTGGCTAATGGCCTTCTAGTGTTGGGGATCTAGAACTGTGGAGCATTTTAGAGTCACCTCTGAGCAGTGTTCTTTACTAAGTGCCACACAATCATTGTGTTCATTGAGTGCTCAAAGAACTGTTACCTTGTTAAACCACTCCTATCTTTTTGTTTCTGAAATCATTCACTCATTTTCCCATTCAGTCATTCCTTCATCTATAATTGCCAGTCACTGAGCTAGCTGTGAAAAAAGATAAACACAAAGAGTCACTGCCTTAAAAGTCAAGATGTAGACTCTTTACTGACATAAATATGGTTTTTAAAAAAAGAGCATGCCAGTTATTTGTGTGAAGTTTTGATACTTTACAGAACTTCTAATTCTGTATTCTGAATTTCTAACTTCTAATATTTTGTGACCTTCCAGGCAAATTTTGCATGAGCAAAAGCAAATAAATTCTCAAAAACGAATTCAAGAAAAGACATTTAACTTGTCAATTGCTTTTGAGTATAAATGTCTCTATGTATGCCTCTCTATTCTGTTTCAGTTTATCTTCTCATGAGATAATAAAAGACTAAGGCTTGAGACTTTTATAAAGAAGTTCATTGATGTTTAAATAGGGATATAGATTGATCCATTGCAACATTGAGATGTACAAGATGCTATGTCGAAAAATGAACTTTACAACTTAAGCAGGGGTGAGGAGGTGGGAGGGACGGGATGGTAGGGGAAAAACAAAGGAGGAGGCAATGATGCTGGATAAGAAATGTACTCATTACCTTGCTCATGTAACTGTAACCCCTCTGTACAGTATTTTCACAATAAAAAGCTTACAATTCTGGAGGCTGCAAGTTCAAGATCAGGCAGCCTCATCATCCTATCTCTAGTGTTTCTTAGACCATGGCCTCACAATTGGCAAGAGCATGTGGGAAAGAAATGGCATGAGGAGAAGTTTTATAAGAATTTCCTACTGTAAGAACTAGCCATAGGCCCATGAGAACCATATAAATCCCTTCTCGGGGCAGCACTACCAAAGGCTTTCCACTACACCATCTGGCTTAAGGTTCTACCTAACCTCCTGGAACAACACACTAAGGACTAAGCCTCCAGCAAGCAAAATTCGGGGGGACATACTCAAACCATATCCACATCATAACATTTGCATACAGAAACTTTTGCTTTCTAGACATCAATCAACACAAATTGAAAATTATCTTTCTGACAAAGTGATCCCTTGGCATTCATAGAGTGTTGGTTCCAAGACCCTTGTAGATACCAACATATGCAGTTCCTCCAGTCCCTTGTATAAAATCACATACTATTTACATATAACCCTGAGCATGTGTTAAGTCATCACTAGATCATTTACAATACTAATGCAATGTCAATACTATGCAAATAGTTGTGCTGTGTTGGGATTAATGATAAGAAAAAGTAAAAATGATTTTTTGGAATGTTTTTGAAAATATTGTTTGGTTGAATGAAACCAACAGTGGGTTCAGTACCCTTAGATATGAAGGGCCTACTTGATGTGATTTTTTTCCTTTTTTTGCTGGTCCTGGGTCTTGAGTGTTTTACCACCTGAGCCACACCACCACTTCTGGCTTTTTCTGTGTGGCTTATTGGAGACGAGAGTCCCATGGACTTTCCTACCTGAGCTGGCTGAGATCCTCAGATCTTAGCCTCCTGAGTAGCTAGGATTACAGGGTGAGTCACCAATACCCAGTGATGTGAAATATTTTCAAGTGAAGGACACTGTTCTCTGTGTGTGTAGACCTTTATGCCTTTCACGTTAGCCAGTAATGATTGCAAAACTATGGTATGCCAGAGACCAATTAGGCTAAAGCAAGGCCAGATACTTAAGTTCTTAATCAAGACTGATTATATCTTCAGTGACATGAAGTATGGGCTTTAATATCTAGCCTGCATTATAGAAGGAGTTGCTAAAGATGAAACTATTTTGATTTGCATTTCCTTTATGGCTTAAGGATGTTGGATACATTTTCATGTACTGAGTAGCCATTTGTATTTCTTCTTATGTTTCTGTCTGTTCAATTCACTGGTCCTTTTGTTGGTAGGATTTCTTATTTTCTTGCCATTTAATTTGTTGAGATAAGGTTTTTAAAAAATTCTGTATATTGATCCCTTTATCTGTTGAATAGCTAAAGGAGATCTTCTCCTGTTCTCTTGATTCTGATGGCTAGTGTGTGTGTGTGTGTGTGTGTGTGTGTGTGTGTGTGTGTGTGCGTGTGTTGTGTGTGTGCCCATGTGCACACACACAACACACACATGTGCACACTCCCTGGTCCTGGGGCTTGAACTCAGGTCCTGGGTGCTGTCCCTGAGCTTTTTTGCTCAAGCCTAGTGTTCTTACACTTGAAAACCAGCTCCACTTTGGGCTTTTTTGGTAGTCAATGGGAGACAAGATTCTCACGGTCTTTCCTGCCTGGCCTGGCTTTGAACCTGGGTTTTCATATCTCAGTCTCTTGAATAGCTAGGATTACGGGTATGAGCCACTAATGCCTGGCCTGACTGTTTCTTTTGCTATGTAGAAACTCTTCAATATGATATCCTACTGAGCAAGACAAGCCAATCCCTAAAACCAAACTATCATATGTGTTCACTTATATGTGGAAGCTAGACCTAAAAGACTCATGGACATGTACGTAAGTATAAATATCCATATACGTAACTACTTAGCTGGTTAAACACAGAACATGAATCAAGCAGAGAGATTGTTTAAGAGAAGAAAGAAGAATAGGAAAAGAAAAAGGGTGAATTACTGTGTAATTCTGTGAGTGGGGGGAACTGGTGGGAGAGGAATTTTCCTGGGCGGAAGATAAAGGAGGTTGAATAGTGTCAGAATTGATTATTTGCAACTATGAAAGCAGAACAAGGCAAGCTGTTGGGAATGCCGTATTTTAGAGGGAAGGAAGCAGGGAGTGTGATAGAGGGAGTGAGAGTGATCGGAATACAATGTACACATGTGTAATATAACAATGAACCCCCTGGTAAAAACTGATGTTAGCCAGTGTAAAAAATGACGTTGTTTTGCTAACTTTAACTACATCATACAATGTGAAATTTTAATAATTGCACACAGTTACTCTCTAAACACTCATTTTTTAAAATTCACTACATATGGACTTATCTTCTAAGTCCATTGTCATTGGAAAAATTGTAAACAGTGGCTAGTTTATATAGTCTCTGAGAATAGAGTCTTATTATTTCACATAAGAAGAAATACTTCAAAATTATAATACACAATTCCTGTAGCTAATCAACTTGGTTTCATGCTCATGTTTCCCTCTCTCTCTCTCTCCCTCTGTCTCTTTCTCCTTCCCTCCCTCCCTCCATCCTTCCTCCCTCCCCTTCCCCCCACTCTGTCTCAGTGGATAGAAGCCAAGACCTTATGCACGCCAGGCACGCTCTCTATCACTGAACTGCATCCTCAGTTCTCATGATTGCTTTTGACAACTGAAATTTCTTGCATAGTCTTTGATGTTAGTCATGCTATTCCATCAAATTCATTTAGTGTCCATTACTATTTAAAGCAAGAATCAGGAAAAAAAAATACTGTGAAAAGTTTTCAAACAAGCTGACTACCTTAGGACTTACTAATGGCATTCTAAGAGAATCTTGTCACAAGAATAAAAATGACAATGGTAGGATAAGCTAAGATGAAGGTGCTTCCTTTGTATGCATCATCTCATACTATGAAACAAGTAAAGGTATTGTCCCTTTTTTGGTGGTACTGGAGTTGGAACTCAGGGACTTGAGCTTGCTACTTGAATCACATTCTAGCCCTTTTTTGTTTAGGCTATTTTCATATAGGGTTTTTTCCTTGCTCTCCTTTCTTTTTGTCCATTTCCCTTTCCTTCCTTTCTCTATTTTCTCTTCTTTTGGGCTTGTTACCAGCCTGTGATCCTCCTATCTGCATGTCCCAAATAAGGGGATTATAGGCATGAACAACCGTGTACACCTTATTGGTTGTAATGGAAGTCTCACTAATTTGGGCTGCTCTTGAACTGTGATCCTCCAAATTTCTGCTTCCTGAGTAGTTAACACCTGTAATGATGTTTTGTGACACATCTAGTGACATGTCATCTTAAAAGATCCTGATGACAAATGTCTTAACTGAAGCACTGTAAATTTTTCTAAAAGAACTCACATGCTCCACGAAATAATCTCTGAATTTTTTAAAGGCCTCTCTCAGTAGTTCTAGATAATACAAAATTATGTAAGTGTAATAGCCATCGCTTTTTATGTTGGCACTGACGCCTGAACACAGGGCTTCCAGCTCTTGCCTGCCTGCGTTTGCCCATACCTGGTGCTCTTCCATCTGAACCAGGCCTTTAGTTCCAGCTTTGTACTGATTAATTGGAAATAAGTAAGAATCTCTTCCTGAACTAGTACTAAACCTCGACTCTTAGGTCTAAACCTCCTGGGTAGCTGGGGTTACAGTGTTAGCCACCAACACTTCTAGAGCCAATCTTTCCAGAGAAGTATGTTTTTCCCACCAATCTTTCTCACATTTCCATCAAGCTTTCCTCATCCATGATCTATAACGCTGCCACTATTTTGCTACTGTTTAACTGAATTTCATTTCTGCAAGTTTTAATGTTAAAGATTTCAATATGATTTTGTGTCAGCTATTTAACTGAGATGATACTTAGTGATGTAGAAAGAAATTGGAAATAAACTACATCTCTCTCTATTGGGAGGGAGGAACTATAACAAATAGGACTAAATGCTATGTCTCACAAACAGCTAAAGTTGATCATCATCATTGTTGAGGTTATTGTGGACTATTCTGAGATGGAGGTTATTGTTGATGGTTTAAGAATGCTGGAAAGTTCTGCCTTGTGAAATTACTCAAGCTACAAGCTGAGGGATGTTTTGCCATCCTCACATTCGTCACCATCAACTCGTCTGCCTTTGAGAAGGGGAATTGTGTGGAAAGACGCAGTGGAGACGTTTCCATGGACTCAGCCTGGCAGTGGCATTCATCATGTTTACCTTCTTCCACCAGAAAGAGCATAACCCCTCACTGCAGGAGAGAATAAGAATGATTGAGGAAGGAGAAGGTGCATTTGGGTGGAAAATGATCACTCTCAGGCATAATATGAGTGAGAGGCAAAGCATCAAAAATGGTAGAGGAGCACATGCTGGAAGGGGTTATGAGAAGGTAGTAGTCAGTATGGATTTTGAGTTAGGGGCTATGCTATAAAATTAAATGAAACTGAATTCAAGAGCAAAGCTAATGATACCCTAAATCTTGGCCATCATCTAATTTGGATACGTACTCCAATTCCATGTGTCTGATAAGATATATAAAGTGATTATGCCTGTTTTGTTGATGAGAAATTTAGAAATTATAAGTTGTTTCCTAAGTTAGGCAACTACACAGTTGGTCATGGAAGCTTTTCCTCTACTCAAAGTGGCTGCATCCATGTTCCAACCTATGCAGCTTCTATTTAGCTTCTCTATGTTGGTTCCTTGCTTATTTTTACTTATCACTATGTCTTGTCACAAAAAAGGTATATTTTTTGGAATCCATTTTTAGTTGCATAACTTCACTCTAACCTTGTATTTCCTTATATTCTGAGGCAAACTACCTCACTTTTAGTTTTAAATTAAAACAGAAGAAGGCATACAAAACAAGAAGCATATTTGAAAAGTGAAAAAAATGAAATGGAACGAAATCTTTATTAATTAAGAACTCTGTGGGAAATTTGGGTGTTCTGAATTTAGTAAAGTGATGTCTTCTATTGTTATCCAAATCATGATGTAGAGAAACACATTCACACTTCCTGGAGTCCCTTATGACAGGTATCCATCCACCTATCTATCCATCCATCATTCATCTATCCATTATCTATCAATCTACCATTTATCTTATCCACCCATCCACCCATTTAATATTTTCCCCAGCAACACATCTATTATGGGTCAATATATACCGGTACTATTTAGATTCTGAAAAATCAAAGATGCACATTTCTTTCTGGAAGAGGACGACAAAAATGACAATGAACCAAAATGACAGAGTATTCCTCGGCTGCCAGGAATTCCTTGTTTCAAAGTGTGGTCAAGGTCCGGCTTCCCTGGACAGAAAACCATGTCTGGTGTTTTTTTAATCTTTGCTTTGTTTGCCTATTTACCTTATCTGCCAAAGCCCGATTATTTTTCTCCCATGTGGAATATGGAACTCATTATCTCAAGAGCTGATAAAAGCTAAGATTATAAACAAACAATTTAACAGAAACAAAACAGTTCAGATAAATTAATGGGTGACATTCATAGTGGGTCCAAGTGAAAACTAGTATACCTATATATAACTTCTGAAAGTTATAATAAGATGGCCAAGCCCTTCCTGTTCTTTTTGAGTCACTGTCATCAGGAAAACAAATAATAGGAGAGAAAAAAGTCCCATACATAACAAGTTTACCATACTAGGAAATTTTATTAGCTCCTTTTTTTTCTGTTTGTGATATGAGGGCATATTGAAATTATCCCATGTTTTTTTCCTGGAATAAAATTATGCCAAGGTAGAGAAAAGGATACTTCTGAGAACATTTGGAGAATGGTTTATCTATTATCCTAAATAGTGGGCTTGAAATTATACCAGAGAGTCATGGCAACAAAACTAGCATAACACTGGCACAAAACAGACCTAAAGACCAATGCAACAGAGTAGAACACCAAGGAAAAAAACCAATACATTTTTTGACAAAAGAGAACAAAAGATATGTAGAGAAAAATAGCCTCTTCAAGAAATAGTGCTGGGAAAAACTAAATATCCACATGCAACAAACTAAAACTAGATCCTCGTCTCTCACCTTGTATTAATATTGATTCAAAGTGGATAAAAACCTTCATTTAAGAAACTTTGAAACTATTATAGGAAAGAATAGGAAACAATCCCACTAGAATGTATTGGAATAAGTAGTAATGTCCTGAATAGAACTCCAATAACTCAGAACCAAAGCTTCTGCACAGCAAATGGAATAGCCAGTAGACTGAAGATAACAGAGCAGAACAAATTACAGATAGTCTGGAATAATCTCTTTATTGTCTCAAGAGAAATAACATCTGAACCAAAACAACAATGGCATCTGTTTTATAAATACTTCTAAGTGCAGTTTAACAATATCAACAAAATCTTTAAAAGATTGATCCTACTTTTTTTTTTTTTTGGAAAGAATTACTCCACCAGCTGGGTGCTGGTGGGTTATATCTATCATCCTCACTACTCACAAGGCTGAGAGCTGAGGATCAAGGTTCAAAGCCAGCCCTGACAGGAAAATCTGTGAGGCTCTTATCTCTAGTAAATTGCCAAAAAGACTAGAAGTGGAGCTCTGGCTGACTTAAGTGGTACTAGCCTTGAGTTCTTGCTCAGGAACAGGAAGCTTGGACCTGAGTTCAAGACCCAGGACTGACACAGGGACAAAAAAGAAAAAGAGGGGCTGGGAAGGTGGCTAAGTGGTAGAGCGCTTGCCTTGCATGCATGAGGCCCTAGGTTCGATTCCTCAGCACCACATAAGCAGGGGAAAAAAAGCCGGAAGTGGCGCTATGGCTCAAGTGGTAGAGCGCTAGCCTTGAGCTGAAGAGCTGAGGGACAGCGCCCAGGCCCAGAGTTCAGGCCCACGACCGGACCATCCCCCCCCCCAAAAAAAAAAGAAAAAGAAAAGAAAAACAGATTGCTCCTTAGGCTTCCAACTTTATTGTTGGATGAATATTTTCCTCTATTAGTGCATTGCTAGATTCATCTTTCCCAGACAGCCAGACCTCCCAGCAGCAGTGTGTACATTCCGCTCAACTTGATTTAAAGTGCTAATGGATAAAGCTTCTGGTCTTGTGTCCCATAATAAAACATTGCAAAACATTTCTAAGCTCTTCTAGGACAGGACATGTGGAAGATACATTTGAACTTTCCAATGTATTTCAATCTTAACATAACATGATGAGCATTGGCATTGAAAAATCCTTTTAGTACTGGCTTCTCTAGAAACCCCATCCAAACAAGAAGAGCTCATAACACGGGACCTAAACATATCGAAGCCAGATGCCAGAGGGCTGGGAGCCCCTGTGGAATTCTGAGTATTTACGTAGAAGCTCCTTCCTGTGTGATGTACATATTTGGGACATGTGCTGGAGTATCAAGCCTGGCAGCCCCTGGTTTTCCCTTTAGTCAAAGATCACTCAAGTTTTAAATGTGAGTAAGACATCGTGGAGAAGTCTGTGCCCCTGAAGTGCTGTATACAGCACCATCATAAGCAGGAGGGCACAATGAAGCATCCTATCTCTATTTCCAGATTGCATCTGGAATTCTCCAAAGGTCACCCTAAATATCACGTGTGTGTCTTTGGTTCTCTATCATATACATCCAAATGCAAAAACTAGAATGGAACCAACTTGTACTTCCCAAATAATTAGTAACCAATTGGGGAGAAATTTTATTAAAAAGATGATATAAAAGAGCCAGCAGAGGAATGATACTAGGCCACTCATTGGGCCAACATTTTACCAAACTCTCAAGCTTTTTCCTCAGCTCGGATTTTTCTTTCAGACAGAGCCACACCTTGGGCTTCACCGAACAGTGTTAAAACTCTGTCCTTGAAGTTCACAAATTCATGTGTATTGTGATGTCCTCCCCATGCTGGCCTCTGGCGGTGTTTTTACTGCCTTCCCAGCTACTGGCAAGCAGCTTGTCTTACACATTCACTACAAAGTAAACAGGAATTTGGTCCCAGGGTAAATGGCTGCTGTCCAGCCCGAGAATGCAAGATATTCATGAACGTTGTGGGCTTGATTCTGCTAAACACAGACTGCTTTTACTAAAAAAGTGGGGAGCTTTGGACTGTAGAGGGTGAATCCTTTTAAGTATATCATAACCAAATGTTTTCCAACCCTCCACCTCTTCCACTACCTTCTATGTCATAGTGAGTAACACAAATTTACCCAGGAAGCTGCTTCAAAAATTCAACTAATAGACAAATGTGGGCATGCTGATATTTTCTAGAGAGAATCAATTCATAAAGATTTTAAAATTAAATGTTCATAAGAAGGTAGGGGCAAACACGTAGGTGAATGATAATTCAAAATAAACATGAAGAAAATACTAGAGAAAGACACTTAAAGATAGCTATCTGTATCTCTCTATGTATCCTTTGAATTTTTAGTTTATGCTAGATTTAAATTTGACCAAATATTAAGGAGTTTAAAGACATTTTTAAAGCAAATGAAGTTATTTATTTATGACTGGACATAAGTAAAGAATTCTAGATTCATGGAGAAAGGGCCTTGGGTTGGTAAAAGAATTTACCACGATGGGAGACTATGAAAACCAATGGTTTATTAGGAAGTCATTAAGAAAAATGGTGGGCAATGGCCAATGGAGAATAGTTGCTGCCTGAATATGGGGGTTTTGTGTGATTATTGAGGAGTTTGTTGATCGGCTACCTCCTTTCCTTCATTGCTCATATTGACTGGCTGTCTCTTTTTCAGCCCATGGGTAGGTTTTGGTTCATAAAGGAACACGTTGAGAGCTGTTTTAACATCTGCAGCCCATCAAGTTCCATTTTGTGGACTTTGATTATTTCCACACACTTTCACATCAGTGGATCACTTAACTTTGGCATTTCTCTGTCCCTTGTGTCTTAAGTGGGGACTCCCTCCAATTATCCTCCTTCATGCCTCACCTAAAGAAGTATAGACTTAGCTGGATGCCAGTGGCTCACGCCTGTAATCCTAGCTACTCAGGAGGCTGAGATATGAGGATCGTGGTTCAAAGCCAGCCCGGGCAGGAAAGTCCATGAGACCCTTAGCTCCAGTAAACTACTAGAAAACCCAAAGTGGCACTGTGGCTCAAGTGGTAGAGTGCTTGCCTTGAACTGAAGAGCTCAGGGACAGCGCCCAAGCCCAGAGTTCAAGCCCCACCACCGACAAAAAAAAAAAAAAAAAAAAAAAAAAAAGAAGTGCAGACTTTCACATGGGCTACTATACCTTCAAAATTCTACTGTGGACCACACTATCCACAAGATTCAATATTTGATATCATTGTCCTAAATCTTGGTGGCAGAATTACAAATATTTAAGATTTGAACAAGAGAAATTGAATTTACTTAAAAGTTATTATAGTTATATTGAACTAGTTATATTGAATGTAATCCAACTGAACTCTACATTTATAAATGTAGTCTACTTTGGGTGGGGGGCGGGGGGAGGCTGGGAAGGGATGTGAAGGGTAAACAAAGGAGGAGGCTGCAATGCTTGATAAGAAATGTACTCATTACCTTGCTCATGTAATTGTAACCCCTCTGTACAGTATGTTCACAAAAAATAAAAATTTAAATTAAAAAAAAATGTAGTCTACTGAAAACTTGAATGGAAAGGTACTATTCATTTGAAAGGTAATTTAAAAACAAGCCAATTGTCTCACACTCCAGTAGTATGTGGTAGTACCATCTCTTGATTGCTTTAGCATTTAGATTAATGTTTGACCATTGTGTTAAAAATTCAAATAAACACATGGAGATTCTTAAAACTCCTCCTCCTCCTTCTCCTCCTCCTCCTCCTCCTCCTCCTCCTCCTCCTCCTCCTCCTCCTCCTCCTCCTCCTCCTCCACCTCCTCCTCCTCTTCCTCCTCCACCTCCTCCTCCTCCTCCTCCTCTTCCTCTTCCTCTTCAATGATGTCTTACTGTGTAGCCTAGGCTGGCCTTGAAGTCACTACACAGCCCAAGCAGGCCCCGAGCATGCAATCATATTGCCCCACCTTTAAAAATACTGGGATGAGAGGCCCATGCTGCGATGCCTTAAGGTCTTTTGTTCCCCTTTTGGTTTTTAATGAGTTTATTTTAATATGTCAGTTTATTTTAAATGCTGTATGTATTACAGATAAAACCATTTAATTCTAGGCACTAGAGCTCTAGCATTAAATGCTGCAGATTTTTCACACACACACACACACACACACACACACACACACACACACACACACACACACACACACACACACACACACACACACACACGGGCAAGAGTCCTGAGTCTAGTTTAGAATCTAGACACTATTGACACACAAGTCTACCCAGATGATTAAAGGTAAGTGGAGTAAAGAGGAATGTGATAACAGGCCACTGATGAGAAAACGTGTCTTGGAAGAATGAAGGTGGAGGAGGAAGGTGAGCTGGTGGTGGGGGGAGGCGGTGCTCCTTGGCAGTGGTGAGGGGAGAAGGGAGATGGTCCAGAGAAAGAGGTGGAAACAGAAAATGACATTGTGTACAAGTTACACACTTCAGACTTCCTTCGCTACATAGTGGAGATAGAGATGGACACAGAGAGACAGAGAAACGGAGAGAGTACAGCATAATCAGATTTAGTTAACATTTGAGATGCTACATGTGAAGAAACTAGACATTTGTTAAATATTTATAAACCAACCCAATCATATGTAAGAATGGGTTCACATTTGGACAATAAATTATTATGAGGTGCTATTGTCTAGAGACTGAGAAAGTTCTTAGTAACTGCAACCCCCCTCCCTTAGGAGGGTAACATGGTAACATGGTAACATAGGTAACATAGAAAGGGTAACATGAAAGGTAACATGAAAGGGTAATATGAAACTAATCTTGTGTAGAATGTCTCTTCCTAAAGCCAGCTCAAACAAGATCAGGCATCTCAATAGCCAGATCCTTTTCCTGAATCCACAGCAGCATTCGAAGACCCAGGGGTGAGTTCCAGGGTTTTGATGCAACTCCTTAACCAGTGGTGTACACTTTGAAAGCCACCTGACTTCACTGATTATCATTTGCTTTGTCTGTAAAATGGGAGGATGATTAGAACTATCAGAGAGGTACATGTGAGGATGAAATTAAATCAGCTAATGTAAGTCAAAACATTTGTAAACCATGAAGTACCACAAAAAAGTGTAGGATTATAATTACACTATCAAAAGTGGAAGTCCAACCAATTATGAAACTACCAACGATGATGATGATGATTTTTAAGCTTTCTTAATTTTTTACATGTAATTTTATTTAATCTTCATAGTCATCCCAAGATAAGTCATTTATGAGTAACAGAGCCACATGTTAGAACTATGTTTTTAGGCTCTTAACTACTCTTTCTCAATCTTTCAAATGTTCCCTTTTTATTTCTTTTTTGTAATCTTAAGTGTATAAAGTGTTTCAATTCAACATGTCAGTTTGTGAGTACAAGGAATTCTCTCTCATGTCTTCCAGCCTCATCCATCCCCTCAATATTCCTAGTTCGATTTTCATATATATATATATATATATATATATATAGTGATTATTACAACTGTGCTCACCAACTGTTCCCTTTTTCTTTTATAGCCCAAGCAACTAACAAGACAGAACCAGCATGTAATAATGTAATAGTTGTATAGTAGGAACAAAGAGTCAGTGCTCTTTCTCAGCATCAGAACTAGGAACCTAGAGATGAAAAAATGCAATCTGACTTCCTTTCCTGCTATTCCACATAAGAGCAAGAGCTATTATTTTGCCTGCAAATATAATGTGCTATGAGTTTTTTGTTGTTGTCAAGATACAACTCAAGGGAGAATGTGATATGGAGGGTCATTTTTTTTTTTTTTGCAGTGAGGCAAAACCATGCAGTCTTTCAAATTATGTTCTCTATAATTCTATGTTTTAATGATACACAGACATAACCGACCTGGTTTAATTATTGGTCAGGAGTTACTGCTTTAACCTTGGCCTGATTTAATAATTCACTGAACCTCTTTGCCCTGAGGTCCTGGGGCTTGAACTCAGGACCTGGGCACTGTCCCTGAGCTTTTTTTGGTTTTGATTTTGTTTTTCTTCAATGAAGGCTAGCACTCTACCTTCAAGCCACCTCACCACTTCCAGCTTTTGGGTGGTTAATTGGGGATCTGAGTCTCACAGACTTTCCTGCCTGGGCTGGTCTTAAACCCAGATCTTCAGTTCTCAGCCTTCTGAGTTGCTAAGATTACAGGCATGCACCACTGGTCCCTGGCCTCTGTACCTATTTATTGATGGTGAGCATTATTGTACCTCATGAATGTAGTCTCAGTGGCTTCCATCTTATCTCCAAATGGTTGTACTCTAGCAATGACCACCCTCCCTCCCCTTCCCCTCCCCCCCACCAATTCCAAGGGCTGTCAAGGTAAGTTCTCTATCAAGACTGGTTCCCACTGCTAGGCAGTAGATGGCAGAATTGAGCTGGGCTTTTGTGGCTGTCTTTCTTCTCACCTGTCTTCATTGCCAAACTCGAAGGACTCTAAAGCTACTTCTTAAAATAACTTTCTTTTTATGTGTCTATCTTATTGTCTATATATCTCATACACTACATATTGTTTGGTACTTTGAAAAAGTTTGTAGTAACAACACTTTCTGCTTCTCACTTGAGGTTGTCTAATCTCAAAAAATAATACCACCTTTCTCCTATTTTATTTTATTTTCTTCTCTCAAATTTCACTGAGCTTCCTTTTATTGGTTCCCCCCTCTGTTTAGGAAAATCTGCAGATCTACTCTAGAGTATTTCCTCCAGGTCCTTCAAATAACTCAGACAACTCTCCTGGTTTTACAAATATAATCCACAATGTAGCCCCTGCGGGAATAGAGGAGCAGAACTGAGCCTGGGAGGACGCGAGACCAGCTTCTAATGCAAATGTGGGGCTGGAGCTAGTTTTTATAGGGACATTGAAGTGGCAGCCAAGAAGAAGTTCTCAGGACAACACAGGACAAGAGTGGGAAGGATAAAAGAAAAATGAAAAAAGGTAGGAGTCTGACAGTAGGATATTTTTGTTCAAGGGGTGAGAATACCATGAGGAAAGCCAGGTGACTCAGCCTTGGGAGTGAAGATTGTAAAGCATAGATAGAATCTATAGACATTTAGTCTATATGACTGGGAGCTGATACCCCCAAAGGCTGGGACCTGCTAAGAGGGACTCCCTGTGAGGACTTCTAGAAGTATCCAGGTATGCTACCAGTCTTGAAATTCAGTTCACGTTATAAACTGTATAATTATACCCTTCATTCTCTAGCAATTAGCAGAGCTGAGATCCTTGAATTAGTCCAATGGTAGAAAGTGGACCTCAAAAGTGGAATGCTGAGTCGAACTGAAACAGTTCACTGGTTTACTCACTTTTACACAATACATGCCCTGTACTTTTCACATCCATAGATGATATGATCTTCACAATTTACTCATGTGAGGAAACATTTCATGGAAGCCCCACTGGAGAAGAGTATTCGAAGCAGGGACAGGCAGAAGGCACGTGGGAGATAGCTGAACAACTAGAGAAGCTTTGAGACAGACACAGATTCACCAGAATGTATGAAATGAACTCCAACACTGACACATGAATCTTTCCTTTGCTCATGCTCCCTGCTGCCTTTCGTTCACCCTTCCTTCCTAAGGAAAAAAGGAAAAAGAGAGGAAAAGAGAGAATACTGGCCATGAGGAATGTTGAGGATCAGAAAATAATATTCCGAAGTATAATGCTCTGGCAGGACTTTGAGCTAAAGGAAAAAGGAAACCCTAAGAGCAATATCAGAAATAGTCTCTCTGAGCAATCCCTGTCTTCCTGTCTTCCAGTCCTGTCCCACCCATCTCTCTCCCTTGAAGCCAGTCAGAGAGACCAGAATTCCTCTCCCCAAAGTGGGTCACAGCTACAAGATACTCTTCTTTCTTCAAAGAAGACATAAAGCCTTGAAATATGACTAACATTCTCCTCCTTTTCTGTGGAAGAGCAAAGCTACCTTCTGATGGCAGCTCATAGGACTCAGAGGGTCTGCTCAGTACTTGAGAGAAAGGAATGCTGTTTGGAAAGGCCAAGAATCCGCACAGGCCTTGCTGAGCTAATTAGCCTAATACATCAGATCAGAAGCTTTGTGTCCATTCATGTTTCTATACAATTGTCCGTTTTTTATTCAATTGAAATGTAGGCTATTTTTCTGGGTAATTGGATCTTCATCTTTCTCTTTTTCTTTTTTCTTTCTTTCTTTGTTTCTTTTTTCCTTTCTCTTCTTTCTTTCTTTCTTTCTTTCTCTCTCTTTCTTTCTTTCTCTCTTTCTTTCTCATTCTTTCTTTCTTCCTTTCTCTTCTTCCTTCCTTCCTTCCTTCTTTCCTTCCTTCCTTCCTTCCTTTCTTTCTTTCTTTCTTTCTTTCTTTCTTTCTTTCTTTCTTTTTTTCTTTCTTTCTTTCTTTCTTTCTTTCTTTCTTTCTTTCTTTCTTTCTTTCTTTCTTTCTCTTTCTTTCTCTCTTTTCTTCTTTCTCTTTTGGAAGGTTCTGGGAATTAAACTCAGGACCTTGTGTTTGCTATCAAGGTACTGTGTCACTTGATCCCCTTTTTGTCATTTTGGTTACTTCTGAAATAGTGTCTCACTTGGACTGCTATCATTCTATTTATGCTTCCTACTATAGCTGGGATTAGAAGCACCAATCACACCACCCAGATATTGGTTGAGCTGACCTTGACCTATGATCCTCTCAGTTATGTCACCCCAAGTCATTTGATTACAGACCTGAGCCATTGGTGCTTGGCTGGATTCTCATTTCTGAAAGCTCCTTGGTCACATTAAGTTTCGATTCAGTGTGCTTATTTTGCTTTTCCCTTGTAAATCTAATATTATAAGAGTATTGCTCATAAGCCTTATAAAATGAGGGAAAAGGTGTCAAACTTTCTGCCCTTAAATAAAATATCCACCAATGCTATTTAAAAACCATCTTATTATCAGTTTCCTATGGTAATTGCTTACATAGTCCTTGGAATGTGAATAACATTCATTTTCCTAAATCTAAATCTAACAGATACCTGATAACTCTCTACTTGCTGATAGGAAGCAAAGGAAACACAATCTGTGCCAGGCACCCTTGCCCAACTGAATCCATGTGGCAATGGAGAGAATAAGAATGTGACAGGATGGACAGGGAAGGGATGTTAGGGGAAAAACAATGGAGGAGATAGCAATGCTCAATAGGAAATGTACTCATTACCTTACTCATGGAACTATAATCCCTCTGTACAGTATTTTTATAATAAAAATCATTAAAAAAGAATGTGACAGGATTAAAAAGGAATTTGTTCCTGAATAAGAAGTTAATAATCTGTGTTCATAACTTTTAATCCTAACGTAGGAAAAAAGCCATTTAAATAATATCGAAGATCTACAAATTGCAAAGGAAAAAAAAACAAATAACAAGTTAAACAATAGCGTGCCATTTTTCTTTTAGAAAGGTATATATCCAACTAGATGCAGTAACTTAGTCCTGTAATCTTGACTATTTGGTGGACTGAAATCAAGAGGATAAGGGTCCAAGGCCAGCTGAGGAAGACAAGTTCATAAGACTCCTTTTCAACCAACAGCTGGTGTAGTGGCAAGCATCTGTCATTAGCATAAAATAGGAGGATTGTAGTCTAGGCACATGTTCAGACAAAAAGAACCTATCTCAAAGCAAACTAGAACACAAAGGGACAGGTTGAGTGACTCAAGTGAAAGAGTACTCTAACACCACTACTATTACCACAAAAAAGAAGTTTCTGTGAGCCAGGTAATGACTCATGCTTAGAATCCTTGAGAAGTAGAGATTGAGAGGATCATGGTTCAAAGCTAAACCAGGCTAACCCATCTATACCAATAAAAAGCTGGGTATGGTGGTACATGCTTGTAATTCTATGTACTGTAAGTACAAAAAAATGGAGTATTAAAATCTAGGTCTACTGGGGTAAAATTTGTGATCCTGTTTCAAAAATAACAAGATTAGAAAAAATAACCAGACAGAAGCATGGCCCTTCTTAAAAACCTGACTTCTAGTCTCCAAACTGTCAAAGTAAAAGACTAAATTCTGTGCTACTTGAGATATTCTTTAAATTATACCTTTAAAATATTTTCTGCAACATGCATTGTCTTGAAAATAAGTAATTTTGCTGTTTTTAAAAATGTTTTTCAAATAAGCTGGAATTGTGAATGTTTATTAAAAACAAAAACAGTGAACAGATTTTTATTTAATTCTAGAAAATTTGTATACATAAACAGAAATATACCACATGGCATTGACTTGATCAAATACATTAAAATGAGAATCAGCTCCTATAAATAGCTATTTCCCCTTACCACAAGGCTCTTTATTGCTTGAAAAGGAGACTTCCTTTAGGGATACTGGCATGACAAATGTTTTAGAAACAATTATGAAAATGTTTGAGGAGGAAGAGGCATTGTGGCTCAAGTGGTAGAGTGCTCGCCTGGACAGCACTCAGGCCCAGAGTTCAAGCCTCATGACCAACCAAAAAAAAAAAAAAGTGTTTGAGGGCTAGAGGTATGGTTCAAGAGCCAGAGTACTTACCTAGCAAGTTCAAGGCCTGATTCCACTGCTACCAAAACAAAATGAAACAAAACCAGCGTGGAATCAGCAGAAATATTGCTAGCTGTCCATCTGTTCAGAAACATGCTGTTTGTTGACTAGTTTGCCCTCTGCTGTTCCTAGATGTTATCTAGGATCTACACTTCCACTGTTTTTGGTCTCCTTTGTAACTCTGTAAATTCAACAAAAGCAATAGGAATGCAAACAATTGTATCCAGTAAACATGAAATGATTTTCATCCACCCCATAAAAGGGGCCTCTTTTTATCTTTAATAGCTGCTCATTCATGTCAGCATCCCAATTGTCTGTTGTGTTAGCATTCCTACTCCCACTCTCAGCTTGATGGTGCCGTAGAAGAACTCACGGGGCTCAGAAAGGTCTTTACACTGAGAGATATGGTTTATTATGGAGAAAGACTACAAGTTAGAATCAGCAACAGGGAAAAGGAGGTGAAGCAGAGCTCAGGAAACCCCAGGCAGAGACATCCAGTTGTCTTCTCTCCCAAGGATTTGCATGGATAACACTGTCAAAAATGATGGATTTTGCAAATGTAGGAAGCTTGCCTGAGCCTTGGGGTCCAGAGCTCTTGATTAGATCAGTTTCATAGGTACACAGTCTCTTCAGGATATTAGCTATTCCTTCTCCAGCCCCCAGATGTCAACCTGATACCATGTGGTCCAATGCATCATGCATGTAGAAACACTTTTAGCAGACAGGATATTTAAGGTTTAGAGGTCATTTTCAAGGTGTTAGCTAAGAACCAGTCTTTTCTTTGCCGTATGCATAATTTGAGTAAGACAAGGCTGCTGAGTTGACCCTTTCCCAGGCATTTCTATACATGCATATATATGTTCTTGGAATTCTCCACTAAACTGTTGCAGCTGTTCTAAATCTTCCTAGCTCACACATTAATGGACTAAACAAAATCTTTGACACATTTAGGTTGTTGACATGGGTTATATTTTACCTTTTCAAAGAAAGGTTAGGTTCTCGTATACTCTTATCAATAAAAGTCACTAATGTGTTTTTGCTTCTTGTCTTTTCTCCCCCCACTTCTGATAATGCGCGTGTGTTTTGCCAACAAGGGAATATGGAAGCAGAGACATCTGACATATGCCCTACCTTGCCTTGCTGTTACTATTGTGGGAAGCATTTTGTGGTCCATTAGGAGCTGTCTATGTCTACCCTGGACTGCAGTTTGAGGAGCACGTGGCTCTCTACAGTCTGTCACCTGCTGAGTTTTATTATGCAGATCATGAAGCTGAAGCTCCGATTATAAGGCAACTTGTCCAAATCTTCACATACTTCTGCTTAGCGATCTTGCCTCATATGCCCAAGGGCTTGCTGGAGTTTCTACTTGAATGTCCTTCAGATCTCACTGGTCAAGGTACAAAGCTAAAGCGTCCATCTTTCTCTGTCCCCCTCCAGTTCCCATTTTGACTATTCATTAAGCAGTGTTTCCATCTTCCTACTAACTCAGGCCATAAGACTGGAAACATTCCCTGATGGCTGCTTTCTTTCTCATTTTTCATTGCCTCAGTTAGCTTTCTGTTTCTGTAACAAATAATAAGCTTATAAAGAGGGAAGGATTATTTTTGATCACAGCTTTGGATATTTCTACCCATGACTGGTTGGTCCTATTGCTTTGGACCTGTGGAAAACCAGCACACCATGGTAGGATATGAGCTGTAGAACAAAGTTGCAAACTTTATGGTCAGGAAAAAAAGAAAGTAAGAAAGAAAGAAAGAAAGAAAGAAAGAAAGAAAGAAAGAAAGAAAGAAAGAAAGAAAGAAAGGAAGGAAGGAAGGAAGGAAGGAAGGAAGGAAGGAAGGAAGGGAGGAAGGGAGGAAGGGAGGAAGGGAGGAAGGGAGGAAGGGAGGAAGGGAGGAAGGGCTGGAGGTCCTAATGTGACTTCTAATGGGGCATTTACAATTATTTAATTTCCTCCCACTAGGCTCTACTTGTAAAGTTTCCATCTCTGAATAGCACCATGGGCTGTGAACTTTAGGCCATTAACATCTGGGCCTTCGGAGGATACTTAAGGTCCAGACAATAACAGGTTCTTTCTGCTATCTATCTATCTATCTATCTATCTATCTATCTATCTATCTATCTATCTATCTATCTATCTATCTATCTATCTATCTATCTTTCTATCTATCATCTATCATCTATCTATGGATCATCTATCATCTATCTCCCATTTCCTTTCCATTTCTACTCTGTTCACACTCTTTCAAGACACTAGGCCCTTGTGCAATTTTTGTATCTTATTCTATTTCCATATTACAGCCAGCATGATCACCGATCAAAATACATCAGATTGTTGTGCTTTAAAATGTTTTATTGCCACAATAGCTCATTTGCTAACCTGCTCAAAAGACCCATTTACTCCCTCAACCCCTTCCCTCCTTTGCCTTCTGTGTTCTAACTTTGTTAACCTCCCCGTCCTTCAGACATGTCCCACTGGCTTCTGCTTTACAGCCTTCGCCTTGTTTTCTGAGACCACATCATCCTCCCACTGCTCCCTATCCTCTAGTTTCCTGGTTAATTCATGTACATGCCTTGGTTTAAATGTCACTTCCTCAGAAAGGCCCACTACAAATCTTCCAATTCAGCATAAGTCTTTCCTGTCATTTTCTAATTACACCCTGCCTTTTCCTTGTGGTACTTGCTGTAATTATAAATATGATTTTTTTTCATGTCTCACCAGTTCTATGAAAGCAATGGTTATGCCTGCTTTTTTCCACAACTACATCTGTTAAAAAAGGGCTTGACACACAGTAGGCACTCAATCTAAAACCTATGCAGAGTTCCTAGCTCTAAATGCAGTGAGTGGTCTTTCTCTGGTGTTACACTGATACTTCTGAGTCCTTTGCACAGTTTTACTAGCTCTTTTACAGTTTTTCTTAACAAATTTACATTTTTATTACTCAAGTAAAGCATGGGTAACATATGATTTTACTTATCTATTTATTTATGTATATATTTACTTTTGGTTAGCTCATCGTTTGAACTGAACTTGCTATACTTATTTGCCCATGCCTCCAGCCTGGCTTTTAGGTGGTTAATGGGAGATTGTTTTATGCATTTTTCTGCCAGGGCCGGCTTTGAATCAAATCCTCCTGGTCTCAGTCTCCTGAGTAGCTAGGATTACAGGTGTGAGCTACCAGTGCCTGGCATCAGTATTCTTAAGTGTTGCTTAGATGATTGAAAACGAATGTGCCTTGAGGAGCTGGTAAATTCACAAAGGGAGTTTGTCATTCTCATTCTGAAGGCATTAAATCCTCACCTCTATTGGACATTTCCAAATTACCCCGTGTGCATATCCTATTTTTTTCTTTATTGCCTGGGTAATTCTATACTTTTCAAAAGACTGTCTACATTTCCACCAGCATCTGGAAAGCATAAGTTTCTTTCAAATTGCTTCTAATCTGGGATTGTAGGAAGCCACTTCCTCCACTAGCCCACATGTATTATGAAAGTTGGAGATGCACTTCATGCCAACAACAGGTCCCCAAATGGAGTAAACTCTTGATCATAGGCTGAGCTGCCATTTACCAAGAAAAGGCTCTGTAACCAACATGAGGCATGCACCATCTGGAGCTCTCACAATAATTTTGGAATTGAGGGCAGTTATTATTTTCATTGTATTAGTTACTTACTGGTGCATAACAAAAGCTACCAAACTCAGTAACTCAATAACTCAAATAACACACACTGAGTCACAGCTTCTGTAGGGTAATGATACAAGCTTTGCTGAGTGCTTAGTTTCAAAGTCTCTCACTAGCTACACTCAAGGTATGGACTTATGCTACAGTCATCTCAAAGCCTGAAGAAGGGAAGAAGTCATTTTTCAAGCTTCTAGTAAATTCTAGTAACTTCCATCTCGCATGGCTCTTGGCAGGCATCAGGGTATGGCTGAATATTGATCAGAGATGTCAGAGAGGGTTGGAGGGAGAAAGAAGGAAGAGGAGGAGAAGAAGGAGAAAGAGGAGGAGGAGGAGGAGGAGGAGGAGGAGGAGGAGAAGGAGGAGGAGGAGGAGGAGGAGGAGGAGGAGGAGGAGGAGGAGGAGGAGGAGGAAGAGAAGAGAGAAGAGTAGAAGGAAAGAGAGAAGGAAGGAGGAGGAATAGGAGAAGGAAGAGAAGATGGGGACTCAGTTCTTTCTGTGACTTAATTTTTCACCATCACTTGTGTCATCTGTTCTTTCAAAGAAATATGCCAGGTCTAAGCAACACACAGGGAAAGAGGATTACACAGCCACGGATACCAGTAGAATGTCACGGGAGACTATTTGAGGTTTTGTGCTACTACTGAAAAAAGAAGAGACAGAAAAAAGAAGCGACTAAGAGAAATTAATTAACATTGAGGCAGAGATCCAAACCCATCTTCCAGATCTAGAACCCACATTCTTCCTAGGGCATTTTAGAACTGATGAAATTCAGCAAATGCTTGTTGTTGAAGATAATTCCAACATCACAGATTAGTGCCACAAAATAAAACCAGTTATTTCCACGTCCAGAGTCTAATCTGCTGATCTTGGACATTGATTTAACAGTGTCCTAGGTTTGTTCAGAAGAAATATCTTCTTAGATCATCAATATAGGAGAGGAACATAGTAACAATGAAGAAGCTACAACTTGAGATGGTAAGGCTTAGCATATATAAGAGCTTTCCTAATTATTACTGCAGATCATAAGAAGAACAGCACAGCTTCTATTTGGGTAAATAATAAACTTAGCCAGAATTATTTACTATTATTATTATTATTACTATTGCCCATCCTGGGGTTTGAACTCTGGGCCTGGGTGCTATCCCTGAGCTTCTTTTTGCTCAAGACTAACTCACTACCACTTGAGCCACAGTGCCACTTCCAGCTTTTTTTGAGTAGTTTATTGGAGATAAGAGGCTCACAGACTTTCCTGCCAGGGCTGGCTTTGAACTGTGATCCTCAGATTTTAGCCCCTGAGTAGCTAAGATTATAGGCATGAATCACTAGCACCTGGCTTAGCCAGGATTATTAACTCCAAGATTCAAGAACCAAATAATTCCACAGACTCATTTGTGGCTGGGAAATAACTTTCCCTCCTAAGATGCATAATGATTTACTTATTTAGAAAAAGTAGAAAAGGTCAGATAATGTGATGTTTGGAAAATGAACCCTTAAATATGTATTTTAATGTTTTCGTTTCTTTCATGCATGTGTTTCTAACGCATTTATAAGATTATTTCTTTGTTGCTTTGTATGTCCCTCCCCCACAGTGTAACCCCCGCTTTCACTATATTTGATGTCAGTGTAACATGTGGAGGAGATGGGGACAAACAAGTCGTTTAAGGATTCAGGTGGACCTGTTGCAACAATGAGAAGTACAAAATGTCATGTCAAAACCAGCTTTACAATGTCAGTGTGGGGGGGTGAGGGGGGTATAATTGGGTGGGGGGAGGGGGGAGGCTGGGAAGGGAGGTGAAGGGTAAACAAAGGAGGAGGCTGCAATGCTTGGTAAGAAATGTATGCATTATCCTGCCCATGTAATTGTAGCCCCTCTGTACAGTATGTTCTCAAATAAAATAAAATAAAATAAAAAAAAGAAATGTACTCATTATCTTGCTCATGTAATTGTAACCCCTCTGTACAATATTTTCATAATAAAAAACTTATTAAACAAAAAAAAAATTGAAAGCCTTTTTACATTGTCCAAAGAACATACTACTAAAATCGCGTTAATAGTCAAATTCCAATTGATCAGAAACAATGCTGGAGTAAACTATCTCACTAATCTTTTTTTAACTTATCATTGCCATTCTAGCAAGAGAAAAGATCAACAAAAAGGGGAAATAAATAAAATTTGCAAAAGAAAAATTAAAAAAAAAAAGAAAAAGTAAATCATCATTCTATATTTTTCTGTTCAGTTTTTGTTTGGTGTCCATTGTGCATTTTCTATACTGCAACTTTCACAACGAGTAATAAAAAAGTCATTTTTTTGCAAAATTTGTTATTATTTTCTTTAAAAATATTTGGTTGGGTGTATTCAGTCCATTCAAAAAGGCTTTGGATGCCTGATCACCAGAGGGTCTACTAGGCACTGATGGGATCTAATTTCTACCTGTCTCTTCTCTGATTTCTTTCCTGAATGAATTCTGTCCTTCAGAGGTTGTAGTTTCGATGGGGACAAGCCATAGCAAATGCCAGAATCTTCTTGGAAGTATTTGTGGTTTGGTTTTGGTACATTCAAGGGTTATAAATCCTAATCTGAAAGTCAAGTTGCCTGGTTAGAAGAACAGGATTTACTGAAATCCAGTGGGCCTGGCATTGCTGATGTCAACTGTGACTGGTCATTGCTATGACACAGGTGTGAGTGTTTAATTGGTATTTAAGATCTGAGGATGAAAATCTTAATAAGCCAGTAATTTATATTTCACTTAGTTCCTCCTAACCACATTCCAGAAACAAAAATGAAAAGAAATGGCTGATTGCATTTTAAAAATAAAATCTGAATCATATAAAGAAGTTTGAGAAAAGATGTTGAATATGTAGATGCTGCTTTTGTGGAGCTTCTTTGTCTTCATTATGGATCACAGAATCTAATTTCCCCCTGAGAAACATAAAGATTAGCAGGACCCTTGTAATAACCCTTCAAAAGTGTCCTTTTTCTGTAGAAATGCAAAGAATCTGCTCAGCTGAGATCCATTGAATGGCTTCTAGATTATAAAAGCAGAAGAAAAGCCAAGGATTTCAGGCTGATCTCCTCTTTATCTCATCAGGATGAGCTAAGCTTATGTGTAAGTGAAAAGAAAATTAATACCTTTTTTCCAATAAGTGCCAAAGTACACGAGTCCTTTGTTAGCAAGGAAGCAAGATCACCTCAGCCAGCGTGGTGGCAGGTACCAGGCCCTGTGTAATTTTGGCTTTCTTTGAACTTTCTTTTTACATAACTGCTCTTTAAAAAGCATCTCAACTAAATGAAATGAAGTGTGTGAGTGAAGTGCCAGGGGCTTTCTTTTTTGGATAAGAATGACTTCTTCTCATTTGTGTGCCAGTCATGAATAATAAGCAATGTAACATATACTCAACTCCCTGAAGACACTTCCCTGAACAGATCTAGAGGCTGTGATTAAGTTCTGTTCAGAAGCATCCTTTCTTCCACTCCTCAGCAAGATTCTGCCATGGAAGTGAGGCGGTCAGCAGGGTCCAGGAGCTCCTAGGATTCTCAGCACAGGCCCCAGTGTAATGTCAGGAGTCAGAAGATCCTCCATTGACACAGTTCTTTGAAGAGATCAGTTATGCTGTAGGGTCTGATCTAGCAGTATAGAAGGCATGCAGATGCATTGCTTGGTGAATAAATATAAAACACAAGCATTGGGTTAACATTGCATTTACATCTTTCCTTGAAACTGCCACATGGAATCAAAAGAATTACAGAGCTGGAATGGAGTTTAGACTTACATACTAAACGGTCCTGTGTTTAAGTACATAGCTTATCTAATCCCACAGAGTTGAGGAAGCCTGCCATTCTTCTGATTACTGGTGAAATCCAATTACACGTGGCAGGATCCTTAGTTATGGTACAGAAATAAACTTTGGCTGCCTTTGGTGGAAAGGAATTTATTTGTAAGACATTGAGCTGCTCATGGCATCCTCAGGAAGGCAAGAGAATCAGAACAGGAATGAGGAGAGATGCACGGTTTCTGGGCCTTCCATACCCAGTCCTGTGTGCCACTAGTGTGGCCATCCTTGCCCTTTAACCTCTGTGGATGGACTATGTTAGTGTTTTGGCTTCCAGGGGAAGATGGATGTTAACGCTGGCTCTACTAACAATGGTATGGGATTCCCCAAGGTCTGTGCTTGTCTATGCCATGGCCTCCTAACCCAGAGTTATTGATTCTGAGAGATGAGGTTACAGGCCTCAAGAAGTTGAGTATCTAGTTTGTAGAATGTCCTTATATGGAAGGACATTTCTTTAAGCATATGAAGACTTTAAGTGGTTGAAAACCAAAACAGAGATAAATGTCCACTGTAATCAAGTTTCTAATGTAACAGTTCACCGAAGCATCCAAATTAACTCCATAGTTTCACGGTAGTTAAAACAAAAACAAAAAATAAACCTTGTAGATCAACCAGAGGGTTTTATGGGCTGGGATTAATGGCCAGGTTTGAACTTTTATGTATCATTTGCCTCTGTTGCTACTATTGTTTTTATTTAAGCAATTTCATACCTGTTCTTCCAGGCTTGACTCAAGATGGCACTTAGCTGAGATGATAAATACATTAATTTTCATAATGAATGAGAGGTGACTAGGGAGTTTATTGAAGTAATTTATAAATGTATCTTAACTAATTATATCTATTTCCAAATAAGATTAAGCTTTGAGCATTAGGACTTCAACTTACCATTCTGGGTGGCAAAACTTATTGTAAGCTACTAACCCTTATTTCCACTAACATTATTTTCTCCATTACTTTTCTAAAGGTTTTTCCTTCTCTTTTATTTTTTCCCATTTATTTTGGGGAATGCTAGGGCTTAAACTCAGGACCTCTTGCAGTATAGGAATATGCTTTTACCACTGAGTTGCATTTCCAGCCTTCTTTTCTGCTTGTTATTTTTGTGACAGGTTGTTACTTTCTGCCCTTGTGAGTGTGATCTGCCCTTGTTAGGCTTCCTGAGGTAGTGAAGGTAACAGGCTCATGATTTAACATCCAGTTTTCCAGTGAGAAGGGGTTTAATAAATTTTTCTTCCTAGGCTAGTCTTGAACTGTGATCTTCACACATAGCTAGAATTTTAGATATAAGCCATCAGTGTCTAGCTCTTGGAGTATTTTTTACATGTCTGTTGAGTTTGTGTTATCTTTTTTTTTAAAGTGTAAAAAAAAATAGATACCAGATACAAATATCCTCTTACTGGAAAAAATCAGCCCTCCAAAAATGATTTCATTAGCACCTGAAATAAGGTACTGTAGAGGATACAATAAAAGGAAATGGCACCATTACCTAGAACTGGTTAGAAATGCAGGTCCTCAAGATCCACCAGCAAAATACTCAGAACCCATAATGTTGCGAAAGCTGTGCCAGAAGAAGGGTGGGAATGACAAGATAGTTTTGTTGGCTCTGGGTAGTGATTCTCAGATGCTGATGCTCCCGAGAGTCATCAGAGCCCTTTGCAAGATTCCTAACGGCCACAAGGGCACATGGAAATTAAATAGCAGCTTCTGGGACTAGAATCTTCTGCAATAGTATTCAAAAACCGAACTAAAACCAAAGCAAGAGGCCATGTGATTCCAACTTGTATTGTAACACTGCCTCTCAAACTTTAAAACACACAAATTACTGTTTGTTTGTTTTCTAAGGTGCAGATTTGGAGCCTGAGAACTGGCATTTCTAGCCAGTTCCCAAATGAGGTCGATGCCATTTATATTCCCTCGTACTCTCCACAATGGCTACCTCCAGACACAAGTATATTCGGATCAGATCACTTTTTTGAAAGTCCAAATTGTCTAATTGAAGAACTACTAAATATTTTGGGGTCTAAAGGAAGAAATATTCTTCAGTAATGTTTAATCTGTAAGTGCTTCAAAGGGCTTTTTTTTTTTCTCAGACTTGAAGGCAGAAACACTTCAAACAGAATGTCTTTTGTTTTCCCAGGCTTTCTCTTAGAGAAAATAGACTCAATAAGAGATAACAGCTTGGGTTGTTTTCCTGTTTCTCTTCCATAGTTGCTTCAAATTACATTACTAGGTTCCCTGGGTACCACATTCAAGAATTATTCCCAGAGTGTATCAAGTTCTTGTGGTGTGATTATTTCATTACAAATGAGGGACACAGACCAATGGCTTGATTCTCCAAATCTCTTTAGTAGGGCTCATGCTACTAATGCATTGCTTTCTGTCTCATAGGAAACACATCCCAGATTTTTTTTGAGAGATGCTATTTAAGATAAGAGCTATAGGACTCCTTGGACTCTTATCAAAGTTTCAAGCATTTAATTTAATTCCAAATAAAACTTCTCTGAAACAAACCATTGCAGTCTATTTCAGACTTTGTTGTAATGTGTTTGCTTTTAAAAGTTCTAGAAGAATGATTATAAAGCTGTAAACACACTCAGTGTAGATGAGTCTCATTCTAACTCTTTTTATTCCCTTCAAGCCTCTTACTTAACTCTTCCTATTTGTCTTATCTTTCTTCTGTAAGGTGCTTTTGTGTTGTGTTGGCTTGGTTTCTGATTTTTTTCTTTTTGCTAGTTGTAGTATTTGAATTCAGAGCAAAATGCTGTCCTTGAGTTTTGTTTTGTTTTTTTTTTACCCAAGTTTAGTACTCTACCACTTGAGCCAAAGCTTCACCTCTGGTCTTCTAGTGGTTAGTTGGAGATAAGAATTTTGTAATCTTCCCTGCCTGAGCTGGCTTTGAACAGGATCCCTTAGATCTCAACCTCCTGAGTAACTAGGATTACAGGCGTGAGCCACCAGTGCCTGCTTGCATACTATTTTTATAAGAGAATCAAACTAGATACTGCAGCAATATAGTCCTTCTTGTATGTTCAAATTCAGTTTATGAGTAGCACTCTGAAGCTCCCTTCATCCTTCTATTCCTCAGTCTGTCAGTCATTTGTTCAAATTGTTCTATTTGTTTCTGTAGATGCTGTCATTTGGTATTCTGTTTGTGGTACCTACTAAGTATCAGGCTAAAATGCATAAAACACAATTCCCTGAAATCTCCCTCCTCCCCTTCCTCCTCCTCCTTCCTTTTCTCCTCTTCCTCCTCCTTGCTCTCCTAAGTCCTCCTACTCTTCCTCATCCTGCTTGTCCTCCTTTCTCCTCTTTGTCAAATTCATCAGCTAACTCTTAGTGATTACTATCCCATTTAAGATTCAATCACTCTAATTTTTTTCCTGTGAGCGATTTTTGACTTGTAAAGTAGACCAAAGAGGCTTGTTGACAATTTTGCATTGATAGACTTTACAAAGGAAATGAGCCAGGTGCCCGTGGCTCACCCATGTAATTCTAGCTACACAGGAGGCTGACATCTAAGGACTGAGGTTCAAAGCCAGTCTGGAGAGACTATCTCCAAAACAATCAGCAAAAATGGTGGGCTGCAGATGTGGCTCAAGTGATGCTTTGCGAACTGTAAAAGACTAAACGGCTTTTATGTCTGTCTAGCATACCTCTCCTCTTCATTTTGGAGATTAGCCCTTTCTCTTGTTATCACTGCACATGTATACCACTGCCCCTGTCTCTGCGGGCCTTGGGGCCTGTAATGATTGATTACCCGTAGCATGTTCCTCATCATGAGCTGAGCCCTCTCAGGTCCTAGATATCTGCTGGAGCCATTATAATCAAAGGTGCTGCTTTGGCTGGGGCTCCTGGGCATAATAGCCATCTAAAACCAGAGCTAGGCCAACTTGTTACTGTGAAATGAGAATATAAGTACTTGAAATCCACACACAGGAAGAGGAGCCAAGAGAAGGACAGGAAGCAAAGCATCCCTGATAGTATAATTTGGATCTGAAATGTCCAATGAAGACCATGTGTTAAAGATTTGGTCTCCAGCTTCTTTGGCACTATTAAAAGATGATAGGCGGGACTTCTTAGGAGGAAGTTACGTAGTTGGGGTGTGTCCATTCAGGGACTTCCTGTTCCTCTGCTTCCTCATCACCATACGATGAGATGCTTCCTCTGCTCTGAGTTTCCATCACCACATACCTTTTTGTCATAAGCCCAAAGCAACCAGGCTAAGTCACCATGGAATGAAATTGTGGGTCAAAATCAACCTTTCCCATTGATTTGTCTTAGGTATTTCTTGCAGGAGTGGAAAGCTGACTGACAGACTCAAGTTATTAAATTCTGCAACCCGCGGTTCCTGAGGAAATACTTCTACATGGGTCTTTCAGTGATGAAATAATTTCTGTTGATCTTTATGAAGCTAGTTTGAGTTGGATTTTTGCTACTAAAGTAGGCATGGGGCATTCTTTGACTAGATAACCCTATTTATTTTTTAAACTGGGGACTGAACTCAGGGCCTCCAACTTCCCTAGGCAAGACCCCTACTGCTTGAGCCACATTCTCAGTCCTTTGTTATTTTAGCTTCGTTTTAAAATAAGGCGTCACCCTTTTGCCCAGATGGTTAATAGACTACAACACTCCTTCCTCTGCCTCCAGAGAAGTTAAAATTACAGGTGTATGCAATGACTCCTGGCTTTGATGCAGAGATAGGGTCTCACTAACTTTTGCTTCGGCTGGACTTGAACCATCCTAGTCCCGTCTCCACATCCAGCCCCTCTTGATCTTAGCTATTAATATCTTTGAGGATGTGGGCTGTTACATAATGTGAATAGGCTTAAAATAGAATTCCTTTACCTGTCACCGAGTTTCAAGAACTCCTTTCTGAGACATTTTCCATGGAGAATGTGCTTTGTACGCATCTTAGCAATGCCTGTGGGAGGCTGAGTAGTGCTTATTAGTGCTAGGACACGAATCCCTGCCAAAGGTGTTGAAGAGCAACTGTTTTGTAGGGTCCTATGCCGTGGAATTCTTCCAGTCCTCACACTGTGACTGAGGACTGAGGGGTGGGGATGCCCTTATTTCAAACCCCAATCAAGAAAGGGGGTCTAGTTCTATACTTGGCCATGGTAAGCAGGCCTTTCTAGCTCTCAGGCTCAAGGCTTATAGATACAGACACAAAACCCAACTCTACTTAAAGCTATGGATGAAGCAGCTCTCTCTCCGAACAACTGCTATTTTTGCCTCCATCAGTAAGACAACCTTAGTTGATGATTTGTAAGACCTCATATCTCAATATATTTGCCGAGTTGGTAAAAGCCGTTTGCCTTTGAGCACATCAGCCAAGGAACACCATGTCTGAATGATTGCTGAATAGTAAGGTGGGTTTCTTCCTATTCCAGGGGAATTATTTTTCACTCCTTTATAAAAGGGAACTCATGAAATAAGTCCCTCAGCAGTATACATCAAACAAATGAAACAACCGGAACACAGTAGACTGATTTAGCAATGCTTGATCTTTGTCCTGTTAAAGGGCAAGATTATAATAGAGGTAACTGTATCCAAAGGTCAAAAATTGCACCTTCAGCCTTGATGTCCCTGCACATTGGGCTTTAATGCTTCCTAGCTTGTTTTCAGCTCAACTGACTAGAATGCCAAGTTATAATCAGACAATCTCAGCACCCTGTACTACAGATGCTTACTAAGCACCTGTCCAAGTGTCTGTAGGGAAAGACACCAGAAATAAGAAAGAAAGGAACTTGTTACGTACAATAAGCAATTTCTCTTTTGTTTCATGGGATTTCAAAGTGAGCCTACAATTGTTGAAATACTATGTTGTTGAATTGTATAAACCAAAATAAGTTATAAGATTAGTTCAGATTAAAGAGGAGGCAAGGAAAATTCCTTGAATATTCAAGGAAAATGCCTCCACAATTCAAGGGAGATCTCAGGACAAACAGGGAGTAAAGAAAGTCTCGAATGAAAGTTCCACCATTTCTTTGGAGCTAATACAGGAGATGTGCTTCAAAAGAACTCCACTTTCAACAGCCTTTGAGAGGAAAGTCATGTCCCAGCTACGGAAAAGGACAGAGTACTATGCAAAAAGAAAAGCTTTTAACAAGAGAACAGAAAACAAATACTGGAAATTAAAAATCGGGCAAAAGAATGAATTTGGTGGAAATTTTGGAAGATAAAATTGAAGCGTGTTCTGAAAAGCTGAGCGTAAGAACAAATCATCCAGAAAGGGTGACCCAAGGAAACAACAGAGATAATACCCAGTCCAAATGCCCAGCATCTAATTCATAAGGATTCAAAATAAATGAAGGAAAGTGTCAAAAATCTAAGAAAAATTTCCAGAAGTTTCCCTGGAACATTGAACATGAGTCACAGACATAGCAAGAACCTAGAGATGATGAACCAATATTATAAGTGGCTTGATTTGAAAATGTAGAGACTGATTGTAAGATGAGCGACTCAGATGGGAATAACAAAACTTAATAACTATCTTTAATTAAAACAATATTGTTTAGTAGCTGCTAAATTAAAAGTTTGACAAAGCTTTTTATCCCTCATCCAAGGATTCTAGGCTTTCCTATGTTCAGTAGTTTCATTTATGTATTTTTACAGTGCTACTGAAATTCAAACTGTCTATCTAGTTAGGTTTTAGGTAAGCCAAATACTACATTAATTGTAAATACTATTGGAGATAATAGGACTTATTTTTTCTGGCCAGATTAACACATGAGTTCATTGCCCCATCTTTTATGACCACTCGGCTTACTGGCAAACAAATTGGATGAATCTTTAAACAATGGAAGAATGAGGAGATATCTCATGCTCAGTGGCTAACAGGAATTACTCCATAAACCAGCAATTGTATTGCACTAATGTGCTCACTGTTGACTCAGGTTATCATGGTCTTAGGGGCAATTGTTTTATTTTCACACAACCAGCCTTGCATGTCAGATGGTTCACTATTGTTAAGAGTTGAGCTGCAGTTGATTTGGAAGCTTATGGACTTAAGAGTTGCAATGAGGGTTGGTTGACAAAGATGGAGAATAAACAGAGAGAGCCAGAGGGCATTACTGACCTCTGAATAATACGTATGCTTACCACTGGAGTTTTAAACATAGCAAGTGATCATGAGTCACTGTTTACAAACTTGTTCACTTGTGTGTTATGTAAGGGAGATATTTTTGGTAAAATAAGTAGTTATGCTACAAAATAATTATTTATCCATTATAGAGATTTCAGTGATACTACACTGAACACAAAATATACAAATAGTTTTGAACCAAATTTTATATTAATGTTACAATATTTAATTTTCTACCCAATGGCTTGGGTCCCTCCATATTCTCCCTATTCCTGTAGATAAAAAACTACAGGGAGGGTAAAAACACTTTGTGTAAAGCCAAAGCATTTTTTCTTCTTAAGACAAACTAAGTCCCAAGTCTGCATATGTATGTTTGTGTGTATACATATATGTAGTATATATTTTGATGAAGTCATTATGAATAGATTCTTTTAGATTTTTATGGAATATCCATTCTTTACAACTATACTCAGCAATCTTCTTCTTCATCTAGTTGGTATATATTTACTGTTTTCAAATATCTGAGGGGAAGTCATCTTGGTGCAGAACCTTAGGACTGGATATGTTGATGCTAGAATTCAGAGAAGGTGATTGTTAATTGACAGTGTATATAATCGTATAGCTTCTGTCATGTCTTAAAAGTAGTGCTCAACTTAACAAAGTTGTCAGTGTTTTTCAATTATAGCTCTTCCCTTTTTAAGTGTCAAATTGCAGTTCTATTCTTATGGGCAAACAAGACAAATATTTCAAAGGTTACAAAAGAAAAGAAGGGATCAGGCCAGGCCCTGGTGGCGCATGCCTATAATCCTAGCTAATCAAGAGGCTGAAATCTGAGGATCAAGGATTGAAGCCAGCCTGGGCAGGGAAGTCCATGAGACTCATATCTCCAGTTAATCAGCAAAAAGCTGAACATGGAAGTGGTTGAGTGCCAAATAAGAGCAAACAGCCCCAAATTCCAGCCCAGTACTAGCAAAAAGGAGGAAGAAAAGGAGGAGGAGGAAGTGAAGGAGTGGAGAGAGAGAGGGAACAGGATGGGGAGGAGGAAGAATGAAAACACTTCCTTAGCTAGGTGACAATAAAGGAGTTTAAAAGATGACAATCCAACTAAACTGTAGTAAAATAAGATCTGAGGAAAATCTAAAGTCTCAGATGAAAGGAAATCTCCATTTCTGAGGAAATTGCAAAAGCCTAATCTTTATGCTAAGAGTTGAGAATAAACACTAAATGCAATACCTTAAAATATAAGGAGCTGTGAACTTAGCTCAGGGGAAGGGCACTTGCCCTGAGTTCAGCCTCAGTTCTGAAAAAAAAAAAAAGAAAGAAAAAAGAAAGAAAGAGAAAAAGAAAGAAAGAAGAAAGAGAAATAAAATTCAGAAATGTTTAAGAAAATATATAGACAGTCTTCAATCTAGATAGTAACTTGGAATTGTAATATAAAACATTCATTACCTCATTACAGATGTATTCCATGCATTACACAAACACATTCTGTTTAAGGAGACTTGCAGTGGCTTAGAATTTTCTGTAATGCAGCATTGTGCCTTGGGGACTTGGATTTTCGTCCTGGCTGTCTACTCATGAGTTTAGTCACCACCTACAAATACTGTCCTCATCTGGAATGTCATACCACTATATTATTATTGTGTTGCTTTTAATAAGGCCATTCAATTCTATTGCAATGTTATGATTCTTTCTGTTGTTTGATTATTATCTTTAAGAAATTGACTTTTAACTAAGCAATTTATGTATATAACATATTTTGATCAATGTCTCCCCTTTCATTATTCTCATCCATCTCTCCCCTACCCATCCCTTCCCTCACTCTTCTTAATTTTGTAGGCTATACATTGGATTCTTGACTACATTCTCCCCCTCTTCTCCTCTTCTCCTTTTCCTTTTACCTCACCCCCACCCCTTTCTAGTACCTACTTCCAGGTGTTTTATTTTGTTGAACTTGGATTTTGCCTTTCTAGGGAACTACACTATTTGAATTCTCCCTTGAATATACTGTATTTCAGTTAATCTATTTTATGCACTTGTTTACCACCCAACATATTTACTTTCTGAGCTAAATCTAGCTTCTACATGTAAGAGAAAACATGTATTCTTTGTCTCTCTTACTGTACTTGACATAGCTTTTTCTATTTTGTTTTCCAGGGCTTTCCATTTCCTTCAAGGCTGGAGTTCTGTCACTTCCACTTTGGGGCTGGTTAATTGGGTATTCCTGCTCAGGCTGGCTTTCAACTTCTAACCTTAGAACTCAGTCTCTTGATTAGCTAAGATTACAGGTGTGAGCTGCTGACATCCAGCCTCATTCTTTTCCTTCTTAACTTTTAAAATATTTGCCTTATTTGGCCATAAGAAGGAAATAAAATTTGCACCTAATAAGAGAAGAATTTTGACCGGAAATGTGGATAACTTTGCTAAATTGAACATTACTCCTAAGAAATGACAGGAAATGTGAAGTCTACAATGTGACCTATGTACTTATTAGCCCTGACAGTTAACCACCACCACCTCTAAATTCAACCGAATCAAAATATTGAATCCTAAGATCCTATGCCAACATGATAGCCCTTGGATATTTAATGATACTAAATATATGTCAATTAATGAGAAAGAAGTTTGTCAATGCAAAGCTTTTATTTCTCTGATTGCTGACTTTAGCTCCAAAGAATGAATATTCTATGAAAACTGTCCAAGACTTTTTAAGTCACCAGCTACTAGTACCTAATTCTAGGGTTCTTTTTATAGCTTTTCCCAAGGTGCCAATTTTCTGATGATCACACCTTTGACATCTAGTGTTTCTTTTCATTTAAAAATAGCATGCATCACTTCAATTGAAGAAACAGATAAATGTTTATTGCATCCTTTGGAGCCTTATTTTTTAATAATCCTGAAATTGTAATGCATTGAACGTTGTTAGATGCAGGCCAGATCATGAACTAGAGCTTTGCTTTTCTGAAAAAGAATCTCACCATGAACTCACTTTTGTGGTGAAGTTTTAGTAACAGGTTTAAAATCCTTAGAAACCAAAAAGGACTAAAATCAACTTCAAGCCATCACCACGAGTCCTGATAAACACCTTATCCTTTCCAGAAATTCTCACAGTCCATTTAAGAAATTCAGACCCTGATCCCATCACTACGGCAGGAAAAAACAAATTCCTACAGGGGAAAAAAGTTCGTGGTTTAGTCACAACTCCTAAGAGAGTGCTTGCGTTAGGGAAGCTCAAGTGTGAAAAGGCAATAAGGATTTCCTTCCATCTGGCAGGACAAAATCAGTTTATAGCACAAACCCGTGGAAGAAGAAGAGAAAACAAGCCGCCTTGACCTTGATTGAACTTCCTCATGCCATTCTCTGCAGAGCAGAGGGGAATCAACTGGCAGGTTCTCAGAAACTCAGCCAAGGACGTGAGGCGGCAGCTCCACAGCTTAGGGGTTGGAGTGAGCGTTCACGCCTCCATTGGCACAGCCATGGCAGGGAAGATTATACGTGCTGCAGAGCATCAAGTGGCCCTCTGAACCTCTTCCTTTATTATGTAACAACCAAACAAGGCTTCAATGAGTTCCTGCTTCTTATTTAGCTGTGAACTGTCAAACACTTGGCTATGATCTGTGAATGACTGTCAGTTCATTTTGACTGTAGAAATAGCCAAACAGAAATCTCAAGAAGGGTCAAGACACAGGAGAAGAAATGGGGTAGTAGAAAGAAGAAATATACCTATCACCTTATTTATGTAACTGTAACCCCTCTGTATATCACCTTTTCAAGAAAGAATGAAAGATGAAAAGAAAGGAAGAATGAAAGAAAGAAAGAAAGAAAGAAAGAAAGAAAGAAAGAAAGAAAGAAAGAAAGAAAGAAAGAAAGAACAAAGACACAGCTCTAAGACATGCAAATTGCAATCAGGACCAGAGTTTATATGAATGTTTGAAAATACTCTGTGTGGATCAGTAAAAGTTAGACAATCTTGTTTATTGTTTTTTCTACATAATCTTTTTGTCTGCTGTGTACAGGCTACAACTAAATGCGGAACTTGTGTTGAAGACCTCATCGCTCCACAGACAGGTTCAGGGCCTCTCCGCCCTTCCCCTGTGCTAAGCCCCTGTGCTTAGCCATTGGGAAAGAACCCCAGTTCAGGGGCACCGCTACCCTTGCACATTCCCCCCAGCTGCTTTCTTGTGTCCCTAGTTTTCAGTTCATTTTGATTAGCATCATCTTATATGGTCATATGTACATAGCTTTGGAGCTATTGTGATCCTCTGCTAGAACTATCCCAGACATAAACTAATTATGACAAATGAAGGGAAATCAGGAGAAGCTGCTTTCTTGACCTATAGACTTCTTATCAGTTCATTGGCTCTTAGCTCCTGAACTTTGCCTGTATCTCATTCTTCGCTTTATCATTTCCTGAACCTCAATAACTAAATTAGAAGCCCCTGCTGCATATTTTCCTCAAAGTATTTTTCTCTCTCTGTCTCCGTCTGTCTGTCTGTCTGTCTGTCTGTCTGTCTCTCTCTCTCTCTCTCTCTCTCTCTCTCTCTCTCTCATCAACAGTGAGAACTTGGGGCTCGGGCACTGTTTGCACACAGACATGAGACATTTATTATAGGTTGATTGGATGGATTCTCCTACTTTCTCTGAGCTGTAGATGTCAGTCACCCTGCCTTATCATCCAGGGCATCCAGTACTCCCTCCCATACACCCCCAAACTCACTCCTGAGTATTTTCAGCCCTGGAATCCATAGTGAACCAAGAGAGGGGGTCTGTACACACACACACACACACACACACACACACACACACACACACACACACACACACACACACACACACACACACACACACACAAAGATAGCCGACCACCAATTTGGCACCTCACTGGAGCAACCTAACCAGTAAGCTCTATTAAGCAGCTTAATATGCTTCTGTACTAGAACTCTCTTAGGAAAATAGGAGTCTCAGACCTATCAGCGTTTGTAGCGATACTTTTGGATTGTCTTCTTTGAGCTAAGTGGTTCTAATTTCTGTCTTTTCTCATTTTCCAGATTTTAGGTTGACTTTCAACGGACTCTGAATGGGATCCTTTCCATCTAGCTGGCTTCCAGCCTCTGATTACTGATTTATGGCTCCCTCTAGTGGCAGTGGCTTGGGTTTGCCCCTCTGAAGTACTCCACCTGATCCAGGTCAGTTCCAAGCAAGGAGAGGTTCAAATATTTAAAATACTACAATCTAGTAATGTATTATATTAGAAATATGGAGAAGGAATATGAGATCGTAGGAAGGTCCAAGTCTAGGTGCACAGAATAGTGAATTGGAAGGAAAGGTGGAATTTTCCAGGCACATTGGCACTTTGGTGAGGTCAACAGGGAGTCCCCGGGGAGTCCCAGGTTTCTGGCTTCAGCAGCTGGGGGCCAGCTCCCATATCAGAGAGCACCGAAAGCAGGGGATGGTAGAAAACACTCTCGACTTGATAGACTACTTCTTTCATAAAGGATAGAAATTCCTACCATAAATTACTGTGCTTAAGTATTTTAAAAATACACTTGAATGTGTATATATAAAATATTCATATATAAATTAAATTTATCTGAACTCAGTCTTATGTTTGCTGGGCTAACACACTATCATTGGAGCCACACTGTCAGGCACCTACTTTTTTTTTTTCTGGTTTTGCTCTTATTTATTCTGTAGAAAAATACAGAATTAAAAATAAATCTTCTTTCATGTTTCTGGGAACTTCAGGATATTTCTTTTTTTTTAATATTATTTTATTTTATTTGAGAACATACTGTACAGAGGGGCTACAATTACATGGGCAGGATAATGCATAAATTTCTTACCAAGCATTGCAGCCTCCTCCTTTGTTTACCCTTCACCTCCCTTCCCAGCCTCCCCCCTCCCCCCACCCAATCATACCCCCCTCACCCCCCCCACCGACATTGTAAAGCTGGTTTTGACATGACATTTTGTACTTCTCATTGTTGCAACAGGTCCACCTGAATCCTTAAACGACTTATTTGTCCCCATCTCCTCCACATGTTATACTGACATCAATATAGTGAAAGCGGGGGTTACACTGTGGGGGAGGGACATACAAAGCAACAAAGAAATAATCTTTTTTTTTTTTTTTTTTTTTTTGGGTCCGGTCGTGGGGCCTGAACTCTGGACCTGAGTGCTGTCCCTCAGCTCTTCAGCTCAAGGCTAGTGCTCTACCACATGAGCCACAGCGCCACTTCCGGCTTTTTTCTTTTTGCTTATGTGGTGCTGAGGAATCGAACCCAGGGCCTCAGGCATGCAATGCAAGTGCTCTACCACTGAGCCAACTTCCCAGCCCCCAAAGAAATAATCTTATAAATGCTTTAGAAACACATGCATGAAAGAAACGAAAACATTAAAATACATATTTAAGGGTTCATTTTCCTAACACATTATCTGACCTTTTCCGCTTGACTCATACCTATACTAGATATTGCAAATAAGGGAAACCATGGGACCTATGCTTCTTTGGGCCTGGCTTACTTCACTTAATATAATTTTTTCCAAACCTTTCCATTTCCTAACAAATGGGGAAATGTCATTCTTTCTGATGGAGGCATAGAATTCCATTGTGTATATATACCACATTTTCTTGATCCATTCATCTACTGAGGGGCATCTGGGTTGGTTCCATATCTTAGCTATGGTAAATAATGCTGCAATAAACATAGTTGTCAGGCACCTACTTTTTAAATTTAGTTATTTCTCAGAACCAGTCTTGGGGTCCCCGTTCCCCGTCCCCCCTCCCCCCCCCCCCCCCCCCGCCTTCCCCCCCCCCCCCCGCCCGGCCAGGGCTTCCCTTGAACCATAACTCTTTTACTTAGGTCTCCTAGTATCAGGGATTATAAGCATGTTATATAAAGATCATTGATCAAAATATTACTTTGCTTAGCAGTAGGTCAATTTTTTCAGTCTTTTATTTAGATGTATAGTTTTGCTTTTAGTACTTTCTTAGAATGGTAAAACTATGGGGCTGAGAATGTGGCTTAGTGGTAGAGTGCTTGCCTAGCATGCATGAAGCCCTTGGTTCAATTCCTCACTACCACCTAAACAGAAAAAGCCAGAAGTAGTGCTGTGGCTCAAGTGGTAGAGAGCCAGCTTTGAGCGAATGAAGCTCAGGGACAGTGCCCAGGCTCTTGAGTTCAAGCCCTAAGACTGTCCAAAAAAAAATTGTAAAACTATGTTTGTAGATCTTTCTATAATGCAGGCATTTAATATTTAACTGAACTGATCAGATTGATTCCCTTTTCTTCCTGTATCAATTATGTTGCATGAACATAACTTGTTCAGTTTCTTGAGGTACAGGAGGACTGAGGTCCTGTGTAACATCTTGACAAGGTGGCCATGAAAATGTGACTCTATTTAGCACAGCACAGTTGTTCTATGTTAATGGCTCTTGAAAGGGCATTTTACTTTAGAATTGATGGAAATACATGTACTAAAAAATGGCTCTAGTTACTGGATTAGGCCACTATTGAGATTTTCAAAGAAATAATTTTACTTTGGAGGTAGGTGATCTGCCTTGAAAATAAGAATTCCTCAAAGTTAAAGCATATTGTCCATCTTACCTTAGCAGGAGGTTGATTTGATTAGTTGTACTTAATTAGGAATTAATGACACATGGTAAACACTCATATTACCTACTACATACTGAAATAGATCGAGTTATCATTAATAGAATAAAGATATGTATATATACTTTTTCTTTTTATTCTCTTAGAAAGGAGATTAACACCCTCATTAGAATATGATTTCAAAAACAATCAAAACTATTATTTAGCATAAATTTATAATAATTTTTGATGGCATTAGAGTTTAAATGTTGGACCTTGCACTTGCTAGGCAAATATTTTACCACTTGTTTTGTTATTGTTTGTGTAGAGACCAGCCTCCAACTGAGATCTTTACACCTTTCATGTAGCTAAGGCCATAGGTCAGTGCTATCCATCCCAGAACATTGATTGGGATGGGATCTCACATTTTGCCTTAAACCATAATCCTCCCAATCTCTGCTTTCAGAGTAGCAGAAATTACAGGTCATGAGCCATCATAGTTGGTTATAAAATTTCTGAATATTAAGAAAAACTGTCAGATCCAATTTTGTTCTCTTTCATGATTTTCTTTAAAAGTGTGTTTTAACTAAGAATAACATGACGTTAGGCGCTAGGTGAATCATTCCTGTGAATCTAGCTGCTCAGGAGCCTGAGGTCTGAAAGATCACAGTTTGAAACCAGACCAGTCAGAAAAGTCTGCAAGACTCCAACTTCAAAAATAACCAGCAAGGGCTGGGAAGGTGGCTCACTGGTAGAGCGCTTGCCTTGCATGCTCGAGGCCCTGGGTTTGATTCCTCAGCACCACATAAGCAAAAAGAAAAAAGCCGGAAGTGGT
Source organism: Dipodomys merriami (assembly GCF_024711535.1). Classification (NCBI taxonomy): domain Eukaryota; kingdom Metazoa; phylum Chordata; class Mammalia; order Rodentia; family Heteromyidae; genus Dipodomys; species Dipodomys merriami. The sequence goes on from NW_027203826.1 coordinate 6,998,590, forward strand.
GCTATGGCTCAAGTGGTAGAGTGCTAGCCTTGAGCTGAAGAGCTGAGGGACAGCGCCCAGGCCCAGAGTTCAGGCCCCACGACGGGACCCACCCCCCACAAAAAAAACCCAGCAAAATATAGAGCTGTAGATAGGGCTCAAGTGGTAGAATGCTAGCCAGCCCTACACTCAAAATCTAGTACCAAAAAGAAAGGAAGGAAGGAAGGAAGGAGGGAAAGAGGGAAAGAAGGAAGGAAATGATTCATATGAGGTACACACACAGCTTTTGTTGATACTGGAGTAAATTTTGAATAGTATGTATTATTCAAATGATTTCAAGTAAGAGCTTGTGGATTTTGTTTACTGTTCCTATACTGTTGTGGTGGTAGTTATCATTGTTTTTTATTGCTTTAGCCACTCAGTGGTAAAACAACACATATAACAGCTGCTTGATGAATGCTGACAAGCAGATACGTGAGAGATTGGGATAGGGAGGCATTTCAAGCTGAGGCAGCAGCAGCAAGTGTGAAGGTCTAAAGACTGCCAGAGCATGGTGTCCTTAGGTAAATATTCACTCCACAACATATCTGGCTGGCGTAGAACTTGAGTGAGGTAGAAAGATGTAGCTGAACCTCACAGGATGTCACATCATGCAGTTCTAAACAGACTACTTAGAAACCTCTAAAGGACTTTCAGGAGGGGAAAGCATGAGCAGATTCTCATTTTGCAAAGATGATCGTTTCCAGCTGTGCCTGGGAGACCTGCAGACCCCTCACAGATGTGTCACAGTCAAAACAACACTAATCGGGTCATGAAAATAAATGCAAGGGATTCAAGCGTTCATTGCAATGTCCCAAGGAAATTCCAGGACAAGGTCTCATCCTGGACATTATGAACCTCTCCCAAATCTCACTCCTGAACTCAGTTCTTGTTGGCTTCATTGAATCCTTCCTCTTTGTCCTTTACTCATTTATTTTGTTTTTTTTTTGTTTTTGCTGTCTCCAGCTAGTAGTCCTCCAATGTGAATCCAAAGACTCTTCAGGCTTCTTCAGTTTCCTCTCTGCCAGAGGGAAATCTCAGCTCAGCAAGAGCAAGGAGATGCTTATCACCCATGTTCTCTGTCCTTCTCCCATGGTGCAGACTTCTACATGTTCTGCAGCATCTGTTGAGGTGATCGTGAGATCTACCTAGTATTCTTTCTCCAAATGAGTTCAAGCCCTAATTGTCACACTTGAAAAGGGTCTCTTTCTTTTCTACTAGAACACAGCTCTACCATGTGGGTCAGAATTTCTTTATCGGCATATTGAGAGAGTGTACAATGGGTAAGAGTCACAGTTGCAGCGAGATCCTCAGGCAGGGAGCAGCACCCTGGGGCTGTTCTTTGACATTAGGTCCTTAGCAGTGCTCAGCGAGGGCAAGGAGAAGGCGCAGGGCACTGCAGGAAGACACCAGAGGAACACAAGAAGCAGGATTCATCAGGTCGTTGGAGGAAATAGGTGAGGTTGGGACAGACACGGAGAACGATGGAGCAGGTGGCAGTGGTCAGGGTAGAGTCTACTCACGTAAATTTACTCATGTAAATTCTAACACATTGAATTGAATAATACAATAGTACAATAATTGTTTGTTAAAGCTGATTTCCTGGGAAATTCTGGTTTTTGTGATGCCCAAGAGTGCATGTTCTTTGGCTTAAACTTTGTTCCTGGCGACTGGATTGTTTTGGATGAAAGTCTGGGTAGCTATTGGTAATACAACGATTATATATTCTGAGCTAAGCACTTCATTTTTGTGTGTTTTACAATGTAGTAAGTTAGGTAGGACCATTGAAACCTTGATAGTTACTTTAGAATATTATTTTAGGTAGCATTGGATTTATGAAAGACTGTTTATAAAGTATTTTTTCCTTTGCTGAATAGCTGTTACTATACTATCTTTGCTTCTGCTGGACTTTTTAAAAAGTTCATTTAGAAACATACTTTTTTTTGAGAAAACTTTGGAAGAAGTAAATCATTTACTGAATATACCTTAACATTTTCATGAAGGATACACAAAAATTTGTCCTTTAGTAAAGCACCACAAGGAAGTTTCCTTATATTTAGATTTGGCTCAAACTTGAATGGCTTCCATGTGATAGGAAGCTGAACTTTTTGTAATTCAATTGAAATTTAAAAGATTTTTCTCAAATCAATGTTCAAAGAAACAGATGGGTAGAGTACTAACCATGTAGTTTTTAAAATGTATGTTCCAATAAAATAGAGCATGAATTTCACTGCTTGCTTTCCATTGCCAAAATTCCTTTTCCATTTTTTTAAAAAAGGATATTAATGTTCCCATTATTAATGGCTTCTTCTGAAATTTATGTTAATTCATGACACAACTCATAAAGAAAGATGTTAAACAGACCCATTGTAATTCTTGGTAACATATATAGCAATTCAGTCAGTGACATAGTTGATTACTAACTTGTTAATACTTTGTGGATTTCAGCTACCATTTCAGTTTCTCTTGGTGATCTAAAACCAGGTATTTAGACCTTGGGCCCAAATTCCAATAGTCCAAAATTAGGTCTAGCCACTCACTATCACATGGCAAAGAAAGAAACGTTGTGAAGGTTAGAGAAAAGAGATGTATTACATGACAGCCATGGAAGACAGCACTTCAGTACTTCTTCAGTCCTCTTCCAAAGTACATACATTGACTTGAAGTTAAACAGGGAGAATCGGGCAGGGAATGAGAAGGTACACATAGCTAAACAGTCCCAAGTCACAAAGATGGACTGGTCGACTACTCTTTGTTCTTGAAGAATTGTTATCACTTCCTTACTGGAACAGAACAAGAATAAGGTAGTCTCCTGAATTTAGGGCTGTTTGCTTTAAGGTAATAAGAAGACATAGTTTGTCTGAGCATCCACACAAGATATCACTGAATTTTTTTCTCCTGTCAACAGGTGACTGCAAAGAGAATAGTTCAGATTAAAGGTCACAAAGTTAGGGAACTTGGAACTTTTCAAAAGCATCTGTGTGTGTGTGTGTGTGTGTGTGTGTGTGTGTGTGAGAGAGAGAGAGAGAGAGAGAGAGAGAGAGAGAGAGAGAGAGAGAGAGAGAGAGAGAGAGAGAGAGAGAGAGAGAGAGAGAGAGAGAGAGAGAGTCCTGGGGCTTGAACTCAGGGCCTGAGCACTGACCTTAACTTCTTTTGCTCAAGGCTAGCACTCTCTACCATTTGAGCCACAGCGTCACTTCTGGCTTTTTCTGTTTATGTGGTATTGAGGAACCCAGGGCTTCATGCATGCTAGGCAAGCACTCTACCACTAAGCTACATTCCCAGCCCCAAAGCATCTTTTAAGTTGCCTCTTCTAATTCTGCAGATGACAAAAATCACTGGCACCAAGTCAGTGACAATACAGATACCAGCACTTCAACCCTTTCATTCCTCAAAACAGTGCTTTCTTTCTCTTGGTAATGTGCCTCTGCATGATTTTTTTTTTTTTTTGCTTTTCACAGAAGCATGCAAAATCCACAAAGATGGTTCATTTTCAAAGAGTCAGAAGGTGAATGGATTGCAGGACATGTTGTGGAACTTGGATTCTATCCTACAGGTGTTGGGGAGTTTTGCATCCCACTTTACATTAGTGATGTTGTTTTTCCACACCCCACTATTCTTTGCTTCTGTCATTTACATCATCTTGTGATCTCCAGCTGTCCTCATTTTCATATTATCTAGTAACATAAATTAGGGAATTACCATAATTGTGGGAGTTGGTTGAAAGGTTTCTACGTTTATATTTTTGACATACTTGGAACATATGCATACCCTTCTGTCTTTGAAGTCTTTTCTTCTATTACAAAGGAAATCAATTGCAGAATGAGATACAGCTTCTGGCGAGAATACCATTTCAATTGCATTCTTGGAGCCAGAAGTCCCTTCCCCTTAGTCTGGTACAAATTATGATTCTTATCATTGGATTTATTTTTATGGAAAGCTCATATCTTAGAAACTACCATTAACAACAGTTACAGCCAGGACCATGTGTTAATGCACAGTGTTTCAATGGTAAGCACACTTACCATTTTAACTTGCAGTAAAATGTTGGATAGTTCATTAGATAGTGTTTTCCTAGCTTCACTGACGTAAAATTCACAAATAAGATGTCATTTATTGAAGATGTATATACAATTTGATCTTTTTCTATATATAAACATTTTGAAATGATCACCATGTTAAAGCTAATACATGCAAACTCACTACTAATTTCCTCCCTCCCTCCCTCCCTCCCTCCCTTCCTTCCTTTTCCTTCCTTCCTTCCTTCCTTCCTTCCTTCCTTCCTTCCTTCCTTCCTTCCTTCTTCCCTCCCTTCCTTCCTCTGTTTTCTCTCGTCTACCATTGTTGCTGCTACTAAGTAAAAGATGACAAGAAGTTATTGACTAATACATTGTGGATTTTACTAAGCTGTCACAATAAACTTGTAAGTCAACAGCAATTTGTGTTGACTTCCAGGTTTTGGTTTTACTCTGAATTATATTCAACTTGGAAGCATCAAGAAAATATAGTTTTTATTATTTAGTCCTCCATCCCTCATTTCTACTGATAAAAATCAATGGAAATCTGAAACTGCTGGAGCTACCTGGAAGTAAACACCGCCCTGGAAAAGTTACTTATGCTCTTTCCAACAACACAATAATGCACCTACTGAAATACAAGGGAAACAGGAGGGTCCATTTCAAATATCAATATTGGCATCCAGGTTCATAATTGGGTTATAAAAACTGAGAGAAACATTTATGCAGTTTTGAAAAATTGTACAAAATAGTGGATTTTTTATGATGTTTTCATAATTGCATATAATATGCTTTGATTGTATTCATTCTTCAGTTAGCCTCTTCTGCTCTTCCCTTCCCTGCTGGTACCCCTTTCCCAAATCATCCCTCTTCTTCTTTCCTATCTTCTAAAAAATCTAGATTCCATATGTGACAGAAAACATGGTATTTTAAAGTCTAAGTACGATTTGTTTCATTTAGTATAATAATCTCCAGTTCCAAGCATTCTTTTCTGCAAATCATATGACCTCATTTCTGTGTGGTATGAAAAGCTCCTCCAGGACAAGAAGTTTAACATTCCACCCCTAACCACCACATGCCCACCCGTAGCACTCGTAGGTCACAAAGCACCCATGCCTTATTTTCAATTTATCTGCACTGGAGACATCTAATACATCTCTGTGGACTCTATGGTAACTATTTAAGAAGAATTTCAGAGGGGTCATCTTAACCTTTCTGTCCCAGATAAGACTCCTGAGCGATTTTGAGTGACTAAGAGAATAGAGTGGTTCAGGTTGCTGCATGGGTGAGGAGGGTTCAGGGTTATGTACAACCCAATCTCTTCTTTCCTACTAACCTGAGACAGAGCGGTACATCCACACAGAGCTGTATGACATCCACTATGGACCAGTGGTTCTGGTTCCTCATCTGTTGTAGACTAAGGATCATCTGGAATGTTTATTACCAGGCAAACTTTGATCTAGAAAGGTTTGGGCCATGTTAAGGACCTGCTTTTACAGAATCACTGCAGTGTTTCAAATGGTCACCTGCCTATCCTGTGCTTTTTACCTTGTTGTGGAAGATTTTAACACCAGAAAAGTTTTTATAGAGCCACTGGCACAAAAAAAGTTTCCTTTAAAGCTGGGAACTGGTGACTTGCACCTGTAATCCTAGCTACATAGAAGACTGAGATCTTAGCATCATGTTTCTAGGCCAGCTCAGGCAGGAAAGTCTATGAAACTCGTATCTCCTATTAACTACCAAAAAAACTGAAAGCAGAGCTGTATCTCAAGTGGAAGAATGTTGGTCTGGAGAAAAAGAAAGTTCAAGGATAGTACCCACACCCTGAGAACAAGCCCCAGGACTAGCACACATACATGCACATGCACATGCACACACACATACAAGTTCCTTTAATAGGATCAGGGAGGGGTGAGAAAGGTTGTCAGGACAAGATGAGGACAGCACTAGAGGAAGCAAGGCAGTGGTCCTGTCTTAGGAAAATACTATTGGCTGATCGTGGCTCAGATCTACCTGAGTAGATAAATACCTTCATTTCTTGGGGGAAAGGTCAATGTTTATGGACCTTGTATATCACCTTCAGAAGAGAAGATCCATGTAGAACAATATCAGAATATTTTTACCCCATGAATAGATTAAAGGAAAGGAGCAAAGTAGGTATAGTAGAGAGAAAGTTTATTTTAGTAGACACATTTTTCTATATGTTCTATGAAACACTCCAAGAAGGCAGGGTCTGATTAGAAAAAAATAGGGTTGATACTATTCATTATTGGCTGATATTCTTTGTAGGGTTAGTGAATGTCTGGCCAATGACCATGTAAGGCCTCTGAAATCACTTGATACAATGTGGAAGAGACATATGCTACTTACTATATGCTTCTTGTCAGCTACCCTCAGCCTATCTACTTGCACTGATTATGAATGATGTTATAAATATCCATATTTCCCTTGAAAGACACAAAGTTCCTGCCTCTGCGGGGAAGGCATTGTGTAAAAACCTTTTAAAAATACAAGAACCTAAACAGCCCTTTATTCCTTTCTTAAGGAAGGAAATGAATTTGTCTTTGGTCCTACATTCCACGTTTGCCCACTCTGCTAAGCCTAGTGGCTTAGCTACAAAACAAATTAAGTTTTCTTAGGGAGATATTTCTCCAAATAATAAACTTATTTCAAGTGATGAATCCAGACATTTGGGTAGATACATTTTTCAGATAATCTGTTTCATGGCCCTGGAAGGAAACAAAACTCAGACATAAGGCTGATATGCTACCACTTGTTAGAAATGTATCCAGATTGTGTCAGAGTATTGGAGAGGACCTTGAACAATTCTCAATTGATCAATCAATCTATCATTTATATAAATCATTTTGCCCACTAAAATGATATTTTTTTCTTTGCATAAATTCCCATGAAAGAGGTTACGATAAAGTATTCGGATACTTAATCACAGAAAAACCTAATATACTATTACCTCTCACACACCTGGACTTTAACAGTAGTGGTATTTGATTTTTTTTCTTTTTTTTTTTCAGTAGTGTTATTTGAAAGGAGAAAGACTATTTTTAAAATTGTGCCCACCTCTTTCCATTTAATCTGAGTCTAGGATGAACTGATTATATCCTGCCTGAAATTTTTCCTATGCTTAGGTTTCAGAGAGTATTGATTGTTTGTTGTATTAAAGGATCAGTAGTTTACAAAAATAATTATAACTGTTGATGGAGTAACATGTGCCAGACACCTGAGGTGCAATATTTTATTTGGTTCTCTGCAACAACAACGATTCCTACTCTGTATTTCACAAGTGGAGAAAGTATGGTTGAGGGAGGTGAAGCAATTTTTCTAGACTCACAGCTCTGGTTGGACAGATGGTTGACACATTCTAACCCTGTGTTCCTCATGTTTTAATCTTGCTTCCTCTTTAAAATGTGCCTCCAACATCTGCTAAGATTTAAATTGTTTTCCCATTTTTTTATACTCAAAATTATTTAGAACCATGATCTTCCGAGCAGCAGAACACAAATCCCATGGGGAATTTGTTAGAAGTGCTGATTCTTTGATCCAGCCTTAGATTTGGTGAATCAGAGACTGGGGATGAAAGTAGAATGGGCTCTCCAATGTGAATTTTATTAAACCCTCCATGTGATTCGGACACAGAGTGGGTGAACCACTACCTAGAGGAATTGGAAATTGAGTAACTCCATTTCTGCTTAAGCTAACCACTGATTTCTACCCTGCACATGCACACTTGCACCCCACAGGTAGGACCCGTGATTGGTTTCTGTCTCTTGCAGGTTTCGCAGGGAAACCAGCCAATGTTTGGTGATCTGAAAGTCTTCTGTAGGGTCATCTAAACTTACACTGATTAGGTAAACAGGCAACAATGAAACTAAATTTAACCTTGATGTTGTGGTGGATTGTAACACGCCATTGTGATTTCTGGTTGACATGTTTCACGTTTCTCCTTTTCTGCTTTCCTCCACAACAGAAAGCGGAAGTTCTAAACTACCAGGAAGCCAGATCTCAATATTTCCGGCCCCACTAAGACCGGAACTCTTGTTAAGCATTCCAATGTGCTTTTTAAGTCAAGGTGCACAGGATCAAAGGTCTCTTAGGTACACTAGAGTCTGCCAAACTTTGATGCTTATCTAAACAAACAACTTAGAACTCTCTTCCACAGGTTGTTGGCAGGCAACAGAGATAAGAAGGCAGAGCTAAAGCTTGAAGAATTTCCACCTACTTAGCTGGCTTTGTGTTGGTGATCATAAACTTTTACAAGGTTATGTGTGACTATAACCTTCAATAAGTTGAAGACATCCCGCATGCTGAGTAATCGCTGGAGAACCAGTTTTCACAAATGAGTTCTCTCATTACATTTAAAAAAAAAAAAAACAATAGCAAAAGAACTAAAGGGGGTTCTGTTGCCAAGACTTTTACCTAAATTTGAGGTTAGTTCATTGGTTTCCTTTGTTACATGTATCAGATGTAGGAGATGTAGGAGAGAGAAAAATAGTTCACACTATGTTTTTTTTGTTGTTCAGTTGAGATTTTTTCTTTCAACTGTTGTTTGTTTCTATAGGGAATAAAATTCACATTAAAAGAAACAAAAGGACATTTTTAAACTCTGAGGCTTCTAAAGGAGTTCCTTCTGAGACAAATGCATTTGGGAGAGTTTTCTGCTCTTGTGGGGACTCATTAAGACCAGCTATTACCTTATCCACATGAAATAAAGCTAGAGGGGTATTTAGTCACAGTCTGGGGTTAGAAACTTTTGAACCACTAGTCTAGCAGATCTGCCTAGTTAAAGGCAATTAGTTATTCAGTACTAGTCATAAAATGTCTGGATTAAAATAATGACATTAGCTTTTGCTAAATGTACTTGTAATCAAGTGATGTAATAATAGTGTTTATGTTTATTTTTATGACACTTTAAAGCTCTAAGTTTCTAATAAAATCAGTGTCTCCACTTTGCCATCTGACATTGTATTTCTTAGTTTTCTTAAATACTTGCAGCCATGTATGTTTCTAATCCAAAAGAACACTGGGACATAAGTACAATTTCCTTGTAGCTTAAAATACTAAGCCAACTCTGGCACATTCTGAGACCACGTAAAACTCCAATGTTAAACAAGCTCTGGGTTTTAAGTTAAGCCCCATTATGAAAACTAATCTTTGTTTTAGATCTCCACCTTGTGGTTAGATCTTAAAATGTAAATTCTTGTGGATTTTTAAATCCTGGGTTACAGATTTCTCATGAAAAGGAGACATTGTCTGAAAATAGCTTATTAGAGACCTATGACCAGGTATTTAGCCATTCATAATTTAGATTTAGTGTATTTCAGAAGGTGATGGTTTTTCTCCCTGCTCTGAGACCTCTCTTTTTACCACTTTGTGTTTAACTACCTTAAGAAATTAGTTTTAGATTCCCTAAGTATGGAAGAGACTTTCGGAAGCCATTTTGGTTGTTGTTAACACTGTTCTAGAAGGAGCTAAAGAGGATCCTGGTTATATCTTCACAAGCCACTGAAACCAAGACGACTCCAGAACTTACAACCCCAGAACACAGAAGAGAACTGAAAGAAGTACCCAACACCTGGTTTCAGTTGGTTCCAGAAAGCAGGCAGGTGACAACATCACATCCTATGATTCTGAGTTTCCTCATCCCAGTACAGAAAATCTGTGTGCTTTGCTGTGCGTTTACCACAGGGTTGTGTGCAGTGCATTAGAACATGTAGTTATAACATGAAGGTTGGCAAGGGTAGCCTGAGGCTATGGGGCTTGGCCAGAACACTCTAGAATTATATGACAGTTCCCAGAACTTAGTCAAAAAGCACAATATTCTACTATTTTCATTTGTTTACATATTATCCTTGGACTCAGAGTTCCACATCTAACAATAAGTACTGGTGACCCTTTCTTAAAAACATTTAATGACTTTCTGTCATAGCCAGGCATCATTTATAGCAACTGATCCCATCAGACTATAAACCAGATTCCCATCAATCTTCTGATTAAAAATAGGGACACCCCCTTGCCCCTAGAAGAAATGTTCAAGTCCTTATGGTGGCCACCAGGACCTATTCTAACCAGCCTGTGTGACTCTCACTATCATCTGGCTTCTGTTTGCTGTAGCTACATGGCCTCCTTGCTGGTCCTGGTAGAGAAAAGCCTTTGAATTACTGCTCAGTGGGCTGGAGGTGTCCCCTGCCAACATAGGAATGGGGTGCTCTGTCACTAAGAATTCACATTTCTTTCCTGGTCACCCAGCTAAAACCCTTAACATGTCAATACTGTTTCATTGCTTTGCTTTGTCTCAGCCCTCCCCCAGCCACAATGCATTTTCCTTACTTATGTCAAGCATTAGCTGCTTCTCCCCTAGAATGGAAGCTCCACTAACCAAGCTGAGGAGCTGCTGGGGTTTTCACTTGTATTCACAGTAATCCCAGCAAGCAGTACCTAACTCAAGGGAAGTCTGAAGGACAGACTCTCTCACTCATTCCATCTTTAAATCCGTTGGGACTGTGTCTTGTCTGTTTGCCTTTCTACTACCTGGCATGGGGCCTGGCACAGATGCTTTTATAATTAAGTATTTGGCTAACACATGAGTGACTGTAGGAGGGTCGTCTTTGAGGACCCTCAATTTACTCAGCCATGTACATGGTATGACTGCATTTTCGCATCTCTGATTTCAAATATGTTCTCTTCTGCTCTAAAACAAAAACAAAAAAAAATCCTGGCTATATTTTGTATTATTACTGTTAAACTGATTGTCAGGAAAAATCTTGCCCAGTGGTTACCAACACCTTATTCTCCATCTCAGAGTAGTAGATTATTTTTTTTATAAAAGAATCAACACAAAAAGGATCACACAAGATTTTTCTTCTGTATCTGGCTCATTTCATTTAGCTTGATATCTTCCATCTTATGTATTCTTCTTTTTAAATCTTAATCATGATCCTTATGTTTTAAAAATTGAAATTGACTCCTAAAAGTCTCTGTTACCTATATTTTTCAGTCTACAAGTAACAATACACTATTTTAATTATTAGCATAATTGACATTGTAAAAATATTTCTTATATGGCTGGGAAGGTGGCTCAGTGGTAGAGTGCTTGCCTTGCATGCATGAGGCCCTGGGGTTGATTCCTCAGCATTACAGAAGCAGAAAAAGCCAGAAGTGGTGTGGCTCAAGTGTTAGAGTGCTAGCCTTCAGCTGAAGAACTGAGGGACAGTGCCCAGGCCTAGAGTTCAGACCCCACGACCAAAAAAAAAAAAAAAATCTTATAACTGAAGAGACGTCATAGCTTGATAAAGAAACATTCTTCTTCTTGAATTAATATTCAACTAATCTTGAATGATTTTTAATTTATCTTGAAGCAATCATCTCTGTAATCCTAATGTTCAATGTCAATAGTGAACACTATACATAATAAAAAGCTTAACGCTGGGAATGTAGCCCAGTGGTATAGCACTTGCCTAACATGCATTATGCCCTGGCTTTCATCACCAGTACCACAAAGGAAAAAGTAAAATGCTTTCCGTTAGCAGGTTAATAAAAGAATAGAGATAAGATATTGCTAATCATATAATCAAGAAACAATTGTTATAAAGTCAAAAACTCTAATTTTAATTTTAGGCAGAGCATCTTGAATTACAAGCAAATTGTACTGAATCAAACAAGGTACCTAGCTTTGAAGATAGGATTTAGAAAATAGAAAATAATTATGCACAATTTTTCATTAAGCTTAGAAATTTTACTATACTATCATCATTTACCATATCGGGCATTTTCAGTATATTTAACTACTTAACTTTTGTGTGTGTGTGTGTGTGTTTGTGTGTGTGTGTGTCCTAGGGCTTAAACTCGGGCCTGGGCACTGTGTTCAAGGCTAGTGCTCTACTACTTTGAGCTAGAGTTCTATTTCTGGCTTTTTAGTAGTTAATTTGAGATAAGAGTCTCACAGACTTTCCTGCCCAGACAGGCTTTGAACCACAATCCTCAGATCTCAGCCTCCTGAGTAGCTAGGATTTTAGGCATGAGTCACTGACCCCTGGCTCCATTTAACTTTTTAAAAGATTCTACTGTGTAGAATCTTTGCCCTCTACTCATCCCCACTATACAGATAAGGAAGTTGAGTGTCTACAAGTTATGTGACTTAGCCGAAGTCGCACTACATTGCTTGTGAGCAACAAAGCCAACCTTTCTTTATAGTACCAATAAATGGAAAATACAGAATGGATCTAGCCACCCTTGCAATGATGTTTTTAAATTGGATAAACAATTACAATTATTTGTTTTCTTTTTCTTTTTTCTTTTCTTTTTCTCTCTCTCCCTTTCTTCCTTCCTTTCTTTCTTTCCTCTTTCTTCCTTCCTTTCTTTCTTTCTTTCTTCCTTTCTTTTATTCCTTCCTTCCTTCCTTCCTTCCTTCCTTCCTTCCTTCCTTCCTTCCTTCCTTCCTTCCTTCCTTCCTTCCTTCCTTCCTCCCTTTCTTTCTTTCTTGTCCTGGGGCTGGAACTCATTGCCTTTATGCTGTCCCTGAGCTTTTGTGCACAAGGCTAGTGCTCTACCATTTGAGCCACAACTCCATTTCTGGCTTTTGGAGGTGTTAATTGGAGATAAGAATCTCATAGACTTTTCTGCTTGGGGTGACTTTAAACCACAATCCTCAGTTCTCAGCCTCCTGAGTAGCTAAGATTCTACCCATAAGCCACCAGCACCCAGCTAATTCTTTTTTTCTTCTTTTTCTCTTTCCTTCCTTCCTCCCTCCTTCTTTCCCTTCCTTCCTTCCTTCCTTCTTTTCTTTTGTTTCTTTTTTGGAAGAATTTATTTTAGCATAAAATGTAGAAAATGGGAATTAAAGATTCCTACAATTAATTCTTGAGGATTCATTCAATAGAAGCAAAGTAACATAAAAAGACCAAACAACTAGTTATTGGTAAAGCTCTAATGGGACCCCTAAAATTTTGTCCTCTTTTCTATTGTTTCCTGAGAGAAAAAAAGTAACTTGCAAGGGTAAATCTACCGCAGAACACAGTCTTTTCTCCTTACATTAAAGTAACTGAGTCTGTGGCATTACTTTCTTCAGATTACTTAGGAATGTAGGACTTTATGCAACATATCCTCTCAAAAAGTTGCATAGAACATTACAGAGTCTTATCGCTCCATTAAGCTCAGTCCTTCATTTCTTGGATGAGAAGGTCCTATCCCAGTAAGATGAGTTTCTCTAGTCATATTCTAGTAGTAGTGAATTCTTACTTATTCAGTCACACTGCTTTAACTGTTTGAATGGATACAAAGAAAAAAAATGAAGGAAGAAAAAAGTTTTGAGTACTCAGGAGTTTTTCTTTTAAAAATGCATTTATAGCTAGGTGCCAGTAGTTCATGCCTATAATCCTGGTTAGTCAGGAGGCTAAGATCTGAGGATCTTAATTTGACTTCATCCCAGTCAGATAAGCCCAGCAGACCCTTATCTCCAAATAACCAGCAAAAGCAAACACTAACAACAAGAACAGCAGCAGCAACAACAAAAGCAGAAGTAAAGGTATGATCCAAGTGATGAAATCTAGCAAGATCATGGGATCCTGAGTCAAAGCCCCAGTACTAGCAAAACAAACAAGCAAAACCAAAAGGTGTCTTTGAAGAAAACAAGTCCCCCCTTTCTATGTCTTTTTTTCCTATTTGAACTTACTTAAGTGCATCATATACCTCTACTTCCTTACCCATAAAATTAGGGGTCACTAGAATATGAATTATTAATAAAATTTTGTATTCAAGTCAGAATTATCCATACTTTTGTTTCTTTGGAGCCTTTGATAACTCATATAATTTGCAGTAGTCATCAATTAAGCCAAAATTTGCCTGAAAATACTGCCATATGGTTTCTGTGTAGATGAGCATCACAAACTAACAAGGTGTAAGATAGGTTATGCCAAATACGGATTCCTTTGGAGTCTACCCTTGTGGTTTATTCCTTCCTTTATTGGCAGGAAAACTGGAGTGAATTGCAATTCACATGCATGAAACTCGCCAGGTGTTTGGTGCATGTGGGAACATGAGCTTTATCTCTCAACCACTAATAAAGATTGGAATAAGCAAAGAAAGTAAAGCCGATAGCAATTGTTGCAATGATACGGAATTCATTGCTAATTCAGTGTATCACAGACTTTAGAACATTTCCCTGTAGCAAGTGGTAATTGTACTTACCTGTGCCAATGGTTTGAGCACAAGAATGTCCAGGTGTTGGAAAACATGTAGAAAAAACACTGATATAACAAAGAAATTAGAAAGGCACCATTCCTATTGCCAAACAATTTTCACTTTATAAAATATTACCTATGGTAATTATTTTCCCTACTCAGTTTTCTCAGAGCTGCTAACATAATTTTCAGAAATTAAAACCATGACTTGCATGCAAATAAAAACGAACACATGTCAAAGATTCATCCAACTCATTTATTAAAGCAGGACTCAGTAAAATTCGAAAAACTGATTTAAAAAGCAATTTGGGGACTTAGGTATTTATGAGCAATTTAATGAATGAATACGAAGCTAAGATTGTTGGACTGGGTTCATAAAATCTAGTCAATATGCTATAGGACAATAAACCATTGTCCTAGTCTGTTTTCTGTTGATAGAAATGGGCAGCTTTCAAAGCAAAAGAGACATATTAAGCTCATGCTTCTAGTAATCAACAGGCCTGGAATCAGCATGTGTTTGGCCTCTGGTAAGAGGCTTCCTGCTGGGCTATGGCATGGCTAAAGACATCAGTGCAAGATGGAGCAGGGTTGCTAGCTTTAGCTTCCCTTTTAAAAGCCTCTTCTTCAAGAACCCCTAATGGGAGTCTCAAGCTCATGCCTTCATGTAGTCCTAACTACTTCCCACAGAGTCCACCTCCGAATTCCATTTACTTGTGCCTTTAGAAAGCTAAGCTTTTGAAATACGAAAGTTAGAGTACACATTCAAGCCATACCAACTGCAAACTTGGGGATAATCTACAAATCAGACATCACTTGCATTTTTACTGAACAGAGTTCTACAAGTTTTATGGTACTGTTGCTAAGTCTGGAAACCGTTAGTATTAAATGGGAAACTAAATTATGCCATTCCCCTACGGATGTATCTTCAATCATATGATACTAGAGAACTTGCCCTCAACCAACTTTTAAAATCTTATTATTATGTAGTTACACAAAGAGGTTACAATTCCATAAGTCAGGTTATGAGTAGTACAGTACATCTTGATCAGTATCACCCCTCCCATCCTTCTCTCCCATTGGCTTGCTCCCATTCCTAGCCTCCCAACTTTAAAAAGTATTGGAGACTTTTGCTTAAGACATTTAAAATACTTAAAAATCATATTGCATAAAGGATTATAGATGTTGCCTAAATATGTCACCATATGGGAAATAACTTCAGATTATTAAATAAAAACAAGAGTTGTGTGTAGAATGTAAGGAGAGAAATCCTTTGAGTTGAAGTAGCAAGGTCCAAACCGCCTCCTCCTCCTGGATTTATTACTGCTTATCAATTGCTTTCTGTGTGGCAGGTGTCTCATTACGTCAGTATCAACACGGTCCTTAATGACCCTACAAGAAACCCTTTTATGATAACTGAAGATCACAGAGCTTGATAATTGTCTGATGCCACATGGCTTCTGGACTGAAGATTCAAAATAAAGCCATTGTGTACACGCTCAACTGTTTGCACCATGTGTTTTCTTGATATATTTATTTTGACAGTGCTGGGATTTGAACTCAGAGTCTCTTGCTTGCTAAGCAAGCACTATACACTTGAGGCATATTTTTGGCCCAAAGTTTGGGCTTTAATACTTGTGCTCAGTGACTTGTTACCATGTTACTGTGGGGGTAAAGATTTTAAACACTGCCTATTTAATATAGGCATAAGGAATATAATAGTGAGCTTATTATTAGCTATAGAGTTAATACTTAATGGAGATTTATGGATTGTTAACACGGTGCTAACTTCTGGCCCTAGTTGTTCTATTTAATCATCTCAACAAGTCCACTAGGGAGAGCAAAAGTCATTCTTTGTTGTGGCTTGAAATAGAGCACAATAACATTGAACTACAGCACCATTTGCTGTAAATTAAGATTTTTCCCAAACATCTTGTGGCTGAGATTATCTATAAAATACTCTTTCCCTCTCAGAACTTATACCATAGGAGAGAATGTAAAAGGAAGACCATGTTGAGATACATAAAACGATGCAAATATTAAGCAGAAATAGATCAGCTAGACATGTAAATCATATACTCCATAGTTTTTCTCAAAGCATTGTGAATGTTTTATAGAGAAAAATGTACTTTTAGTAGCACTAAACCTTTGGAAAATCATGATCTGGCTTTATTAAGATAATAGGTTAAATAATTTGGACTATACTTGGAGGAAGAATCCAAAGCTGAACAACTAACGCTCTGTTTAACAAAATGAATACCAAGAAGTGGAAACACGTTTTTGTGTGTGTGGTGGGGGGTAGGGGGAGAGGGAAGAGCAAGGGGAGGGGCCATGCAAAGGGAGAGAGGAAAGGGAAATAAACGCAGTCATTATATTCAGTGTACACTATGTAAAAATTGAAGTGCCTGATTTTAGGGAAGGGATGGGAGGGTAGGACAATGGAAGGGGTGACGCTGATCAAGATACATTGTACTCATAACCTGACTTACGGCATTGTAACCTCTTTGTACAACCATTTAACAGGAAAACAAAATAAATAATTTAGACTCTGACTTCTGTCCCTTAATTCATAGATATGGATTCAGTCTGAAAACACAGCTCGAGGCAGGGGATTCCTGGACAGGACACCATTTCTGCATATTTTTATTTTATTTTTTACTTTTACTATAGTATCCAAATATCTTACATGAGATTAATCTATTACTGTCCCTTCCCTATATATCTTGTTACAAGAGAATGTGGGAATGAATAGGTAAACAAGGTGTAGCTGTCTATAATGTTTTGGGAAGCTGAACATATCAGATTTAAGGTTTGTGAGTTTTATATAAATGCATCCCCTCTGATCTTTCTAGTCTATGAATTGCAATATACATATCTATTTTACACAGATATTGGCATGAGGATTTTACTGGGTAAGTGTAGACACGCACCATATCCAAATTTTGTCTCTGTTTTTGCCTCTCTTTCTTTTTGATGCTCTGTGTCTGTATCCCCCTCTCTGTCTTTCTGTCTCTTTGATAAGGGGGTCATTATATAACCCAGGCTCACTTCAAATTCTCAACCTTCCTGCCTCAGTCTCCAGCGTGGCTGTGATTGCAACCTTGTGTTACCACACTCCGCTTTCAGATTCTACTGCACTAACGATACTCATTTGACAGCATCTGTGATGTATAGTTTTCCATCAGTCACAGGAACTACAGTTCTAACTCCCACTGTTTGCTAGAGCTGCCACCACCAATTACCACTAGCTAGACAAATTAAAACAGAAACCTATTAGTCTCTTATGGCCTGCACATATCTCCTTGAAAGCCTTATAGGAGAGGCTTCTTCCTTGATCCCTCCACCCAATAACCCTGGATATTCTTTAGTTTGTAGCGGTATACTTCAAAGCTTCTGTCTTCACATGGTGTTCTTCCTGTGTATCTGGCTCTTTCCATACCCTTCTTTCCCTTTCTTTTTTATATTTTTTATTGTAAAGATATTGTACAGAGGGGTTACAGTTACATGAGTGAGGTAATTAGTACATTTCCCATCGAGCATTGTTACCTCCTTTGTTTTTCCCCTACCATCCCTTCCCTCTGCACCTCCCCAACTCCTCCCTCCTCCCCCATCTTTCCCTTTCCTAAGGACAACAGTGGCATCATTTTAAGGGCCCACCTTAATGACTAACTTAATCATTTCTTTCTCTGTTCCCTTCAGTATTGGGGATGGAACCCAAGGTCTCACACAAGGTAGGCGAGCATATGTGTGCTATAGCCTCAGACCTTTAAAACAAACTTTTATTTTAAGACAAGATCTTGCTAAGTTGCTCTGGCTGGCCTCACACTTGCTATGAGGCTGAGGCTGGAGCTCTCTATCCTTCTGGCTCAGTCTCCTGAGCAGGTATCTTAATTTCTTTACAGCTGTGTAAACCAAATTTCCAAATAAGGTACATTACACATGCTACCAGTTAGGCCTTAAACTTATTTTTTTGGGAGAAGAGTCACAATTCAATCCATAATGTACAATATAACTGGATGCTTTCTACTAGTTATGACCCTGATTTTAAGAGTCTTGACTAATAATTCCCCATATATACATTCCTTCCCAAATCCCAGCCCACCACACTTTCTTTGTGATTCCTATCTGCCAGACCTCATTTGACTGGGAGATTCCAGATCCTCATAGACAGACACATCTCAGACTTAGTCTTGATTTAGTCATTTCCGTTATTTTCATCAAAATCAAAGTCACTGTAACTTCCATCCTTCCATCCTAATTGTTTTGTTTCTGTAGTAGCACACAATGATCTATTTCTAATTGTAAAGACTTTATAGCACAAAATGCTATAATTTTAGCAGACTAAATCTCAACAAAAACGTCTTATGCATTAATAGTGGTCTTATAACTGTTAAGTTTAACTTGGATTCTTCTCAAAGTCATCTGGCTCTGGGTATAGTTCTTTATATGATACCATATAGTCTCTCACCACAATGTTTGCCTGCCTGCCTGCCTTCCTCAGCAACCTGAGTAGCTAGCATTTCAGGAGTGAGCCACCACTGCCTAGCTTGAATATTCGACAACATATATATATATATATATATCCTCCTAACTAGATTGCTATTCTTACTTACATTCCTAGGATTAAGTCTTATACACACTCCCCCAGGAAGCATAAATGAGGATGTTCATAGCAACACAATTCACATTAACAAAACCCTGAACCAGTCTAACAGATCATTGTTAGGGGAGTAACTACTGTTGTGTAGTTTAATAGACCATCATTTAGCAGTCAATGTTATGAACAATAATAATAGGCATAGATAACATAAGTACACTATTAAGGAGTACATTAAATAGCATATCCTCCTACAAAATGAAATCCAATTGAAATAAAAAATATATATGTAGGGCTTTTGGAGTGTATAATTCAAGATTAAACTATATAGGATGAAAGGAAGGGCTACATACAGGATAAACCATAAGGTGGTAATTACTTTAGGTTGGGTGGCAGAAGGAAATGCAATAGTGCCTACCATCTACTGGTCTTCAATTATTATTGCTATATAAAAGCCACTCAACACTTAGCGCCATAAACAACCACTTAATTATGTCCACAGATTCCGTGGGCCAGGGATTTGGATGTGGCACAGGAGGACAGCTTCCGTTTGTTTTGTGATGATATCTGTATCTTAGCGGAAATGGTGGGCTAACTGGATCCGACTGAGGTGCTGGATAGAGCCTAGAATACCTAGGTATGGTCTCTGCATGAGTTCTCGGTGTGGGCTAGTCTGAGCTTTCTCACAGAATAATGGCTGCATTCCCAAAGAGAAAGGCAGAAGGTTGTGACTTCTTCAGGATGTAGCCTAGTTACAGTGTCATTTTTGCTAAATGCTAACAGTCAAAAGAGCTAGAATCTTGTAAGTTTGGAGGGAAGGTACGGTACAGAAATCCCATTCTCAGAGGCCATGTTGTCCATGTCACAGTATAAGGAGGTATGTGGGATGGGAACCACCTTTGTGGTCCTTGTTAGAGATACCTTTGTACCTTGCTATCATTTGAATCTTAGGTGTCCCCCTTACTCCTCCTAACCTCACTCCATGAAAGGATTTCGGTCCCCAGAGTGCATGGTGGTGGGAATTCTAAGAGGTGGAGCCTAGATGACCTTCTTCTTCTCTGTCTCTTATGTTGGCTAGGTGCTTTGTTCCACCAGATGTGTCCTGCCCCATAAAAGCAATCGAGCCTTGTGACAAGGATTGAAACCTCTGAAAGTGGGAGCCAAAATAAATGTGATTTTTTAAACTAAGTTGATTGCTTGGGTATTTAATTATCATAATGGAAAGCTTACTCACAACAGTCTCTGGCAATGACAGAAGGAAGGGCTTGTCAAGGGTCATGTTTATGTGTTGAGGAGTAGGTCCAAAAATACACTTACACAAAGAGGCAAGAAGATAACCCCATAGAAAAATAAATAATTAAGAACATCATGGATCAGTGATGTGTCTTAAAACGAAGCATCATGATTAGCATCCTTTGCTGCCCTTGAGGTCAAATAAGCAAATGAGACTTTCTGGAATTCTTCAACTGTTTCAAGTGTTCTTCACGCAATGTTCTTTCTGAGCTTTTAACCATCTTGACCACATTCCTCTTGAAACTCTCCAGATAGTCAGCTTTTTCTAGCAGAATCACACCAGAGGGAAAGATAGGCCCTTCCCAGAATAGAGTGAAGTGAACTCTTTGCTCTTGGGATCTGTGTAGATTATTTCAATTCTAACATTTCCATCATCTTTATAGCAGCTACTTCACTCATTGCCTTTGCCTTATTTTTTCATGCCATTTTATATGTTTTTTTAATAGCATCAAGTCCAGATTCTGTCATTTTAAGTTGCTTCTATGAATCCAAATATAGTCATTTACATGTTCCATTGTAAAATATTAAATGGGTGGCTTTCAGTCCATTTGGTATTCATTTGAGATAGAGTAAAATAAATTCTGTCATCTAACATATTAATTCTTCTTACTAATTTTGTGATATTCACAAATTAGGTTAATGTGCTGGTTATATTTTATCTTAAGCTGATAAGAGCAGGGCTTGGGAGAGAATCCCTGTGAAGTAAGCTTGGCTTAATTTATTTCTTGTGACTCTTGGGCTGTTTGCTTTTAAGCACCCACAATTTATCTACTTATTTCTCATTTCAAGAAAGGTAGATGTTTTATCCGTCCAGTACATGGACTTTAGAATCTATTTAAATTGTCCTTCCTTCCTTTCTTCTTTCCTTCGTCCTTCCTCCCTCCTTCCCCTTCCTTTCTTGCTCCGTTACTGTTTTCTTCCCTATTTCACATTCTATAGTGTGTGCTTCTGATGGAACAGTAAGTCAGAATCATTAATGTTAATTATTTTACTTTGTCTCCATCCCTTTGAACATCAGGGCTAGGCCACAGCTCCATTATTTCTCTACAGGTATCAACAGTGGAATTAGACTTATGAATGGCACACTGAGAAAAGAAGGAAAGGATAAAGGAGCAGGGAATTGTCAGCTTCACTCAGGCCAAGGTATGGAGGTGATAGAGCCTCAGAAAGTCTTCTAACATTCCTAAATTTTATTTAAGTCTCCACTGACTTTGATTTAATTTGACACAATGCACAACTATAGTAGAGTTCAGAGCAAATTATGAGCATATCCTGAAACACATAGTAACTGTGAAAATTTTTACTACTATTGGAATAAGTCTAAATATGGGAGGACTAGCATGCAATTCACACTGAAATGTTAGTTTTCTCTAAAAAATCTCAACTTTATTAAATTTTTTACTTGAAGGTTTATTTTGATATCCTAGATGGGTACTTAATACGAGGCTGCATAAGCTTCTGGAAACACTGCCTAAAGCACTGGGGAAAAGAGGTTTTCAAATGTTACTACAGAACCAGCTCTGTTTCTTCAAAGCTGTGATTTTTTTTTTTTTACTGCCTGCTTGTGCTATATTATTGTGCTAATAAATCTATATGGACAAGAAAGTGGGATTTTACTGGAAGGGAACCAAGTTCCACTTTTCCAGAAAACTAAATTGCTAAAAGTATTCCTTTCTGTATAATTATTTCATGGCTAATAAAGACTTCATTTTACAATTCGCTTATTCTTTTCAACAATTTGCCCAATAGGTAGTGAGTGTGTTTGTGTGCACTCTGTAACTGCCTAGACATTTTTTCTTTCAGTTCGCTTTTCTTAGTTTTGTTGTTCTTTCTTCCTGGAGACTACTGTTGAACAAATTGAAGGGAGTGATGCATTGATTAGAGGTGACTGATGACAGGGTGATTTTTCTTGAGTCTTTTTGGAAGCAATATTTGTTGAGAGATTTTTTAAGAGAAAGGCTACTAATAATATGAACAAAGTCAATGATGGAGGAAATCTTGCACTATATTCAAAGGTGTGTGTGTGTGTGTGTGTGTGTGTGTGTGTGTGTGTGTGTGTGCTTGTGAGTGTTTGTATGTATCAGAGCTTGACCTCGTGGTCTTACACTGGATTCCACTGTCCTGCTCTTAGCTGGTAATAAACCACACTTCCAGCCCAGCATTTTTCTGATTAGTTGGAGATGGAATATTGAAGGCTTTTCTGTCTAGGCTGGCTTTAGACCTCTATCCTTCAGGTCTCAGCTTCCTGAACAGCTAGGATTACCAGCATGAGCCACTGGTGCCTGGCTTTAATCAGTGTGAAAGTCACTCCTAAACTGATTTCTTTGCCTCCATAAAAGATCTAGTGTTAACATTTTTTGTTGTTGTTGGTGGTGGTCATGGGGCTTGAACTCTGGGCCCGAACGCTGTCCCTCAGCTCTTCACCTCAAGGCTAGCGCTCTACCACTTGGGCCACTGCGCCACTTCTGATTCTCTGAGTGGTTTATTGGACATAAGAGTCTCACAGACTTTCCTGCCTGGGCTGGCTTTGAACTGCGATCCTTAGATCCTGAGTAGCTAGGATTACGGGTATGAGCCACAGGCATCCAGCTAGTGTTAACATTATGGTCCCTAATATTTTTTTTTCTGTTTTGTGGGAGATGCAGATAAGGAGGAATGGGGGAAAGGGTGGAGTAGGAGGTGTGTTGGAGAGAAGGATAAAGGCAAGGCAGGATGGTTAGTCTATTTTCTATTACAATAACAAAATACCGGAGACTGGGTAATTTATACAAAATGGGAATTTATTTGGCTGACAGTTCTGGAAGTCCAAGGGCATAATGTCAGCATCCGCATGGCCTCTGGTGAAGGTTTTCCTTCCTAACTTCGCAGAGGGCATGACAGGGAAAGGATGCATCAGCTCAGATTTCTCTTCTTCCTCTTATAAAACCACTCATTTCATCAGAGTCCTCACCCTCAGCACCTCATCTAATTCTTCTTACTTGCCAAAGCTTACTTACCATCAACGTATGAATTCAGTGATTACATTTACAACAGCTGAAATAAGTGGAACCAAGGTAAGATGCTTGAGAGAAATAGAAGTAGTCTATGGGTAAGAGCTGAAACAATGTTTATTAAATTCTGATCTTGAGGGCAAGTTTTGGGAAACAGCGTTGGTGATTTTGGTCAAAATAACATTGAATTTGGTCAAATTTAGGAAATTCAGAAATTCTGTGCTCTTTTCTATACTATATCAAAGAAGCGGGGGACAATGGTTTTCAACTGGCTGCTTTATTTAGATAATGAAAAGGTGCACTGAGAAAAGCAGTATATACAAACAAGTTACATCAATGGATTTATACAATATTTAAAACTATGTATGTGCATTCTTTTTTAATAGAACATGAGCTGATAAACTTCAATAATAACCTTTGCCCTCTTGAAAGCCTCTTTCAAAAGTTACTATATTCAATGCTAGTACTTGTAAAATATTAGGCAAGAGATAGTAGTAAAATTTATCTTTTATAGCCTACTATTTCCCAGTGTTTCCCAGTGATTTTTCTTTGCTATATTTTGTCCTTAACTTAGTCATTAATTTATTCCTAAAGCCTACTTTTGGCTGAGAAAAATTAATTATTTTATTTGCACAGAAATTTAATATGAAGGGGGTAATTTTTTTTTACCTTCCTTAACTCTTTTTTGAATAATGAGTCCATTCAACAGTCTGTTAAAATATGAGTCTTCTCCTTAAAAAATAAACAGGGAATGAGCAGGAAAGAGGGAACAGATAACACTAAACTAAAGGAAAGAAATGTACATATCACCCGATGTGGAAGAAATAACTGTATTGTCAAAGCTCATAGAATGCATAAACTTTATAGACCATGATAGAGACAATTTGCCCCATGAAGGTTAGAAAGTATTTGTGACTTTAACTATCACTATCCCACAATACTGTGAAATTTGTGAAATTTATGTAATCACTTAGTCACAATAAAAAATCGCAAAAATAAACATATATACTCATACGCAATTTTGATAGAATTTCAGGGAGTTAGGCTTTCTTAAAGGTACAGAAAGCCCAGGTTAGTCACATTTTTGTGAAGATTATGGATGACAGAGTAACTATTTTTTTAATTTTTATTATTTTATTTATTTGTGAACATATTGTACAGAGGGGTTACAATTACATGGGCAGGATAATGTGTACATTTCTTACCAAGCATTGTAGCCTCCTCCTTTGTTTATCCTTCACATCCCTTCCCAGCCTCCCCCGTCCCCCCCCAGTCCCAATCCTCCCCGCCCCTGCACAGACATTGTAAGTCTCGTTGTGGACATGACAACTTGTACTTCTCATTGTTGCAACAGGTCCACCTGTATCCTTAAACGACTTGTTTTTCCCCATCTCCTCCACAAGTTATACTGACATCAAATATAGTGAAAGCAGGGGTTATACTGTGGGGGAGGGACATACAAAGCAACAAAGAAATAATCTTATAAATGCGTTAGAAACACATGCATGAAAGAAAAAAACATTAAAATACATATCTAAGGGTTCATTTTCCTAACATCACATTATCTGACCTTTTCCGCTTGACTCATACCTATACTAGATATTGCAAATAAGGGAAACCATGGGGCCTATGTTTCTTTGGGCCTGGCTTACTTCGCTTAATATAATTTTTTCCAAGTCTTTCCATTTCCTAACAAATGGGGCAATGTCATTCTTTCTGATGGAGGCATAGAATTCCATTGTGTATATATACCACATTTTCTTGATCCATTCATCTACTGAGGGGCATCTGGGTTGGTTCCAGATCTTAGCTATGGTGAATAATGCTGCAATAAACATAGTTGTGCTGGTAGCTTTAGTGTGGTCTTGTTTGTAAACATTTGGGTAGATGCCCAAAAGTGGGATTGCTGGGTCATAGGGGAGTTCTATGTGGAGTCTTATTTTTTTTTAATTTAATTTTATTTTATTTGAGAACATACTGTACAGAGGGGCTACAATTACATGGGCAGGATAATGCATACATTTCTTACCAAGCATTGCAGCCTCCTCCTTTGTTTACCCTTCACCTCCCTTCCCGGCCTCCCCCCTCCCCCCACCCAATTATACCCCCCTCCCCCCACCCAATTATACCCCCCTCCCCCCCCCACACCGACATTGTAAAGCTGGTTTTGACATGACATTTTGTACTTCTCATTGTTGCAACAGGTCCACCTGAATCCTTAAACGACTTGTTTGTCCCCATCTCCTCCACATGTTATACTGACATCAAATATAGTGAAAGCGGGGGTTACACTGTGGGGGAGGGACATACAAAGCAACAAAGAAATAATCTTATAAATGCGTTAGAAACACATGCATGAAAGAAACGAAAACATTAAAATACATATTTAAGGGTTCATTTTCCTAACATCACATTATCTGACCTTTTCCGCTTGACTCATACCTATACTAGATATTGCAAATAAGGGAAACCATGGGACCTATGCTTCTTTGGGCCTGGCTTACTTCACTTAATATAATTTTTTCCAAGCCTTTCCATTTCCTAACAAATGGGGAAATGTCATTCTTTCTGATGGAGGCATAGAATTCCATTGTGTATATATACCACATTTTCTTGATCCATTCATCTACTGAGGGGCATCTGGGTTGGTTCCATATCTTAGCTATGGTAAATAATGCTGCAATAAACATAGTTGTGCTGGTAGCTTTAGTGTGGTCTTATTTGTAAACATTTGGGTAAATGCCCAAAAGTGGGATTGCTGGATCATAGGGGAGATCTATGTGGAGTCTTTTGAGGAACCTCCATACTGCTTTCCAAAGTGGCTGAACAAGTTTACATTCCCACCAACAATGAAGTAAGGTTCCTTTCTGTCCACATCCCCTCCAGCATCTGTTGTTGTTAGAGTTCTTGATTTTTGCCATTCGAACTGGAGTGAGGTGGTATCTCAATGTTGTTTTGATTTGCATTTCTTTTATGGCTAGGGAGGTTGAGCATTTCTTCATGTGTCTATTGGCCATCCTTCTTTCTTCTTCAGAGAAGTTTCTCTTTAAGTCTTTCACCCACTTGTTTATTGGGCAGTTGTTTCTTTGAGGATTTATTGTTGGGGGGTTTAATTTTTTGAGTTCCAAGTATATTTTAGATATGAGACCCTTGTCCGTTGTATGGCTAGTAAAGATCTTTTCCCAATCCGTGGGCTTTCTATTGATCTTGCTAGCTATGTGACAAAGGAACTATTATCATTAAGAGACAGTGCAGAAACCGCAGTAGACAAGTGTTATACATCTTTGCACAGAACATTTCTTGTGGGAGTTTCTTTAATTAAACTATGATGAGAACAGCTGGCCACCAGCTAGCACTGGCAACCCAACAAGAATGTCAATAAATGCATCACAGAAGAAAACTTACAGACACAGCTGTTTCCAATGGAGACTCTGAGCCCGTAGCCTTAAAGATGAGAGCTTCATCTTTTCCATTTCACTCACACTTGCTGTAGCATCTTTAATGTTGAAAATAAACTGAGAACTTCCCTAGGATTGTTAAAAATACCACAGGGGGCATTCGGGTTTTGTAAAAACCTTGGAAAAGTAGTTAATTCCGAACAACTTACCACATGTCTCACTGTGAGTCACTGAGGGAAAAAAAAATGAACTTTGGGACTTAGGACTTGGTTGTGTTTTTAACTACTCACAGGCACAGTACTCTTAGCGGTGGAAGAAGGCTCGATTCCAGGATGCAATGCCCAAAGTGGGGTGCAGGGGGTGCTAGCGAGCACACCATGGAAGCGCCGGGTAACATAAATGCACTGAATCCCAGCACCTGGTCAGGAAAGATCCCAGAGAGCAAGTCCCCACACAAGGCATCTCGTTTTCTTCCACACTTGTGACGGCTCCTCTTCTTCCCATCATCCTCAGTTTTCCTTAACTTCACAATGGGGGCTGAAGTGAGTCTGAGTGAGGAAGTATAGACCAAAGTGCTCCCAAATCTGTAAATCATTAGTCTAATGGAAGGTGTTGTAATTCTCCACTTAATTGGGAAATGACAGTAAGCAAAATAAACATCCCCTACTGCCTTTTCCAGTAACCTCTTTTGAACTCAGTAGAGACTCTAAAAGAAGCAAACTACAGATGCTTGTGCATACATATTCTCATTCCTGGCAGGGAAAAGAAAGGCCTGAAGATATGGACAAATTGTGTAACTATCAGATTCTCTTTCTTCTCATCTCAACATGGGTCAGAGCTCACATTTTGGTCTGCAATTCTGATTAAAAAGAAATAAATTAGCAATTTATCTGAAAGGGAAGGGGGGAGAACCAAAAATTTAATATCCATTATATGCTAGGAAATTTCCCAAATGCTTTACATACTCTATCTCATATTATTGTTACATCCAGAAGAAAATACTGTCTCTCATTTTACAGAGGGGAAAGCTGCAGCTTGGAGAGGTGAGGGAGCTTCCTACTACACAGCTGGGTATCAACGCTGGGGTTCAAGTCCAATTCTGTCCAGCTCAAGGGCATATGCTCTTCTTACCAAACTCGCTTGCTCTGCCTTAAGCATTTTATTGTGAAAGGCCTGAAATAATTAATAGTATGTGGGATAGAAGAATTTGCTTGTCCACCCAGTAGTCTTTAAATATGCATTAAATACAGGGCTAAGTAATAGAAATAAGACAACACTCACTTGCAAGGAGCTCAAGATTTCATCTGACAGTCTGTATTCACTAGTGCAAGGATTTACTAAGGAGCCAGAGTAAAGAGCTTTTATTTTAATAAAACTCCTCAGTCTCCTTCACACAAGATCATCTGTTTGAAAGTTTATACAACTACTCGGAGACAGTCACACAGCCAGATCGCAGGCTTCATCTGAAGTTTCAGCTGGAGTGAGTTCAGATTCGCCAGTGGTCAAAGAGAAGCATAGCTGTGTTATCTGGGCTGACAAGGACTACTTAGATTTCACAGCTGTCTAGTTTGGAGGGGTTTGGAGAGTCTCAGATAATTAGGTTCAGGTTTAATAAGAGAAGATTCAGTTGTCCATGCGTTTTAAACTGCTAGGCTATGAGACAATACCTCTCCATCATGTGGGCAAAGCTGTATTAGAAAAGGTATTTATTTTTGCTAGTGCCAACTAGACACTTATCACAATTGCCTACACATGTTGGATTTTGTTTTAGAAGGAATCCAAATACTACAAATAAAAAGCCAACTCGTTTTCTCCTATGTCAAAATATATCCCAAGGGGCAAAGGAATACAGTGCAAGTGGTAAAACGTTTCGCTGGGAGACATTTGCCAGTAGAGGGCAGTATTCATTTTCACACATTCCTCAGACCTCTACTGATCTTCAACCAGTAAGTATAAAGTAGCTTATCTTGTAGACTATAAAATGTTTTTGTTGTAGGAAAACAAGACTACAAATGTGGTAGAAGTAAAGATAAGATATTGCGTTGGTTAGTAAAATTCCACCAGCTTTGATAAGGAATCAAGCTTATTTATTTTTATTTTTATGACCAGGTTGAATCTAGACCTTAGCCGATGATAATGTAGCTGGAGAACTCTGACAGAGAAGGTTTTCCATGACTAGTCACTAGTAATTGAAGATTAACTAAATGCTGATCATATATGTATATACACATATGAATACATATATGTACATATACATACATGTATATGTTCATGTGTGGAGTTGAAATAGAGGCCAACAGAAGGATGAACATTTCTCACCCTTGTTTCTCAAGTGGCATGTAATTATTTCTGTGCATGTTTTTTCTGAACGCTTCCAGTGGTATTTGCAAATGTGATTTCCAGTCTTTCTACCAGTGTTAGGGCAATCTTAAATGTCAGTTTAATCTTCATAGTATTGCATCAGCTAGGAACTCTCCCATTGAAGAGTTCCAAGGCAGGGGCTGGGAAGGTGGCTCAGTGGTAGAGTGCTTTCCTTGCATGCCTGAGGCCCTGGGTTTGATTCCTCAGCACCACATAAACAAAAAGAAAAAAGCCAGAAGTGGCGCTGTGGCTCAAGTGGTAGAGCCCTAGCCTTGATCTGAAGAGCTGAGGGACAGTGCCCAGGCCCAGATTTCAGGCCCCATGATGGGACTGCCCCCCCCCCCCAAAAAAAAGAGTTCCAAGGTTTACTTAGCACTAGTAAAGATGTTTGGTTACAATGGGTTGATGGAGAGTAAAACTGGGAAAGTTAAAATATTACCTGTCAGTTCTTGGTTTTGTTAATGGGCCTCTTGATAGAACTAAGGGCAGAAATACTCAAATTATGACTTTGACAGACTGAATTATGAGACATGCAATACAAATTGTTAGTTATGATGCCAACAATAAGTACTTTAAAAAAATCTTTTTCTGTTAGCTTGGTGTATATGTCATCATCAGCATGATCATTTTGTTACATAGGGTGATAGTAGCCATGTTGTAGTTTAAATTAGTTGGCATAATGCCTACTTTTTCTAACATCTGTTAAATGTGTTCCTGATTTTATACTCTCCATTTCAGCATGTAGCTCCATATTTGGCATTCAGGAATGCCCGCTGGGGATGACTGAATGAGTCTTAATGCCTCCAATAGTTCACTGTACATTTGCTTTCAGAAAAGCAGCCTTGAGCCATGAAGTACAGGCAAGGAAGAGATGCATTTCTATGTTCTCTTGATATTTCGTTTTCTTGAGTAGATTGTAAATTATCAGGAAATAAACTTATGGAGATGTGTTAGGTATAGCATAGTATCCTTTCTCCTGGAGTGTCTTGGGACTCATTTTGGTGTGAGTTGAAAAGTTTTCCTCAAATTCTTCCATGAAGCTTCAGTAAAGTTTGTGCATCAGAGTTAGTAGAACTTGCTTTGTTCTTCCTAATGTAGTTTGCCTGGGTTAAGACAGGTCAAGTTCCGTAAGAAAATAACACACTTGATCTACTATAAATAAGACATTCTGTTTAAGAAGTTTTTCCATGGAAGGTTTGGGTTTCTGCTGAGTATGATGGGGCATACTCTTGTCCCATATTAGTACCTGCAATTCAGCAGGTATCCATTAGCCTGCAATTGCAGGCTGCCATTTGGAATATAGTCAAACTAACGTTTACATGCTAATGACTTTAGTCTCTCTCATTATCAATCTCTTCAGATTGCAATTTATTATAGATGGGGTTTTGGAAAAAATCATGAATCTCTTCCATTCCTAGCGTTTCAGAAGCCTAACACTATATTTTCTAGATATACTTAGTATTGATGAAGATTTGCTATATGCCAATGAGCAGCAATAGTCATGTTTCAGGATACATTTATAGTGTTTATTTACATTATATAGTATTTTCAGCTTGGTTTCCACTGGGCTGAACAGAATTTCTCTTAGATGTTTTGTCTTTAAGTGTTAAGACTTTAGCTTATAAACTACACTGATGAATTATGATGGGTATATCATTCACTTTGCTGTATGTATCAACTAATACATACCTATTGTATTTCCAGTCATTACCAGGTTTATGCCTCATTTAAAATGTTCTAGTGGTTAATTTTTATAATTCATTTTGGTTTATGCATCAATGTTAAGTGTTCTAATACTTTTAGATTTATGAAAAAGTTTGAAGACAGTAACTTCCCATAGACTTTACATTCAGGTTACCATATTGGTAACATCTTATCTTATAACTAGTGAACTGATACTTGACTCATATTTATTGTTGCAGCTTTTGTATTTTCTGTTTCAGTGTTCCATCCAAAATACCACATTACACATTAAAATTTTTCTTGACTATAAGAGAAACCTTTGGAATATTCTTGCAAGGAATATCATCACATCATGTCAAGATTATATTCAATCATCTGACAAAAGTATTGTTTTCCGTATGTCCCCTCAATGAAGTTACTTTCCTCTGTTTGTGTTTTGATTTTATTTTCTTTTGTTTTGTTTTGCTTTGCTTGCCCTGTGGCTTGAACTCTGGGCCAGGGTACTATCCCTGAGCTTTTGTGCTCAAGGTTAGCACTCTATACCTCAGTCACCACTCCACTTCTGGCTATCTGTGGTTAGTTGGAGACGAATCTCATGGAGTTTCTACCTGGGCTCGCTTCAAACCATGATCCTCAGATCTCAACCTACTGAGTAGCTAGGATTACAGGGCTTGAACCACTGGTATCCAACTCTCCCCTGTTTTTTGCTGTATTCTTTAGAGCAAGTCAATAGGTGCAACCCATACTTATAGAAAAATATTTTATCCTGTATCAAGGAGTATGTATCAACAAGTATTATTTGGAACTCTTCCATATGAAAGGTTTGTCTATTTTCCTTTATTTATTTTTTAAATATGTTTTTTATTGTAAAAATACTGTACAGAGGGGCTACAGTTACATGAGCAAGGTCATGAGTCCATTTCCTATCAAGCATTATTACTTCCTCATTTCTGTAGGTGCTCAGGATATTTATTGTGCATTTCAAGCAATCATTTAATATTGCCATTTATTTTGTTGCTCAAAAACATTCCACGGTTGAAATTCTGGGCATCCTATCATTGATCCATTGGCATATCCCATTATTGTGGATGGAGGTCTTTAATTTTTTTCTTGCATTTTTTCATTTCTGATTCTATAGGATGCCTCAGGCTTATATTGAGTATACCATGTCCCAGGTTTTAGAATCAGCCATTTTGTCCAAGGAGTCCTAGTTCCTATTATTGGAAATGACATCTTGGCATTAGAAACCATGATTTGGGCCCTAAGTGCTCAGTGCTTTGTGAATGTCCTTGCTTCTGGGTCTTCTCAATTGACAGTGCAAGGACACATGAGCATACTTACCTACATTTATTCCTCCCCCTGAGTATCCCTATATTGATTCAAACATGAGATCATACTGTGATTCAAACTCTATAATCACTCATCACAGGATCACTCCAGTCTTCTGGAAACACTTTTTACCTTAAATTTTTTGATTTTAAAAAAATGACTGTGGACTGAAAATAAAAACAAGGACCAGTTTTCACAATATCTTTCTTTATTTCTTCAAAAATACTTTCAACTGTGCACTGTTATTTGATTAATGTGATTTAAATGAAATTGACATTTTTTTTAAAGTGATACTAGTAGGCCTGGGTCTCATTTATTATTAGTGGACCAAATGGCTTTCTACTTTCATTAATTGAAAAGGGGAAAATATGTGGAAGGTTGTGACCAGTTGTAATCTTTCTTTCTCAAAACAAAGCAAGAAGAAAGCATCTTATATTACAGTAGAAAAAATTTAAGGGAAACTATTCTGATAAAGAGGATTAGTGAATGTTGGAATGTCAGATAAGAAGTTAGAATTTCTTCTGCTCTTTCAAATTAGGCCAGATTCCCAGCTGTCTAGAATTGTAGGTGCTTTTTTCTGATTCTCAAAGCTCTTTTTTCTCCCTTAATTCT
Source organism: Dipodomys merriami (assembly GCF_024711535.1). Lineage (NCBI taxonomy): Eukaryota > Metazoa > Chordata > Mammalia > Rodentia > Heteromyidae > Dipodomys > Dipodomys merriami. The sequence goes on from NW_027203826.1 coordinate 7,031,077, forward strand.
GGGATTCTTTGTAAATATAACTGAATTCTTAGCTGAGGAAATTCATAATAAAAAAATAATCGAATAAATGTGAAAATAGAAAATAGATTACATATACCACCTAAATAACTCTTATTTTACCTGTAACAGCTCTTTATATGCTTCAATCTATATCAAAAAATTCAATACAATATTAATTGCAATACAATAATTGAATACAATATTAATTACCAGTATTAGTTAATATTACAATATTAGTAATATTAATATTAGCAATTCATATCGTAACATTATTAGATGTTTTATTAGCACCATATGTTTAATAGATAATTGGTATGGTTTATTTGTTCATCCTACCAAACAATTTTCTTTATATTATGCCTTTGTTTTTAAATTTTTTATTTTATTTTTAGTTATATTCTGCTAAATTGTCCTGACTTGTATAGCCCTTTGATTACTTATTTTGAGTAAGTAATTCTGTTTCACCAAAACAACATGATTTCAACAATTACTTTTGGTCTTAGAATAATTAATTTGTCTTACAGAATGTTTGTTTTACTAGGAATGTCAAGTTTAGGTAATAATAAAATTAGTTTGCCTTGTGTGAAAGATTGTGTTGGGAAGAGTCCTGAAGGTTGCAGGCTTTGCTTTGGGGTGGCCACATACCTCTGATATGGGCTTGGGTGGAGGGCTTGACATTCTGAGTTTGTTTATCTTTGACATAGTTATAGAAATAATTATCTCACAAGGTTATGAATATCAAACATGTTCAACAGTTCATTAGAGAAATGTTTATTGAAATTCCTACTGTATAAAAGCAAGTAAAATACAGCCCTTATTCTCAAGGAATTTATAGCATTATGGCAAAAATATAAAATTAGCTTCAATTTACAACTGATGAGAATGTAAGCTCAGAAAATTGCTCAGGGGAAGGAAATATTCATTGAAGGCCAAAGAATACTTCATGGATAATTCACAAAGTGAAAAATCAAAATTATAGTATCCTTTTCTCTTGAAAATGCAACTATAATGTATGTGTCATATTAATGATGAAACTTCACAATGTCACATAAGATAATTATATATTTCAAAGTGTCACTAGTACACTAGTACATTGAGGGGCATCTGATTCCATCTCTTAGCTATGCTGAATAGTGTTGTAATAAACATGGTGTGCTGGTTACTTTAATGTATCCTCGTTTACAATCTTTTAGATCAATGCTCAGTAGTGGAATTACTGGCTCATAGGATAATTCTATGATTCCTTTTTTTGAGGAACTTCCATACTGGTTTACAGAGTGGTTAGACAAGTTTACATATCCACCAACAGTGTATTAGGATTCCCTTTTGCCCACATCCATGCCAATATCTGGTATTGTTTGTATTGTTGATGATGGCCATTCTACCCAGGGAGAGGTGGAATCTAGGCATTGTTTTAATTTGCATTTTCTCTTATGGGCAGAGATGATGAACATTTCTTCAGTGCGTCTATTGGCCATTTTTACTTCTTCACCTTAGACATCTCTATTTAACATCTATCTTTTCCTACCTCCATCCCCCGAAAATGAAAAGGCATTTGTGGTTCAAATATCTTTCTTATTAAATATTCGATCAGGCTTTCTATGACTCTCCCCCAAACAGAGTGAGAATATCTTTTATATTTCCAGGCTTTTGTTTTGGAACATTTTGTCTGGGAGGTAGAAAACTGTAGTTCTTACAAAGAGGACCACAATTGAAACATACCCAAATTACGAGCCTTCCAGGACTAGGGTGCCCTTTGAGGCGTATGGGAGGCTTCCCTTGGACAAACCACCAGACACTTGTCAGAGTGGTCTCTTTTCCCTCCTGCTGTGAGCCTGTTTCCTAGACTTCAGGCAGCACACTTCCTGTCCCATTACAGAAGAAGGAATTTTGCCTATATAAGGAGTGGAAGACTAGATCCTTGGTGCTTTCCCCCTTCTGGCTGTCCCCCTTGCTGACCACAGACTCCATGGCTTCATTAAAAAAAAAAAAAGTAAAAGCAGAGTGTTACATTCCCCAAAGTATGCCATGACATAGTTATTCTGTGCTTTTTTTTTCTCTTGACATCAGTACCAGAGAAGAACAGGAATGTAAACATCTGTTTTCTATAAGCTAATTCCAGACTTATAACTTGATTAGTATAAGAGAATATTTGATGTGATTAATTTTCCAGTTACAACATGATGGCTCTCCGTCCTTTTATTGCTTTCTAAAGGGAGACAAGAGAAGAACAAATCTAACTTGATTTTTTTTAAGCTAGTAACAGAGCCAAGTATAATCACTGTGGTTGATGCAACAGTACTCTAGTTTTAATTCAATGGTAATAGCAAGTTACTTTCTCTGTAGCAATGTGCTAAAGTAAACACAAAGTAATCCCAGGCCTCCTTACAGAGACAATCAAACATTATGAGAGGGACTTTGAGAACATCAAGCCATTTAGTGATTTGCAAAAGACAGTTTGCACTCTTGGCTTACAGCAATTATCTTCACCACCCTCATTAAGTTAATGCATTTGTGAGAGAGGCTGTATCAGGTCCAGTATGAAGAATGCTTCCAATTATGCAATCATTTCAAATACTGAACCGGTAGGCAATCTTATCTTCTCCAGGGCAGAGAGAAGTTCAAGGGAGAAAACTGAATCAAAGAACTTTTTGTACTTAGTTGTAAATCTGCTGAACTACTTAAAAACTGTCATCTTCTCATATGCTTCATCCTTCCTGCGTTTTACAAATTTAACGTTACCGGTGAAAAGCGAAGAGATTTTTCCAGGCTAATTTTGATGGTTAGCAAGAAACTGGCAGTGTACTCAGATCAGCTACATGTTGCTGAAAGTCTGTCATTGAGAGTCTCCTCCCTTCTCTACTTCCACCCTCTGCCCCTTGCAAGGGTCTAAGACAGATCAAAGCCAGGAATCAAAACTTAGGTTTTTCCTTTTCCTTTTATCTCTGTCCCTAGAGCCTTTCCAAGTCTGTGTTTGGAACAACCTATGTAGTTATTTTCATTAAAAGGCAACTGAGAGCTATCAAATCATTTAATTGTTGTAGTCAGTGTAGTCCTTGTGCTATGCATGACCACTCGTTTAGTTCATAACTTACAGCCAGAGGGCAGCATTGCGAAGCAGTGAAATGTTGCAGGCTCTGGAATCTGATGACTTGAGTTCGAGTGTGGACTGTCCTGTTCTCCAACATTGACTTCAAACTTTCCAGGTCTCTGGCTTCATTGATGAAGATATAAGTAATATTACTGCTGCAGTAGCAATACTATTATTATTAACTTTGGTTTCTTTCACAGTTTATTTCCCTTATCCCAGCTCTCACACATAAGTCTGAGAACTCTGTTTGCTCTTTGGCCTTCAGGATATAATCCAAGGCCTCTATAACTGGTATCTCAATTTACTGATGATGTACGCTTGGCTCCCTTTGCTTCTGTCCCATACGCTAACCAAACTTGGCAGTTCTATGAACTCCACCCTAGAGTGAGTCCTGATAAATTTCTACATATTTTCCATGCACTGAGATGCCTTACTTTAGGAGATGGTTCCCTGACCTGCCTTCTCTGAAACAGGGGCTTGTCCTAATTGCCTTCTAGGTATGATAGATTGCCTTTTTCAGAGCATTTTCTCATGGTTTCCTCAACCCTACTAAACTGTAAGTTGAGGGCAGGGAATGCATTTTCTTGGTCTAGAACTTAGGCAAACAATTCAGCAAATTTCTAGAGGAATGGGAAGTAAATACCTAAATAGTATTTTGGGTTCAGAGATAACAGAGCTAGGTTTATTTTCCTAACGATGCTATTTTAATGAGCTTTAATTTTTCTACTGTCAAGTAAGGTATACTCTTGGATAATACTCAAGAATTCTCTGGATCTGTTCAGTTTTTTGGATACCTTTTATTTACCACCTCGTGGCTTCTTGGCTTCATCTGATTTGGCAAAGAGTTTTACCCAGGGTCCAGCCAACTTCATGTAGGTATACCCTGGCGCTTCTTTCTTCAGGCCTTTCCTAAATGCCTCTTCTCTCTGCCCTGGGCATACCAGATGAGCAAACCAGACCAGTACTCATCTATGTAGAGCCCCAAACTGTGTGGTTGTTTATGTTTTGTGGAGTAAGACTTTGATCCACAGGGCAGAAGCCCATGGCAAGTACTTCCCTACCCTAACACCCCCTTCTGCTCCTTTTGCTCCATTTAGGAACAATTTGAACAATGCGTAGGAACATGACTTGAGGTGTTCAGACACTTTTGTGGGGCTAAGTTACTAGTGGATGTTAGCAATGATCAGTTTCTTAAAACACCCTTAGACTGACTTTTCTTTATCCTGCTTGTTTTTGCTCTCTGGAGAACTTTGAGATTGTCAGAGATAATTGACTTGCAAGAAGGAAAGGGTGACTTTGGCTCATTGGGAGGTTCCGGTCTGCATTCAGATTCTTGCTGTCAGGCCTGTGGTCAGAGATCCATCACAGCAGGGAGTCCAGGACAGAGGAAGCTGGTCCCCTCACAGCATCCAGGAAGTTGAGAGAGAGAAATAGGAAGGGGTCCATGTCCCCAAATCCCCTACAAGGGCATGCCTCCAGCGACTTAACTTTCTTCCACTAGGTCTTCCCTCCCTATAGGCACCTTAGGCTGGGACCAAACCTCCAACACTTGGCTTTTGGATGCTATTTCAATGTAAAAGACAACAAATGTAAACAAACAACAAACAGATTCTCTAGCTATCTGTCACTCAATGCATTGTGTCCCTGATACATCTAGGTAGGTCCAGACTTTCAAACTATATCCAAAAAAAACAAAACAAAACAAAACATAATGGGAGAAAGACTTTTTTTTAAAGTGTTGAATGTATTCCTAGGCACTGTACCTAATGCATTGTAAGCATTTCATTTCATAGGTGATTTCACTTCATTTTTTCACTATTTCATTTCATTTTTTTTAGGAAGAAGAGGACAATGAACCCAGGGAGGTGGGAAGCAAATGAGAGACCTAGATTTTTTTATGTTTTCGCTCTGGAGAGTTTCTTGGTCCCTCATGGTGAAGTAAGGTGCAGCTTGCCTGAATTGAGGGACAGAGCTGAAATGTAAATAGATGATGTATGCTATCATTTGCAGGAGAGAGCATCAGAAAGAGCTATGCAGATAGAGAATTTTAGAGATCTGACGAAGGCCCCACTGATTTAGAGAACTGATTAGTGATCAGCACAGGCATATTAAGAAAATACTCAAGGCCATGGAAAATGCATATGAAGGGATTAAAGAAGACAATACACAGGAAAAGGACTAGTTCTCTAGGCCACCAGACAGACTGGAAAATTCAGGATTCCCAGAGTACTGTGTAGAACACACAGATGTGTCTTTTTTTTTTTTCAGTAATGGGAACAATTAGCCTTAAACTAGACATTGGATGTTATCTGTAATTTTTTTTTAAAAGCTGGGTACTGGTGGCTCACACCTGTAATCCTAGCTACTCAGGAAGCTGAGATCTGAGGATCACCATTTGAAGCCAGCCTGGGCAAGAAGTCTGTGAGATTCTTATCTACTCAGAAAAAGCCGAAACTGATTGCCTTGGCTCAAGTAGCAGAGGGCTATCTTTGATTGAAAGAAGCTCAGGGACAGTACCCAGGCCCAGAGGTCAAGCCCCAGGACCAGCAAAAAATAAATAAAAATACTATAGCTAAGATATGGAACTAACCCAGAGTAGATATGGAACCAAGATGAATGGATCAAGAAAATGTAAGATATATATATATATACACACACAATGGAATTCTATGCCTCCATCAGAAAGAATAACATCGCCCCATTTGTTAGGAAATAGAAAGACTTGGAAAAAATTATATTAAGTGAAGTAAGCCAGGCCCAAAGAAACATAGGTCCCATGGTTTCCCTTATTTGCAATAACTAGTATATGTCTGGGACAAGCAGAAAAGGTTTTCAAAAGCTATGTACATATGACCAAATAAGATGATGTTAAGCAAAATGAACCCCAAGATAGGGACACAAATGGTTTTTTTTCTTTCTTGATATTGTTTTTAATGTATTTATAATGTGCCATGTGATTTTTTTGTTGTTTCTTTGTAAATTCCTCCTCCAAGGTGTAACCCCTGTTTTCACTGTATTTGATGTCAGTGCTCTGAATCTTGTATGTATATACACTTCTCTAATTTGGGGAAGGGAAGGGAAAAAACAAAATGCTTAAATAGGGATACAGGTTGACCCATTGTAACAATGAGAAATACAAGACAGTATGTTGAAAAACGAACAATTTAGGTGAGTGGGGGGGGGGAGTGTAGTTGTGGAGGTGGGAGGGAAGGGATGGTAGGGGAAAAATCAAAGGAGGCTGTAACAATGCTTGATAAGAAATGGACTCATTACCTTGCTCATGTAACTGTAACCCCTCTGTACAGTATTTTTACAATAAAATGTATAAAATAAATAAAAAAATAAAATTTAAAAACTAAGAAATTAAAAGTCTTAAAAAGATTAAATTATTTCAAAGATCCTAAGTTTTTTCCAGAACAAGTTTCAGGAATATTTTTAGAGATATAAAAATATCTAATACCTGTTGAGGTAAAACCACAATGTCTGTTATCCCAAGTTATGAGCCCCGTGGAGAAAGAAAAGAAAAACAGAACCAATATATATATTGGAGGAAAAAAACTGAAACTAACGTGGAACTAACACAGGTGCTGGAACTGTCAAACAGGAATATTAAAAAAAATATTCTAACTCTGTTAGAATCTATCCCTATACATCAAATGAAGCATTGGAGATATACAAAGGATCTGACTTAAAACTTCTAAGGAGGGAAACTATAATGTCTCATATATTAACTATATTAACATAATTACATTGGCTTATAACAATATATAATAAGTATATAGCTATATTGTCTTATAACATTAACTCTATTAATATCAGACAAATTATATGTTAGAACAAAGAATACCACCAGTTCTGTGAGAGTCACTTCCTAATTATAAAGGTGTCATTAAATCAAGAGGATATAACACCCAACAACATCCAATTACAGATCTTCAAAACACATAATTAAAACTTATTGAACTGCATGAAGTTCTGACAAACTCACAGTTATAGTCAGTATATGCTACTCCCAATAACTGATCACAAAAGGGCAGAAACCACTGAAGGATGTAGAAGATTGGACTATCACTGTTAAACAGGCAATCTAATTGACATTTATTGAACATTCCTCTTCACATTTATGGATCACTTCACTCTTGCATCATTATTTTCATAACAAGCAAACTGGCATGAAGTAAGCAGGCAAAACTTGGTGAAAGTTACAGAGATTGTGTCCTAGCTGGGCTTTGAACCCAGTCTATCTAATCCAGGGCTCTTAATCACTTGGCTCTATGATCTCCCCTGAGCACCTGGAATCACTCTGGACTCTAGGACTTAGAATGCAATCCTGCTTAAATAAACAAAGGAAGGGACTACTCACATAGCATTCAACATTCTCTAAATACTACTTGGAAAGGAAGTGTGTTCCCCTTTCTCCTCTCATATTCCTACTCAACCCAAATGGCCCGTCTGCTTTCTTCAAGCTACGTGACTTACAGGTATCATAAACTCAGGTCTCATGGCCGCTGGGACTGAAAGCGCAGTCACGAAGAGAAGAGCGTAAAAGGCTCCTGGGCTGCATCTTCCTCAGGTTGCCCTAATGTTGGATGGGTGGTCTAATGCATATTCAAACACTGATCAAGATGTCCCTTCCCCCCTTCTTTCGATGCTAGCATCCAGACAACGTCTTTTCCAGGGAAGGCACAAGCTTCCATGAGAAGGAAGCAAAGACTCTCTGCTGACTTTGCTTACCCCCTCCAACCTGCTATTAGTACTGCACACCACCGTCTGTCAGAATTGCAACACAGCCAGCCAGCGAGGGGAACACCTTTTGAATGGGTCTTTGGCTGAACCCTGACAAGTCATGGTTGTATAGCTGTATTACTCTGCTTCACTTGGCTTTGCTGCTTTGCAGAGGGTTCAAATTGCTCAGCAAATGTGACTTTTGATCATGAAATGTAACAAATCAGGTTTCTCCTTCACCCGAATTCAATATGTCTCATTCCTTTTCATCCCCTCACCCCCTTAATCCTTTCTGCTGGACCTCCATCATTCATTGCCACCCAACTTGCTCCTCTAGCAACCCCAAGTAGTCAGGGACTTGCTTGTCTGTCTCCCCCCCCCCCGTTCTTGCCCCCTCCCACCCCTTCCTCCTTTCCCTTCATTGAGGTTCCTCCCCCCAAGAGTTCAAAGTGTGCTAAGTGTGTAAGTAGCCCAGTGGAGTGAATTTTCTAGCTCCCTCTCGTGGCTGGGCTGAGGGGGGTGGGGGTGCTGAGGGACAGGAGACTGGGCTAGGACATCTTGGCTTCTGGGTGGGGGTCGAGTTATGATAAAAGAAGAATCAGAAGCCGCTGTGGCACACGTAAGGGGGGGAGAGAGAGAGAGAGAGAGAGAGAGAGAGAGAGAGAGAGAGAGAGAGAGAGAGAGAGAGAGAGAGAGAGAGAGAGAGAGAGAGAGATTCCCTTTGTGCTCCTCAATGCAGTGTCCCTTCCTTAGGGTCTTCGCCACACATTCCTGCAAGCCATTGTTTATCCTGGGGTTTTGGAGGTTGAGTAGAGTGAGGATGTAAGCTCTTGCCTGGTACTGAACTGACCCGAGAATCAGTGGAAGGGGAAGTCACCCCTCCAAGGCGGGGAGTGTGTGTGTGGGGGTCCAGGTCAGGAAGAGCGGGGTGGGGTGGGGGGGGAGAGCGGCAGCTGGCCAATCAGGAGGCGAGGCCGAGCCAGGCTTCCCTCGCCGCGCCGGGCCGGGGAGCTGCGCGCAGTGCAGAGCGGGGAGGGAGGCGGATCGCGGCGCGGCACGGCGCGGTGGCGGGAGGGTGCACGGCGGGACCCGGCCGCGCGCTGCAGGCTCTTTGCGCGGACCCCGGGGCATGCATGGACCCCGCACGCTGCCCGCATCCTGCCGCTGCACGCAGCGCCTGGCCGGCGGGCAGATAGGAGCTGGGGGAGGGAGGAAGCTGCGTGCAGACAAAAGCTGCGCTGCCCCACACCGCCCAGCCCAGCCGCTTCCCAGATCCAAACTTTGGGGAGCTCACGCGCCCCATGAGTAGTGACTGAGAAGAATACCCGCTGTCTCTTTGTAGAGGAGGACTAAGTACCGTCCAGGGGGAGGTGGGGGGGCAAAGCAAAGGAAAAGAAGATGATTTCCTGGGAAGTGGTCCTCCAAGTGTTCCTGTGGGCTCTGCTCTCCTCTTCCCGGGCTCAGGACGCCAGCCCGCCGTGGGAGAGCGGGGCGGAGGGGATCCCCGAGGGGGCTTCCACCTTGGCTTTTGTGTTTGATGTCACGGGCTCCATGTACGATGACTTAGTTCAGGTGATTGAAGGGGCTTCCAAAATTCTGGAGACGTCTTTGAAAAGACCCAAGAGACCTCTCTTCAACTTCGCATTGGTGCCTTTCCACGATCCAGGTAAGAGAAATGCGGCTCACTCAGCATTTGCTGTGTCTGGCGGTTATGTGCTTGTTATGCTCTGGAATTGAGAGTTTCCAAAGCATTAAAAAAATGTGCTGCCGAGAGTACAGTTGTAACAAAGAATGGCTGGCTGGCATCTGGGCTTGCTCTCGGATACCTCTTGCAGCCACAGCGTAGAGGGCTTGTTTAGGCAACTTGAATAGTCCTGTGCCCAAAACCTGGAGGTATGGGCCTGGTGAAAAGCAGAAGCCAGAGACTTCATCACAGCAGCAACTCGGAGTTAATTGACTTGTGTTTACAGTTTAAGAATGTGTGGCTGGGAAAGGTAACTTGGACACGATGTTCAGTAGCAATACCGACTTGATGTGAAGAGCTGACATTCAGGTTCAAAGAACGCCAAGGCTAGCCAGCATGTAAGGAGGGAAAAACTGGTGTGATCCACAAGAGAACCTGTAAGTAGTCACTGCTGGCATGAAGAGAGAAGCCATTCATTTCCAAAGGAATCTACTCATCTTCTGCACCAGGTCATGGGTTACTTAGATTCACAGATGGGTGTAAATAGTTAGGTCCAGGGCTCATTCAGTAGAAACACATGCAGAAGGGTATGTCTGTGCTCGTCAAAGGTAGTTAAAGCAAAATAACTTTATTTTGTGCCCTAGAGCTATGGATTTCAGCTGCTCCACTGAAATAGGATCCTATTTACTCCCCCCCTTCCCTTCTTCCAGTTTCTCTTTAAAGTAGCACCTCTCTGTGAGGCCTATAGGAGCCTCCATTGTCATCCCAGAGGGTAGCATTACCAGGGGTGCCCTGGGGCTTGCTGTCTCTTGTCCACCTGAGTTTCATTAGCACAAGTTGCTGCCCAGTGGAAGAAATAAAGCAGTTGTTTCTCAAAAAAAAAAAAAAAAAAGTCCTCCCCCACTGCCCTCCCACATTCTTCCTGCTTTTGAATTTCTCTTCTCTTTACCAGACTTCTGACACAGCCTCTTCAGAAGGAGAGTATGATGTTGAGAACATTCTTTTCTGGTGTATTTGACAAATCTAAATGAGTTCAGATTGCTTCTGCTTATTAAGTTTGGTAGGCTTCAACTATTAAAAAAGTAAAGGGAAATAAATAGACTCTCTGGGATTTTTATGTTCTTCAAATGGCAAAAAACAATCACCTCTTAGTAATTTCTTAGTAATTTCTCGATTGATTAAAGTGGATACAGTCTTCCTAAAGAATAAAGAATTAAGTGGTCATTTAGTGTGCTTATTGTCCTAGTAGGACACTTCAAATGTTATAATGTTTCAGTCTGTAAACTGTCAAGAAGCCAATTGTGATGTAGTTGGGGGCTTCTGTTACTTTGGAATATCCTAACCATATTTCTTCCATAAAGATGGATCTGAAGTTGACAAACGTGTAAAATAAAAACCATTTCTCCTAATTAACACTACATCTCTCCAGAAAAACTTTTTTTTTTTGCTTTTGGTCGGTCATGGGGCTTGGCCTCTGAGCCTGAGTGCTGTCCCTCAGCTCTTCAGCTAAAGGAGAGCACTCTACCACTTGAGCCACAGCGCCACTTCCCGTTTTCTGGTGGTTTATTGGAGAGTTTCACAGCCTTTCCTGCCTGGGCTGGCTTTGAACTGTGATTCTCAGATCTCAGCTTCCTGAGTAGCTAGGATTTCAGGCATGAGCCACTGGCACCCTGCCAGAAAAACGCTTTTCTAATTATATTGTTGGAAACAAAATACAAACTTTGTCTCAAGTCATAAGTGAAAATGGGGAATCATGATCTTTTGAGGCGATATGAAAGATTGATGTCATGAACTGTATTGTGGTGTGCTGTCTTCCCATAGCTACCAAGTGAGAAAATTTGCAGAGGGTCTGTAGTTGACTTTTCTGTAGTTCCGCTGCCAAGATTCAAAGTGGGAGAATCATAGCAGAGCTTTAATGAACTAAGTTAATGGGAAAATTATTAATTAATGTAAATTGCTCTTATAAAAATTGTATATATCTCAATAAAATTAAAGGAATGGCCAAGACTTCATGTTAGAAGACACAAAATATTTTTTGAAGACAAAAATTAAAATTACTATTAACCTTTACCTTAGTAATTGCTCTAATAGATTATAATGCTATCTTTGTGGTGCGTGTGTGTGTGTGTGTGTGTGTGTGTGTGTGTGTGTGTGTGTGTGTGTGTGTGTGTGTGTGTGTGTGTGTAATCATTCTGGGGTTTTGGTTCTTTTATGTTGGTGATGGGGTTAGAGCAGAAAGAGTCATGAATAGGGATTGGCTGTTTTTCTGAGTGACAATAGAAATGTCAATTTTCCTTTTAAACCTTACTTTCTTTAATTAAAAAATGAGAGAACTGAATCTAAACATTATCTGAAATCACTTCTCATAGTGGCATTTCATGAGTCTCTGTGTTGCATAAGGTTTTTTCACAGTGTCACACATATATTCACATGGAACAATGTGGAAAGAAGTAATATACAAAGTTAATATAGTGAATTAAGTTAATTGTTTTAATGACTTGAGTGCTGTTGAGTACTATCACAGTTAGCTAACTGAAATGATGGTTATGTTCTGGGATGTAGTCTAAAAATTGTGACCAAATACTTACCACGTGATTGCTTTGGAGCTATATTTAAGAGTTTGGGGCAAGGCGTACTTGTGATAAGGTTGCATGGAAGGTGTATGGAGAATGGGCTAGAAGCATGAATAAAGTGGTACCACACCTGCCTTCCTAGCACAAAGTTCCCGAGTTCAACCTTAGTACCATAAAAAAGGAAAAATGATGTAGAAAGTTGTAGAAGAGGAAGAATGTCTCCTCTGGAGATGATGAGGTGATAGAAAGCCATTTTAATAGGAGCACATGGAAAGGTAATACAGGAGCAATAGCCACAGGGGAGAAGAAGGAGGTACCAGAGGCAGCCAGGGGTCATGGAAAGGGAAATCTACCTTTTGATGCTGATTAGCATTTGGACAGTGTCCTACTCCCCAATCATATTTGCTGTATAAATTTGTTACTTCGTTCTTGAGATGTAATTCCCTTACCATACTATTCATCCACTTAAAATACATAATTAAATGAGTTCCACAGTCAAGTTTAGAATGTGATCTTCAATTCATAAAGAAATCTAGTACATTTTAGCTCCCTTTTATAGTTCCCTGCCCAGACGTAAGTAACCACTAGTTTGCTGTTTTGTCTCTCTAGTTTTTCTGTTCTAAACTATAATATGAGTAGAATCGTATATTCGATGGCATTTTGTAACTGGCTACATAATCTTCTCAAGTGTCATTCAAGTGGTAGCATATATCAGAACATTATTTCCTATAGTCAAATACTATTGCATTGTATAATGTCCCATATTTTTGTTAACAAATTAGTTTGTGATGGATTTTTGGTTTCTGACTATTACAATCTTTTTAAAAAATAAATATTCATGTGCAAGTTTCTTTGTGGTTGTTTTCATTTCTCTTGGGTGTATCATTAAAAGTAGAATTGCTAGGTACCAGTAACTCTGCTTAATTCTTTCTTTCTTTTTTCTTTTGGTGGTGATGGTTGTGGGGGGCTGAACTCTGGGCCTGGGCGTTGTCCCTCAGCTCTTTAGCTCAAGGCTAGTGCTCTACTACTTGAGCCACAGTGCCACCTCTGGCTTTTTTCTGCTTATGTGGTACTGAGGAGTTGAACCCAGGGCCTCACCCCACCAAAAAAAAAAGTGTATAAAAGTTAATATTTTTCCACATCATCTCCATGTCACCAAACTTTTGGAATCTTTTGTATTAATATTTTCTGTATTTTCAGTACTCAAAATGTATCCCCTCCCTTCTTTGGAACACAACTTCAGAGGAGGACTGATGGTTGTTCTTGACTATACAGTTCTTTTTTTTTTTTTCCCCTGTCAGTAGTGGGGTTTGACTGGGTGTAGGCACAGTTTCTGGGCTCCTTTAGTTCAGGGCTAGCACTCTACCACTTTGAGCCATGGCAAACTTCCAGTTTTCTGGTTAATTGGAGATAAGAGTCTCACAGTCTTTCCTGCCAGAGCTGGCTTTGAACTGCAATCCTCAGATCTCAGCCTCCTGTGTAGCTAAGATTACAGGCGTGAGTCATCAATGACTGGTTTATAGTTCCTTTTATTATTCCTATTTCTCCTTTTCTCTGTGAGACAGAGACAAAAAGGGAGAGAGCCCCATGGTGTTTCTAACAAGTTGCTTTTACAAAAGGAAAAGTTCCACCTTCTCTTTCCCAATTATGTTTTCCCTTTTCTTCCTATATATCTGATCATATTATACATTCTTCATTCACCTACCTACTAGATGTTAGGCATTGCTTCAGGCACTGAGGATACAGAAAGAAATAAAAACACATACAATCCCCAGTGCTCACCATACTTTCTATTGGAGGAAAAGGACACAAACAATTAAGAAAATAATTAAAATGCATTAGATACCTTTGATGGTGATAATTGCCATGGAAAAGCATGGATAGAGACTATTGGAATTTTAAATACAGTGGCTGGGAAAGCTCCCAAAGACAAGATCTCTTTGAACAAAAACTAGGAGAAGGTGAGGGAGGGAGTGATAGGGTAGCTGCGGAAAGACCAAAGGCAGATGAATAATTAATGAAAAACCCTTCTGGCAAGAGGATCCTGATGAGTTCAAGAAACAATGAAAAGACCAATGTGTCAAGAATACTGTGAAGGTAGGGAGAACTTAGGAGCTGGGGTTAAGAACTAGATGGGGCCAGTTCAGAAAAAGGCTCAAAGGTCCCTGTGTCTTTGGATGGCAAATTGTAAAGTTTTCAATGGAGCAATGACGTGATCTGATGATTTGTGTTGGAGAGAATTGGAAATGTAGCAAGGGTGGACACAGGAAGAATTCATAAAGCATGGAGTAAGTCAGCAGAAGATGCTGGTCTGCCTTGTGTACAGAAATAGTTATGCTTTGTATGTAGTTTGAAGGGGATACTGAATGGGTTGGGTAATGGATTGTACAGTAGAGTCTGAGGAAAACACAGAAGATAAGGCATGTCCTCAGGACTTGGCTTAAGTGACTAGAAGCATAGCACAACCATCTCTTAAGATGGAAGAGAAAGGGTGAGTTTGAGGCTTTTGTTTTTCTTTTTAAAATTTTATTGTCAAGGTGATATACAGAGGGGTTACGGTAAGGTAGTGAGTACATTTCTTTTTTTTTTTCTCTTCAACTTTATGAACATGAAAAAGTACAAAGAATCCAAACACAAAAGAAAACATGTGGAAGTGGCGCTGTAGCTCAAGTGGTAGAGCGCTCGCCTTGAGCTGAAGAGCTGAGGGACAGCACCCAGGCCCAGAGTTCAAGCCCCACGACCGACCAAAAAAAAAAAAAAAAAAAAAGAAAACATGTACAGCCTCTTAAATAGCTCATTTCTTGTTTACCCCCCCCCCCCCAACTTCTCCCCCTCCCGCCTCCCCGATTTTGTTTTCCAATGTGCTTCACTTTAAGATGCTTTTTGATACCCAAATGGAGGTGAAAGAAAGCAGCTAGATATGTGGTAGCAGAGCTCAGGAAGAAAGGTTTAATTCTGATATAAATTTGGAGTCCAGAGGCATACCTGTAGATGGTATTTAGGGCAGCAGATTGGATGGGACTGTTAAGGGACTGACTATAAATGAAGAAGAGGAAAGGTGTGAAGACTCAGCCTAGGAGATTCTAATGTTTTGCCATAGAGAGGAAGATATACCAGCAAAGCTGCCAGAGAAACTGAAGTCAGGGAAGAGAAGAGGATATATTGTCCTGAAGACAGGAGAAGACTGTGTTTCAAAGGAGAAAGACTAATTTGTCAATTAAGAGGAGGACAGAGAACTGGCTAATGAATTTAGCAATTTGGAAATCATGGATGACTCAATGAGGATAGTAAAGAAATGCAAGTGATAGATTGTGTGGAGAGAATTCAAGAGATTGGAGGAGAACTTGAAGAAAATCTCTGGAGTCTTAGTGTGTCCAACTACTGGCATGTTGGTTTTATTCCTGAGGCTAAAATTGAACATAGTTTAGAAAAATCATTCAACCAGTACTTTTCCAAATGCAAATGTAATGTAGTAAAAAGACCATCCAAACTGGAACACAACTTTTCCAAATCCTTGTCATTTAAGCAAATAACTTAACCCTGCCCTATTGTGGTTTCTCTATCTATAAAATTAGTGCATTGGTAGGTAAACTTCAAAGGCTATTTTCTCATAATATTGTGAATGGCTAATGACTATAGAGATTGAAAGTAGAAAGGACTTAGTGAGAGAAATATCACCGTTGCTTGTCTCTAGTTTAAGGTTTGGTTATCATAAAACCTGTCAATCCACAATGACTTTGTGTTCAGCAGGACCTGCATATTGTTAAGAAAACACTGCAGGACTTTTGTAATAAAAGATTCTGTGGACTGTTTGAGCAACAGCAAAATCACTTGATACCATTATGAACAGAAAGATTTTTAGAAGGAAAATATTATACATTCAGGCTTTAAAAACATACACAGATTTCTGTAAACTGAATTCCAAATTGATATGCTTTCCACTTCAGTGTCGGAAATAGCCATGACACTGTTAGTCTTCCTTAGCCTCTAGCATATTCTACAAGAAGCGAGATTCTTACAAGGAAAAGGATTGGTCTGTTAAGTCTAAGCAGAATCCAAAGGAGGGAAATACACTACAACTTAAGACTGAGAGGGTTGTTTGTTTTCTCCATGCTGAGGATCAAACCCCAAGGCTAGGCAAATGCTCTACCACTGAGCCACAGCCCTAGTCTCAAGAGTAAGAGATTTCAGTTGGACAATGCTAACTTTTGTTTCTCAAGGTGAAAAAAATATATTCATTGAAAGGAAAGGATCCATGTCACTGAGTGTTTTCTGAGGAAATGTAGAGGCATTTATATATGAGTAATAAAATTTTTCCCCCACGTATAAAGACTAAATTTTGGTAAATCAAATATTATAAATTTGTTAGGGCCATTTTCTATTTAACAGACTCCTTGATGGCTGCTACAGAATTAAGTTTTGGTTATAGTTGTTTTCTTTGGTTGAATCGGGAGACACAATATATACATACGCATACACAGATTAAGTAGTTGTACTAAGGAGTTGCATTTAACAAAGCAGTTTATGAATACAGTATATCTTTATCAGGGTCACCCCTTTGACATTCTCATATATTCTTGCTCTACCTACTGCTTCCCCCACTTTTCTTAATTTTGTAGGATGTACATTGGATTCTTGACTACATACTCCCTTAGATCATTTTTTTTAATGACATGTTTCTGAGTAAGCACAAATTAACTGTTATAATAATTATTATTTTTGCTGGTAACAGAGTTTGGACTCTGGACCTTGAGTTGCTTGGCTTTCTTATTCTGTTAGCACTCTGCTGCTTTAATCATAGCTCCAACTCTGCTTTTTGCTGATTATTTGGGTAGCTAGAACTACAGGCATGAGCTATGAGTGACGTGCAGCAATGACTATTGTTAACAGTCTTTATTTTCTCACTTTTCTCCCTAAGTATTGACCTCTTTGGGCAACTGTTTTGTTGTTCTAGGCCCAGTTCAGAGTAGACATATGGGAAATACCGATGATTTCTCTGAGTTTTTAAATCTTGATTTCATATCTCGTAAGTTTACAGTTTGGGGTTGTTTTTGGAGGGGAGAGGCTGGTACTGGGTATTGAACTCAAGGTGCTTAGCACTGATCCACACCCTTAGTCATTTTGCTTTTAGTTGCTGTTTGTTTTTTTTCCAAACAGGGACTCGTGCTTTTGCTTTCGTCAACCCTCACTTATGATCTTCTTTTCTCCATCTCCTGAGGAACTGAGATTATAGGCATGGCCACCATGCCTGCCTAACCTTTGCTTTTGAAGTTAGAAGATTAAAAATTAGAACATACTCATTTGATAAGTATGCTCTTTTTTGTGAGACTATAACTTTCATCGAAGCTTAAATATGAAATGGAAGGATCATTGTGATCCAGCCAATGCCTGATTCTTCATTATTGAATGTGTAAGCAGATAATTTTGGGGGACTTATATGTCACCTAGAAGATCTCAGCTGCATGCTGTCAGTCTGCCCACTCTCAATTTTTTTTTATTGTCAAAATGATGTACAAAAGGGTTACAGTTACATAAGTAAGGTAATAAGTACAATTCTTGTCAAACTTGTAACCTCTTCCCTCATTTTTCTCCTACTTTCCATTCCCGCCACCCTCCCCACCCCCAAGTTGTACAGATCATTTCCAACATATTGCCTTGTGTATATCGCTATTGCATTGGTTCTTTGTCTCACTGTTCTATTGTTCCCCTTCTCTTCCCTAATTCAAATAAATGTATATACAATACCACAGTACCAAAATCAAATACAGTGACAACCACAGGGGGAAGAACATACAAAAGAAACAAAATAAATCATATAGTACATTAAAAACAACAACAACAAAGGAAAACCTCTTGTGTTAATGTCTTAGAGTTCATTTTGCTTAGCGTCATCTTATGTGGTCATATGTACATAGCTATTGAGCTATTCTGCTCATCTGATCAGATTATCCTAGACATATATTAATTATAGCAAATCAGGGAAACCATGAGACCTATTTCTTTGGGTCTGGCTTACTTTACTTTATATGATTTTTTCCAAGTCTTTCCATTTCCTAACAAATGGGGCAATGTCGTTCTTTCTGATGGAAGCATAGAATTCCATTGTCTGTGTGTTATACCACATTTTCTTGATCCATTCATCTGCTGTTTCCACTCTCAAATTTGATCAGGTTGAAGGAATGTCACAGTGATAGATCTTATATAAAGGATCTACCTAACTGGTTCCACATAAATCTGCAGGGAGTCCAAACTTACTTTTTCCCCACTCTTTGGAATCCTGTGAATATTTTTGATCTCTGTGGAGAATAAAATTAAAATAGACATATAAAATGTCAAGAATGATAATATGTATTTTATCTTGGTCATATGACCATGCTTAAATAAAGCAATATATGGCAAAATCTTTAAAAAATATTATAGAGCCAGGTGCTGGTGGCTCATGCCTGTAATCCTAGCTACTCAGGAGGCTGAGATCTGAGGATTATGGTTCAAAGCCAGCCTGGGCGGGAAAGTCCATGAGACTCTTATCTCCAATAAACCACTCAGAAAACTGGAAGTCGTGCTGTGTCTCAAGTGGTAGAGCGCTAGCCTGGAGTTGAAGAGCTGAGGAACAACACCCAGGCCCAGAGTTCAAGCTCCACAACTGCCAAAAAAAAAAAAAAAAAAATATATATATATATATATATGTATAATGATGATGTTGCTCAAAGACACAGAGATTGAAGGAGGAAGCCAACTATCCAAGAAAGTAGTATAATATTTACATTATATGATGAAGAAGTGAAACAAAAACCTCCTTGATAAATAGTATATCAATTTGTCTAATCAACCTATTGTCCTAAAGGATAATTCAATCCAGTTTACTTGTTATATCTAATATTTTAATACACTGAAAGTATGAGATGTATATGTTCTGTGCTACACTGTTCTTTTGAGTGGGAGGCCATTGACATGATGGGGAAGCAGCTAGAGAATAAATACCCAAAAGCAAGCCATTATATCCATCCATCGATTCATCCATCCATTGATCCATCGACCGATCGATCGATCGATTGATCCATCCATCCATCCATCCACCACCCACCCAATCATCAACCAATAACAGCTTTCTTGCCATTTTTTTCAGGGACTATGCTTTGTACCCTTCAAAGACAATAAAGCAAAGCTTTCAAGAAAGCTAAGTCTGTAAGGAGACAGGCAAGTAGGATAACAATATATTTTGTAGTGGAAAGAAGCACAGAGTGCCCTGTGAGCCCACAACAGTATACCTAATTCAAGAGTATGATGGTCAACAAGAAGTTTCTGGAGGAAGCCTAGCCTAGACCAAAGCCTGAGGGAACTGCATGACTAAAGTTGTTTTTGAAGGCATTAAGGAGTCTGGATTTTATGATAAAAGCTGACAGAAGCCTGGGAGGATTATAAGCCGGGAATGACATGATTGGCTTTTCATTTTAAATTTCTATCTCTTGGATACTTTGGAAGGAGGAAGCCCTGACAGTTGAGAGATGAAATGTGCAAATTATTAAATCTTAATTCCAAAGGGGAGATATGAGGCCTGTTGGCCATTAAAGAAGGGTACAGATCCCTTAGCTATTAAGAAGTCCAGGGGCCATGGTCCTAAGAACACGAGGAAAAGAAAAATAACACTGCCTTCTGGTGGCTAAAATATGGAATTAGTCTATAACAGAAGAACGGCAAAGTTTCCTTCACAAGACAAGGTTACTCTCAGGTTTGTGAGTCTTGGTAGTAAGTCCTCTCTATATTGACTCATTCAAATGAGCACCAACCAAAATTTGTAGCGAAGCAATGAAAATCAGTCACAGAAACACACTTGAGTATTATACAGCTAAGTTCTACCCAGGATTCTAAGTGTTAATTGACTCTACACTTGAATAACCAATCAGTCTACTCATCTTCAGGATTCTGCTGTAGTGATGGAGTGTTTATCCTTTTAAATATGTAATGATGTCATTACATATTACAATCTCTGATTAACTGCCTTTGTTCTGGATGCCCACATATTAAACAGACTTCAGATCATTTAACCTCATGTCTGTTCTTTATGGGAACAAAAGGCCCTGGTTAGATGGACACATATATCAGATTCACCAGACAGTCATGTCTTTATTGGTAACTCATATTTTGGCATACCAGTTGTATACATTAGCCTCTGTTGTTTAAAATACTCTGACAGTGTTCTGTTCAAGTTTCTGAGCAAGTCCAAGAGTCAGATACTGGTCAATGACATGAATTTATCACAGTAAATGTTTCTCTCATGGGTCTGTTTGGGTGGCCTGTCTGTCTCCAGGTGTCACTCCTCAGCATTTCAACCTGTCAGCATCACTTGAATGGGCCAAGTAGCTATTCTGTCTGCTTGAAACATGTATAGATGGCAGTTGAAGCCATTGGAATAAATGAGATCATCCAAGGAGAGTGTGTAGGCTGAGAAGACAGATAGGATGGAATTGTGGAGAATATAAACACTAAGAAGACAG
This sequence comes from Dipodomys merriami, assembly GCF_024711535.1. Taxonomy (NCBI): domain Eukaryota; kingdom Metazoa; phylum Chordata; class Mammalia; order Rodentia; family Heteromyidae; genus Dipodomys; species Dipodomys merriami. The sequence goes on from NW_027203826.1 coordinate 7,051,645, forward strand.
AAGAAAGGAAGTTCCGAGAGGATTCTGGTGAGTTCAGGATAATGGAAAGAGAAACAGGAATGAGAGGAATTAAGGACTCTACAAAGGGGCTGGGAAGGTGGATCAGTGGTAGAGCGTTTGCCTTGCATGCATGAGGCCCTGGGTTCAATTCTTCAGCACCACATAAGCAAAAAGAAAAAAAGCCAGAAGTGGCGCTGTGGCTCAAGTGGTAGAGCGCTAGCCTTGAGCTGAAGAGCTGAGGGACAGCGCCCAGGCCCAGAGTTCAGGCCCCACTACCGGAACCCCCGCAAACAAAACAAAACAAAACAAAAAAAAGAACTCTACAAAGTTGTGACTTTTATGCAAGCTGTCCACTCTTTGTATGTCTAAGATTTCTGAAAATAAAGGCTGAGTCAAATTAAGCTAAAAAGTCAGAAAGTTGTCTGATAGGTAAGAGAAGGGAACTAGTAAGTATGGTATATTTCTTTTATGAAACAACATAGGCTCAGTGGTCTGACATCTGAGTTGGAAGTCTGACTCTGCCAATTGCCTGTTGAATGATTTTTACTTTTCATTTCCTTTTCAGTAATCTGGAGATATTATCTACCTTAAGGATTATGTGAGGATTAATTATAATAATGGATGTCCAAATTTTAGTGCCATTCCTTACACATGGTAAATTCTTAATAAGCATTCATTACTGGCTCTTAGATTTGTGGAGAATATGCATAGTTTTTAAAGGGAAAGGCAGAGACTGTTTTTAAGTACTACTGAAAAAGTTAATAGTCTAGGAAAAAAGTTAAAAATGCCAAAGAGAAATATGGTCATTTATGGAACCAGGACTTCAAGGTAGGAAGAAGGCAAGAGGTGCAAAGAAGGGACAATAAAATAACTTGAGTTCAATATGCAAAGACATCACCAGACCCATAGATTGACATGACTGGGGCCAACGTGGTAGTTGGGGATGAATAAGTGACTTCCTGCTTGATGGGTTCTTTTCTCAAAGAAACAGAATGTGTGATGAATCAGAATGGAGAGGCTGACAATGTGTACAGAAAGAATTCCAGGACACATGATTCAGGATATGAATTTGTGTTGGTTGAGTGGTGTGTTATTGGATCTTCTTCATAAGCCCCATATGACCTGGATATACGGCTGAGGTTGACTTTGGTTTTGATATAAGACCTGGATTTTGTTGAGCTGATGTGATTTAAAAAACAGAGGATATATTGAAAAACTTATCAATGATAGAGACTGAAACAATAGATCATAGGGTCAATAGGGCCAAGTGTAGGCAAACTGCACTGACAAGAGTTGGCATTTTACATATGAAAGACAATATTACAAGGAGGTTGAGATTATCCGTTAAACATAATAAAATGATTGGTCACAAAACACTTGGGTAGAAATGGAGTTTAAATTAAGATGAACTTGATGGAATTGAATAGAGGCTTTAGAGTTGGCCATGGATGCTTTAGTAACCTAGATTGTACAGCCTAGAATGATGAGCAAGACAGTGACTGTGAGTCAGGCAAGAATTTTTTTTCCTGTTACTTTTATAAGATTTAAGAGGCAGTTCAAAATGAAGAAGTTAGAAGATGAGATAGGAGGTATACACCTCCAAATGACAGGTGTTTTGTCTTAGAGAAACAACAGGCTGAGAGTAGATAAAATGCTGACCTAACTCTTGACACTGAGGTATGTTGGCTGTTGGAGAATGAATGAACTCTCCTACCCTCAAGGAGAAGTCAAGAGGTGGGTAGATGGAAAAGTTCCTATGGGAAGATGTGTTGGGAGTTCACAGGATTTGCAGAGTATGGTAAGGGAATAGTACGCTAAAAGAATGGGGGTGGGGGTAGGATGAAACTGGATTAGGGTCAGAGTTATGAATGGTTTTCATTTGGGGCAGTGGCTCAGGTGATAGCTTAATGCAGGGTGGAAAGTACTGGTTGCAAAGTTCTGACTGAGGCATGGGTGGAAGTTTAACATATGGTGTAACACACCTAAGTTCAGTATAATCCTCTCAGTCTCTAGGGGAGTCAGCTGTTGGTGGGGACACCTGAGGACACACCTTGTGTCACACATCTTGTCCACCCAGACTCTAGCATAGTTTTTGTTTTATATTTTCTTTTTTGAAAATTGTTATTGTAAGGGTGATCATCAGAGGGGTTACAGTTACATAGGTCAGGTATTGAGTACATTTATTTTTGAACAGTATCACCTCTTCTCTTGTTTTCTCCCAGTTTTTCTCTCCTACCCTCCCTCCACCCTGCACAAGTTGTATAGTTCATTTTCAACATAGTGTCTAGTATCAATGCCGCATTTGTTCACCCATTGTTCCACCACTTCTGTGGTTCCCTCTTACCATTCCACAAACATAAACTTATATATAAGGCAAAAGGTACAGAAAACAAAACAGTGACAAAGGAGCAAAATAAACCAAAAAATCAAAATAACCAAAAAACCCTCTTGTTTCCATTTCTTGGAGTTCATTTTGATAAACACCATTTTATATGACCGTATGTACATAGCTATTGAGCCTATATGAACCTTGCCTAAGAATATCCTCCTTTGGTCTCACTGTGTGGATGTCTAGAGTTTTGTATAATTTATCATGTCTAAGTGTTTTTTTGTTTTTGTTTTTTGTTTTGTCTTTTACCATCAGTGTGTTTACTTGCAGATTTATAGGTACATGCAACTTACGTTTCTTTGGGTCTGGCTTACTTTACTTAATATAATATTTTCCAAGTCTTTCCATTTCCTTATGAATAGTACAATATCATTTTTTTCTGATGGAAGCATAGCATTCAATTGTGTATATATACCACATTTTCTTGATTCATTCATCCACTGAGGGGCATCTGGGTTGATCCCATAACTTGGCTATGGTAAACAATGCTGCAGTGAACATTGTTGTGCTGGTAGCTTTAGTGTAGCTTGGTCTGGATAAATGCTTAGCAGTGGAATTGCTGGGTCATAGGGAAACTCTATGTTGAGTCTTTTGAGAAACCTCCATATCACTTTTCAAGTGGTTGAACTTGTTTACATTCCTACCAATAGTGTGATAGTATTCCCTTTTGGTCACTCACCAGCATCTGTTATTGTTAGTTTTCTTGATAATGGCCATTCTAACTGGGGTGAGGTGGAATCTCAATATTGTTTTGATTTGCATTTTTTAATGGCCAGAGATGTTGAACATCTGTTAATGTGTCTATTGGCCATTCTTCTTCTCTGAGAAGTCTGTCTTTAAGTCTTTAGCTTGTTTATTAATTGGGTTGTTATTTCTTTGAGGGTTTATTGGAGGGCCTTAATATTTTGAGCTCTAAGTATATTTTAGATATAAACCCTTGCCTCATGCATAGATAGTAAATTTCTTCTCCCCTTCTGTGGGCTTTCTATTTATCTTGCTAGCTATGTTCTTTGCCAGGCAGAGACCCATCAGTTTGATGCAATTCCACTTATCCAGTCTTTCTTTGATTTCTTGTGATTTCTAGCATAGTTTTTATTTTCATAACAGCTGCCATTTTATTCTTTGGACCAGGCATTGAGCTAGATCTGCTTTGTGTCATTTAAGCTTAACCAAACCAACCCAAACCAACTAAAAGATCCCTCTTCACTAAATGGCATTTTATATAACAGGCTTATATGTATTATACTCTCACCAAATATAAAATATTTCCAGAAATGAATAACTTTCTATTATTTGTCTTTCTGTCCTCTCACACACTTAAGCAAACATGTAAGACTGAGATGTTCCCAAGAAGAGCAAGGGTCCACTATATACTTAGGGCTTCTGGAATGGAGTAACATAGAGTGGTGATTTAAGCAGCAGTAAATTTTGATCCCAATTCGGGAAGCTGGAAGTTCAATATCAAGATGTTGGTAGACTTGTTTCCTAGTGACGGTTGTAAGGAGACTACCTTCTAAGCCTTTTCCCCATCCTCTTGGGGGTTTACTGGCAATCTTGAATGCCTCTTGGCTTGTAGATACCTGACCTTGACCTCTGCCTTGATCTGATGGCTTCTCAGGTTCCTCTTCTTTGTGAGGACACTAATCCTAAAGGTTTAGTGGCTTGTTATACTTCAAGATGGCTTCATTTTAAACTGTCTGCAGTGACTCTGTTTCTACAAATGGTCCCATTCCAAGGCACTGAAGGATACAGTTTCAACATATGGAATTTTAGAGGACAGATTTCAACTGATTTCAGATCATTCAGCCATTAACATAAAAAAAAAGAAACTTAAGAATTCTTCTACTAGTGAAACTGTTTGTTCTACGAATTCCTGATTTAAAAATGTCTTAGATTGTCTTAGATTTCCTAGAGATCTCAGTTGCAGTTGTGGAGAGAGGCATTGGTGTTTGCGGGAGTATTTAAGTCCTTGAAATAATGTTCCTTAAAAAAATAAACTGGGATTTTTTTTTCTATGAATGCTTGACATTTAATAAAGCTCTATTTGATCTTTTTCTGTGGTGTTGTTGAAATATTTACTTTAATTGAAATGGGGAAAATTATATAGGACTGAGGAACTCTGAGAATTATGTGTAGGATCCAACATATTTTGACTTTATATAACCCCAGGTTTCTTGAGAACTTCAAACACACTAATTGGAACAATTTTTCCATTAGCACTGAATCTCCAGAACTTTCCTTTAAGCACTGTTTTACAGCAGGTGGGAAGAATTCCTTGAAGTTCTCAGGCTGGAAGGCACTCCCCACACCTACAAAGAATGTTTGAGGGTGCCTCTAGCTTCTCCTGCCAAGATCTGAGAGGGAAACCCTACCTAAATGAGACTCGTGGGTTAAGGGGTGCAGGGAATAACTGAGGTGCTATACACTCAAGTATTCTATTCTGTATAAATATATATCATATATGTAAAGAGAATATAGATGTACAATGTATTTCATCTATACAGTACACACAGAATATATACATGCACATATGTATATTATATACTCTTAAAAATTGCACTATCTGGAATATCAATTTTTGAGATTCAAAGTGAAGCCTGCTTTGTGTTTTGTTTGGTTTGTTATTCCACTTCAAAGCCTTTTGCCAGAGCACAAGGAAAACCTCATTTCTATTGTTTTTCTATTCCCCAGAGGATCTTCCCTGCTCTTCTTAGGTGTTGTGTTCTCCACACTCCCTTGATAGATAATCAGACTTGTGCCTTGAAGTTGAGTCCCCAGCCACACCCTATAGTGGAATGTCCTCTATGTGCAGGATATGATCTCCTCAATAGTTAAAAGGTTTCCCAGTTATGCTTCCCCCAAGGAATTTTTCTGGAAGACTAGAAAAATGTCATTCTTTTTAATACCGAGACCCTTTTCAGATTTATTACATCGGCTGTACTTTTTGTTAAAAGCACTCCATTCTGTTTTATGTTATAGTGAATTTAATTTTAAATTTATAAATTTATACATATGTACGTTTTTTGGTGCTTGTCGGTACTGGGGACTCAGAGCCTTAAGCTCTTGCTCATAGCTAGTGTTCTATCACTTGAGCCATGCCTTCATCCCAGCTTTTTGCTAGTTAATTGGATATAGATAGCTTCTTTCAGTCTGGCTGGCTGGCTTTGAACTACAGTCCTCCTCCCAGCCTCCTGAGTCGCTAGGCTTCCAGCTATGAGCCATCAGTGCCTAATTTGATTTATTTATTTTTTATTTTTATGCCCATTGTGGGGCTTAATCTCAAGGCCTGAGGACTCTCCTGAGCTTTTTTACTCAAGGCTTGTGCTCTACCACTTGAGCCACAGCTCCACTTCCTGAATTTTTTTCCTTTTTTTTTTTTTTTGGGTGGTTAATTGGATATAAGGGGAGATGGGAAGGGATGGGAAGGGGAAACAAAGGAGGAGGCAACAATGCTTGATAAGAAATGTACTCATTACCTTGCCCATGTAATTGTAACCCTTCTATACGGTATTTTCACAATAAAAAAACCTTATATAAAAACTTTAAAAAAAGGGCTGGGAAGGTGGCTCAGTGGTAGAGTGCTTGTCTTGTATGCATGAGGCCCTGGGTTCCATTCCTCAGCACCACATAAGGAGAAAAAAGCCATAAGTGGTGCTGTGGCTGAAGTGGTAGAGTGCTAGCCTTAAGCTGAAGGGCTGAGGGACAGTGCCCAGGCCCAGAGTTCAGGCCCCATGATTGGACCAAAAAAAAAAAAAAAAAAACTTAGAAAAAAGAGTCTGTAGGACATTCTTGCCAGGTTGTCTTCAAACAGTGACAGTAGCAAGGATTATAGGCGTAAGCCACTGGTGTCCATCCATCCCAATTTGATTTACTTTGAGAAAATAAAATTTGGTTACACAGAAAGAAGTTTTGAATGAATAGATTCTGATATCAAATAGACTACCTTTTGATTAATAGCTACTATTTTGATGAGAATTTTTCAAAGCTTTCATTTCTTGTCATAAGGAGTGTAACAGTTGTTCTTACTGAAGGTAAGGACTGAAGGTGTGCTGCAAGGACATAGAGTGGAGACACTGGCATCCTGGCTTTGAACCTGGGTAGGTAATATGTGTTGGAAATAGTTCAGGATGCTGAGGTGTCACATAGGAATAAGTACAGCAACTCAGCAAGGCAAAGTTTACTTCTGCAGAAGTGTGATGCAAGGTTATCCAAAAATCCGGCAATTAAGTACACAAAGCAGGTAGGCTGCTCCTTTTTTACCCCTAGTCCAGCAGGCCCCGCCCCTCTGCTCACATTGGATGAGCTCAGATTCACCATCTGCAAATCCATGTGGCTTAATTAGTGGAATGTAATAAAATTAAAACAGGATGTCTTAATTAAAGTGCTCAGGACAAGAATGTAACAAAAGTGTAATTAACAAGGGCCAAGACACCTAGCTAATCTCAAGATGAACAGAATGGAGGCAAACTATTTTGATAGAAAAAGTTGTTTTCTCATACAGGCCCTGTTTCCTTCTGTGCAAAGTAAAGCTATGCGTGTACTCACATCTACATACCTAACTGCTGGCTCTGGAACTGGAGCTAGGAACAGGAACTCCTCTGTGGCATTTTCCAATTTCTCTTGTATAAATACCATCCCAGAGTGATCTTAAACTACAATGAGGTCATAGGACCATGGTGCTGGGAACTGATGTACAGTTTCTTCTCATCTACCACTTAAAATTCCTTCCACAAAGTGGGATACTCACGTTTAGATGAGACTGTATTTATCAAAGAATTTGGTGTAGGAGGCATCCATTTACCAAATATGAGTTAAATTTTGTTTGGAAAGTCTTCTGTGGGTAAAGTTAGGGAGGGAAGAATTAGCTCTATGATGGAGAAAACAGAATTGAATGTTTTCTTCTCCATGGCAGATTAGGAAATTTCAACAGCAAATACCATGACAGGCAAGAAAGGCAGGGAATGCTAACCTGGAAGTGGGGAAAAGGACTGTGCTTGTTTAAATCTCCACAAAGCATCTACTAGTGGTCTCCTATTTATTGCCAGCATTTCCTTTCCATGTGTATCTTCCCCATCTCAGTCCAGTGCAACTGGTTTCTTAGATATTTGGCCAAACCCTTGTAGCCACCCAGGACTCATCTCTTTCTGACTCATGTTCAGTTCTTCCACAGAAATCTTGAGGCTTTACTTTCCAGATGAATTGCTAGTTTGGCCACGCCTCATCCCTTTCTACCTCAGAGTACCTTCACCTTAGCTAACCACCTAGTCTTAACTATTTTCCACATGACTGTCCTGTTGACCACTTTAATTTTTTTCTTTATATAATTTAGCAATTCTTGACACTAGAGAGGATGAGAATCCATTTATTTAAGTTCAACCTTCTTTTTTTCCCTTTTTAAGTATATTTTTTATTGTTAGATATGGTACAGAGGGGTTACAGTTACATGAGCAAGGTAATGAGTCCATTTCCTATCCAGCATTGTTACACCCTCCTTTGTTTTTCTCCTACCATCCCTTTCCTCCACACTTCCCAAATTCCTCCCCTCTCCCTGGAAAATTGTAAAGGTCATTTTTCCACATAGTGTCTTGTACATTTCATTGTTACACTGGGTCATCCTGTATCTTATTTCAGCGTTTTGTTATTTCCCTTTCCCTCCCCAATTAAAAAAAAATGTATATACAAGATGCAGGACACAACAGGAGTTATACCATGGGGGAAGAACATATAAAGACAAACACACAAAATCACATAGTACAAGTACATTAAAAAGAACAAGAAAGGTAAAACCTCTTGTGTTCCTATCTTGGGGTTCATTTCACTTAGCATCAGGTTATATAGTCATATGTAGATAGCTCTTGACCTCTTCTTAATTAAAAGTAGACTCCATGAAGGCAGACACTTGATTCTCATGACTGTCTTTTCCAGAACATTCTATAAAAAGTTCCATGGTAGGCACAGGATACTCAATAAATATTTACTTAATAAAAATAAAATGTTATAAATGTCATATTTACTTGGGGAAAAACTTTCCAATTGTGTGTGTTGAATTCTGTCTATATGATGTGTCCATAAGCTCAAACTTACTATATTGTACAAATATCTTCATTTTCTGTCCAGTGATAAATAAACTTGTTATGTGTTGTATTCTCTCTATATGATGTGTCCATAAGTTCAAACTTATTATGTTGTGCAAATATCTTCATTTTTATTTTTTGTCCAGTGATAGATAACAAACATTTTAACTTACAAAAAATGGATAACGTAATAAGTTATATTAAAATTTTGCCGTGTAACTCCAATCAGATTTTCTTTGTAAGGTCACATTGGTAGGTACATACTGGCTCAGGATTGCTTATTTTCCTAGTGAATGATTTGCTTTTTCACTAAATATATAGCTGTCTTTATATAATTATTTATTTATTTGGGTCCAGTCGTGGGGCCTGAACTCTGGGCCTGGGCACTGTCCCTCAGCTCTTCAGCTCAAGGCTAGCGCTCTACCACTTGAACCACAGCACCACTTCCAGCTTTTTTCTTTTTGCTTATGTGGTGCTGAGGAATCAAACCCAGGGCCTCAGGCATGCAAGGCAAGCACTCTAACACTGAGCCACCCTCCTAGCCCCAGCTGTCTTTATTTTTAATAACTGTTTTTTGTCTTTAAACTTCCTGCTCTTGGTTTTAATGTTTGAAATTTGCTTGGTGTTTCTATTATTTCCCTTCTTTTATTTTCAAACTAGTTTTAATAGTCAAATTTAGACCTGTTACTTTTACTGTGATTATTTCTATATTTATACATTTATACTTATTTCTATGCTCTTATTTTGTGTTTACCAATCACTGTGAATTTCCTTGTCCTGTCTTCCTCTTTTCCTGCTGTTGAGTTGTCTTTATATTCTCTCCCCCTCTTCTAGGATTTGGAACATTTGAATATTTCTCTTTCATGACCACCATTTCCCCCTCTCCCAAGGGGTTTCATTTGGTTCTTTTTCAGATCTCTGTGTTCTGTTCTTTATGATATGTTCATTAATGTTATTATGGTCTCTTTCATTTTGTTCTATTGTTTTTACTTATTAGAGTTGGCTCAAATTCTCCTTGCTATTTGGTCTGCTGGTTGTCCCTCACTGTGGCTTGTTTCCTTATATAATTACTAATTGTTGACCAGGAACAGTGCTTTGAGTGGTGTTATGTTCCTTCAATAGAGTATTTTATTGTGGGTTTTTATAATAGCTTTTTGTAAAATTCTACAATAGTATGTAGACTAGGCGTTTTGGATTCCTGTATTGTACAGCTACTGTAAGATTTGAATTATTTTAGAAGATGATGTACTTCTTGTCAATTTTATGGGTTAGTAGGAGAGATTTTGCTGATCCTTGTTTTAGTGATAAGGCTGTGTTTTCAAAAGGATACAGTAGCTTGCTGATCCAAAAAAGCCTGACACTATAAAAATTATACCCACATGGACATTAAAATATTAATAGCTACCAGGCACATGTGGCTCACACCTGTAATCCTAGCTACTTAGGAGGCTGAGATCTGGGGATCACAGTTCGAAGCCAGCCCAGATAGAAAAGTCCCCATGAGACTCTTAGCTCTAATTAACCACCCAAAAAATTGTACTGTGGCTCAAGTGGTAGAGCACTAGATTTGAGCACAAAGAGGCTCAAGGACAGCACCCAGGCCCTGAGTTTAAGCCCCACAACCAACAAAAAACAAAACAAAACCCCCAAAGAATACACACACACACACACACACACACACACACACACACACACACACACACAAACACACACACACACACACACACACACACACACACACACACACCCCTCTAAAACTTGTAAAAGGACAAGTTACGTTTATTTCTGGCTTGTGTTTCCTTTTCCTTTCTGGCACATGGGAGATTTCCCTTTATTCTTACTATCAAGTTTGACTACTTATTACAAAGCCAATTTTATGTTTTATCCAGCCTTTCTGTTTTGGAGAACGAAGGTGGTCTTCCTCTTCCTCTTCCTCTTCCTCTTCCTCAATCCTCCCTACTCCTCCTCCCCCTTCTCCTGTTTTTGTTGTTGTTGCTGCTCCTTTCCTCCTCCTCCTTCTCCACCTCCTCTTCCTTCTCCTCTACCTCCACATTTAAGGAAATACTGTCCATGAAATATTAAAGAGAACAGAAGACCACAACCTCAACATTTCCTTTAGCTCACTAGTAAAAATAATTTAGCTTGGGTTACACTATCATTGTATTATTGATGGTTCAAAATTAATGATTTACCAATGGAACAGCAAACATAACACAAAATGGAACTTAAGAAAAAGTTGGGGACGGAGATTGTTTTATGTCACCTCTGCCTGTCATGTTGCTGAAAGGTCACACCTCCTGCCCTCACATTTCCTTGCTTCTATAGTCATTTTTTCATGTCTGAATCCCCCATTGGCAAAAATATCTCCTTCAGAGTAAAGTCCCTGCCAACAAAGAAAACTCTAAGCCCAGATGATTTTTCAGGAAGCCATTATCAAATATTCAAAGACAAATAAAATAATCATATTTTAATGGACCTACTTCTTGGCAATAGAAAAACAAAAGGAGAATGTTTTCTACCTGGCTAGCACAACCCTAGTACAAAATACATGACAGAATACTAAAAGAAAGAAAAACTTCTATAAATCTAGATACAAGAAGTTTCAAGAGAAATCATAATATATCAGTCTAGTTATATGATAAGTGTATGTATATATAAATATATAACTATGAGTATATGTGTGCACATATATAAGTGTGTATACATATATATGCACAGAATATCTGTAATCACTGTCATTTTTATCTCAAGAATAAAATATGAGTTTAACATAAGTTATTATGTAAAAATACACATATTTATGATATAAAAGGAGAAAATTTGATCATCTCAGTAATTTCATATAATACAGTATTTGATATACTTATGTGTCAGCATTAGAAGCAAAAAGCTCTTAGTAAACTAGGAAAGTATAAATTTTTTTTTCTTGTCTGGAGCTTGAACTCAAGACCTGGGCGCTGTCCCTGAGCTTCTTTTGCTCAAGGCTAGCATTCTGCGGCTTGAGCCACAGCGCCACTTCCAGCTTCTTCTGAGTAGTTTATTCAAGCCTGAGCCGGTTTCAAACTGTAATCCTCAGATCTCAGCTTTCTGAGTATTGCAGTATACTGAGTAGCTACTATAATAACTTTTTTAATTTAAAAAAACAAACTCTCCCCAAACTCAAATGAATCATCATATTTGTTGCTTAAAATCACATTTTTTTTCCTTTTGAAATTGAGTTGAAGACAAATAGCTTAAGGAACATTTAAACCTAGGATATTTATATCAGCTTGGTTTTATTTTTCAACGTTATTTACATGTATGTCCTCTTTTTACTAATGATCAGTTCTGTTTTAAGGAACTGCATGTGGTTTTGTTGATTAAATCTATTTTTTTCTATTTTATCAGTTGTGGATGTATTTTATTGCTTCTATCCTTGTTTTATTTTGCTATCCCCTTTAAAATGTCTAATATTTTATCTTTCTTACTGATAATGTAGCCATTTAAAGACTTTTAACTTAAATTCATTTATTTTCATGAGCCATTCTTACTGCATCTTAAGATTTGTTTTCCCCCGTCCTGGGGCTTGAACTTAGGGCCTGGGCACTGTCCCTGAGCTTCTTTTGCTCAAGGCTAGCACTCTACCTCTTGAGCCACAGTGCCACATCTGGCTTTTTCTGTTTATGTGGTACTGAGGAATCGAACCCAGGGTTTCATACATGCTAGGCAAGCACTCTACCACTATTTCTAACCCGCATCTTAAGTTTTTTTATATGTCTTTCTGTTGACATTTAATTCTGCATACTTCACAATTTCCATTGTATTTCTATTCTGATCATTTTTTATTTAGGCCATTTAGGAGTATAGTTTTCAATTACAATGAGATACCACTTCATACTTGTCAGAATAGCTGTTATAAAAAAGATGAATGATAATAAATATTGGTAAAGATATGGAACAAAGGGAACAGTCATATACCATTAGTATATGAATTAATATAGCCTTTATAGAAAATGGCTCAAAAGTATGGAATATTAGATTATCTAGCAATCTACCTCTGAATATATCTACCCTGAAGTTTTGAAAGCAGCATATTATGGAGAGACACGCTTTTATTACAGGATCATTTATAGTAACTGAGCTATGGAGCTCATCTTGGTACCCAACAAAGGATGACTAGAGGAAAGAAAATGTGGTGCATGGAGGAAAACATAAGAGAAACACTTGGAGATAGGAGGCTGCAAAATAACTTTCTGAATAGAATGCCAATAGTTCAGGAAATGAAAGCAAGTATGGACATGTGGGATTGGATCCGATTATAATGCTTCTTTCTGTACAGCAAAAGAAAGAATTAGCAGTTAAGACACAGCTTGCAGTGTAGAGGAAAAATCTTTGTCAGATATTCAGCTGATAGGGCTCAATATCTAAAAAATGTAAGAAGTTGAACTAAACAAATTGAATAGCAAAAGAGCAAATATTTTCTCATCAATAAGCACACACTAGAAGTGAACAGGCACTTTTCAAAGGAAGATATCAAAATGACCAACAAATACCTGACAAATGTTTGAAATTCTAGCCATCAAAACTACATTGAGAGTCTACCTGACCCAAGTCAGAATGGCTATCAGCAAGTAAACAATTGCTGACAGAGGCAGTGCAGAATGGAACTCTTATTCACTGCTAGTGGGGATGTAAACTAGTTTAGCCATTTGGAAAAATGTATGGAAGCTTCTTTTTTAAATTAATTAATGTACTTTATTGTTATTAGAGAGGTGATGCACAGAGGGATTACAATTTCTAATAAACCCAAATATTGAACTACCAGCCACACTCCATCTGATCACAGGTTTCAAAAGTAAAAATGAGACTTCTAGGGAAAGGGAAGAAAAGGAGAAAAGGGGGAAAGGGAAAAAGAGGAAGGAGAGGGAATAAGACTGTGAATGGGGAAAGTATGATCAAAGTACATTATATGCATATTTGGAAATGGCATAGTGAAACTCATTACATCGTACAATTCAATATTCATGAAGCGAAGTAGTATATTTATAACACAATGAAATAATATTCAGCCTTAAAAAAGAGGGAAATTGTTGGGATATAAATGATCCAGAACTCATTATATTAAGTGAAGTAAGTCAGGCCACAGGAAGACAAATGATGCATGTTCTCATTTACATGTGGAATCCAAAATAATTGAACTCATAAGGGGGGAATGGGGCGATGCCCAAAGCACAAGGTTTCAGTTAGATGGAGTAGTAAATAAATATTTGAAAGAAAAGGTCTTCAATGCTTAACAAGTTAGGTCATTCTAAATTATGTTTAAAAGGCCAGTATTTCAATATGCATTTTGTCGATAAAATGTGATTTTCTTGTTATGTACATACACATGTCATATAATATGTATATATGTATATATGTAGTTGAGAAATCCTTGATGAACCAATCTGATGGTCAATTGGTATTTAAAGATATGTTTGAAAAGCATTCATATTCTTACTTCTTGGATGTATGATTCTTTGTATTTTAGAACAACTTGATCATTATATTGTGCAGAAAGGGGATGTAAAATGATTAAGATATTGGGTTCTGGAGTAGGTGTGCAGAATTTAGTCCTGGCTTTGTTGTGTACTGGTTGTGTTAGCTAAGCATAACCTTGTTATGGTGTTTCTGGAAAATATGACTAAAGTGCCATTGTCAAAATATATTGCTATTTTTATTTGCTTACCCTATCAATTTGGGATAGAGAAACTGTTAAAACTACATCTGTGTTAAAATCCTTGAATTTTGGTTCATCCTTATTTTTTGTGATGTGTAAAGCTATGATGTGTAGACAGAAAGTATTATTTGTTTTTTTTTAATTTAATTTAATTTTATTTGTGAATATACTGTACAGAGGGGTTACAATTACATGGGCAGGATAATGCGTACATTTCTTACCAAGCATTGCAGCCTCCTCCTTTGTTTACCCTTCACATCCCCCCAGCCTCCCCCTCCCCCCCAATCCCAATCCTTCTCCTCCCCCCCCCACCGACGTTGGTATTATTTGTTTAGTGTACTTATCAATGTTTGTTGTTACATGGCCCTATTAATCTAGGACCTCTTCTTACTGTAGCTGCCTTGTTTGTATAGAAAGTCCTACTCTGCTCCTCACCAGCCCCCCACCTCCCCAAGTTGTAAGGTTCATTTCCAACATAGTGTCTTGTATCATTGTTGCAATGGGTCATCCTGTGTCCTTGTTTCAGTGTTTTGTTATTCCCCTTCCCCTCCCCAAATGAGAAAAATGTATATACAAGATCAAGGTACCAAAATCAAATACAGTGACAACAGGGATATACCATAGGAGGAAGAACATACAAAAGAAACAAAGAAAAAAATCACCTAGTACATTAAAAACAACAACAAAGAAAAACTAGTGTAGGGAAGGGAAGGGATAGTGGGAGAAAAACATAGGAGGGAGCAACAATGCCTGACAAAAAATGTACTCATTACTTTATTGATATAATTGTAACCTCTCTGTACAGCATCTTTACTAGAAAATAAAATTAAGAAGATAAATAAACTAAAGAAAAAGAAAGAAGGAAGGAAAGAAGGAAGGAAGGAAAGAAGGAAGGAAAGAAAAGAAAAGAAAGAAAGAAAGAAAGAAAGAAAGAAAGAAAGAAAGAAAGAAAGAAAGAAAGAAAGAAAGAAAGAAAGAAAGAAAGTCATACTCTGTGGGGCAGGCAGCTTGGCCTAAGGGCTGCTCAGAAGTTGTTGAGTATGACTCAGATGTCTAGGCCCTAACTGGCCAGACCTTGTCTAAAAGGCTGGCTTTCACTAGTTTACCACTGGAGGGCGTTGCTAAGCCGCAAGGAGTAGTGCTAAGGTAAGACTCCAGAACCCATTAGTCACTCTTAGACCTTAATGAGCTAGTGGGACATTCCTACAAGATGCCGGAAAACCCAGGTGACAAGCCTCAAGTATCTACTCATTAGCAGGCTGAGGAGATCCAGCTGCATTTAAAACCACATCTGGCGTTCAGGAGTGGGCTGAGGACAGTGGCAGCCCTGGACATTCATACCTGATGAGGTCAGAGGTAATTGGGAATCCTCCTTGTTTGCTAAGCACTAGTGGGGCTCCTGGGAATGGCGGATGGGACTAAAGAGACTGGCCCTTCATTGGGCCAAAGGAGAACCAAAATTCTATCACTAGTGCTTAGCCTCATGGGTCCTTCTAGAACATCAAATCCAAAGGATGAACAGAAAGGGCTGCCAAGTAGAATTGGATAAGTTGTGTGAATGCTCTTAGGAGGTAGAGCTTGAGATTCTGAAAGCTAGAGATTTTACAGGATATCCATGGTAAAAGTCTGGAAGAAGACGAGCTGTTGAAGTTTCCTAAGGCTCCCCCTTCACATGTATTCTCCAGTCAAGAGTGAGCTTGTGTTCCTGTTCATAATTTTTTTCCCTGTTGCCATTACTCCACCTTTCTCATAGTCCTGGGGAAAGATATTAGTTCAAAAAAGGAAGCAGGTGGAGTCACACCAACTTGAATCCATTTGGTTTTCTTTTACTAAGGAGACTTTGGACAATTTACTTAATGTATTTCTTTCTTCATTTTAGCTTGGGGGGGGGGCAGAGAGAAAAAAGGGAGGAGGTAGTAATACCATTTCCTGTACGCAAGTTATAGTGAAGATGAGATGAAATAACGGTAGTTAGACGTGGCTGGTAAATAGCACATATCAGCTTGATCCACACTTAACAGGCTTCCCTCTTTCTCTACCAATGTTCTAAGTGGCCAAATCAAACCATTTTACACACACACACACACACACACACACACACACACACACACACACACACACACACACACACACACACACACACAGAGTTTTTCTCTAAATCCAAAATATACCTGCATCCAGTCATTTCTAGTAGTGCTGTTATCCTTGACTATTTCCCTTCATATCTCTTCACTTCTGCAATAGCTTTCCACCTGATTTCTGCTGAATTCACTCCATCCACACAATTGGAACTCAGAAAAATTGAGGATGGGAGAGATGGGAAAGAATTATGAAAGGACTGACATGGATCAAGATGCATTGCACTCAGACTGACACGATGAATTGAAATTCCTCTGCACAATGACTTAATAGAAAGGAAAACATAACTATCTTTTAAAATAACATCATCTCCTAGAAACCTTTGAATAGCTTCCTATAGAATAAATCCGTTCCTTCCTATGGCTCATGTGATCTGCATAGAGTGCTTCTCCAATCCGTGTTTCCTCCTCTCTTCATTATATTCCACTTTTCTCCTTAAATCTCTGTTATATGCAGTTCATTCTCATTTCAAGACCTCTGCAGTTGGCCTTACTCTCTCTGCCAAGAGAGCTTAAATACTAAAACTTCAAAGAGATCTTTCCTGACCACTTTATCTGAAGTTACCTCCTTCTGTCTGAAATAGCTCTCCCTCTGATTACCTATTTTAGCATTTCCAAGAACAGTTGTAATCTAAAATTATAACGATTACATATAAATGTCTAAGCATTTGCAATTATTTTCGTCTACCGTAGAAGTTTTATCTATCTTGATCTCTCATGTATTTTATTAAATCTTCACAAATAGTGTCTGATACAGAGGCAAATATCAAAAATATGTTTGCTCAATATATGGATAAATGAATGACTATTTTATTTTATTTTTTAATATATATTTTTATTGTAAAGATACACAGAGGGTCTACAGTTACATGGGCAAGGTAATGAGTCCATTTCCTATGAAACATTGTTACCTCCTCCTTTATTTTTCCCCTACCATCCCTTTCTTCCCCACCTCCCTAACTCTTCCGTCCCCCTCCACCTCCCCCCTGCCCCCGCCAAAGTTGTAAAGTTCGTTTTCAACATAGTGTCTTGTACATCTCATTGTTACAATGGGTCAACCTGTGTCCTTATTTCAGCATTTTGTTATTTCCCTTTCCCTCCCCAAATTAGAAAAATGTATATACAAGATGCAGGACACTGGAGTCAAATACGGTGACAACAAGGGTTGTACCATAGGGGAAGAACATAAAAGACACACACACACACAAATCACATAGTACATTATAAGTACATTAAAAAGAACAGCAACAAAGATAAAACCTCTTGTGTCCCCATCTTGAGGTTCATTTCGCTTAGCATCAGGTTATACAGTCATATGTACATAGCTTTTGACCTTTTCTGCTTGTCCTAGACATATACTAATTATTTCAAATAAGGTAAACCATGGGACCTATGTTTCTTGAGTCTGGCTTGCTTCACTTAATATAATTTTTTTTCCAAGTAGTTCCATTTCCTAACAGATGGGGCAATGCCATTCTTTCTGATGGAGGCATAGAATTCCATTGTGTGTGTATCGCTCTCTCTCTCTCTCTCTCTCTCTCTCTATATATATATATATATATGTATATATATATATATATGTATATATATATACATATATATATATATAAAACATTTTCTTGATCTATTCATCTACTGAGGGGCATCTGGGTTGGTTCCATATCTTTGCTATGGTAAATAATGCTGCAATAAACATAGGTGTGCTGGTAGCTGTAGTATGGTCTTGTTTGTGATCATTTGGGTAAACGCCAAAAAGTGGGATAGCTGGGTCATAGAGGAGCTCTATGTGGAGTCTTTTGAAGAACTTCCATATTACTTTCCAAAGTGGTTGAACAAGTTTACACTCCCACCAACAATGCAGGAGGGTTCCCTTTTGGCCATACCCCCTCTAGCATCTGTTGTTATTAGATTTCTTGATTATAGCCTGAATGACTATTTTCTCAAGAATCTTTTCAGTGTACATGAATGGTAGGTAATTCTTCCTTCCTTGAGGGTCTCCATTGTATTTAATTTGTATTTCTTCCCATCTCCTATTTTCTATATTTTGACTATTTCTATTATTCTTTTAAAAATTGTCTTTAAGTAGTTGTATAACGGTGTTTCAGGTGAACATATCGGTTGTGATACAGTACATCTGTCTTTAAGTAGTTGTATAACGGTGTTTCAGGTGAACATATCGGTTGTGATACAGTACATCTGTCTTTAAGTAGTTGTATAAAGGTGTTTCAGGTAAACATATCGGTTGTGATACAGTACATCTGTCTTTAAGTAGTTGTATAAAGGTGTTTCAGGTGAACATATCGGTTGTGATACAGTACATCTGTCTTTAAGTAGTTGTATAAAGGTGTTTCAGGTGAACATATCGGTTGTGATACAGTACATCTGTCTTTAAGTAGTTGTATAAAGGTGTTTCAGGTGAACATATCGGTTGTGATACAGTACATCTGTCTTTAAGTGGTTGTATAAAGGTGTTTCAGGTGAACATATCGGTTGTGATACAGTACATCTGTCTTTAAGTAGTTGTATAAAGTGTTTCAGTTGAACATATCGGTTGTGATACAGTACATCTGTCTTTAAGTAGTTGTATAATCGTGTTTCAGGTGAACATATCGGTTGTGATACAGTACATCTGTCTTTAAGTAGTTGTATAAAGGTGTTTCAGGTGAACATATCGGTTGTGATACAGTACATCTGTCTTTAAGTAGTTGTATAAAGGTGTTTCAGGTGAACATATCGGTTGTGATACAGTACATCTGTCTTTAAGTGGTTGTATAAAGGTGTTTCAGGTGAACATATCGGTTGTGATACAGTACATCTGTCTTTAAGTAGTTGTATAAAGTGTTTCAGTTGAACATATCGGTTGTGATACAGTACATCTGTCTTTAAGTAGTTGTATAATCGTGTTTCAGGTGAACATATCGGTTGTGATACAGTACATCTGTCTTTAAGTGGTTGTATAAAGGTGTTTCAGTTGAACATATTGATTGTGATACAGTACATGTTGGTTAATGGTACTCCTCCCATTATTCTCCTCCCTATCTAGCCCAACCTTCCTCATCCCACAAGATACCTGGTTTCATTTTCACATATGTGCATCGAGCATTTTGACCACCATTTCTCTTTCCATTTTTCTGTACATTTTATGCCCTACTCCCTTAAACCAGCAAGTTTTAGCTTCCTGATAGTCATTTTGTTAAACTATCAGTTAATTGTTCAAGGGGGGTTTACACCATTGATTGTGTGGTAAGTTTTCACATATGTTTTTATTTTAGAACCAACTTGCACATATAAGAGAAAGCATGTGCCCTTTGTCTCTCAGACTGACATTTCACTTAACATATTTTTTCCCAGATCCACTGATTTCCCTGAAAATGACATTTTCACTGTTTTGACAGTAGCTGTGATATGAGCGCACTGTGCACATGGGAAAAATGGTGGACAGGTCAGTGAGCAGCTCACTGGTGAACTTGGCATGTCTCCCTGCTGATGCTGGAGTGTTTCCTGGAATGTTCAGACAGAGGCCTGTAAAGACTGAATATTCTAATACACTATCCTGGCCAAGGAATGACGGGTCATAAATAAAGAGAGCCCTCTTGGACATGTTCTATATAGATTTAGGGAACTTAAAAAATTAATATGTTTCAAAAGAAATGGTTTTCAACAGCTGTCCTTCAAGATTGAGATGGCCCTATTTATTTTTGTTGTAGAGAGCAATGTTGGAAAACTATGTTTATTTCAAATGCCTTCTTATTAGTTTAACCTAAACTTAAATCCACTATTATGTACTTTTAAAGGCATGGGATATGATATTATACTTACATCCCTACATCTTATATTAATATAGGGCAGTAGCAGGAATTCAATAATTGTTTTGAATGAGCCAATGTCATAGCATGGGATTGCATATTTTTCTGTGAACTTGTTTCTTCAACTCACCAGTACTGTCCGTAATGTTGTGTGTATAAAACACTTTTTTGTTAGATGTCATGGACAATTGGATAGGATTGTGAATATGGATAATTTTTTAAATATATTTTTATTGTAAAGACGTATCTTTGACTACATTTCCTATTGAGCATTGTCCCCCTCCTTTGTATTTCATCTACCATCCCTTTCCTCCCCACCTCCCCAACACTCCCCCCTCCTACCTCCCCCCTCCGAAGTTGTAAAGTTTGTTTTCAACATAGTGTCTTGTACATCTCATTGTTACAATGGGTCAACCTGTATCCTTATTTCAGCATTTTGTTATTTCACTTCCCCTCTCCAAATTAGCAAAATGTATATACAAGATGCAGGGCACAGGAATCAAATACAGTGAAAACAGGGTTTATACCATGGGGGAAGAACATACAAAATAAACAAAAAAAAATCACACAGGACACTAAAAACAACAGCGACAAAAATAAAACTTCATTTCTCTTAGCATTATCTTATATGTACATAGCCTTATTATCTTATATGTACATATATGTACATATCTCATATGTACATAGCCTTTGACCTTTTCTACTTGTCTGATAAGATTATACTAGATCTATACTAGTTATTGTAAATAACAGAAACCATGGGACCCATGTTCCTTTAAGTCTGGTTTACTTCACTTAATATAATTTTTTCCACGTTTTTCCATTTCTGAACAAATGGGGCAGTGTCATTCTTTCTGATGGAGGCATAGATTTCCATTGTTTGTGTGTGTGTGTGTGTGTGCACGTATATGTGTGTGTGTCTACATATATACATATATGTATGACATTTTCTTAATATTGAGGGACATTCATCTATTGAGGGACATCTGGGTTGGTTTTATATCTTAGCTATGGTGAATAATGCTGCAATAAACATAGTTGTGCTGGTAGCTTTGGTATAAACTTGTTTGTGATTGTTTGGGTAAATGCTCAAAAGTGGGTTTGCTGGGTCATAGGGGAGCTCTATGTGTAGTCTTTTGAGGGACCTCCATACTGCTTTCCAAAATGGTTGAACAAGTTTACGCTCCCACCAACAATGCAGGAGGGTTCCCTTTTGGCCACATCCCTTCCAGCATCTGTTGTTATTAGAGTTCTTGATTATAGCCATTCTAACTGGGGTGAGGTGGAATCTCAATTTTGTTTTGATTTGCACTTCTTTTTTTAAATATGTTTTTTATTTTAAAGATATGTACAGAATGTTACAGTTACATGAGTAAGGTAATGAGTACATTTCCTATTGAGCATTGTTACCTCCTCCTTTGTTTTTCCCCTACCATCCCTTCCTTTCTCCCCTCCTCCCTGGCGAAGTTGTAAAGTTTGTTTTCAACATAGTGTCATGTACATCTCATTACAATGGGTAAACCTGTATCCCTATTTAAGCATTTTGATTTTTTCCCTTCCAAATTAGAAAAGTATATACACAAGATGCAGGGCACAGGAATCAAATACAGTGAAAACAAAGGTTATACTGTGGGGGACGAACATACTAAAGAAACAAAAAATCACATAGTACATTATAAGTACATTAAAAACAATAGCAAGAAAGAAAAAAAACCCATTTGTGTCCCTGTCTTGAGGTTCATTTCACTTAACATCATCTTAATCTGGTCATATGTACATAGCTTTTGACCTTTTCTGCTTGTCCTAGACATATACTAATTATTTCAAATAAGGGAAACCATGAGACCTATGTTTCTTTGGGCCTGGCTTACTTCACTTAATTCAATTTTTTCCAAGTCTTTCCATTTCCTAACAAATGGGGCAATTCCATTCTTTCTGATGGAGGCATAGAATTCCATTGTGTGTATGTGTGTATACATACATGTGTGTGTGTGTGTGTGTGTGTGTGTTTATGCTACATTTTCTTGATCTATTCATCTACTGAGGGGCATCTGGGTTGGTTTCATATCTTAGCTATGGTAAATAATGCTGCCATAAACATATTTGTGCTGGTAGCTTTAGTATGGTCTTGTTTGTGATGGTTTGGGTAAAGCCTAAAAGTAGGATTGCGGGGTCATCTGGGAGCTCTTTGTGGAGTCTTTTTTTTTTTTTTTTTTTTTTTTTTGGGTCTGGTCATGGGGCCTGAACTCTGGGCTTGGGCGCTGTCCCTCACCTCTTCAGCTCAAGGCAAGCGCTCTACCACTTGAGCCACAGCACCACTTCCCGCTTTTTTTCTTTTTGCATATGTGGTGCTGAGGAATCAAACCCAGGGCCTCATGCATGCAAGGCAAGTGCTCTACCACTGAGCCACCTTCCCAGCCCTATGTGTAGTCTTTTGAGGAACCTCCATAATGTTTTCCAAAGTGGTTGAACAAGTTTATACTTCCACCAACAATCAGTAGGGTTCCCTTTTGACCACATCCCCTCCAGCATCTCTTGTTATTAGATTTCTTTCTTTTTATTGTGAAAATACTGTACAGAGGGGTTACAATTACATGGGCAAGATAATGAGTACATTCCTTACCAAGCATTGTTGCCTCCTCCTTTGTTTCCCCTTCCCATCCCTTCCTGTCTCCCCACCCCCCATAGATTTCTTGATTATAGCCATTATAACTGGGGTAAGGAGGAATCTCAGTGTTGTTTTGATTTGCATTTCTTTTATGGCCGGAGAAGTTGAGCATTTCTTCATATGTCTGTTGGCCATTCTTATTTCCTTTTCATAGAAGTTTCTCTTTAAGTCTTTAGCCCATTTGTTAATCGGGCAGTTGTTTCTTTGAGGATTTGTCATTGGAGGATTTAATTTGCTGAGCTCTAAGTATATTTTAGATATGAGACCCTTGTCTATTGTATATCTAGTAAAGATCTTCTCCCAATCCATAGTCTTTCTATTGCTCTTGCTTGCTTTGTCCTTTGCTATGCAGAAGCTCTGCAGTTTCATGCAGTCCCATTTGTCCAACCTTTCTTTGATTTGTTGTGTTTCTGGGTCTTCAGTAAGAAAATTTTGGCCTGTGTCAAGGAGCCCTAGTTTCTCCAATTCCATCCTGTAATATTTTCTGGTGTCTGCTTTGACTTCGAGGTCTTTGATCCATTTGGAGTTGATTGTGATGCAGGGTGATATATAAGGATTTAGCTTTAGTTTTTACAGGTGTTTAACCAATTTTGCCAGCACCATTTACTGAAGAGGCTGTCTTTCTTCCATTCTATTTTTTTTTAAAGCTTCCTTATCAAAGATTATGTGGCTATAGATCTCTGGGTTCATTTCTGGGTCCTCAGTTCTATTCCATTGGTCCTGAGGTCTGTTCTTGTGCCAGTATCAACTGTTTTGATTACTATGGCTTTCTAGTACAGTTTGAAATTTGGTATTGATATTCCTCCAGCACTGTTCTTTCTGATAAGGATTGTTTTTGCTATTCGGAGACTTTTATTGTTCCATATGAATTTTTGGATTGCTTCTTCAATTTCATTGAAGAATGAGGGTGGGATATTGATAGGTATCACATTGAATTTGCAGAGAATATGGATAAATCTTAAACATAATTAATGAAGTAGCAGGAATATATTGAATTAGGTCATTGTTAACAACACCAAAATGTCCCTATCCTTGAATAAAGAAAACGTAACTAATGACTGACTTAAAATGGATATTTAGAACAGATTTTTCTTTCCTTTAGAAAGAATATTTCTTATGTGTAGTTAGGTTGCAGGGCCATATAAGAGTCCAAGAAACAAGTTTAAGCACCAAACAGGTTTAAGAATCAAGTAGCTTAGTCCTGGAGCCTATTGTGGGGTAAGGTAGAGAGTTTTCCAAAAGAAAAGGAAAAACATGGCTTTATATCCTTTATCCAGACAGGTAAACTATTTTGGTGTATAGGAG
The DNA here is from genome assembly GCF_024711535.1 of Dipodomys merriami. Taxonomy (NCBI): domain Eukaryota; kingdom Metazoa; phylum Chordata; class Mammalia; order Rodentia; family Heteromyidae; genus Dipodomys; species Dipodomys merriami. The sequence continues at coordinate 7,075,720 of NW_027203826.1, forward strand.
GTGGATACTTTGTTAGAAAATGATTTTCTATAATTTATGGCTTCTGATTAATGTTTAAATGAGTGGTTCTAACTTTATTATTAATAATGTAACAAAACTAATATAAAATACTAAATTTATATATGTTAGTATAAGGAAAGGAATAGTCAGAAATAGAGAGCCATGTTTTAAACTGCTTTACTTTTAAAATTGACCCTGTACAAGAGAAAATATCCTGGCCTATCACTCTCTAACAGATCTGCAGCAGGTGTTACAACTTCACTATATGTAAGGGACCAGAAGAATTTGTGTAGAAGAGTTTGTGTGATTTGTGTTCTAGGGAAAAAGAAGAGATGAGTTATTTTTTATTTATTTTTTATTTTTTTATTGGGTCAGTCATGGGGCTTGAAGAGATGAGTTATTTTAGAACAATAATTTCCTTTGTCTCTAGGGGGAGACTTAAACTCTACCCTTCATTCTAAGTCTGTGTGGAAAAGAATAACTGACATTGTTATTACTTTCCAAACATTTTAACAGCTCCCTGCACCGCTATTTTTTCCTTCTAAACTTGAATTCTTTGTTTCAGTGCAGTTCTAGCTTCAATAGGAATAGATCTTCAGAGGCCCTGCAGGACTTTCTTTGATAGATGCCAAAGTGTGGTTTTGAGTATACCCTGTAACTTCCATTAACATCTCCTATATATAGATATATTTTTGGAAACTCTTGTAGTTATAGTTATTTTAGGCTAACCCTGAAACTTGACTCTGATAACCATGTTTCCTAATAAATAAGAAAAAAATAGGTAGATATAGTAATTAAGTCTAGCATCATTAATCTAATCAGAGAAGGAAATTTCACCTTTCAGTGATAATAAAGTCAGGAGAGAGGGCTGGAAAGGTGGCCCAGGAGTAGAGTGCTTGCCTCATATGCAAGCACCACATAAGCAGAAAAAGCCAGAAGGGATGCTGTGGCTCAAGTGATAGGGCACTAGCCGTGAGCTGAAGAGCTGAGGGACAGCGACCAGCCCAGAGTTCAGGCCCCATGACCGACAAAAAAAAAAAAAAAAAAAAAGGTCAGGCAGAGAGGCTAACAGGGCAGGATAGATCAATATCAGCAATATTAGCTATAAGCATAAGGTATATACTATTTATTAATTGAAATTGAAAGCTGTTAAGGGATTTAGATGTCTGTTAACATCACAAGATTAATGCATTTTATTACTGAAGATTTAATACATTAGCTTAATTAAGATTTAATACTTTACCCAGGGTTTAGACTTGCAAATAGTTTTTGTTCTTTTCTCTTTTATTGCTTATCTGCTTCTTATCTTCTTCAAATTATTGACATTTCTCCCTGGACTCAACTATATGTCCTAATATTTAGACTCCAAACCTTTAAATTGAGAGATAAGGGAATAGGATTTTAGTGTGTGAGATGAAGGTGTTTGGAGACTTCAATATCCATTCCAGAAATACATAGGCTCCAAAACCTAGAGATACCAGTAAGTTAATCATGCCTAGAAAGATTCCATTTTCTGTAACAAGATGTATGAGTGAGAATAGATTCTAGAGATTGGTGCAGAGACTTGAAGGCATATGGTGACAGTGGGCAGCCAGGAATCAGATGACTACCACAAACATGAACTTAGACCTTGGAACAGAAGTTCCAAGGGTTAAGTTTGAGGTCTAGAGTTGGAAGAGAAACAGGTAGATTCCAAACCTGATGATTTAGTTGTTGAGGGGATCTGCTTGATGGAGGATCAAAATAAGCCAAAGGTAGAAAGGCACAAAAGATTGTATCTGGAATGCTATATTTTTTTACTGCTGTTCCTTCCCTTTCCCTTTGCTGAGAGCAGGCTTCAGGAGCTGCAGGCTGTCTCTACATCGTGTTTTGGTATAGGCTTTCTCCCCTGTTATGCATTCTAGAAGAAAAGGAAGTGAGTATATTTCTTAAAAATAACTTCATGCCAGGATCCAGGCCGGTAGCCCCAAGGACCCTGGGCAATCCCAAGGACCAAGTAGTAGTACAGAATGTTCTCAACTGTTCTTCACTGCATCTAGGCTTACAGTAGTGAAGAAGTAGGCTACCAAGTATGAATCCTAAAAGTGTGGTTTTGTATTTGATTATAAATCTGTAGCTGCTAGCAATGTGATCACTGGGTCTCTAGTTTCCTAGTCTGTACAATGGGGTCAATAATCATGTATGCTTATAGAATTGATGTGATGATTACAATAGAAAGCAAGTATAAAGTATAGAGCTCAATGGATGGACCATAATTGGAACTCAAGTAATGGCCCACCACTGTGCTGTGGATCTAGGGTAGGAGGTAGGTCACATCTTTTGACAGTCATTGTGTACTGACCAGAAAAACTGGGAAGGGAACAATTTAGCCTAATGAAACCTCATTCCTTTCCCCTTATTTATAGCCATCACTTCATCCTTTCTTGATTGTCTGTCTGGAATGTGAATTAGGATCCAGAGGTCAACAGAGTCTTACTACATTAAAAAAAAGTCAATAAATATTTGTGGATGAAAACATGGACATTTTCTCTATGACTATGAATTTTAGTTCTAATATTTATGGGTAATATTACCCAAGAAATAGATAATCCAAAGCTGGAGAGACCTGAGCTATTTACTAACATTTACCCCTCTCTGCCACTAGATCCTCTGGAAGCATTGAATTCAAAGTCTCTTCAGATCTTTCTGATTTGCCTGACCGCATAGGAGAGTTTTATAAAGCAGAAAAGATCCATCATAAAAAAAAATAACTGCTTTGCCCAGGGACTATGTGCATGATTTCATTCATGTCTGGTAATTTCGGGTAATCATATCTTGATTTTACAGATGAGAAGAGTCAGGCTCTGAAAGATGGTATTTGCCATTCAAACTCACTCACTCTTGGCTATCTATGTGGGCCAACTACTCTGGCTCCGTGTTCTGTGTTCTGCTAATTATAACATTCTTTCTTATTTCTCTATTTTTGATGTATTAGTTATTTTTTTTTGTTTCTTTTATTGTGAAAATACTGTACAAAGGGGTTACAATTACATGGGCAAGATAATGAGTACATTTCTTATCAAGCATTGTAGTTATTAACATCAACTAGTTGCACAAGGGGTTTGCATCCTAACAGGTCTATTTATATACTATAATATATCTTGATCAGGGTCACTTCTTCCATCATTCTTCCTTCTCTCCCTTCCCCCCTTCCCAAACCAGTCCCATCAAGTTTTCTTTTTCTACTTTCACACATGGATCTAAAGTAGTTTTTGAAACTATATTTACTCTCCTTTCCCATCCCTGTCCATCCACCCCTTCCCACTAGTATCTACACCCTAGACAAGAAAGGTTTCAATGTTCTAATTTTCATTTTTGTAGAACCTTCTTTGTAACTAGAAACTCAACCTAAGTAAGACAGTTTAATATACTGTGAAGAATGCTTGATTTTGCAAGCTACTTATTCGGATCAGAAAAAGAAAATATCTTCTAAAACAGAGAAACTGGCTGTTAGTGCTGTGATGGTTGTTAAGGAGGTTCTCAGTCTTCATGGAAGGAGTCCAGAGTTCTTTGTGGAGAACAAGTATCTGTGCTTAGATGTACAAGACACTATGTTGAAAAACAAACTTTACAATTTAGGTGGGGGCGGTGGGGGGAGTGTAGTTGTGGAGTTGGGAGGGAAGGGATGGTAGGGGAAAAACAAAGAGGAGGCAACAATGCTTGTTAAGGAATGTACTCATTACTTTGATCATGTAACTGTAACCCCTGTGTACAGTATTTTCACAATAAAAAAACTTACTAAAAAAGAAATGTTTATAAGTCTCTTAAGCAGTGTTAGTCAGATGAGGGAATCCCATAAAATAAATTGGAAAGAACTATATACTTAAATACGATGGTAATGGGCATTTTGAGAGGAGACTCCTGTATTGTTTTCTGATTTTCTGAATGTGAATTGGAGGTATCTTTGAGGTGAGCACATACACTTTCCCTGTTTGGCTGAAGCAAGTAGGTAGAATAGCGTGGTCAATCTCAGTTCACACTTCCAGTAGCAGGTTTGTTAGGACCAAGATCTCAGGGATGTGACTTCAGAGCCTCCATATTTGAACAGAGAAGCAGTAAAACAATGGATCTTAAAAGGTGGTCCCTGGCCCAGCAGCATTGGCATCAATTGGAAGTGATTAGATGCACAAATTACCAGGCTCTGTTTAAGCCTTCGAATGGTGCCCAGCAATCTTTATTAATAGCTCTCAAGGTATATGTGATACTCTGCAGTTTGAGAACCCAAGGTACAAGACTGAGCAGCTTTCTGATCTTTTCTGTTCTTCTAATCACTCCTTGGTCTGTTACGCAAAGCTCTCCTCTTCCTGTGGCCTGGATTGTTCACCTGCTTCTGATGTTCTGTGTACTCTTAGCCTTATAATGCCTGCCTGCTCCAGTTATCTGAGGTGGCTTAAGCTATGTTTGTTCCTTTGCAATTAAAAGACATAATTCAAGGAAACAGTTTAGACACTTGGAATGTGTTCACTCTAATCAAGCTCATTAACTCAGGATGAGTTCCATTCCTGGAAACGTGAAAGGCTAGTATACTTAGACCAGTTTTGGCACTGAAAACAGCTAGAAAATCTGGAATAAACGCGTATGTCATTTTAAAAGACAAACAATAAATAATAAGGAATCAATTGGGCAAAATCTCAGAGGAAAATGAGACCCCAGAAAGGCTGGAGAAACACTGAAGCTAGTTCTTTTTAAGTCATTGGCCAGGTATTCTAGGTTGTAAACCCTGGCAGAGTGACTCACGGTCCAACCAGGGTAGAGTCTAACAGGAGGCCTTCTTACTGTATGAGATAGGATTCTAAGGGTATAATCACAAGAAAGCCTCCCTCCTTCCCACACTTAGGGGACTGCAGGAAGCACACTCCAGGTCAGGGGAGAAGGTAGCACAAAAACCAAAAAAGAAAACATCTTTGAGAAGTCATAGCCAAACACTGGTGTTCTTCAGGATGTACTGCACAATTACATCTTACATGGGCAGCTTAAACAATGCAAGGGATGAACTTAGTTCAAGATTATTCTGAACTGTTGGTTCCTTGTATGTTTCTGGTGGAAGAAAATTCTATTCTTAGGCCTCCAATAATTCCTGTGAATGGTGCTATGCATAAAATGGGCAAATTATAGGTGGCTATCCTGACTCGTGCCTGTAATCTTAGCTACAAAGTAGGCTAAAGTCAGAATATTTGAATCTGATTTAGGCAAAAATGAAAAACTTTTTCTGAAAAATAACTAAAGCAAAGAGGGCTTCAGGTGTGGCTCTTGTGGTAGAGTATCTGCCTAAACAAGCACAAGGCCATGAGTTGAAATCCCGATACCATCACATCCACATCCACATCCCTATACTATCACACACACACACACACACACACACACACACACACACACACACACACACACACACACACACACACATCAGACAGGGGGAGAGGGAGAGGCGGGGGAGGAAGAGAAAGAGAGATTCAACTTTAGTAGAATTCCTAAGGAATCCAGGAATCAAAGACAACAACCAGCAAAAAACATCAGCCATCCAAATAGGTTCAGAAAACCTTATTTAGTTATTTATTTTGTTGGTCATGGGGCTTGGACTCTGGACCTGGCATCTGTCCCTGAGCTCTTCAGCTCAAGGAGAGCACTCTACCACTTGAGCCGCAGCACCACTTCTGGTTTTCTGGTACTTAATTGGAACTAAGAGTTTGTCATGGACTTTCCAGCCTAGGCTGGCTTTGAACTGCAATCCTTAGATCTCAGCCTCCTGAGTAGCTAATTATCAGACTGATTAAAAACAAAATCTCTATTTAAAGAAATAAGACAAGCTTCAAAATATGTTTTAGGAAGTGAAGTAGCCAGGCCCAAAGAAACATAGGTCTCATGGTTTCCCTTATTTGCAATAACTAGTATCTGTCTGGGACAAGCAGAAAAGGTCAGATAAGTTGATGTTAGGCGAAATGAACCCCAAGATAAGGACTCAATTAGTTTTTTCCTTTCTTGCTATAGTTTCTAGCTTATTTATTTATTTATTTATTTATTTATTTATTGTGAAAATACCGTACAGAAGGTTACAATTACATTTCTTTTTAAAAAAATTTTTATTGTGAAAATACTGTACAGAGGGGTTACAATTACATGGGCAAGATAATGAGTACATTTCTTATCAAGCATTGTAGCCTCCTCCTTTGTTTCCCCTCCCCATCTCATCCTCTCCCCATCCTCCAACCCAACCCTCCTTCCCCCCCCCACCAATGTTGTAAAGTTCGTTTTCGACATAAAGACTTGTACTTCTCATTGTTGCATTTCTTATCAAGCATTGCTGCCTCCATCTTTGTTTCCCCTTACCATCCCTTCCCATCCCCCCCCAAAGTGGTAAAATTCGTTTTTAGACATAGTCTTGTACATCTCATTGTTGCAAATGGGTCTACCTGTATCCCTATTTAAACAATTTGTTTTTTCCCTTCCCCTCCCCAAATTATACCAACATCAAATATAGTGAAAGCAGGGTTTATACTGTGGGGGAGGGACATACAAAGGAACAAAGAAATCATCTTATAAATATGTTAGAAACAATCGCAAGAAAGAAAAAACATTTGAGTCCTTATCTTGGGGTTCATTTTGCCTAACATCAACTTAACTGACCTTTTCTGCTTGTCTCAGACATATATTAGGTGATTGTTTTGTTGTTTTGTATGTCCTTCCCCCATGGCATAACCCATTTTCACTGCATTTAATGTTGATACAGTTTGGGGAGGGGAAGGGAAAAAAACAAATTGTTTAAATAGGGATACAAGTGGACCCATTGCAACAATGAGATGTACAAGATGCTATGTTGAAAAACGAACTTTACAACTTGGGTGGGTGTCGGGGGGAGGAGTGTAGTGGTGGAGATGGGAGGGCAGGGATGGTAGTGGGAAAACAAAGGAGGAGGCAACAGTGCTTGATAAGAAATGTACTTATTCCATGGATTTGATGTTGGTATACTTTGTGGAGGGGAAGGGAAAAAACAAACCGTTTAACTAGGGATACAGGTGGACCCATTGCAACAATGAGATGTAGAAGATGTTATGTCAAAAAACTTTACAAGTTTGGCTTGGGGAGAGCGGGGGTGTGTGTGTGTGTGTTGAAGATGGGAAGGGATGGGAAGGGGAAAAAAGGAGGAGGCAACAATGCTTGATAAGTAATGTACTCATTATCTTGACCATGTAATTGTAACCCCTCTGTACAATTTTTTCACAATAAAAAAACTTATTAAAATATGTTTTAGGAAATGGTAAACTAAAATCCTAGCAGTTATGACAAAAATCAGAATTTAGAATTTAGAAATTACGCCAAAGGACAGATGATGAAAGCTAATTACACTAGAAGTAATATTTTCTACTCAGAATAATCTGGTTTTTAAATGAGATTTTTTGAGCTATTTTATGCAGTTAATTTTAGATTTAAATATATTTGAAGGTGGGTGTGGTAGCACATGCCTATAATCCCCACTACTCAGGAGAATTGAGGTAGGGGAGACCACAGTTCTGAGGACAGCCTGGGCTATATAGAAAGACCTTGTCTCAAATGCAACAAAAAGGGACAAAGGTTACAACTCAGTGCAGAGTACTTGTCTAGCATGCACAAGGGCCTGGGTTCAATCTCCAGTATAGCAAACAACAACAACAACAATAACAACAAACAAAACCCCCCAAAACAAAACAACCCCCCCAAACACCAAGTCTTTATCAAAAAACCTAAGGCCCAGGTACCACACATTCGATAGCTATTCTGGAGGTGGAGAGTAGGAGGATCAAGGTTTGAGGCCAGCCCGGGCAAAATGATAGCAAGATCATCTAAATAAATAACCTGGGTGTGGTGGCAACTTGCTTGTCTTCTGAGCTACATGGGAGGCATCGGTAGCAGAATCATGGTCCAAGGCTGGCCCTAGGCAAAAATGTCAGACCCTATCCCACAAATAATGAGAGAAAAAAGAGCTGGGAACATAGTTCAAGAGAAATTGCCTGGTAGGCACGGGGTAGTCCACATCCCAGTAGCACCTAAAAACACAAACAAACATTTATGTGAAGCTGATGTATACATGGAATGCTTAACTTACTGTGTTCTATTTTACTTATCAATGAAAATTAATTATAAAAATTCGAAATGGTGCAGTGATAAAAGTTAATTTAAAATGCACATCCAACTGAAATATGTAGCTAAGTCATTTGATCATAGGCCTGTTACTGGTTCTCCGTTATCTGAGTGTATCATGAACATTGTGGGTTTTGAGATGGAATATTTCAGTGAAATGGTGTCCATTTCTATTTTATTTACCAATTTTAGTTTCAGAGTTTCTGGCACTTTTATTTTATTTTATGTTTTTCTTTTTGGGTCTGGTCGTGGGGCCTGAACTCTGGGCCTGGGCGCTGTCCCTCAGCATTTCAGCTCAAGGCTAGTGCTCTACCACTTGAGCCACAGCGCCACTTCAGGCTTTTTCTGCTTATGTGGTGCTGAGGAATCGAACCCAGGGCCTCATGCATGCAAGGCAAGTGCTCTACCGCTGAGCCACCTTCCCAGCCCCTCTGGCACTTTTAATACTGCACCTATTCTTGCCTCACTCCATTGTGTAAAGCAAGAGCATTAATCTAAGCCATTCTACTTTGAATATAAGAGCCAACATAAGAACAACTTTGCATCTTGTTTATACAAGTACACAACCACCATCTGTCAACACACAAGGAGACACTAACTGATAATACTTTATTTGTGCCAATAAACAATTACCTGGGCAAATATATCAAGCCATATCAGGAACATCAGGCATGCACTTAATGAAGACACCAGACCCAGGTTTGATACAAACTCCCTCACCTGGATCATATGCAAGGTTGGACACCTAGCACCAGGAAACCATGGTGCGCACTAACTCTTTATCAGACCATCTGATGAAAGCAGCCAGGATGGACAGGTAGGAAACTCCCACTCTGTTCCAGATTCCAGCTCACTTCCATCTGATTCCCTACTTGATATGATCCTCTCAGATTTCCTTCCTGGGATCCAGTAAGCCTATGAATCATCTTTGCACCTGGACTCAACTCTACCTGAAACCAGGTCTGCACATGAACAAGCATTTTGACCCCACTGGGCCTGAACAGCTTTGTGACAGCTCGGTGCCTCAGTTTCCTTCTGGTGTCTTATCTGATCACCTGGTGACTCTCTTTGCATGACCCTTTTAACCCAACGGACTGCTTTCTTTAACTCTTTCCCACTAGTTACCTCTATTATTGTGAGGCATACTGTATAATCTGAAATGAATATTAGTCATTATGATTGGAATCAAGAACCTGTGTTGCTAACAGCATAGGCTCTCAAGTGCCCTCAGTAGTACTTGGTGAATTAATGCCAATGAAATTGATGTGGCTTTGGAAGATGTTATTCAATATGTTCTGACATGGAAAGACATGAGTGTCTATCCTTGTGGACAGTGGAGAAGATTTTTTTTTTTTAAGTAGCAAGTGGAAAGTTGGTGGCCTTCATTAACATGCAGTTGATTCAGTAGTAACACAATGTGTGTTCTCCAGAGAATAATTTTCAATTTTCAGGACCATTAAAATTTTTTCACTGAGGCTGAGTATGTGGAAAAGGATAGAAGCATTGTGTTGTAACTGGATGAAGATATCTACAGATGTTGGATCTGCCGCATACAATTCATCCCCAGAGATGTTAATTATTCTTGAAGAATGTGCTAATGAGGTGAAACATGCTGTGTGCCAGCAGGCCTAATAGATCACATTTCATATCACTCATTTAAATCAAGGCATTAATTTTCATTACAAGATAAAGTCAGTGATAGAAACAAGGCAACCTATGGGGAAAGTAAAGTTGAGCAAGTATAGGCAAAAAGCCACACAATGGTTGGCTCTTGAAATGCTGATGTCACTTACTTGCAGCCAGACTTGTTGAAAGATGACTATCAGAAGAAAAACAAAAATCCCCTCTGTGGCGCAACATTGATGTTAAGAGCCTTGAGCAAGGAAAAAACATAAAGTTCAAGTTAAATGCCATTAAGGATGATAACTCTAACTGCAACATGAATCCAGAGAATGGAATATAGTTTCCATTTGTTTTAGCATTTTTCCCCTCAATATGTATTTCCTGCATACCCGTCATGAGAAATGATAAAAGAAGTAGATTTGTCCAGAAAGCTTACAGCCGATAGAAGATAAGGCCATGAATGAATCTCATAGGTAGAAGTTGGTCAGTCTTCTACATTTAATGAATGTTTCCATGTTTTGATTTGCATCCTAACTTTCTTCTCCTTCATGTGTTCCAACCATAGATTAGAGGCAAGAACTTTCGGGAGAGATGACAGGTCTTTTTGGCAGGAAAACACATGTACAAATGAATTGGAGAGAGTGGCTGAGAAAAGGCTGGGTAGTGGGTTGGTGAGCCATGAGATGAACTCAGATCTTGAGATTCAGTGATGGAGAGAATTGGTATGAAGAGATGCATTCTTGTGATGGACCTGCCCACAAAGGAGTGGAGAGCTGAGAAAAGCACTAAGGACTTTATTCCACCAGCAAACACCAACCTTAGTAAATTTAAGGCTCTGGGAAATTAAGGCAAGTGAGTCATATACTTGTAAAGTGACAGTGGAAATAGTAAATTTCAAAGGAGAAGAATATAGACTCTATAATCATAAAGAGATAGATTATATTATTATCTCTGCTACCCATTCACCTATTGACCTTGAGCAAAGTAGTTAACCTCATTAAACCAATCACCACCTAGGAAAAATGAAAGAGATATAATTTGCCCTATATCTGACAACAGAATAGAATAGGAATAGAAAAAGATTTCCTTTTATCTATGAAAATTGCATAAATTAATCTAATTTTAAATATTTTGCTTTTTGATGGAAAGGTTCCATAATATTTCTTTTGATATTGTACCAGTCTGGGCTCTCCAAGGGAATAGAGCCAGAAGAAAATGGATCTGATTATTAGAGGGGTTTATTAGATTGGCTTCCGCAGCCAGTGGCTAAATAGCCACACAATGGCTGTCCACAGACTGAAAGCTAAGGAAAATAGGAGCTGTTCAGTCCAAAACCTTGGGAGGCTCAGTATCAAAGGCACCAATGGTGCGGCCGCCGTCCAAGGTGAAAGGCCTTGAAGATTCTGAAAGAGTTGCTGGTCCAAGTATAAAGTCAAAGGTGGAAGAATCTGAAGTCTACTGTCTGTGAGTGATGGCAGCAGCAAAAATTAATCCATTCAGGAGGAGTCCAGTGGAGGTGAGCAAATGTCCCTATCTTCTGCTCTTCTTCCATCCTGGACCCCTGTCAATTATTGGGCAGTGATGCCCACCTGTAGGGTGGGTCTTCCCCACACTAACCCAATAGTCTCTGGAAAGAGAGTATGTGTACTGATTTCAAAGAGTATGTATACTGATGGTTGCAGCCATTCTTTCCATCCCCTACCACAGGGAAGTGATTTTATAGTGGGAACAATGTGAACTACAAAAGATTTGATTTCACCAAACACCCAAAACACCCGTGGTGGTGAGGAAACACTAAATGTGTAAAATAATCTGACAGGAGGTGTGTTTGGAATAATCCCAAAGAATGAATAGATATGAACCTACTGCTTTTCAGAGAGAATATACAAGTTATTCTCAATAGAAGTAGACTATTTAGATTTAAACATTAAATTCAGTAACTAATGGCAACAATTAGCTAATTGCAATGGAGAGAAAACTATGTTGACTGGACTGTATACATTTATGAAAGAAGAGGAAGGGGAAGGTGGCTTAGTGGTAGAGTGCTTGCCTAGCATGCATGAAGCCCTGGATTCCATTCCTCAGTATCACATAAACAGAAAAAGCCGGAAGTGGTGCTGTGGCTCAAGTGGTAGAATACTAGCTTTGAGCAAAAGAAGCGTAGGGGCAGTGCAGAAATCCAGATTCTATAAAAATATAATGATAAATACAAATAAAAACATTACAAACATAAATATGCTTATGTTTTTTATCTTGAAGTGTGAATTTGTTTTAAAAGTGAGTAGCTTTGTTTTAGAGTACCTACATGCATATAGAAACTTCTGGGAAATTTGATTTTCCTGTAGTTACACATAGGGTTGAAGGAAAAAAAAGAACTAATGTACTTTCAACCCTTCAAACTGCTTGTATGTTATTGGGAATATACTTTTTAATTTTTTCAGGATTCATACTCTTTTAAAAAATTTTTTGGCAGTAGTGAGGATTGAACTCAGGTCCCCATGATTGCTAGATGGAGGCTTAGCTTCACTTCTAGCCCCTTTTGCTTTATTTTTTAAATAGGATCTTGTTGCCTGACCTGGCTTAGAACACAAATTTTCTATTTCCTGCATAGTTGGATGAACACGCTCAGCTTTTGGTAGATTGAGATAGATAGCTTGAAACCTTGTTCTTTTCTGGATTGGCCTTCAACTGTAATCTTCCCGCTCTCAGCTTCCCAAAGAACTGTGATAGCAGTGGGTTATCACTGCATTCAGCTCAGAATTCTCACACTTTATGTGCTAGTCACCAATCTTGACTTTGCTTCCCCTATGGAGGAGTCATTTAGCAAGAGCTGATATTCTATTGCAGCTGACTGAGCAGGAAACAAAAATAAGAGCCACATGTAGGAACAGAGGGATTACAGTTATGCCACACCCACATTAGCTCTGACCCTCACCCTCTGTGTCTCTTTCCTCTTTCTGGGTGCCTGTAACTTCACAAGTGATAGCTGGATTCTGGGATTTTCCTGGTAGATGAAGCTAAGTAGGCACTTGCAGGACAGAGAGGAGAAGGCCAGGTTTTATTTATATTGTACATACAAATCTCATTTTGGATATCAGATTGGCTATGTGTTATGGGGTTCTCATTATAAGTTGCCTGAATAGTCATTCCCTTGCAGCATAGCATGGCTGATAGGCTAAGGTGGTTGAAGCTCCCTAAACAGGAAAGGGGCTGGTCAACCTCTCTGCACCCCCCACCCCAACTCCCACAGGTGCTATTCACCCTGATCAGACAATGGCGGTGCTTAGGTATGGGGCCTTCCTTCAGGATGTGAAAAGCAGCTAAATTTAGATTGTTTTGAAGTTACACCTTGTAATATCCTGTAAGCTAATCCATTTTATTTGGGACCAGGTTGAGGAGGCTTACAACTGCAGTTCTGAGTTGAATTCTGAGCTGGTGGGACTTCAGAAGAATTGAGAGCAAGCTGGGCCAGGATGCTCCATAGCCCTGCCTGTGTAGAAATGTACCCCAATAGCCAGGTGCTGGTGGTTTACACCTGTAATCCTAGCTACTCAGGAGGCTGAGATCTGAGGATGGAGGTTCAAAGCCAGCCTGTGCAGGAGACTCTTACCTCCAATAAACCACTCAGAAAACTGGAAGTGGTGCTGTGGCTCAAGTAGTAGAGTGCTCACCTTGAGCTGAAGAGCTCAGGGACAGTGCCCAGACCCAGAGTTCAAACCCCATGACTGCCCCCCCCCCAAAAAAACGTACCCAAATGTGGGCCTTTCTGCAGGCTGATGCATTGGCTGCCTGTGTTAATTTCATGTGTAAATGGGTGATAGTCAAGTATAACTCAGCCTTGGTGTCTTCTTACTGACTTGAAATTAAACTTTCAGACAGTAATAAAACCTCAGTGTAGAAAGTCTGGAAAATATTTAAAATATAAAATGTAGAGGTTTCTGGTACTGAAGCATAGCTATTTTCTCTGTCTCTCTGTCTCTCTTTCTCTCTCTTTTTTTTTTTTTTTGGTGTTCATGGATGGATGTCTTTCCATAATGTGCTTTTTTCCTTAATATAATTGCCACCCTGGAACATAAAAAGGAAGTTACAATACAATTTCTCTTTATGTTTTCATGTAAAGCTATGTGGTACTGAGAACTAATTGCAGTAAATGAAGTACAACCATGGAATTAGCTAGGAGTTGGTGGTTCATGGCCGTAATCCTTGCTACTCAGGAGGCTAAGATCTCATGATCGAGGTTTTAAGGCAGCCAAAACAATCCCAGAGACACTTATCTCCAACTAACTAGCAAAAAGCGGGAAGTGGAGGTATGGCTTAAGGGGTAGAGTGCCAGACTTGAGCAAAAAAGCTAAGCGAGAGCATGCGGCCCTGAGCTGAAGTTCCAGTGGCAATCCCCCCCCTTCACTGCCCCCCCCCCACACATGGAATTTGTTTTTTATGTTGTGTTGCAGTTTGATTCTATGCTTTGTGTTCATGTAGAAGGCTGTAGAACATCTCTGTGCCATAGACTTTTTTGGTGCCATGGATTATTTGCTCAAAAGAGATTTCCACAAAGATTAAACTTCTGTGAAAACCTTTTAGTTGTTGTTGTTGTTGGTCATGGGCCTTGAACTGAGGGCCAGGGCATTGCCCCTGAACGTTTTTGCTCAAGGCTAGCAATCTACCACTTTGAGCCACAGCTCCTTGTCTGGTGATTACTTGGAGATAAGAATTGCATTGACTTTTATGCCCAGGCTGGCTTTGAACTGTAATCCTCAGATCTCAGCCTCCTGAGTAGCTAATTTTTAAACCACTCCTATTTACTACTCACAGATCGAATATTGTTTTTCCAGCCAGGTTTGGTTTCAATATTTGTCTTCACAAAGCATCTTGCACAATAAGGGGTACAACAAGAGATTGAAAATGATTCTATGTCTGCCAGTATCTCCCTCCATTCACCCTGACATCTTTGCTTTGCTTTGAGTTTTCTATGCTGACTTGTCACCTAATTTTTATGAACTCCCCATTGTCTTCCGGATATGAGGCCTTTGTTTAGTTCTAAAACCTGGTTGGTTCTCCTGTTGGATATCTCTTGAGGTCTAGGGTGTTGATTTCTGTGTGTATTGACCTCATCTCCATCCTGCATCATTTGGGGGTAAAGCATGAGGAAGACTTTGTATAGTTGCTAGGACCACATGGTGCAGTAGCCCTGAGGCATGAAGGGAATTGGATATATACAAGTGACACTGGAGATGGAGAGAAGAGACAATGTTCATTGAGTGCTTAATAATTCCTTTAGGTAGGAACAATGGATGTTTGGGCACAGACAGTAAAAATACAACCCCCAGACTCCAATTTGCTAACAACTGATTTAGGAGTAAGCATGCATTCAATACAATGGGACTCCTAGGAAATATTTCTTTTAAAGGAAGTAATATAGTTGTTTTTATGGATGACATTATATTGAATATGACATGTTAGGCTGTTGTTTCCATCTGGCCAACAGCTTGAGGATGAAACCAACATCTAGATGAGGAATGAACCAAGAAAAATGCAGAGAGAAGCTTGCAGAGGTTTGGTATAAATCTGAACAGAGCCTGTAGCCTGCTTTACCTCTGTTC
The DNA here is from genome assembly GCF_024711535.1 of Dipodomys merriami. Classification (NCBI taxonomy): domain Eukaryota; kingdom Metazoa; phylum Chordata; class Mammalia; order Rodentia; family Heteromyidae; genus Dipodomys; species Dipodomys merriami. The sequence continues at coordinate 7,091,094 of NW_027203826.1, forward strand.
TGTGGAATTCAATTATGATCTAAGACAGTGAACTTGGGTTTCCTACTTCTTAGATTCCAGAGCATTTCTTCTTGATGACTTAAAATGGTGCAGTTATAAAATATTTAGTATACATGAAAGCAGTTAAGATGAATTAGAACTGGAAAAGATTTCATGTAGAAATGATAGGTATGTAACTGAAATTAGAAACTGAATAGCAAGAAGAAAACTTGTCTTTCTCAGTAACTTGCCATCTTCATATGGCAAAGTTATATGTTTTTTTCTTCCATACTGAAATACTCCTTGAGATTCAGAAGCTTAACTAGATATGACATTTCCCAGAACTCTTTAACCTCAAGAAAGTCTAGTGGAAAAGATTATTTGGACATTTGGACAGATCAAGCATATATCCTAAGCATATTGATAAACAAGGCTGCACAGTAGAACATAGGAATAGAAGTTGAAATTGATGGATGGCTTTAGAAGAGGTGTGGAGGGCTTCATTCAAGCCATTCATTGTGGAAGGTGTGTCTTTGAAGGAGGAGCAATGTTTAAGGCAGTTTGTTCAATCTGGGAAGGCAGATGGGATAATGTGTACAATATAAACGAAGACAGAGCAGGTGAGGGAATTCATCGCTTGGCTTTTGTTTTCTGGTCATGTGCTGAGAACAGGAGGGCAGAAGTAGGGAGTCTACTTCTGGGTGACAGTGGTCAAAGTTTTGAATTAGTATTTCAGGCAATGCAAAGGGATGCAGAGGGGAGATAAATGAACGGATGGTTGAGCAGAGGGAATTGCATTCATAAATTTGTGATGGATGCAATGAATACATTTATTTGATTTTCCCCAGACATGCTCAGTGACACTTGAAAGGAAATAGACAGTTCTGGTAGGAGAAATGGGGGAAAGGGTAACCTGGCAATGTAAGATTGAAAATACTGGTAGGAATGTGGTTAAAAGTTTTCAGGGCTCTACCGTGAGAGACTCAAGATATATTCAGATGAATTTAGAAACAATATATTGAAAAAAATTAGAGAATTATGGCTAAAGGGATCATTAGCTATTGATCCATCTTTTGAGGGATGACATAGCAAGGTGAGTGGAGCTAGAACACCACTTAAAATGAGATTGATCTGGAATAAATGTGATGAAAGCAATGGACAGGATATCATGGATACCCCATGGCACAAGCTAATACTATTTTAAAATACAAATGAATTTAGCAAAACTTGTCTAACAGTTAAGAGTATGGCTCTTAAATGTTGCCCAATGGTTCATATGCTAAAGGCTTGGTCACTGGTCTGTCGGGCTGTTGGGAGGTGGTAGATGCTTTTGGTGGGGATGAGGGGGGGGCAACTAGAAGGCAATTAGGGTCTTCCTGAGAGGATATTGGACTCTGCCTTATATCCTTCTCTCTGCACTTTGTTCTTGCCCTCATCGCCTCCATCTATCTCCCCTCCCCCTTCCCCCTTCCCTTCCTTTCTCCCTCCTTCCTTCTTCCTACTCTCCCTCCCTTCTTTACCTTCCTTCACTCCCTCCTTCCCTCTCTTCTTTCTTCCCTTCCTCCTTCCCTCCTTTCCTCCTCCCTTCCCCTCCTTCTCTTCCCTCCTTCTCTTGACGTGCATAACAGAAATCCACCCACCTTGTGCTCCTGTAATGCAGGTGATTATGAGCTGAAACCTGTAAAACTAAGCCAAAAATAAGCTTTTTCCTTCTTACAAGCTTTATAATTTTTTAAAAAAATATCTGGTATATTCACAGCAATGGGAAGGTGACTAGCACATCTATTTTGTAGATGAAATCCTTCATTTCCTAGATAAAAAGGACAGATACTCATGGGCAGGTATCCTTTTAATGGCTAAACTGAGATTATAATCAGAGTACCTTCGCTTTTAGTGAATGTGTTCTTCCTTCAGCAGTTCTGGAAGGTACTTGACATAACATTTAAGAAATAAGCCAATGAGCCTCCTTGATGAAGCACATTTTACAAATGGTTGAGTTGACCTGGGCAATTATTTTGAAAACAATTTCTCTGTCTACCATATTATGGACTCCCCAGAGGGTTGATGAGATC